>NC_086445.1:755404719-756129719 GCF_028390025.1 Pseudophryne corroboree | reverse complement strand
AACCTCACTCTTATCCTGATTGACCAGGGAAACCGAAGCATCCGAGTATTCCTGGACAGACAACATCACAGCATCCGCCTCAGATGGATACGACAAGACAACTGTGACATCGTCCGCATAAGCCACCACTTCCAGTGAAAAATCCTGGCTCAGACGGACCCCTCTCACAATGCCACCCTCCAGCCTTCTGACGAAGGGGTCGATAGCAAAGACATATAGGAGGGGGCTCAGAGGACAGCCCTGCCTGACACCCGAATACACCAAAAAAGTAGGGCCCACCCAACCATTTATCAGAGGGAAGCTCTCGGCTTGCCTATAGATGACACGCAGCCAATCTACCACCCTCACTGGGAGGCCATACCATTCAAGCAGAGCCCACAGGTACTCATGGCTAACCCTATCAAACGCCTTTGACTGATCCAATGCCAGCAGGTACTTTCCCCATCTCTCAGCACGGCACCGTTCCACAGCCTCCCGGACGCCAAGGACGGCACTAAAGGTGCCCTTCACAGTACAGTGCTGGGAGGGAGAAAGCAGAGACCTGGAAACTTCCATCAGTCTATTGAAGAGTACCTTTGCCAGAATCTTACGATCTGTATTAAGAAGGGCGATGGGGCGCCAATTCTCAATACGGGATGGATCTTTCCCCTTAGAAAGCAAGATAAGGGCAGACAATCTCATGGAAGGAGGGAGCAAACCCTCACCCAGGCTTTCATTAAATACTTCCATAAGACGCGGGGCCAGGAGGTCACCAAAGATCTTATAAAACTCGGAGGTTAACCCATCTGGACCTGGGGCCTTCTTCATAGACAGGGAGTCTACGGCCTTCCTGACCTCATCCACCGTTATCAAGTCTCCCAGGGAATCAAGAGAACTGCCAAAATTCTCGAGACCAGGAGTCTCCCTCAGAAACCGTTCCATCCTCTCTCTGATAAGCAGTTTCTCAGATAAAAGGTCGGAGTAAAAGGTTCGCACAACTTCCAGAATGCCTTCCTTATCCTCACGAAGGACACCCCGGTCATCACGCAACCCCCTCACCTCCTTATAGTTAACCGAGTTCCTGCAGTTCTGGTAGGGATCAGGCGAGTGGTATTTACCATAATCCCTTTCCAGAACCAAGGACGCATACCGGTCATATTGATACTCTTTCGTCTGGGCCTTTACTCGGGAGATCTCCCCACTATCCCCCTGCTCAGAAATTAAGAAATCCAGTTTCTTTCTTAAGGCATGGTAGACATTCCTGTTTAACAAGTTTCTCTTGGCTACGAGGTTGCGGAAAAAGCTGCGAGCCCTCTTCTTGCATACCTCCCACCACTCAGACCTACTCCAGCCTGCCTCCAAAAGCGACTCCTGAGATTGAAGGAAGTCCCTGAAAGACTGTCTGATCTCATCCTCCTTTAGAAGTTCAGAGTTCAGACGCCACAGGCCCCGCCCCTTCTTAGGAGTTTCCGAGGCGTTCAAGGATGCACACAGGAAAACGTGATCAGAGAATTCTACTAACTTCAGCACCGGAGCTGAAGTTTTCGAACTCTCCTTAACAAAAAACCTGTCTATCCTACTCCTACACCTACCTCTAAAATAGGTGAAACCCGTGAGGTCTTTGGAATGGCAAATATGCATATCCACCAGGCCTGCCTGTCTAACCATACTAGCTAAAAAAAGGGAATCATAACCCAGAGTAGTCTTTGAGCCTCCCCTATCTTTAGGCCTAAGGACAGTGTTAAAGTCACCACCAAAGATTATCTGCCGGGCCGAAAAAAGATATGGCTTTATCTCCCTGAAAAGACACTTCCTGTCCCATTTAGTCTGGGGACCATAGATGTTAATAAGCCTCAGGTCGTGCCCCCTCAAGTTGATATCCAAAACCATACATCTGCCTACCTGGATCTCAATAACCCGTTGGACGGTTATCATGCCGGTAAAAAGCACCGCCAGCCCACCGTACGGCTCGGCCGCAAGAGACCAATAGGAGGGACCGTGCCTCCACTCAGCTTTCGCTTTGTGGAGGTCAGCAAGTCGACCTACCCTAGTCTCTTGCAAAAACAAAAAATCGACCTCAACCGTGTCGAAAAAATTAAAGGCCATATAACGAGCACGTTCGGACAGAATAGATGCCACATTAATAGTGGCAAATCTAATAGGCTAGGAAGCCATCCTTACAGGGTTATTACAAGTAAGACCTTATCACTTCTTCTTTACTTGTCGGGGGGACACATCCTCGGACGAGCCCCACCGCTTCACGCTGACCCCTGGAGGAACTACTTCGTCCTCACCAAGTGTAACCACCTCACCAATAACCCCACAAAATGCAGCAGGCAACCCCCCCCCATCAGGAGGCTCCGGAGCTGGACCCACCACAGGGTTGTCCAATGGTATCTGACCAGGGCCAGGCCCAGGGACACCCTCTTCAATCAAGGGCGATCCCTGTGCCAAGGCCTCAGGCCGATCCACAGGACCAACAATTTCCACAGGGGCCACCGTATCACCTACCTCAGGGGCTACCTGCGGAACCGGCTTCTGCGACCGGGAAACCCTCACCTCCTTTCCCTTATCAATAGCAGGCTGACCCAATGTTGATTCTTCACCTGCCCTCTCAACCTTCCCCCTAAGCCTACCTGGATACGGGGAAACACCGGCTACCCTCCTCCTCTGTTTTAATTTCCTAAATCTCAAAACTAAGTCACCCGACTCTTCAATAACCACTTCACCCTCCTCCCCTTCGTCACCGGATATAGCAAAGAACCGGTTGGTTAGCACCACACTCCCTCCGTCCTTGCTCTTTTTCTTTGCCTTCCCACCTTTACCTTTCTCCACCAATCTAAAGGGGGCTTCCTTAGGAATAATGGCCGCAGCTACTGAGACAACACCCACCACCGGAACCCCCGATGGACCTGCCAGCTCCATAGGGGCCACAGCAGGAGGTGCCGCCTCAGCCCGCGATGACACAGAAATTGGACCCAGGACTTCTTCCTCCACCTTCCTCACAACTGCAACCAGATCCTCATCCATTGCTAGATTATGAAAGGCCTCAGGGCATCTACTATACGGATGCCCTTCCCTACCACATAGGTTACAGGAAATGATGTCACAGTCCCTGGATAAATTACCTCATTTTGAACACTTCAGCTCCGGGCAGTCCCGGCTGAAATGTCTAAAATCTCCACATCTATGACATGTCCGGGGCTGCCCGGGGTAAAAGCATTGTATACAACCCCTCCCGATGTACGCGGCCGAGGGCACATGGCCGCCACTCGCCAACTTGACCGTGGCTGACCATGCGCCCCCCCACACGCCCATCGCCCCCGGGACCTTCTCTACTGGGGAAATAATCCTCTCCACAAATCGCCTAATCCAGAAATTTAAATCGGCCTCACTTAAAGACTCATTTAGGACTAAAATTGTTATTTTAGTATTTTACTCCTTTCCTGCCTTGTAATGGCAAAGGCTTTAAATTTGACCCAAGGCACCTGCATCTTGGCCGTGCCCCATTTAGACCAAAAAGCCTGTAAACCGTTATAAGTGAAAAAGCTTACATCGTACTCGGGAGTCCCCACAGGATGTATACATGCGAACAAGTCATCAGCAGAGAAGCCCAATGAAAACAGATTTTTCAAAAAATCGGCCCTGCACGGGGGAGGACCCTCCCTGCGCCATTTCAGCTGCACAGCATTGCGACGTTTTACCGGCTGCCCAGCCATCGGCCCCTGTTGAGGAAATTTCCTGGGCCCACTCGCCACACCGGCATACGATGCCGTCCCTGGGATTACCGGGTTCGTTGCCGCCTGTTTTCCCGGGGCACCCTCCACCAAGGTCAGCCTACGCAGCACAGCCTCCATGGCGGCCAGAGCGACCCCCACCCGTGCAAGCACCACCAACTTGTCACCATACACTGTTTCCACTATTTGCTTTTGGCCTAAACTCAGCTTACTCCTGTCTAAGCTTGGGACACCCTGAGCTAACACTGCCAACCTGGCAACAAGCTCACCAACCTGAGGAACCAGGTTACCCAACACCCTCCCCACCTTCAAACCCTCACCCACAGTCCCAGTCCCTTCAGTGATTTTCCCCACCACCGCCTCACCACCCGCCACCAAAGTTAAGGGACCAGGTTGATCCTCCAAATCCTTCTTACCCCCAACGCCATCCACGGTAGACTCCACCTCCCCCTCTAGACAGCAAATGGAGGCATATAGGGGGTGCTCAACTTCCACCGGCACCACAGCTTCACTTGGCTTATTTGGAGGCAACGCCACAGTCAATTCCACCTTCGCCTCCATAACCACTAACTTGGACCGCCATTCTTCTAATTCCACTACTTTGGCAAAGAGCTCCCCCTCCAGGGTGGCCAACTAGGCAGAGAGTACCGGCTTCTCTCGACTGTACGCCCGATTCCTGCTCCTCCTTTTGTACAGGACAGCATTTTTAAGCCTTGCTATTTCTGATTCCAGGACCCGCAACACTGCCTCGGGCCCGGCATTCTCAGCAGGGGCTAACCCCGCCTGCTCCCCCTCCTGCTCCACCGCTCCCATAACCACATCCACTGCACCTGGCGGCTGAGGCACACTGACGGAGTCCATCATACCTAGCTCAACCCCACCTGCCACCTCCGGTATTACTAACTGCTGTAAACCCTCCTCCACGCTTGCAGCTCCGCCCGCAGCCCCAGGCACACCTGCTTGCATACCTGAGCCCTGCAACATACTTGACTCCGGTGCCATGACTTGCACTTTCTCCTTTGCAGCCACAAACTGATTGGAAGGTATGTCCTGGCAGACAAAAGAATCCAGTACCGGGCCTTGCCCATGCCCCCCTGCAGCCAAACACACAGATTGCGGCCCCAGTCCTGTCAGAACAGACTACACTTGCTCCGGGCTTTGCCCGCACCCTTCTCCCACCACCAATGAATCCTCCCCCTGCTGTGAACTGGAGGATCAACTCCCAGCAGCTGCAGGGACCGAGCCTCCAGCCCCCTCTGATGTCACCTGTAACCGTTGCTCCGGGACCCATTGCCCACCGCTAACCGCTGCCAGCCGCTGATCCACGGCAGCCGCCCGACCTCCTTCCGCGGCTGTCAGCAGTGGCTCCACACTTTCCTCTCCCAGCGCAGGGGAGACCATGCAGTCCAGCGGCCACGGCGCCGGGTCCAGGTACTTCACCGAACGGCTCCCCTCCGCAAACCTCGGTACTTCTGGGGACAGCATACCATCTTCTGCCCTCACTGGGCCTCCCGCAGACAGATGAACCGACTCCTGCCGATCCTCCACCGCTGACAGCACGGCCTCTGCACTCACAGGAACTGGCTGCTCTTCCCACATCACAGGCTACACGTTCACAAAAACAGGTAACTCAGGAGCCTATTGCTCCATTCTTCTTGCTTTTTCTATATCAGGCACCAATAAAGCAATATCAGGCCTTTCCACCAGGTTTAAATCACGCTGCACTTCAGATGTTGTATTATGAGCACACAGCCCCATATTGTCTGCTGGGACTTGTAGTTCAGGTGCTTCACTCTTCAATAAAGCATTAGTAGAAACATGCCTCTGGTCTTTTTCCACATTCTGCGGCTTAGTTGCCTTACAGGCTTGTGACCCCGCAGCAGCTGCTGGGCCCTTTAGCTCCTCAGGTTTCTTAGCCCCCCCAATCACACAGGGGACCAACACCACACTGGGGTTTAATTTGCTTGGTGCTATGAGCCTGCGGCCACTGGGTAATACGGTCCCGAACTCTCCTCCTGGGCCCAAAGCCCCCTCAGCTGAAACACCGACATTCTCTTCATTAGGGTATAAAGCCACCCCTTGATTTCCCTCATTTTTCGGGGGTACCCCAGCCGGGCCACCCCCTAAGGCTCTCCAACTAGCGCCGGATCCATCCACACTGACCCCCTGCCTGCCATGGCCCCCAGATGGATCAGGGGGAGGACCAGGGCCAGGCCCTGCAGGCAGGGGACTCTCCTGGGAAACAGCCCCAGGAGGCTCCATCATTCCGGGGAAGGCCCCACCAGGAAAATCCACAGGCTTCGGCCTTGCTCTGGAGATTTGGGAGCTCAGCTAGACACAACTTCACACCGCGGCTGCTGGCACCAGACTTGCCCTCCATTGGGTCCACGTTAAAGGATTTAAAGTGTACTCATTCCAATTACAGGGCCTCGAAAGAGTCCTGTATTGTTATTTTTCGTCACTACCTCCCCGAGTCGGGAGTGAGTAATTTGCGCGCCTGCTGCCTTCCTTGGATGTGGTAGCCGTTTCTCAGGCTCCCTCTCCGGAATCGAACCCTGATTCCCCGTTACCCGTGGTCACCATGGTCGGCGCAGAAAGTACCATCGAAAGTTGATAGGGCAGACATCCGAATGTGTTGTCGCCGTCACGGGGACGTGCGATCGGCCCGAGGTTATCCAGAGAGGCCGGGGGCGGCGGGAGGCCGGGGCCGACCTGCTGGGAACCCCCGGATTGGTCTTGGACTGATAAATGCACGCATCCCTCGGGTCAGCGCTCGTCGGCATGTATTAGCTCTAGAATTACCACAGTTATCCAAGTAACGGGGTCGAGCGATCAAAGGAACCATAACTGATTTAATGAGCCATTCGCAGTTTCACTGTACCAGCCATGTGTACTTACACGTGCATGGCTTAATCTTTGAGACAAGCATATGCTACTGACAGGATCAACCAGGTAGCTCTCGGTATCAGCCGGCACGCGCCCGAACGTTGGGGGCCGCGGTGCGCGCCGTCTCGAAAGCAGCGGGTGCGCTCGGAAAAGGGGGACGGGAGGAGGAGGACGGCTGTCCCGGTCGGGCCGATAGGGAAGCTCGGAGTCAGAGTGGACACCCCGGGGAGGGCGACGTCACCAGGCTCGATTTCGCCTGTTTTCGATTCACCCGACAACCCATTCGCTAGGAAACCGGTGCAAGCCGTCCTGGGGGGGGGGGGGGGGGGGGGGGTTCGCTGGGATAGCAGCCCCACCTCATCCCGATCTACGCCTGACGGGTTTCACCTTGTCCCGGGGGGTTGAAAGGGTGTGAAGAGGTTCCGTCTCGCGGAGCTCCGTCGCCCTTCCGGGATGCTGCCGCCTGGCGCCCGGGCGACCGCAGCTTCCACCGGCTCCCTCTGAAAAGCGCCTCCCGCTCTCCCTGCGTCTCCTGGTTGGTCTCCTGCTGGCCTCGCTCCGAGTCTGTGCTTCTCTCTCGCCCTGCCACCAGACTCGACTCCTCTCCCGCGCTCTCTCTCTCTCTCTCTCTCGCTCTGACCTCCGCCCCGTCCGGCCCTCCCGTCCGTGGCGGGGGGGCCCGGCGGGCGAACCCTTCCGTGCGGGGGCAGCGCACAGGGCCCTCTCCTGGGGCTGTGAGGAGCGGCCGTCGGGGCGAGCCGCGTCCTCGGATCTCGATGCGACGCTCGTTCGGTTCCTGGGAAATCGTGTGCCCTTCGCTGGGCAAGGGGGACGCTTCCCCAAGCGCCCTTCACTGGGCAAGGGGGACGCTTCCCCGGCACCCCTGGCGACGTCGGACACCTGCGGGTGCCGGCGGACGGAGCAAACCGCGCTGTACGGGGTACGGGTGCGGGGCCCGCCCGGCTCCGGAAACCGGAGCGCTCGGGCGGACGCCTGGGGACCGGACGCCCTCTCCGGGCGGAGGGGTTCCGGGCGCGCCGTGGGCAGAGGGAGGGTCGGGTTCGCCTGGAGCCGGCCGAGACCCCTGGGTTCCGGCCGAGCGATCGTCCCTCCCCGCCGGGGCGCGGGGTGCCACATCGATTGTGTTGCGGAAAAAGGAGACGGGGGGCCCTTCTCTCACATCAACCGCAGCCCTCCGTTTTCTCTTTTCCAGCTTGACTCTGTTCGCCACCTGTGATGCTCTCTGGCTGGTTCCCTCGGGCGTAGCGGGATGGGCGGTGCGCGCGATGCTCTCGCGGGCTCCCGGGGCGCCTCCCGGCCCGAGGGGCGCCCGTCTGCACTCATCGGCTGAACTTCCGCGAATCGCTGCCCCGTCTCAGCCTCGGAAGGCGGAGTCGGGGGAACGGGAGGCTGGAAGGCCCAGAGAGAGAGAGACCTCCGCGGTTCCACCTTCGACCACCGGGGGGTACCGCGCGTCCGTCCGCATGGGCCCGTCCAGGTGGCTCCTGGCAGGGCTCTCCCAAACCCTCTCCCAGGGCCCTGGTCCGGGAGTCCAACTGCGTCCGCTCTCCGCTTCCAGAGAGGAGGCCGGCGGACGGGGAGAGCTGGTACCGGGCTCCTGCAGCCCTGCCTGGGCTGCCTAAGGATGGGAGAGGGCCCCGGCCCTGCTGCTCTCCGAGCTCCGTGCCTCTTCTGCCACAGGTCCTTTCACAGGTGCTCCAGGGAAACAGGCTTATCTGCCACGGACAGAGTCCCGGCTCTCTCGCTCGCCTCGTTGGTACCTACTGATCCGGCGGAGGTGCGCTGCGGTGGGTAGCGACATGAGCGGCCGAGGGCGCGCTCGACCCAGGCTTCCCCCTCTCCCCCCCAAACCCCTGGCAGCGCCGGCGGGCCGCTGGCGCCCCGGCCCGCACTCATCCGCGACACTTCCGCGCGGGAGGCCGACGCTCGCCGGCCGCGTCCCCCGGCCCGTGGGGGCCCGGGGGGAGGCCCGACTCGTGCGGGGGGAGGCGGCTGGTGGCGGGGGCGCCCTCGCGCCACCCAACGGCACCCCCCGGTGGCCAGAGATGGCTCGGACCGCGCCGCTCGGGGGGGAATGGCGGCGCACGACCCGCCCCGGCACCCTTGGCCCAGTGGACGGGCAGGTGGCACTCGGGCGGTCCCCGGATCACCGCAGTGGCGCCCCCCGGTGGCCGCCTGACGCCACTGCGGGGGGTGCAGATTCGGTGTGTCCTCTCGGATAAAAAAAATAAACAATTCCCATCGGGCGAAAGTAAGTGGGACAGAGGGCCGCCGGCTTGCGGGCAGCGGCGCCCCCCGCTGGGCGATTGAAGGGAAGAACGGAACGAGACAAACAGAAAAAGAAAACAATTCAAAAAAGCACTCGCCCCAAACAGACGAAAGGTACCCGGTCCGCCCGGATGAACCCTACACCCCGTGTCCCCGCCGCGGCGCTCCCCGCTGGCCAGCCGAGGGAATACACGATTTAGAGGAGGGGGGGAAGTGAAAAACAGGCAAAAGACAAAAACACCCCAGCGATTTAAAGGCAAAGTCCACGAGCGGCCAGGGGTGGCCGCCGGTCAGCGCGCGCGGCACCCCCCGCTGGCCGGTTGAAGGGAAGAATGGAACGAGATAAAAAAGAAAAGGAAACGTTTTCAAAAAAACACTTGCCCCAAGCAGACGAAAGGTACCCGGTTTGCCCGGATGAGCCCTCCCCCGTGTCCCCGCCGCGGCGCCCCCCGCTGGCCAGCCGAGGGAATACACGACTGAGAGGGGGGAGTGAAAAACAGGCAAAAGACAAAAACACCCCACCGATTTAAATATAAAAAGTTCCCGAGCGGCTGAGGGTGGCCGCCAGTCCGTGCGCGCGGCGCCCCCTGCTGTCTGCGTAAAAAATAATAATAAAAGAATCCACCATTGTGAATTTGCGATGTGTCCGGGCCGCCGCCGGTGGCGGTGAGGCAACCCCCGCTCTCCCCTCGTCGGCGCCCCCTGGAGGGGGGAAATAAATGAAAGATTTTTTAAATTGTCCCCCCCCTTTTAAAAGGCGAACCCGCACACCCCAGATAAATGAAAAGTGCCCGGTTGCTCGCTTGAGGATGGGTAAAAAAAAATTATTAAAAAAAGGGGGGAGGGAAATAAATAAATAAATGACAAGTACCTAGGCTGCCGTTTCCCCATCTGGAGTTGAGAGGAGAGAGAGGAAGAAGAAAAAAAAATTTAAATAAATAGGGGGAAGAAAAAGAAGAAAAAAAGGGGGTAAAAGAATACCACAAAAACAATTCTATCTATCAATTTAAAAAATAAACAATAAAAAAAAAAGCAGGGAGAGACTACCTGGCCTGTCGGTCGGATCGTTTCTCCCCCGGTCCCCGCTGCGGCACCCCCCACTGGCCGCCTGGCGGCACGGCAGGCTCTTCGAAAGAGATGGGCCCTTCAAAAAATGGAAAGGGAAGAGATCAGTAAAGACAAGATAGAATTGAATTGATATAAAAAAAAAAAATCTGTCTACATCTACTACCTACAGATACGTACAGAACAGATAGAAAATGAAATAGTGAACGGACGGATGGATGGTTGAGAGAGAAGAACAACCTGGGCTCCCTCCGGATTCCGCAGCCCAGGCTCCCTCCGGCTTCCGCAGCCCGGGCTCCGTACATACAGACAGAAAATTAAATAATGGACAGATGAATGGAAGAAAAGAACAGCCCAGGCTCTCGCCGGCTTCCGCAGCCCGGGCACCCGCCGGCTTCTGCAGCCCGGGCTCCCTCTGGCTTCCGCAGCCCGGGCTCCGTACATACAGACAGAAAATGAAATAATGGACGGATGGATGGAAGAAAAGAACAGCCCGGGCTCTCGCCGGCTACCGCAGCCCGGACACCCGCTGGCTTCTGCAGCCCGGGCTCCCTCCGGCTTCCGCAGCCCGGGCTCTGTACATACAGACAGAAAATGAAATAATGGACGGATGGATGGAAGAAAGGAACAGCCTGGGCTCTCGCCGGCTTCCGCAGCCCGGGCACCCGCCGGCTTCCGCACCCCGGGCTCCCTCCGGCTTCCGCGGCCCGGTCTCCGTACATACAGACAGAAAATGAAATAATGGATGGATGGATGGATGGAAGAGAGGAACAGCCCGGGCTCTCGCCGGCTTCCGCAGCCCGGGCACCCGCCGGCTTCCGCGGCCCGGGCTCCCTCCGGCTTCCACGGCCCGGGCTCTGTACATACAGACAGAAAATTAAATAATGGATGGATGGATGGATGGATGGAAGAGAGGAACAGCCCGGGCTCTCGCCGGCTTCCGCAGCCTGGGCACCCGCCGGCTTCCGCGGCCCGGGCTCCCTCCGGCTTCCACAGCCCGGGCTCCGTACATACAGACAGAAAATGAAATGATGGATGGATGGATGGAAGAGAGGAACAGCCAGGGATCTCGCCGGCTTCCGCAACCCGAGCTCCCACCGCCGGCTTCCCTTTGCGGAAGGGGGGAGACTGGTGAAGATCAGGCGAGAGGAGGGGTGTCCTCCGCTGGACGGGAAGCCCAGGCCGTGGGGCCACAGGACAGACAGGGGGTTGACCGGGCCGGGGCCGGGCGGGACGAGGAGGAGGCAAGGTCCAGACTCGATCCCTTCCGGAAGGCCCGAGGCTTAAGCCCAGGGAGGGAGGTTGCCTTCCGGTCCCTCCTCCCCTCCCGGTGGACCCGCCCCCGACTATTAAGCCTGGCCAGGGAGTCCACGTCGGCCCCTGGGCGGACAAGGGAAGGACCCCCCCTTCCGCGCTCCGCCACGCTCGGAGGCGCTGATGCGCCGGGCGGACGGGGCGCCTCCGGCCAGGTCCCCGGCCGGGACTTGGCTGGCTGGAGAGCGAGGGAGGGTGAGAATAGGGCCTCACCCGTCCCGCGCCCGCCCCCCGCCCCGGGCCAAGTCGCCCGGCCGGACATAAGCTTGGCTCGAGGAATGACTTTCAATAGATCGCAGCGAGGGAGCTGCTCTGCTACGCACGAAACCCTGACCCAGAATCAGGTCGTCTACGAATGATTTAGCACCGGGTGCCCAGCGAACATGCGATGCGCTGCGGGAGAGAGGCGGCCCACTTCCGTCCGCGCTCCGGTCCCGTGGCGAGCAGCCCTACACGCCGGGCCCTGGCCCCCGGGGGGGACGGGCCCGGCTATCCCAGGCCAACCGTGGCTCGACGGCACTGCGGTATCGTCGCGTTTAGGGGGGATTCTGACTTAGAGGCGTTCAGTCATAATCCCACAAATGGTAGCTTCGCCCCATTGGCTCCTCAGCCAAGCACATACACCAAATGTCTGAACCTGCGGTTCCTCTCGTACTGAGCAGGATTACTATGTATTCAAAATCTCTCTGAAATCATAATTTCTCTGAATACAAAATAGTACAAATGTGTCCACTTACATGTAGCCTCTCTGCAAGTTAAACAGGCCTGTTGTGAAGTGACTCAGCATCCAGCGTCTTTACGTGCAACATTTTCATTGAAATGCACTTTTTTTGCAAAACAAATGCTTATGCTGAATAAAATAATAATATGCAACATGTCTTTATTCTGTGTGCGACCACGGATGTATCTGCATACGAATGGTATAGTATAGTGTTTTCCTAGATACAGGTGCGGTCGCAACACAGAATATAAGCATGCTGCATATCATTTTAATCAGTACAGTCTTTTTCTATGTCCCATTCACATAGCAATGTGAAGAAGAAACAGATACCTGACGCTAATGGAGTTGCACAGGACCTGTCAGATCACTCATGCCAGACATCTCCTGCCACATGGAGAATTGAGGCAATATGTATGAGAACACAACTGTATCTCCAAATCTAAAGTGCTCCTTTTTTAATTTTACCCATTTTGAAGCCCATAGGATTATCTTCAGTAGTTCCCGTAATTCCCTCTATGTAAATAACTGACCTATCCTTTTTGCTAGGATCCAGGTTACCTATAATAATCTTGGTGGTTGGGCAGAATCATGACTATTAATGATGAATATCTTTTCCAAAACATATTCCTATTCCAAACCCTCCCTGTCATGATCCCTGTTTCTCATCTTTCTGCTTTTCAATGATTACTGTCAAGATTCATATGGTGTAACAGGTCTTCTTGACTCAAATTGGAAAATCTTAAAACCTTCCACCTTTTATGGTAGGAACTTCTTAGACCTCAAATTCTACTATTGGACATCTCATCTCAGCCACACAATTGTTTATTTTGCTCCATCTGCCTCCATTGCAAGGGTTGATATTGAATCTGCTCTTGCCGCTCCGTACCTTTCCTCTGTGTGGGGCCTCGTGCAGTCGCACAGGCACAAAATTACCAAACCCTGTATAACAGTGTGGTCAGGGTTATAATATTCTAAATCACATACATTTTAGACAATCATAGCTTCCATTCCTATTGACTAATAATATTCACTGTTTAAGGTTCTCCATTAATAATATGCATATTTATTGGAGGTGTGATAATGTGCAGGTGGTATATACAGAGTTTTAGTATTATTTTAGGGTACCTCTTGAGTCAGACAATGAGGAGGATCATTCCATTAGAATTATGATTTATTGGTCCTTGGTCTAATTAATTACTACCAATATTTTGTGGCTGCTTATTTATATAGACATTTATGATTATAAGTGATTAACACTGTAGCGTTATCTTTACCAAGTGCATATTGGTCAAATTAGGGGCAGTATACCAATACTCTGTTTATATTTACAGTATGTCCATAAATATTTATCATCTAGTGATTAGGAATGTATAGAACCCTATTAACCTCTGTGGAGTCCCTAGATCTGTGGAGCCCTTAGAACTGTGGATCCTTATGAGTTATGCAACATTGGAAAATATTGACTTTGTGTCCAATACTTATGAACTTCAATAACAATTAATAAAACAGTGTTCTAATTTCCTAATTGAACTCTCTAGTCTAAATATGTTCATCTAAGGATTTACAATTCTAATCAAAAATTAACATTATAAACAGTGTAAAATTTGAATTTATAATTAAAAGTGTGTGTGGCACGCAACTTGATACGGCAACCTTGCTCTTGCTAGCCTGTGGCTCTAACCGTGAGGCCAGCGGTAGCCAACCCTGGTCCTTGAGAGCTACCAAAAGTTCATGTTTTGCAGCTCACCAAGCAGGTGCAGTCATTACTCACTGACAGATTTAAAAAATTCCAAGTTGGAGCTAATGAATTAACTTGTGATTCTGTGAGGGGACCTGGAAAACGTTAACTGTTGGTAGCTCTTGAGGACCAGGGTTGGCTACCCCTACGTTAGGCTATATTCTTGTCTATCTAGTAAATGGAAGAGTTGAGTATTCTCATTCAACTATATAGAGACTTGCTTGTTATATTGTGGAGTGATGATTATTTTTTTGCAGTTGTCCAATGCTGACTGAGAATAATTATGGTATTCCCATGACTCTGGTTCAGATACACTCTTTTAAATTCATGAGAGTTAACTAAAAAGAGAATTAAGAATTAAGAATTTATATTAATTCAATAAAGTGAATAAGAGCCACTGTATAAAAACAATAATAGACGTAAGATAAGTGGGTCTTTGTACTTATTAATCTACATCTCTAACCATTAAGCCATCTGGCCATCTATGTAACATAGTGGAAATTTGGGAGTGTGTATTCTTTGCTCTATATAAATATATACACATTTTTTTATAAATTTCTTACAGCGATGAGATTTGTATAAAAACTTTTCTTGTTTATTTAATTAATTTAAGCTGTGCAGTGTTAGTGTATAGATGGAGCCACACTCATCTTAGCTTCTCTGCTGCACCTAGGCACACCATGGTTTATTAGCATAAACCTTTCATCTAGAGTTTTCAGCTGCAATACAATACAGAGAGAACAATACATCAGGGTATTAAGTCATTACAGCAGGGGATTAAGTCCGACTGCCCCTGCTCAGTTAATCCTATTAACCTGAAAATAATTTTTATATGGGCAATCAAACTGTGTAATAAAGGTAGTATAAGCAATGTTTTAGAAGAAGCACTTAATGGGGGCATATGCAATTAGGTATGAGATTTTTGGCTACATTTTTAGCATATATATATATATATATATATATATATATATATATAAAAGAGATATGCGGCTGGCACTTTTCGTGTTTTGGTTTTGGTTCTAATTCCACTTTCGTGTTTTGGTTTTGGCTTGGTTTTGCCAAAACCACCCTTTCAGGTTTTGGTTTTGGATCTGGATGATTTTTGCTCCTATAGTATTAGTAACATCAATATCATTCGTTTCAAGTGTGCAGCACAAGCACCTGGCCCATCTAGGAGTGGCACAGCAGTGTCAGACAGGATGGCACTTTTAAAAAACTGGGCCCCAAACAGCACCTCATGCAAAGATGTAGAAGAGGTGCAATAAGGTAGCTGTATGACTAAACCAAGCGACACAAACAATTGGCCCATCTAGGAGTGGCACTGCAGTGGCAGACAGGAGGGAAGTAACCAAAAAAAGGCCCCAAACAGCACATGATGCAAAGAAGTAAAAAAGGTGCATTGAGGTTGCTGTATGACTAAGCTAAGCGACACAACCACCTGGCCCATCCAGTAGTGTCACACAGTGGCTGAATGTCGAGAGTGGGACACAATTGTTCACTGACAGCATCTCCAGCATGCCCCTGTCATTTTTAAAAAATTCTGCAATTGGTGGACTTATACGGCAGTATCCCAGGACTAATACAGCAGTACCCCTGTACTCATATGGCAGTGTCAGACAAAATGGCACTTTTCAAAAACTAGGCCCCAAACAGCACCTCATGCAAAAATGTCAAAGAGGTGCAATGAGGTAGCTGTATGACTAAGCCAGAATTGGAATTATATGTCCAAATCACTGGAATTAAATGGCAAAATCATTGGAATTATACATCCAAATCACTGGAATTAAATGGCAGTACCACTGGACACATACGGAAGTATCAGACAAGATGGCACTTTAAAAAAATGTTCCTCAAACAGCACATGATGATAAGAACAAAAAAAAAGGTACAAGATGGAATTATCCTTGGGCCCTCCCACCCACCCTTATGTTACATGAACAGGACATGCACACCTTAACAAACCAATAATTTCAGCGACAGGGTCTGCCACACGACTGTGGGTGAAATGACTGGTTTGTTTGGGCCCACACAGAAAAAAGAAGCAATCAATCTCTCCTTGCACACACTGGCTCTACAGAGGCAAGATGTTGACCTCATCTTCATCCACCGATTCCTCACCCCTTTCACTGTGTACATCCTCCTCCTCACAGAATATTACTTTGTAAAAACTGGAATCCACCATCACAGGTCCCTCTGTACTTTCTGGAGGCAATTGCTAGTAAAGGTCTTCCCAGAGGAATTTATAATTCATTTTGATGAACATCATCTTCTCCACATTTTGTGGAAGTAACTTCCTACACCGTTCACTGACAAGGTTACCGGCTACACTAAACACTATTTCGGAGTACACATTGTAGGGGGGGGGGGGCAACTTAGGTAAAATGAAGCCAGTTGGTGCAAGGGCATCCAAATTGCCTCTTTTTCCTGTCAGTATACATACTGACTGTCTGACATGCCTACTTGGATGCTGTCACTCATATAATCCTCCACCATTCTTTCAATGGTGATAGAATCATATGCAGTGACAGTAGACACGTCAGTAATCGTTGGCAGTTCCTTCAGTCAAGACCAGATGTCAGCTTTTGCTCCTGACTGCCCTGCATCACCACCAGTGGGTGGGCTAGAAATTCTTATCATTTTCCTTGCAGCCCTAGTGGTGGGAGAAATTGAAGGAGGAGCTGTTGACGGGCCACGTTCCGCTTCAGTTGACAATTTACTCAAAAGCAGGACTTTGCACCTCTGCAGACTTGTTTCTGCCAGAAAGAGAGATACAACGTAGGCTTTAAACCTAGAATTGAGCACGGTGGTCAAAATGTAGTGCTCTGATTTAAAAAGTTTGACCACTCTCGAATCCTGGCAAAGCAAATGAAGGGCTCCATCCACAAGTCCCACATACTATGCGGAATCACTCCATCTTAGCTACTCCTTCTATTTCTCCAGCTGCTTCTGCAAAATCCTGATGAGGGGAATGACCTGACTCAATCTGGCAGTGTCTGAAGTGACTTCACGTGTGGCAAGTTTGAAGGGTTGGAGAACCTTGCACAAGACAGAAATCATTCTCCACAGCGCTTGAGTCAGGTGCATTCCCGCTCCTTTGCCTCTATATTAGGTGGCTGTATAGGCTTTAATGGCCTTTTGCTGCTCCTCCATACTCTGAAGCAAAGAGTGTTGAATTCTACCTCATTACCACCTATTGCTTCAGTTGATAGCAGGGCAGGTTCAGGAGTGTTTGCTGGCACACCAGTCTTCGGCACGTGGTGGCAGAATGTCAAAAAGTACAGAAGGGTCCACCGTTTTCTGTGCCTAGTCACAGCATGATTTATTAGCATAAACCCTTCATCTATTGTTCTCAGCTGCAATACAATACAGAGAACAATACAGCAGGTTAAATGAGACTGGGCAGCGAGTGCCCAGTCTCATTTAATCCTATTAAAGGTCAAGATAAATGTGGACCCATTTTTTCAGGCCACCAACAGCATCTCCTGTACACCCCTGTCATTTAAAAAAAAAAATTCTGTACCACCAAATTAATTGTATGTGCAAAACATGGGACGTGCTGGAATTTGCCCAGATGTAATGCACGTATAATATTGGTGGCATGGTACAATATCACAAATCCCCAGAGAGTCTAATTGGGGTAAGCCATTCTGCGATGATGTCAATAAGTTTCAGTAAGAGGTTGTCAGCTGTGTGCCTCTTACGGAAAGCTGTGATACATAGTGTAGCCTGCCTAGGAACCAGTTGGAATTTGTGAGATGCTGCTACTGTTGCCGCTGCTGTTGTTGCTGCGGGTGGTCATACATCTACCCAGTGGGCTGTCACAGTCATATAGTCCTTAGTCTGCCCTGTTCCACTTGTCCACATGTCCGTGGTTAAGTGGACACTGGATACAACTGCATTTTGTAGGACACTGGTGACTCTTTTTCTGATGTCTTTGTACATTCTCGGTATTGCCTGCCTTGTGAAGTGGAACCTAGATGGGATTTGGTTTTGGGGACACAATACCTCCATCAATTGTCTACATCCCATTGCACTAATGGCGGATACCGGATACACGTCTAACACCAACATATGTGTCAAGGCATCAGTTATCCACTTTGCAACAGGATGACTGCTGTCATATTTAATCTTCCTCACAAAGGACTGTTGGACAGTCATTTGCTTACTGGAAGTAGTACAGGTGGTCTTCCGACTTCCCCTCTGGGATGACGATCGACTCCCAGCAGCAACAACAGCAGTGACAGCAACAGCAGGCGTTCCACTCAAGGATCCTCCGGAGTTATACTCATTAGGTGAGGACTCCTCAGTCTTGACATTGACATGGCCTGCAGGACTACTGACATTCCTGACTGAGGAGGAAGTTGATGTTGAGGGAGTTGGTGGGGTGGCTTGCAGAAGCTTAGGTACAGGAGGAAGAAGGGATTTAGGTGTCAGTGGACTGATTACGCTCTTACCCAAAGTTTCACAACTTGACACTGACTTTTGATGAATGTGCTGCAGGTAACGTGTAAGGGAGGATGTTCCTAGGTGGTTAACATCCTTACCCCTACTTATTACAGATTGACAAAGGCAACAGATGGCTTCACACCTGTTGTCCAGATTTGTGGAGAAATAATTCCACACCGAAGAGGTGGCTTTTTTGGTAGTTTGCCCAAGCATCACAATATGCTTCTTTATCCCACAGACAACAGGTGTCTCCCCCGGTGCCAGACTTAAACAAACCACATCACCATCAGAATCCTCATCATCAACTTCCTCCTCAGCGCCAGCAACACCCATACCCTCATCCTGGTGTATTTCAACAGTGACATCTTCAATTTCAATATAAGGAACTAGACTGTGGGTGCTCCTTCCGGCACTTGCAGGGGGCGTGCAAATGGTGGAAGGAGCCACCTCTTCCTATCCAGTGTTGGGAAGGTCAGGCATCGCAACCGCCAACACACTTGGACTCTCCTTGGGGATGTAATACCATCTCAGAACACACAGTTCTTTTCTGTGCTTTTTCCAGCTTAACTCTTTTAATTTTCTAGTGGGAGGATGAGGGCTTCCATCGTCATGTGAATCTGAACCACTAATCATGAACACAGATCAAGGCCTCAGCCGTTCCTTGCCACTCCGTGTCGTTAATGGCATATTGGCAAGTTTACGTTTCTCCTCACACCATTTAATGTTTTTGGGGGGGTCTTTTTACTGAAGTTTGGCCTTTTTGGATTTTGCTTGCCCTCTAATATCACATTGGTCATTGACCTTGGCAGATGACGTTGATGGAATTTCATCGTCTATGTCATGGCTAGGGGCAGCAGCTTCAGCACTAGGAGGAAGTTGTTCTTGATCTTTCCCTATTTTATCCTCCAAATTTTGTTCTCCATTATTTTTCTGGAGTTATATAACACAATATGCGGCACAGGAGAGCATACCCCTACACCTCACGGGGCAAACCCTGTAAAAATGATTTGGATTGAATATTAATAACCCCTTTATTTGGAGTAAATAATTTACAGCTCAGGACAGCACCACTGAAATTACAGTATATGGCAGCACCGCTAGACTAGATTTATACAGAATTATATGGATTTATATGGATTTATAGAGAAGGATAACTGGAATTATATGGCATTATCACAGGAATTATATGGCAATATATCTGGAATTATATGGCAGTATCACAGGAAATATACGACAATATCATGGGAATTATATGGCAGGATCACATTAAATATATGCCAGTATAATGAGAATTATATGCTAATATCACAGGAATTATACGGCAGTATTCCGAGAATTATGCGGCAATATCACAGGAATTATACGGCAGTATTCCGAGAATTATTTGGAAATATCACAGGAATTATATGGCAATATCACAGGCATTATAATCCAGTATTTCAAGAATTATACATCAATATCACAGGAAATATAGGCCAGTATCACGGGAATTATATGGCAATATCACAGGAGTTATACGGCAATATCATAGGAATTATACACCAGTATTCCGAGAATTATACGACAGTTTCACAGGAATTATACAGTGATATCATAGGAATTATACGCCAGTATCACAGGATTTATATTGCAATATCACAGGAATTATATGACAGAATTCTGAGAATTATACGGCAATGTCACAGGAATTATACACTAATATTCCGAGATGTATACGGCAATATCACAGGAATTATACAGCAATATCAAAGGAATTATACACCAGTATTCCGAGAATTATATGGCAATATCACAGGAATTATACAGCAATATCATAGGAAATATACTCCAGTATTCAGAAAATTATACGGCAATATCACAAGAATTATACGCCAGTATCATGGGAATTATATGGGAAAATTACAGGAATTATACTGCAGTATCACAGGAATTATACGCCAGTATAACGGGATTTATATGGCAATATTATAGGAATTATAAGGCGAATGTCACAGGAATTATACACCAGTATTCTGAGAATTATACGGCAATATCACAGGAATTATACGCCAGTATTCCAAGAATTATACGGCAATATCACAGGAATTATACGCCAGTATCACGGGAATTATATGGCAATATCACAGGAATTATATGGCAATATCATAGGAATTATAGGCCAGTATTTAGAGAATTATATGGCAATGTCACAGGAATTAAACGACAATATCATAAGAATTATACACCAGTATCCCGAGAATTATACGGCAATATCACAGAAATAATACGCCAGTATCACGGGAATTATACGGCAATATCACAGTATTTATACGGCAATATCACTAGTATTCTACACCAGTAACGCTGGATATATGGCAGCAGAGGACACCACCACTGTGGTTGGTCACTGGACTGATGCTGCACAAGCGAGACACTACCTCTGGTCTGATGCAAGACAACACAGCAAAACTGCAAGGGACTTATACAGCAGCACTGGGGACATGTAGCAGCAGAGGACACCACCACTGTGACTGGTCACTGGACTGATGCTGCACAAGAGAGACAATACCCCTGGTCTGATGCAAGACAACACAGCAAAACTGCAAGGTACTTATTCAGCAGCCAGCAGCACTGGAGACATATAGCAGCAGAGGACACCAACACTGTGACTGGCTGGACTGATGCAGCATATGACACTGACTAAACTGAACTGAGCAGCACAAGACACCACTTGAATCGCCACCCCACTTTCCCGCCCCCACACAGACACTGAGGATGGAGACATGTCCTCTCACTACACTCTCCGAGACTGGAGTGAAAATGGCCGTGACGCGTGGCTCCTTATATGGAATCCAAATCCCGCGAGAATCCGACAGCAGGATGATGACGTTTTGCCTCGTACTGTTTTCCGAGTCAGGCGGGAAAACCCGAGCCTGGCTCGGAACCGGACTCGAATGGTGAAGTTCGGTAGGGTTCGGATCTCTGAGTACAGAGTACGACAGTATCACGGGAATTATATGGCAGTATCACATTAAATATATGCCAATATTCCAAGAATTATATGGCAATATCACAGGAATTATACGCCAGTATTCCGAGAATTATGCAGCAATATCACAGGAATTATACGCAAGTATTCCGAGAAATATACGCCAATATCACAGGCATTATGCACCAGTATTTCAAGAATTATATGGCAATATCACAGGAAATATACGCCAGAATCACTGGAATTATATGGCAATATCACAGGAATTATAAGGCAATATCATAAGAATTATACCCCAGTATTTCGAGAATTATACGGCAATATCAAAGGAATTATACGGCGATATCATAGGAATTATACTCCAGTATTCTGAGAATTATACAGCAATATCACAGGAATTATACATCAATATGACAGGAATTATAGGCCAGTATTCAGAGAATTATACGGCAATATCACAGGAATTATACCGCAATATCATAGTAAGTATACACCAGTATCCCGAGAATTATACGGCAATATCACAGGTATTATACGCTAGTATCACAGGAATTATACGACAATATCACAGTATTTATACGGCAATATCACTAGTATTCTACGCCAGTAACACTGGATATATGGCAGCAGAGGACACCACCACTGTGACTGGTCACTGGACTGATGCTGCACAAGAGAGCCACTACCCCTGGTCTGATGCAAGACAACACAGCAAAACTGCAAGAGACTTATACAGCAGCCAGCAGCACTGGGACATATAGCAGCAGAGGACACCAACACTGTGACTGGATGGACAGATGCAGCATAAGACACTGACTACACTGGACTGAGCAGCACAAGACACCACTAGAATCGCCACCCCACTTTCCCGCCACCACACAGACACTGAGGATGGAGACATGCCCTCTCACTACACTCTCCGAGACTGGAGTGAAAATGGCCACAACACGTGGCTCCTTATATGGAATCCAAATCCCGCAAGAATCTAACAGCGGGATGATGACGTTTTGCCTCGTACTGGTTTCCAGAGCCTGGCTCGGAACTAGGCTTAAATGGTGAAGTTCGGTGGGGTTCGGTTCTCTGAGAACCGAAACCGCTCATCCCTACTATCCATATATCTATCTATATATATATATATATATATATATAAACTCGTTGAGCTCGGCACTTCTCCGCATATAAATGATTAGCTTTGCCCGTTGCCTTCCGTGAAAGGAGACTGAACCAGTTTCCCGATAGAGACTAGCGTGTACGGCGGCACTCAGGTCAAAAAACGACAGGACACACAGCCTCTGTTGCCAACGTTTCAAAGATTTCTCTTTTTCGTCAGGGCATGAATACAAACACATACATTTACCCTATTTAAGTGCTCACCATTCACCAAGTTCTCCAATCATGGCGGCGTCCCCCGTGGGACGCTGTGCGCATCTTGATGACGTCACCCGTGCAAAACCGTCACCATAGTAACAACAATATACAGAATATTAAAAACATCAGAATGCGGTATTGTTACTGCAAAACACCATGGTTCAATGCCTGTCAGTGCTAATAGCTCCATTGAAATTTTATAATCACCTAATACATTATAAGAATAAATAGAGATGTATAAAGCTGAATAGATCACGGCATACAGCCGCTAGCGACCCATACAGCCCATGCCCAATTCCCGGGCCATACAATATACCTAATGCAACAACCACTCATAATATATCACAAATAACTATTCAGACCACTGCTCTCATTCAACCCTCTAGGATTGATGGTGTCCAATAAAAAAATCCATTTTGCTTCTCGCTGCAACAGCAACTTGGATCTATTACCTCCCCTAGATAATGGAGGAATATGATCAATGATCATATGTCTAAGGAAAGTAGGTGAATGACCGGCCATAGCAAAATGCCGAGCCACCGGCTGTTTGCTCTTGCCGGATAATACTACCTCCCGAATTGCATATCTGTGTTGCCCCATCCTCACCTTAAATTCACATTCTGTTTTGCCAATATAATACTTCCCACAAGGGCAGATTAATGCGTATACCACAAATTTTGAAGAACAAGACAAAAAGTGTTTTATCTGAAATGTTTTGTTTAAAGATGGGTGTTTGATCGTGTTTCCCGTCAGCATATAGCTGCAAGTCACACATCCAACAGACTTGAAGCAACCCACCTTCCGGTTACCAAAAAATGAAGAAGCCTTACATTTACCAAAATCCGTAATATCGGTATGTACCACAAAATCACGAATATTCCTGCCCCTACAGTGACTACACATAATGCATTAGTTCTTAAGGCCCACCAGCTCCTTATCAGAAGAAATAATAGGCCAATATGTCTGAACAGCCTTTTTAACCTTTTGACTAGCCACATTATATCTAGTAGGCCAGATGATTCGGTTAGTACTGGATTTGGCCCCTTTCGGTGTCAATGCACTCAATCTAGATTTAGCCAAAACCCTAAGCTTTGTCTTAACCAATTCTTCCCTATTATAGCCCCTAGCTGCAAATTTTTCAATCATCTTATCAAGTGCTGTATCGGCTTCTACATCACTGCTACAAATACGCCTAACACGCAGAAACTGTGAATAAGGTAATCCCCTGCAGGTTGGCAGAGGATGATGGCTAGAGGACAACAGCATAGAATTACGATCAGTAGACTTAACGAACATAGAAGTTTTAAGGCCACCATTGTCCTTCTCTATTCTGACGTCTAGGAAGTCAATGGCACCAGAATCAACTTACCAAACTAATTTCACTGGACTGTTACTAAGATTGTGAGAATAAATCACTGCATTGAGACTTTCCTGACTGCCCAACCAAAACAACAACATATCATCTATGTATCTGGAATAATAAAATACATTAGCTGCCACCTCAGGATTAGCAAAAAAAAAATAAAAAAAAAATATATATATATATATATATATATATATACAGATGGGTCCTCTGTTATCCTGACTGTTTCTGCGCCTAGACAGAGCTTTAGTCACGCTTAGGCGATAGTTTAGCTTGCTGAGTTTACTCACGGACAGGCGCATTGAGGCGATACTAGATATTCAGCATGCATTACACATCTCCACCACTGGGTGGATAATGCTCCACTAAACCAGTACTTTAGATCGTATAGTGGCGGATTGATCTTCAGCTCTGGCAAATTGTCAGTGACGACTGTAATGTTAATAGATGGTGACCAATGGTCAGACGGAGAGAGTTCAAAAAATAAATACAGTAAATAGTTTATATAGACACAAACAAACATGTTAAAACACTTGTGTATGCAGATGCAAGATTGTGTATGCATACAAAACTAATGTGTGAAAGGAAGTATGTACAGTGCATAAATACCATGCTTTTGAAATACATGTATGAGCGTCCGAGTCGCCTAAGGTATAAACCAACACCAATGGGAAGGGGTTGCTCTTTCCAGTACTATTCCACATGAACTTGTGAATCTCTCATGAAGCGTTGTTGGCTAGTGATGAAGGCTCCCAATTCCCACGCTGAGGGTCCCGGGTTCGAGTCCTAAAGTGGCAACTTTTTTTTTTTTATGTGTTCCCGTGACATTTACTTTAGTATACTTTTCCTTCTTTGTAATACATTCAATGGAAGGGTGCACATAGGTTTCACATAAATCAGAGTAAATCTGCAGGAGTGATTCTTTACGCTAAATACAAATACACAGCGGTAATGAGTATGAATTAGTGTATTCTGACGCAACTAACTGAGCAACACAGTACTGTAGATTGCCAGCGTTTGTGTATTGTACATGACCTGAACTCCCTCCCTGTCTACTGCATGACCTGTGCAGGCTCCCATGGGGGAAGGTTGATGGGGGTCGGGGAAGGCGGTTGAAAATATTGGGCTTTTGAAATACAAGTATGTGCGTCCGAGTCCCCTAAGGCATAAACCAACACCAATGGGAAGGAAGTGACAACCTTTTTTTTAATGTGTTCCCGTGACATTCACTTTAATATTATTTTTCTTCTTTGTAATACATTCAATGTAAGGGTGCACACAGGTTTCACATAAATCAGAGTAAATCTGCAGGAGCGATTCTTTATGCTAAATACAAATACACAGTGGTAATGAACAGCCATAGACATAAAGTACCAGTAAATATAAATTAGTGTATTCTGACGCAACTAACTGTTCGAGCAACACAGTACGGTAGATCGTCAGCGTTAGAGAATCTGTGTTGTGAGAATCTGTGTTGTACTTAATGAGAAGGGATCACTGTATCTGTAACATTTATACATCTACAGTATCAACGCTACTGCAGTTCTCTATTTGATTTTGTGTTCTCTATGTGAGGGTAGAAGGGGAAAGTGGGATGGGGGTAGGGCAAGGCAGTGGAAAATACTGTGTACAAAGAAAAGGCATAATCAAAACCAAGGGAAACTGACATACAGTAACAACCTGGAATGCCTGGAACACACGACGTCTGAGACTCATGACGTCTCAGACGCTCATTGCGGCTAAGCACGGTGTCATGGCTGCTGTCAGGGATCGTCCCTATGTATTAGGAGAGTTCCGTCTCCTCGTTTGCTGGTGGGGCAGACCTCTGTTAGGACGCTAACATACAATATTCCTAACATCAATAGGCAACAATTTACTTCTAACACGTACATTTGCGTCAGTGTACACTACTGGTTTTATGTTGCTTTGTCTGCAGGATTTGGACGCTTACATATTCCTAAAGTACTGTAAATGGATCATATATGCTGTACTATTTGCATCTGTACTGTATATACTGTATGAAATAATGTAGCGTAATGAGACGCTGCATACACTGTATGCAGCGTAATGAGATGCACTAGTAAAGTAGATCTTACTATGTATTTCAGTATTTTATTTTACGGAAGACCACATGCATGCGCAGTGGTGATTGTATAAAGCGACATCAGGTGGATGATCACAGGTATTACACGTAAAGGTAACGTCAAACACTCTGTGCGCCTTCGTGCGATTAGTCGTGCCTCTCTGTGACTAGGTCCGCCTCCCTGCAACTCGGTATGCTGCATATTCCCGATCGTGACTAACACCTCAACCAGTCAAGATAATGGAGGACCCATCTGTATATATATATATATATATATAAATGCAAAAGCCCTCACTGACTCATCACTAATTCTTTTACAACCCGATATGTTAGGAAGCTGAAATTTAACATAGGTGTTCTGCAGGTGGGAAATAGGAAAACTACATAATTAGAATTTTAATAAACATCCCCTAAGGTGATAAAAAGGGGGTTGGCATAATGACATGACTACCGATGCATTGCTTGCATTGCATGAATGATAACACCCAAGCAGACAATCGGATCATAAGTTGGATTGCACCTCCAGTGTTTAGAATTGAGTAAAATACAAAAATGGTCTTGTCAATTTTTACTGTATCTGCTTTGGGTGCTCCAAGGGTAATGCCAAGAACCGTGGATAGATATTTACTTACATTAAGATGTCTCTAACTTACATCTCTATAGAATTACTAAAATTTTAACACTTATTTATAGTCACATCCGTGAAATTCAGACAGTCCCATGTAAAGAATGAGTAGAACAGCTGGTTAAATATAAAAAAACAAAATGGCCGACTGAAATTTTGCATGCTTTCAATTGAATATGCCCCTTAAAGTGGTTTTGCACTCTGTCTTTTTTTAGGACAACTGAAACTTCATAGATATAATATCCTGTGAGAACCGGATGAGGTTCAGGTTCACACTATAACGTGATAAATCACAAGCTTGTGTTGTAGTACACTTTTGGTGTCATACCAGCTGCTTGTGACTTGTATGGCATATTTATCTCAAATAACTAAGAATAGAATAACTCTCACCTCTACAATATAAAAAGCTCAAAAGAAGAACATTTAGTACTCTTGGAGAAAAAGCTTGTGCTATCTTCAACAAGGACAGAAGGTGAGTATGGCTCATATTCTTGCTGATCTTTGTATTTCATATACTGGAAAATCATTTATTCACCTAGTTATTTTATTTTGCATTGTTATTAGCACTTGTTAAACAGATGTAGCTAATTGTTGTTAAGTAGTTACTACTTTCTTGTTCAAGTCAAACACGCCTAATCTAATAATAAAACCTTAGTTTCTAAAAAGTAAATATGAAAAGTAAGTGGTTGGCAGAAGTTTAATAACTAAACAGTGACCCCCATTACCAGGCAAGAAATACTGTGCAGACTGACGTAGAGCAATTGCTATAATTCAGCAATAATAAAGAATTTTAAGAGGTAACTAACAGCAGATCTCTACATAAAATTATATATGCTAGCAATATAAAAAAATACAAAATTATTTTAAGTACATGTAATAATAATAATAATAATAATAATAATAATAAACACAGGGGTTTATTCAGAGTCGTTAGCCAACCAAAAAAGTTAGCAATTAGGCAACACTATATTGCACTGCAGGGGGTGTAGATTTAGCATGTGCAGAAATATTTAGATGTAGGTGTGTTATATTGTTTATTTTTACAATGTTTATATTTCAGTTTGAACTCATCCCACCCAAATCTAATCTCTTTGCATGTAGAACATCTGGCCCACCTGCAGTGCAACATGGTTTTGCCCAATTGCTAACTTTTTTGGTTTGCTAACATCTCTGAATAACATCCAGATGCCACATCGGTCTCAGAGAAATAAATAAAAACAGTAAATGTATTATGCAGGGTTAATATTTTTTTTCTGGCAAACATCAGAAGTGCACAGAAAACATTGATATACAATAATATGAGGCAGTGATATAATTGTCTGCAAAAGTGTTTGCATATGTGGCTTGAAGGAGAGGATAGCTCCAAGGCAATGTTCTTGAAGGCTAGAGGAGTTAATTGTGTTGTAATTACATAATGAAATTGTGGAAGTTGAAGTTATACAGAAGGGTGGGAAGATAATCAGCTCTTGTCTTAGACATGTTAAGTTTAAGAAAGCACTGGGACATCCAAGAAGAGATAGCAGAGAGACAGTTGGAAGGGGTGTTATTCAGTTTGCTGGCTGTTGGGCTCCCGGCGCTCAGTATACCGGTGCTGTAATCCTGACACCCAGCATATCAACACCTATTCTTCCTCTTGGGGGTCCACGACCCTCATGGAGTGAGAATAAATAGTGTGCCACCGTGCCCGCAGTGTGGCAAGCGCAGCGAGTCCGCAAAGTTCTCATTTGTGCTCGCCTCGCTGTCGGCATGCTGGCAACCGGGTTCCCGATGCCGAAGTGCTGGCCGCCGAGAACCAGGCCGCCGGCAAACCATACTACACCCATTGGAAGGGTGAGTAAGGATAAAGGGGGAGAGGTCAGCAGAGGAAAGGTACTGTAGATTTGAGTAACATTAGCATAGAGATGATATTTGAAGTCAAAAGAGCTAAAGAGCTCAGCTAAATAGGATGTATAGACAGAGAAAAGAAGAGGTCAAGAACTGAACCTTTTAGAACACCAACTGTTAGTGGAAGATGGGGAAAATGGAGTCAAGAGAGGAGTAAGACAAGGAGTAGTCAGCGAGATAAGAGGACAGCCAGGAGAGGTCAATATTATGCAGTACAAGGGAGTGAATGGTTTGCAGGAGGAGAGGGTAGTCCAAAGTGTCAAAAAGAGCAGAGATGTCACACAAAATAAGCAGAGAGTAGTAACTATTGGAATTGGTGGCTAGGAGGTCATTGCAGACTTTTGTGTGGTAATTTCACTGGGATGTAAGTCAGACTGAAATGGGTCACAAAAGGCAGTAGGGTCATTGATCACAATATGCACAAGGAGTTTGGAGGCAAAAGCGAGTAGAGAGATGGGTCAGTAGTTGGAGAGAGTGTTAGGATCAAGGGTCGGATTTATAATAAAAAGGGATACAAGGGAATGTGGAGAGGAGATGATGAGAGGGAGAGATTGATGAGGTGGACAAGATGGGAACAGGCAGAAGGAGAGAGGTAGGAAGAAAGTGGGAGGGGATATTGTCAATTGGGGAGGTTGACAGATGGGGAGGATGGTATAAAGGCCATAACTTCATCTCCAGATATAGGGGAAAAAGAAGTAAGAATTGGTAAGATCACTGGAATGGTGTAGTCAGGGAAAGGAGGAGGTAGATCGCTGGGTTGTGATGTCATGATGTATGAAGCCAATTTTGTATGTGCAAAGTCAAGGTCAGATAGTAAAAAGGAGAGTCAAGGTGGGATAAGACGGGTGGTATTCATGTGACCGCCGGTCAGCTGACCGACAGTCACATGACCTCCTCCACCAGCCCGACGGGTCACTGTCCCGATGGTCGGCATGCCGACCAACAGGGACTATTTCCACTCATGGGTGTCCACGACACCCATAGAGTGGGAACAGAACCCGTAGCGACCGCAGGTCGCCACCAAGCCCGCAGCGTGGTGAGCGCAGCGAGCCCGCAAGGGGCTTGCTGCTCTCACCCCTCCCCGCCGGGATCCCGGTGTCGGTATGCTGCCGGGATCCCGGCGTCGGTAAGCTGACCGGCGGTCAGGAGACCGCCGGTCAGCCGTACTACACCCGGATAAGACAGAGGAGGCAATTGACATTGGCAAATAGATTCCGGGTTTGAAGACTGGGAGGAGATGAGGTTCCTTGGAATATGACTATTTAGAGAGTTTGGAGTTCTTTGTACCATTTATTTCCAGTTCCCTATATATACACATAGCCCCACCTCTGTGACATAAACATTCTTTTATTAGCCTTAAATTAAATAATTTGTATAGCTCTCCATATTAATCTGTAGCACTAAAACTTGACAGGTAATTTGATGGTGGGGAATAGATATAGAGGATTGTGCAGTCAAACCCTCTGCATGTCAAAAATCTGATGATAAAAGTAAGATTTTTAATGTAGACAAGGTGTTACTAGACAGTGTATATGTGTATTGGATTCTATTAAAATTTTCCACATTTGAACCCAAAATAAATAGTCCACAAAGGAGGATTTACTGTATCATTTTAAAATAGGATGAAATAACTTGTAAATTATGTCTAGTTACATATACAAAGTGATTGTCATATATGCTATTTAACAGATTCTTAGAATCCCAAGATGACTCCCAAATTTGTAATACTAGTGACAGCTGTGGCCCTTGCCTGCCTTGTACAACTTGGGAAAGCAGAAAAGTAAGTTGTCAAGTTTATTGAACACCATTTCATATTTGTTTATATAAATTCATTTTATTTCATTTTATTTTAATTCAATTTTAGTTTGTTGACAAAATACTACTACTTATTATACAACTGTTAATTTTTTTGACATTTACTTTGCTATTTTGTGATACTTAAGATTACTGATGATGACATTCACTAACAGTTTTAGCAAGTGGTTATGGGCAGCAACTAATATATACACCGTACATTTTACGTGTCAGTGTCAGACAATCTGCAAGTTACCATTTAAAATTTGGCAGTAACAGTATGTTATGGATTTAATATTTTAAGCAAATTTGACTGAAAGAGCATAATTGCCCTTTTAGGTAACATTTAAAGTAATGGCTGGGAAATAAAACAAGGGAGGGTGAAAGGGGTATAAAACAGGAGAAGGAAGGAAAATAACCAAAATAACAACATTAGAGTATGCCTTTCAGATTCACAGAGGATGGAATGGGCCTGATTGTGAGTTGAGAGTAAATAAACAAAAGTGCAAATAACTGTTCCACTTATATTTGGTTGCGTATGGATATGAACTTAAGTACTGTGCTAGTAGTATGGATAATGTGGCTGTGTGTATATCTTAAAATTAGTAACTAAATGATTTGGAAGGCTAAGCCTGTTTCTAGATGGATCCAACATATTCAGTATAGAAATAAGACATGCATGGACCTAACAATATAAATGGGTGGGATGTTTTATCATGTTGGAAATCTTTATTGCAGTGGTTCCAATTTTTATTTAATTTCATAAAATGGCCCTGAGATCACTTTGTGGCCAAGATATATTACACAAAAAGGCAGTGATTAATGTAAAAATGTTTTAAATCAAATCAACCTCCTACATAATCCTATCCCCCAAGTAAGCAGTAGCGCTTACTTTGGGAACTCGTTTCTTCATGTTATAGCCTTAAAGAGAAGTTCTGCTGGGTTCAGTGTGCAGTGTCCAGGACTGTTGTGAGGGGTCTACTATGTTTTTCCAGTGCTTGGGATCCCGGCGCCCAGCATACCAATGCTGGCATCCTGACCACCAGCATGCAGGCAGCAGGGCAAGCGCAAAAGAGCCCCTTGTGGACTTGCTGCACTCACCGCGCTGTGGGCCCAGTGATGCGCTATGCATGCCACGCTATTTATTCTCCCTCCAGGGGTGGCGTGGACACCCCAAGAGAGAGAACAGTTGTCGATATACCGGCTGTTGGGATTATGGCGTCGGTATGGGGAGCGAAACTGGCATATCAAATGCCTTCCATTGTGAGAGATTCATACCAATATCTGTGCACATTAGGATCATATCTTTTATATAAGGATACTACATGTTTTCTTAGTTTCCCCTTATTTTATGTAATGTGAAGTAGTATATTATTACAAAGGTGTTATCCAATACACCTGCAGGCATATCTGTTATTAGTCTTACAAACATATACAGCACATTGATATCATCTCCTAGATTGAGGTGATTATAAATGTCTTGTTGGCTTATCCAATCTCAAAGGTATCTGCATTTGCAGATGTATCCTCATTCACTTATTAGTTTTGCACCATATGACTAGACTCTGAAATTGTGCATCTTATCCACGTAAAAAGATGCTCACAGAGTACCTGGGACACTGCATTAATACTTTTGTTGAACAGGAATTGATATAACATGTGTCTATAGTCACAGATTAAGCAAAACATTATGCAAGAAAGATGGGTCATCAGAAGAAATTGTCCCCAGTAGATATCTAGACAGCCATCTGGCAGGTAGTTAAATGTTTGTTATTCACTGGTCACAGCCAACTCAAGAGTAAAGTGGTATTCTAGGGGAAAATAGTTGAAGTGAGAGTAGAATCTGCAAGGAAGCAGAGAGTACAAGCAAGCCCTAACTAATAGTCACTGAAAATAACAGGCTGGAAACAGTAAGCTTACCATAATCAGTGGAAATGAGTAATGACTTTAAGACCAGGTAATAGCTCAACCACAGGGTGCTTAAATAAAGGTTTTTATGTATAAATCCTTAGGCCTAGATGGAGGTAAACAGCTGCAGGGTGAGGTGGAACCCTCCATGTGATTCCCTTATCAACAGAGATTAAGCAGTGGAGGGATTCCTAGACTACAGCCACCAGCACCAGAGCAGTGGAGAAAATGGGCAAATCAGGAAGAGGGCTGGCAGAATTTATGTTGGACAGGGATAGGGAAGTAACCCACCAACTCTGGAGAGTCATGAGCCGACAGCCACAGAGATCCAGCAACAGACTTACTGTAGATACTGGAGGATCTGACAAACTGTAGAGGCTGAGTGGCACAAGGTGGCAGTGGGTGGATGAAGTAAGTGCAGGCAGAGAGCCATCAGGATCAGCAACAGCAGTTGGGACAATGCCCCAGCTCTGGAGAAGTTGACAGTGGAGGAAACAACAAAGTGAGAGATATGAAGGCTATACAGCTCCACCAGATATCTATACGAGGTTAATGGACTCCTCTGAAGGTCCCCAGGTGATGATAAATTACCAATATCACTGGTGGTGGTTACAGGGAAGATTAGAAACTGTAGGCCCATGGAGCTGTCACAAATTTTGCCCACTATGTTGGGCAGACTGGACACACCACCTTGGTCCACACAAGTTGTCTCCATCCTCCATTGTTTAAAATATTTTACATAATAGAGAAAAATGCACATTAGAGTGGTAAGTGTGTGACCCATAGGTATATTTGGTTTTCGAAATTGCACTACTAAGTCACTTGGATAATTTTGCTCAAGGTCAATTTTAATATCTTTGAAATCATAATATAATCAACAAAATCAAACATAAATGATGTGGTGTTTCAGATGCTAAAATGCACATTTACTAACATACAATATGATATTGATTTTTAAATGTTTATATATGTCAGATTTAGTCCCTGAAACAAAATATTGATTTCTATCAATTTAAAATCAATTTATATCAATATCTCTTTTAAGAAAGTGAATGTCTACTATTTTTTTAGTTGGCATTTCAAGTTTCTTCAAACATCATTTGTCATTTCAATTAATTAAATGCTTCTTAACAATTCAAGTGTCACTTCAATAATTAGTCTCACTCTGACATACTGCTCATAATTATATAGAAATCACTAATCATGGTTTACATTTTGATATACTACTACTGTATTTGATGATAATACATTTTTTTTCTCTTTGGTGTAGGGAGGAGGAAAGCAACAATGAGATTGAAGAAAGGGAAATACAACAGTTCCTCTCCGACAGTGAAGGAATGAGAAATGAGAGGGGAGTGGCTGACGCTGTTAACAAAGCGATTGCAGTGCTTAAAAATTTATTTGGTAAATAAAATCTGCCATTTTTAATAATAATATACATATATTTCTATTTAATTGTTCTATAACATCATTGGACATGTTTTTCTTTCTGATAAATTGATCAATAAAGCATATGAGCATAACTAATATTGCATTGTGTGTGGTTTTCATGTGCTTGTTGCATATGTGCTGGGCATTAGAACCCTGGGACTTTGTTTCAAGCCTAATGTACTGCTGCGCCATGTGTAGATCCTTTTTCAGTACTATGAGAGCAGAACCATTTTTTGTGGCAGACGAGGCATGCCATCACACGGGGCACCCGCCGCAGCTCTTTTGGTGGATACTGGTGCACCCCCTCTTTCCCATTATTTCTCCCATGCTCGGGGGGCGGAGTTTCACGTAATAATGTATTTGCATTGTGAAGTCATGATGCAAATGCGTCATTATGTGAAACTCTGCCCACGAGTGGAATACATATGACAGGGATGAGGGGGAGTACCAACACTCAGGACAGAGCATCGTGTGGGTGGGAGCAGGAGGAGGGAGATGCTGGTGGGCTGGTGGGTGGCTGGACGGCCGGGCGCTGTAAACACCCCTTACAAAGAGCATTAAACAGCACTTGCAACGATCATAAAACCCGTCCCAGATCATGAAACCCCTGGCTACCAGCATGGATCCCAGAGCATGAAGCCACTGGCAACCAGCATGGATCCCAGAGCATGAAACCGCTAGCAACAAGCATGATACCCAGCACGTGAAACTCTTGCAATGAGCAGGTAATTTAAAAGTAATTAGAAGCCTTACTGTAGGTTATACTGTATCAAGGGCATTGTGGTGTGTGGCATAATATGGTGCAGGGGGCATTACTGCGAGGCATTTAATATGGTGGAATTTATTGTTTTTTTCCCTGTGAGGGGCATGATCTGTTGGTGCAGGATCAAAAACTGGGGTGTAAAGTAGTCTTTTCACACAAGGCCACACCCATTTTAGCAATATCATGCCCATTTTACCTAGACCACACCCCCTTACAGGTGCATATTTTGTGGGTGGGGCACATATTTTTTATAATATCAATTATGGGATTTTTAAATCTTGCACTAGGAACCAAATTGGGGGTAATTCCAAGTTGATCGCAGCAGGAATTTTTTTTAGCAGTTGGGCAAAACCATGTGCACTGCAGGGGAGGCAGATGTAACATGTGCAGAGAGAGTTAGATTTGGGTGGGTTATTTTGTTTCTGTGCAGGGTAAATACTGGCTGCTTTATTTTTACACTGCAATTTAGATTGCAGATTGAACACACCACACCCAAATCTAACTCTCTCTGCACATGTTATATCTGCCTCCCCTGCATTGCACATGGTTTTGCACAACTGCTAACCAAATTCCTGCTGCGATCAACTTGGAATTACCCCCTATATGAGAGACTTTGTGGGAAGCGACATGGCAGGAGACAGAAATCTCTCTGCAGACAACAATGCCTACACATACATAATTCCCAACAACTGGAACATAAATGTTTGTTTTTTTAAAGTACAGTATGTACACAATAGAACATGTAAGCCCTCATTACAGCAAATTACTTATATACTGTACTTCAATGTACTTTATTAACTGACGATTATACTAAACCAGTTTTATATTTTTTTTTTAACTGGATGTATTATCTTATTTTATTCACACATCCACAACATGAAACAGATGATAATGAAGCTAAAGGCATAAATGACTTAGGCAAGTTCAAAACCTACCAAAACTGGGTCTAGTTGACAGGGACATGTTTACACCAACTAAGTATAGTAATAAACACAGCCTGTCCAAAACACACACCACTGAAAAAAGAAAGTTTAATAATTATTACAGAAAAAAAAAAAATTTAACAGCCAAAAAATAATTTGGGCATTTACATTTGGGTGCAGTTTACAGGCACACACACATACCCATGAAATACTGTATATGATGCCTGTCCAAAACAACAAATTTGATTGAAAATTAAGTATTATAAAATATTGCATATATTTTTTTGGCAATAGAAGAAAATCCCTCTAATTATTTTGGAGTGCACGTAGTGGGGACATGACAACTTCCACTATGTACAGTACTATACATTACTTCTTGATGAATTTCCAGTGGGCACTAATCCAACATCTCTGCGAGGGTTTATGTATCACTGGAATGTAGCTTCTTTCAGCAGTAGATGGGTATCACAACTGCAGGAGCAAACACAGTTTTTTTTTGAGGGGGGGTGTGTGAGGTGGGGGGTGTTCCAGAAATGAGAGAGAAAAAATAGAGAGAGCACACATATATGGTAGTGATGTGCACCGGAAATTTTTCGGGTTTTGTGTTTTGGTTTTGGGTTCGGTTACGCGGCCGTGTTTTGGGTTCGGACGCGTTTTGGCAAAACCTCACCGAAATTTTTTTGTCGGATTCGGGTGTGTTTTGGATTCGGGTGTTTTTTTCAAAAAACCCTAAAAAACAGCTTAAATCATATAATTTGGGGGTCATTTTGATCCCATAGTATTATTAACCTCAATAACCATAATTTCCACTCATTTTCAGTCTATTCTGAACACCTCACACCTCACAATGTTATTTTAAGTCCTAAAATTTGCACCGAGGTCGCTGGATGGCTAATCTAAGCGACCCAAGTGGCCGACACAAACTCCTGGCCCATGTAGGAGTGGCACTGCAGTGTCAGACAGGATGGCACTTCAAAAAAATAGTCCCCAAACAGTACATGATGCAAAGAAAAAAAGAGGCGCACCAAGGTCGCTGTGTGACTAAGCTAAGCGACACAAGTGGCCGACACAAACACCTGGCCCATCTAGGAGTGGCACTGCAGTGTCAGACAGGATGGCACTTCAAAAAAGTAGTCCCCAAACAGCACATGATGCAAAGAAAAAAAAGAGGCGCACCAAGGTCGCTGTGTGACTAAGCTAAGCGACCCAAGTGGCCGACACAAACACCTGGCCCATCTAGGAGTGGCACTGCAGTGTCAGACAGGATGGCACTTCAAAAAAGTAGTCCCCAAACAGCACATGATGCAAAGAAAAGAAGAGGCGCAATGAATTAGCTGTGTGACTAAGCTAAGCGACCCAAGTGGACGACACAAACACCTGGCCCATCTAGGAGTGGCACTGCAGTGTCAGGCAGGATGGCACTTCAAAAAAATTGTCCCCAAACAGCACATGATGCAAAGAAAAAAAGAGGCGCAATGAGGTAGCTATGTGACTAAGCTAAGCGACCCAAGTGGCCGACACACACACCTGGCCCATCTAGGAGTGGCACTGCAGTGTCAGGCAGGATGGAACTTCAAAAAAATAGTCCCCAAACAGCTTATGATGCAAAGAAAAATGAAAGAAAAAAGAGGTGCAAGGTGGAATTGTCCTTGGGCCCTCCCACCCACCCTTATGTTGTATAAACAGGACATGCACACTTTAACGAACCCATCATTTCAATGACAGGGTCTGCCACACGACTGTGACTGAAATGACTGGTTGGTTTGGGCCCCCACCAAAAAAGAAGCAATCAATCTCTCCTTGCACAAACTGGCTCTACAGAGGCAAGATGTCCACCTCCTCCTCATCGTCCGATTCATCACCCCTTTCACTGTGTACATCCCCCTCCTCACAGATTATTAATTCGTCCCCACTGGAATCCACCATCTCAGATCCCCGTGTACTTTCTGGAGGCAATTGCTGCTGGTGAATGTCTCCATGGAGGAATTGATTATAATTCATTTTAATGAACATCATCTTCTCCACATTTTCTGGAAGTAACCTCGTACGCCGATTGCTGACAAGGTTAGCGGCTGCACTAAACACTCTTTCGGAGTACACACTGGAGGGAGGGCAACTTAGGTAGAATAAAGCCAGTTTGTGCAAGGGCCTCCAAATTGCCTCTTTTTCCTTCCAGTATACGTATGGACTGTCTGACATGCCTACTTGGATACGGTCACTCATATAATCCTCCACCATTCTTTCAATGGTGACAGAATCATATGCAGTGACAGTAGATGACATGTCAGTAATCGTTGGCAGGTCCTTCAGTCCGGACCAGATGTCAGCACTCGCTCCAGACTGCCCTGCATCACCGCCAGCGGGTGGGCTCGGAATTCTTAGCCTTTTCCTCACACCCCCAGTTGCGGGAGAATGTGAAGAAGGAGCTGTTGATGGGTCACGTTCCGCTTGACTTGACAATTTTCTCACCAGCAGGTCTTTCAACCCCTGCAGACTTGTGTCTGCCGGAAAGAGAGATACAACGTAGGTTTTAAATCTAGGATCGAGCACGGTGGCCAAAATGTAGTGCTCTGATTTCAACAGATTGACCACCCGTGAATCCTGGTTAAGCGAATTAAGGGCTCCATCCACAAGTCCCACATGCCTAGCGGAATCGCTGTTTTAGCTCCTCCTTCAATGTCTCCAGCTTCTTCTGTAAAAGCCTGATGAGGGGAATGACCTGACTCAGGCTGGCAGTGTCTGAACTGACTTCACGTGTGGCAAGTTCAAAGGGTTGCAGAACCTTGCACAACGTTGAAATCATTCTCCACTGCGCTTGAGACAGGTGCATTCCACCTCCTTTGCCTATATCGTGGCCAGATGTATAGGCTTGAATGGCCTTTTGCTGCTCCTCTATCCTCTGAAGCATATAGAGGGTTGAATTCCACCTCGTTACCACCTCTTGCTTCAGATGATGGCAGGGCAGGTTCAGGTATTTTTAGTGGTGCTCCAGTCTTCTGTACGCGGTGCCTGAACGCCGAAAGTGGCCCGCAATTCTTCGGGCCACCGACAGCATCTCTTGCACGCCCCTGTCATTTTTTAAATAATTCTGCACCACCAAATTCAAGGTATGTGCAAAACATGGGACGTGCTGTAATTTGCCCAGATGTAATGCACACACTATATTGGTGGCATTGTCCGATGTCACAAATCCACGGGAAAGTCCAATTGGGGTAAGCCATTCTGCGATGATCTTCCTCAGTTGCCGTTAGAGGTTTTCAGCTGTGTACCTATTCTGGAAAGCGGTGATACAAAGCGTAGCCTGCCTAGGAACGAGTTGGCGTTTGCGAGATGCTGCTACTGGTGCCGCCGCTGCTGTTCTTGCAGCGGGAGGCAATGCATCTACCCAGTGGGCTGTCACAGTCATATAGTCCTGAGTCTGCCCTGCTCCACTTGTCCACATGTCCGTGGTTAAGTGGACATTGGGTACAACTGCATTTTTTAGGACACTGGTGAGTCTTTTTCTGAGGTCTGTGTACATTTTCGGTATCGCCTGCCTAGAGAAATGGAACCTAGAAGGTATTTGGTACCGGGGACACAGTACCTCAATCAAGTCTATAGTTGGCTCTGAATTAACGATGGATACCGGAACCACGTTTCTCACCGCCCAGGCTGCCAAGGCCTCAGTTATCCGCTTTGCAGCAGGATGACTGCTCTGATATTTCATCTTCCTCGCAAAGGACTGTTGGACAGTCAATTGCTTACTGGAAGTAGTACAAGTGGTCTTCCGACTTCCCCTCTGGGATGATGATCGACTCCCAGCAGCAACAACAGCAGCGCCAGCAGCAGTAGGCGTTACACTCAAGGATAAATCTGAGGAATCCCAGGCAGGAGAGGACTCGTCAGACTTGACCGTGACATGGCCTGCAGGACTATTGGCTTTCCTGGGTAAGGAGGAAATTGACACTGAGGGAGTTGGTGGTGTGGTTTTCTGGAGCTTGGTTACAACAGGAAGGGATTTAGTGGTCAGTGGACTGCTTCCGCTGTCACCCAAAGTTTTTGAACTTGTCACTGACTTATGATGAATACGCTGCAGGTGACGTATAAGGGAGGATGTTCCGAGGTGGTTAACGTCCTTACCCCTACTTATTACAGCTTGACAAAGGCAACACACGGCTTGACACCTGTTGTCCGCATTTCTGTTGAAATAATTCCACACCGAAGAGCTGATTTTTTTTGTATTTTGACCAGGCATGTCAATGGCCATATTCGTCCCACGGACAACAGGTGTCTCCCTGGGTGCCTGACTTAAACAAACCACCTCACCATCAGAATCCTCCTTGTCAATTTCCTCCCCAGCGCCAGCAACACCCATATCCTCATCCTGGTGTACTTCAACACTGACATCTTCAATTTGACTATCAGGAACTGGACTGCGGGTGCTCCTTCCAGCACTTGCAGGGGGCGTGCAAATGGTGGAAGGTGCAAGCTCTTCCTGTCCTGTGTTGGGAAGTTCAGGCATTGCAACCGACACAATTGGACTCTCCTTGGGGATTTGTGATTTCGAAGAACGCACAGTTCTTTGCTGTGCTTTTGCCAGCTTAAGTCTTTTCTTTTTTCTAGCGAGAGGATGAGTGCTTCCATCCTCATGTGAAGCTGAACCACTAGCCATGAACATAGGCCAGGGCCTCAGCCGTTCCTTGCCACTCCGTGTCGTAAATGGCATATTGGCAAGTTTACACTTCTCCTCAGATGCTTTTAATTTTGATTTTTGGGTCATTTTACTGAACTTTTGTGTTTTGGATTTTACTTGCTCTCTACTATGACATTGGGCATCGGCCTTGGCAGACGACGTTGATGGCATTTCATCGTCTCGGCCATGACTAGTGGCAGCAGCTTCAGCACGAGGTGGAAGTGGATCTTGATCTTTCCCTATTTTTTTAACCTCCACATTTTTGTTCTCCATATTTTAATGTGTGGAATTATATGCCAGTATCAATAGTCTAAAATAGTCCAAAATAGTCTAAAAAAAAGGCACCACAGGAATACAATGTAGATGGATGGATAGTATACTTAATGGATGACGAGTGACGACACAGAGGTAGGTACAGCAGTGGCCTACTGTACTGCTATATACAATATACTGGACCTGGTGGACACTGTCAGCAAACTGCTAAACTAGTCTAAAAAAAGCCACCACAGGTATACAATGTACATGGATGGATAGTATACTTAATGGATGACGAGTGACGACACAGAGGTAGGTACAGCAGTGGCCTACCGTACTGCTATATACAGTATACTGGACCTGGTGGACACTGTCAGCAAACTGCTAAACTAGTCTAAAAAAAAGCCACCACAGGTATACAATGTAGATGGATGGATAGTATACTTAATGGATGACGAGTGACGACACAGAGGTAGGTACAGCAGTGGCCTACCGTACTGCTATATACAGTATACTGGACCTGGTGGACACTGTCAGCAAACTGCTAAACTAGTCTAAAAAAAAGCCACCACAGGTATACAATGTAGATGGATGGATAGTATACTTAATGGATGACGAGTGACGACACAGAGGTGGGTACAGCAGTGGCCTACCGTACTGCTATATACAGTATACTGGACCTGGTGGACACTGTCAGCAAACTGCTAAACTAGTCTGAAAAAAAGCCACCACAGGTATACAATGTAGATGGATGGATAGTATACTTAATGGATGACGAGTGACGACACAGAGGTAGGTACAGCAGTGGCCTACCGTACTGCTATATACAGTATACTGGACCTGGTGGACACTGTCAGCAAACTGCTAAACTAGTCTAAAAAAAAGCCACCACAGGTATACAATGTAGATGGATGGATAGTATACTTAATGGATGACGAGTGACGACACAGAGGTGGGTACAGCAGTGGCCTACCGTACTGCTATATATAGTATACTGGACCTGGTGGACACTGTCAGCAAACTGCTAAACTAAAATGCACCACAGGTATAGGAATGTAGATGGATAGTATACTTAATGGATGACGACACAGAGGTAGGTAGGTACAGCAGTGCACTCTGCACTGTACTCCTCCGTCCTATATAATATTATTAATTATACTGGTGGTCCCCAGTCCACTCCCCACAATAAAGCAGCACACTGTGAGCACAGATATGGAGTGTTTTTCAGGCAGACAAACGTATACTGGTGGTCACTGTCAGCAAAACTCTAGTCTGCACTGTACTCCTGCTATAGCTGCTCCCCAGTCCCCACACTTAAGCTGTGTGAGCACTCAGCACAGATATATCATGCAGCACACTGAGCACAGATATGGTATGGAGCGTTTTTTTCAGGCAGAGAACGGATAAAAACTGGTGGTCACTATCAGCAAAACTCTGCACTGTACTCCTAACAGCTGCTCCCCAATCCTCCCCACAATTAGTAATAAACAACTGCAATCAATTGTCTCTTCTACAATTATAAACGGAGAGGACGCCAGCCACGTCCTCTCCCTATCATCTCCAATGCTCGTGTGAAAATGGCGGCGACGCGCGGCAGCTTATATAGAATCCGAATCTCGCGAGAATCCGACAGCGGGATGATGACGTTCGGGCGCGCTCGGGTTAACCGAGCCATACGGGAGAATCCGAGTATGGCTCGGACCCGTGTAAAAAAGGAAAATTCGGGTGGGTTCGGTTTATCGGAAACCGAACCTGCTCATCACTAATATATGGAAACCTTCAACCCACTGCAATTGTGTGTGTGTGTGTGTGTGTGTGTGTATATGCCAGGGCTGTAAATAGAGTAGAGCAGACTGTGCCTTGCACATGGCATAGTTCTACTGTGCACCGTGTGGGGGCACACCACCTGCCCTTCTCTGGCTGCGGCATATATGTAGTTCTCTCAGCGTAACTTCCACCTGGGTTTCCCGGAGTAGAGGTGTCTCTGAGTACTAAAAGTACCATTGGTATGCATGGCTGAGTCTCAGAGTTGCTCACAGTACAATATTAGCACAATCTGATCCGAGCTGCCACCATGTCCGGAATAGTGAGAGTCCGAACAGCTGCCAATGCGGACTCAATGACCAGGGACAGGTCTTGCCATGAGTAGATCCTGAGAGACTGCCAAAGCCTGTACACTGACCTGGAGACTTGTGAGATAGATGGCTGCAGATCACTACACACTGACCTAACTGCAGAGCATTGCTACGCACACTGGACTACTGCAGAACATTGGTAAACACATTGGACTACTGTAGAGTATTGCTAAATGCACTGTCCTACTGCAGAGCATTACACACTGTCCCAACTAGAGAGCATTTCTACACATACTGTCCTAATAAATAGCATTACACACTGTAAGTTATAAACAAAACACTCTCTATGACCTACCTGGGACAATGTTTATAAGGACTTTACATGGCATAATGTGTGTAAGGGCCTTTAGCTGTCATAATGTGTGTAAGGTACTCTACCTTGTGTAATGTGTGTAAGGGCCTTTAGCTGTCATAATGTGTGTAAGGTACTCTACCTTGTGTAATGTGTGTAAGGGGCTCTACCAGGGGAAATGTGTGTAATGGGCTCTACATGCCATAATGTTTGTAAGGGGCTGTACCTGGTTTAATGTGTGTAAGGACACTACCTGGCATAATGTGTATAAGTGTCTCTACCTGGCGTAATATCTGTAAGGGGATCTGCCTGGCATAATGTGTGTAAGGTGCTCTACCTGGTGTATTGTGTGTAAGAGGCTCTACCTGGTATAATATAAGGTGTACTACTGTGTCATATAATGTGAATAATGGACACTACTGTGTGGTGTGGTGTAATGTGAATTGGTACTATTTTTGTGATCATGCCCCATGAAACCACATCTCTATTTTAAATATGGAAGGACACCAATAGACTCTCTGGCACAGGGCACCAAAGTGTCTAGTTACAGCTCTGGTGTATGTATGTAAGAGATATATACACATAAAATCAAGAAGACATGGGGAGCGAAGGAGAAACCGAGCAAGAGACAGACAAAGAGACATGGAAATAAAGGGGGACATGGGGAGAGAGAGACATGGGAAGGGAGAGAGACAGACACATAGAGAGAGACAGGGACAGAGAGTAATATGGGGACAGAGAGAGAGGCAGGCATTCAGAAAGAGACATTAACAGGGACAGAGAGACAGATATACGTTGGGAGGGAGAGAGACAGGGAGACAGAGTGAGACAAACAGATATGGGGAGGGACACCTACTCGACAAGTGAGTTTTGGTACACCTGATACAATTTTGGGTTGTTTGAACTCCACTGTAACTCTTTGCTTAAGGACTATAAAATATGGGGAAAACAAATATTGGGAAAACAATTGTTTTATTTTTTGTTTTTTGCATGAACCATCTTTGGAGGAAAACATAAGGAGAAAGATTCATCATCTGGAAATCATTGGACATATTGGTTTAACCATTGCTATCCGGAGTGTTGCCTTTGATCTATGGAACTTCATCTTATGTTATTTTGATATTTTACCTTGTTTGGGAAGGTCTGTGCAGTATGAGTGGGAAGGCACTATAAATTTGTGTCAGTATTCCCAACAATCCCTCTTTTATTGTAACAGAAACTACTTGCTTGGGTGCCATCATAGAGCAATACTTGCCCCCAATATGCTGCTGTGAATGAGGCGGCACTCAAAGGCTGAAACCAGTTAAACAGTGATGATCTAGTGGATCAATGTTTTAGGGTATTATCGTTTTAGGGAGACATCAAAACCTAATAATGGGGTTACATACCCTGAAACATTGATTTCAGTAAACCATTGATGTTTCCCTGATATACAACCTTGGAGTGCCCCCTCATTCGCAGCTGAATATATATATATATATATATATATATACTGTAGATAGATAGTCAGTGGGCCCCTTGTTATCACCCTGTCTCGGTTCACTCTTTGTCTCTCATTAAGACCTGAGGGGGCATCGAAGTTGGGCAGACGTAATCCGCCCTTCAAACGCAGCTGCCATGGGTTCAAGCAACCATAGTCTCGCAAGAGTGTACTGACAGCACGGGCGAGACAACGGAGATAGGGCGCCAGGGGCTATTCCCTTTCCATTCCCCTTTCCCAGCATTACGTCCTGGTGCTCTGGACTCGCTTCATAACATCTCCCTTGTTCTGAGCACCAGGAACCTAACAATACCGTGTGCTGTAATGTGAATTTCGTCTCATACCGTGTGCTGTAATGTGAATTTCGGCTCATACCGTGTGCTGTAATGTGAATTTCGGCTCATACTGTGTGCTGTAATGTGAATTTCGGCTCATACGGTGTGCTGTAATGTGAATTTCGGCTCATACTGTGTGGTAAAATATGAATTTCGGATCATACCATGTGCTGTAGTGTGAATTTTGGCTCATACCATGTGCTATAGTGTGAATTTCGGCTCATTCCGTGTGCTGTAATGTGAATTTCTAGATAGTATAAGAATTTCTAGATAGTATAAGGGGTCCTAATACACTGACGGACACGCCCCCATTTGAGTGGCCACACCCCCTCTTCCGGAGGCGCGCGCATAATTGCAACCTTCACTTTTCCATACCCCCACTTCAAAATGTCCACTTCGACCACTGTATATGTATGTGTGTGTGTATATGTATATATATATATATATATATATATTATATATAAAATCTCAGTGCCTCCCCAGCCAATGACCTCACTGCACGTCACTGCCACAAAGTTCTAGTTACAACCTTGGTGCCTATCTATAATACTGTATACAACTACAGACTGTGGTATTATACTATATATGGATGTGGGGCTGGATGCTTTTTAACTTGTGTGCATTTAATATAATATTTGTCAGGTTTTCTTTCGCTGTTATTTGGCTGCTTCAGGAGGATCAACATACTGTTAACACAGCCTCTAGATAACGTGATCACTCCACTGTCCAAGCAACAGGGGAAGGGGAGGGCCGGGAGGCCGGGAGGCCGGGGGGGGGGGGGGGGGGTGTAGGCAGAAATTTATATACAGTGTATCTACATCTATCTATCTATCTACCTAGTAATTTATCAGCCAGTGTCAGGTGACTAGTGTACCTTTAAAAGCCATGGAGTATTTGGCAGATACACAGTAAACCAAGTGGACATATTTGCAATTAGATTATGTGTGATACAGTTGCTAGGTTTTAATTTTTGAGACTCTGTGATAGTGTAGGACCTGCTTGAAGATGGGGTACCTTGGCGAGCAGTTTGCAGGCTTCCGTGCATTGGCCAATTCACTAACTAAACCCCCATCATTTATTTATTGATGTTGTGAAAATAAGTGAGCTTGCTTTGGTAAGTGCTGAACTTTCTGTTTGTATATTTGTAAGTAGGTGGCCATGTGCTACATGCACCCCACCCTATGAGTGGTGAGTGTAGACACTGCACCCCGCTTCTGGGGTGGTGAGTGCTGTGGTTTTATATTTGTTGGTATATATATATATATATATATATATACAGTATATGTAATATATATATATATATATATAAACAGTATATAACAAAATTCTCGCAGCACACCTTAATTTGCTCTTGTTATCTCTGATTCTCTGTGATCATGTTGGTTTTGTCCCAGGATATTAAAAACAATAGGCACACCACTGACATCATTTATAGTTTACATTTCAAGAACACCCCTCCAACATTCTCTGTTTAGATGTTAAGAAAGTATTCAACATAATATCTTTATTTCTCATACCCTGGATCATTTTGTGGAATGTGAATGCTTCTTACCAGATTTTCAGAGGCCTATTCCTGTCCCTCTGCAAAAGGTCATGGTAAATGGCTTGCCCTCTAACTCCATCCACATAACAAATGCACTTGATAGGGGTGATCCCTATCACCACTGATCTTTATCTTGTAATTGAACCCCTGGTGGCCACTATCAATGCTTAACCAGACATATTTGTTGTACATATAGGCTATGTTGATGTCTCTGCTTCAGGATTATGTCTTCCTAACCTCCAACAACCTTGATTTTCTCTCTGTTTTTGTTGAGCTCCTATTACACTCTGTATTTTCTTCTCTGAATACAAAATAGTACAAATGTGTCCACTTACATTTAGCCTCTCGGCAAGTTAAACAGGCCTGTTGTGAAGTGACTCAGCATCCAGCGTCTTTACGTGCAACATTTTCATTGAAATGCACTTTTTTTGCAAAACAGATGCCTATGTTGAGTAAAATAATATGCGACATGTCTTTATTCTGTGTGTGACCACAACTGTATCTGCATATGAATGGTATAGTATAGTGTTTTCCTAGATACAGGTGCGGTCGCACACAGAATATAAGCATGCTGCATATCATTTTAATCAGTACAATCTTTTTGTATGTCCCATTCACATAGCAATGTGAAGAAGAAACAGATGCCCAACGCTAATGGAGTTGTACGGCACCTGTCAGATCACTCATGCCAGACATCTCCTGCCACATGGAGAATTGAGGCAATATGTATGAGAACACAACTGTATCTCCAAATCTAAGGTGCTCCTTTTTAATTTAACCCATTTTGAAGCCCATAGAATTATCTTCAGTATTTCACATAATTCCCTTTATGTTGATAATTGACCTATCCTTTTTGCTAGGATCCAGGTTACCTATAATAATCTTGGTGGTTGGGCAGAATCATGACTGTTAAGATGAATATCTTTTCCAAAAATCTTTACCTATTCCAAACCCTCCCTGTCAGGATCCCTGTTTCTCATCTTTCTGCTTTTCAATGATTACTGTCAAGATTCATATGGTGTAACAGGTCTCCTTGACTCAAATTGGAAAATCTTAAAACCTTCCACCTTTTATGGTAGGAACTTCTTAGACCTCAAATTCTACTATTGGACATTTCATCTCAGCCACATAATTGTTTCTTTTGCTCCATCTGCCTCCATTGCAAGGGTTGATATTGAATCTACGCTTGCAACTCTGTACCTTTCCTCTGTGTGGGCCTTGTGCAGTCGCACAGGCACAAAATTACCAAACCCTGTATAACAGTGTGGTCAGGGTTATAATATTCTAAATCACATACATTTTAGACAATCATAGATTCCATTCTTATTGACTAATAATATTTGCTGTTTATGGTTCTCCATTAATAATATGCATTATTGGAGGTATGATAATGTGCAGGTGGTATATACAGAGTTTTAGTATTATTTTAGGGTACCTCTTGAGTCAGACAATGAGGAGGATCATTCCATCAGAATTATGATTTATTGGTCCTTGGTCTAATTAATTACTACCAATCTTTTGTGGCTGCTTATTTATATGGACACTTATGATTATAAGTGATTAACACTGTAGTGTTATCTTTACCAAGTGTATGTCGGTCAAATTAGGGGCAGTATACCAATACTCTGTTTATATCTACAGTATGTCCATAAATATTGATCATCTAGTGATTAAGAATGTATAGAACTCTATTAACCCATGTGGAGTCCCTAGATCTGTGGAGCCCTTAGAACTGTGGATGCTTATGAGTTATGCAACATTGGAAATATTGACTTTGTGTCCAATACTTATGAACTTCAATGACAATTAATAAAATAGTGTTCTAATTTCCTAATTGAACGCTCTAGTCTAAATATGTTCATCTAAGGATTAACAATTATAATTAAAAATTAACATTATAAACAGTGTAAAATTTGAATTTAGAATTAACAGTGTGTGTGGCATGAAACTTGATACGGCAACCTTGCTCTTGCTAGCCTGTGGCTCTAACCATTAGGCCAGTGGTAGCCAACCCTGGTCCTTGAGAGCTACCAACAGTTCATGTTTTGCAGCTCACCAAGCAGGTGCAGTCATTACTCACTGACAATACACTGGCGCCAGTGAGGTGACTGACGGCTGTGGCAGGCTAAACCCTCGCCGCGGCCGCCCCTGGTCTGGGCTTACTTATCAAAAAAAATTTTTTTTGTAAAATATATTTAATTGGAGCATGCCGCCCTCCAGTGGCCAGCGCCCATAGGCAGCTGCCTAAAGCTGCCTAATGGTAGCGCCGGCCCTGTATATATATATATATATATATATATATATACAAACAGAAAGTTCATCACTCACCAAAGCAAGCTCACTTATTTTCACAACATCAATAAATAAATGATGGGGGTTTAGATAGTGAAATGGCCAATGCACAGAAGCCTGCAAACAGCTCGCCAAGGTACCCCATCTTCAAGCAGGTCCTACACTATCACAGAGTCTCAAAAATTAAAACCTAGCAACTGTATCACACATAATCTAATTGCAAATATGCCCACTTGGTTTACTGTGTATCTGCCAAACACTCCATGGCTTTTAAAGGTACACTAGTCACCTGACACTGGCTGATAAATTACTAAAGAACAGCTGACTCAGGTTTAAAATAATTGGGCCCGCATAGGGGTGCATGAACAAAGCCTGTGGCCACAGTCAATATGAGTTAACCAAAGATTAACCCTACAATATACCAACAAATATAAAAACACAGCACTCACCACCCCAGAAGCGGGGTGCAGTGTCTGCACTCACCACTCATAGGGTGGGGTGCATATAGCCCATGGCCACCTACTTACAAATATACAAACAGAAAGTTCAGCACTCACCAAAGCAAGCTCACTTATTTTCACAACATCAATAAATAAATGATGGGGGTTTAGTTAGTGAATTGGCCAATGCACGGAAGCCTGCAAACCGCTCGCCAAGGTACCCCATCTTCAAGCAGGTCCTACACTATCACAGAGTCTCAAAAATTAAAACCTAACAACTGTATCACACATAATCTAATTGCAAATATGCCCACTTGGGGTACCTTGGCGAGTAGTTTGCAGGCTTTGGTGAGTGCTGAACTTTCTGTTTGTATATTTGTAAGTAGGTGGCCATGGGCTACATGCACCCCACCCTAGGAGTGGCGAGTGCAGACACTGCACCCCACTTCTGGGGTGGTGAGTGCTGTGGTTTTATATTTGTTGGTATATTGTAGGGTTAATCTTTGGTTAACTCATATTGACTGTGGCCACAGGCTTTGTTCATGCACCCCTATGTGGGCCCAATTATTTTTAACTTGAGTCAGCTGTTCTTTAGTAATTTATCAGCCAGTGTCAGGTGACTAGTGTACCTTTAAAAGCCATGGAGTATTTGGCAGATACACAGTAAACCAAGTGGACATATTTGCAATTAGATTATGTGTGATACAGTTGCTAGGTTTTAATTTTTGAGACTCTGTGATAGTGTAGGACCTGCTTGAAGATGGGGTACCTTGGCGAGCAGTTTGCAGGCTTCCGTGCATTGGCCAATTCACTAACTAAACCCCCATCATTTATTTATTGATGTTGTGAAAATAAGTGAGCTTGCTTTGGTAAGTGCTGAACTTTCTGTTTGTATATTTGTAAGTAGGTGGCCATGTGCTACATGCACCCCACCCTATGAGTGGTGAGTGTAGACACTGCACCCCGCTTCTGGGGTGGTGAGTGCTGTGGTTTTATATTTGTTGGTATATATATATATATATATATACAGTATATGTAATATATATATATATATATATAAACAGTATATAACAAAATTCTCGCAGCACACCTTAATTTGCTCTTGTTATCTCTGATTCTCTGTGATCATGTTGGTTTTGTCCCAGGATATTAAAAACAATAGGCACACCACTGACATCATTTATAGTTTACATTTCAAGAACACCCCTCCAACATTCTCTGTTTAGATGTTAAGAAAGTATTCAACATAATCTCTTTATTTCTCATACCCTGGATCATTTTGTGGAATGTGAATGCTTCTTACCAGATTTTCAGAGGCCTATTCCTGTCCCTCTGCAAAAGGTCATGGTAAATGACTTGCCCTCTAACTCCATCCACATAACAAATGCACTTGATAGGGGTGATCCCTATCACCACTGATCTTTATCTTGTAATTGAACCCCTGGTGGCCACTATCAATGCTTAACCAGACATATTTGTTGTACATATAGGCTATGTTGATGTCTCTGCTTCAGGATTATGTCTTCCTAACCTCCAACAACCTTGATTTTCTCTCTGTTTTTGTTGAGCTCCTATTACACTCTGTATTTTCTTCTCTGAATACAAAATAGTACAAATGTGTCCACTTACATTTAGCCTCTCGGCAAGTTAAACAGGCCTGTTGTGAAGTGACTCAGCATCCAGGGTCTTTACGTGCAACATTTTCATTGAAATGCACTTTTTTTGCAAAACAGATGCCTATGTTGAGTAAAATAATATGCGACATGTCTTTATTCTGTGTGTGACCACAACTGTATCTGCATATGAATGGTATAGTATAGTGTTTTCCTAGATACAGGTGCGGTCGCACACAGAATATAAGCATGCTGCATATCATTTTAATCAGTACAATCTTTTTGTATGTCCCATTCACATAGCAATGTGAAGAAGAAACAGATGCCCAACGCTAATGGAGTTGTACGGCACCTGTCAGATCACTCATGCCAGACATCTCCTGCCACATGGAGAATTGAGGCAATATGTATGAGAACACAACTGTATCTCCAAATCTAAGGTGCTCCTTTTTAATTTAACCCATTTTGAAGCCCATAGAATTATCTTCAGTATTTCACATAATTCCCTTTATGTTGATAATTGACCTATCCTTTTTGCTAGGATCCAGGTTACCTATAATAATCTTGGTGGTTGGGCAGAATCATGACTGTTAAGATGAATATCTTTTCCAAAAATCTTTACCTATTCCAAACCCTCCCTGTCAGGATCCCTGTTTCTCATCTTTCTGCTTTTCAATGATTACTGTCAAGATTCATATGGTGTAACAGGTCTCCTTGACTCAAATTGGAAAATCTTAAAACCTTCCACCTTTTATGGTAGGAACTTCTTAGACCTCAAATTCTACTATTGGACATTTCATCTCAGCCACATAATTGTTTCTTTTGCTCCATCTGCCTCCATTGCAAGGGTTGATATTGAATCTACGCTTGCAACTCCGTACCTTTCCTCTGTGTGGGGCCTTGTGCAGTCGCACAGGCACAAAATTACCAAACCCTGTATAACAGTGTGGTCAGGGTTATAATATTCTAAATCACATACATTTTAGACAATCATAGATTCCATTCTTATTGACTAATAATATTTGCTGTTTATGGTTCTCCATTAATAATATGCATTATTGGAGGTATGATAATGTGCAGGTGGTATATACAGAGTTTTAGTATTATTTTAGGGTACCTCTTGAGTCAGACAATGAGGAGGATCATTCCATCAGAATTATGATTTATTGGTCCTTGGTCTAATTAATTACTACCAATCTTTTGTGGCTGCTTATTTATATGGACACTTATGATTATAAGTGATTAACACTGTAGTGTTATCTTTACCAAGTGTATGTCGGTCAAATTAGGGGCAGTATACCAATACTCTGTTTATATCTACAGTATGTCCATAAATATTGATCATCTAGTGATTAAGAATGTATAGAACTCTATTAACCCATGTGGAGTCCCTAGATCTGTGGAGCCCTTAGAACTGTGGATGCTTATGAGTTATGCAACATTGGAAATATTGACTTTGTGTCCAATACTTATGAACTTCAATGACAATTAATAAAATAGTGTTCTAATTTCCTAATTGAACGCTCTAGTCTAAATATGTTCATCTAAGGATTAACAATTATAATTAAAAATTAACATTATAAACAGTGTAAAATTTGAATTTAGAATTAACAGTGTGTGTGGCATGAAACTTGATACGGCAACCTTGCTCTTGCTAGCCTGTGGCTCTAACCGTTAGGCCAGTGGTAGCCAACCCTGGTCCTTGAGAGCTACCAACAGTTCATGTTTTGCAGCTCACCAAGCAGGTGCAGTCATTACTCACTGACATATTTTAAAAGATCCACAGTTGGAGCTAATGAATTAACTTGTGATTCTGTGAGGGGACCTGGAAAATGTTAACTGTTATTAGCTCTTGAGGACCAGCGTTGGCTACCCCAACGTTAGGCTATATTCTTGTCTATTTAGTATATGGAAGAGTTGAGTATTCTCATTCAACTATATAGAGACTGGCTAGTTACTGTATATTGTGGAGTGATGATTATTTTGTTGCATTTGTCCAATGCTGACTGAGAATAATTATGGTATTCCCATGACTCTGGTTCAGATACACTCTATTAAATTCGTGAGAGTTATCTAAAAGAGAATTAAGAATTAAGAATTTATATTAATTCAATAAAGTGAATAAGAGCCACTGTATAAAAACAATAATAGACGTAAGATAAGTGGGTCTTTGTACTTATTAATCTACATCTCTAACCATTAAGCCATCTGGCCATCTATGTAACATAGTGGAAATATGGGAGTGTGTATTCTTTGCTCTATATAATATATATATATATATATATATATATATATAGACGTCGTTCGGGCAGCACTCCCAGTAAATAAACAAATGTCCCGGTGCCTTCCTAGGTACCTCAGCAGGTCCAAAAAATAGAAGCAATGTACGGCGGCACTCGGAAGAATAAACAAGTAAAGCAGAGTAGTATACAACGTTTCGGAGCTTTAATATCCCTCCGTCATCAGGTATAACAAATAATACAAACATGTACCTTAAATAGACTCCCCACCACGTGTGTCACTCGGCGTGCAGTCCCAGGATACGGGCGCCCACTAGTGACGTCCGCTCCCTTTCCTTACATCACCATAGTAACGCTATAAACAAAAACATTAAAACCAATGTGATACATTGAAATCAGCATAACCTGCAACTGCTCATCACTATAATGTTCATACCTACACCATATACAATATACAGTAATTTAGCAATCAATGCAGATGAATAAAATATTGAGCAATGAATTATTTGATGCAAAACATATTTAAATCACAGATACAAATAAGAGACTCAACACAAAACAAAACCAGCATTTACATATCACAAAAAACAATGTAATCCCAGTGTTTCATTAAGTCCCCTAGGGGCCAGTGTCCCAAGTTCATGGATCCACCTGGATTCTCTTTGTAGTAATCGTAATGATCTATCCCCACCACGTAATTTAGCTGGCTCATGATCTATAATAATGTATCTTAATGATGCTAAATTATGGCCAGCATTTAAAAAGTGCCGTGCCAGGGGTTGATCGCTATTCCCAGAAGATAATGCATTTCTTATAGCCATCTTGTGATTTGCCATCCGTTCTCTCAAGGTTCGATCTGTTTTTCCTATGTAATTTTTGCCACAAGGGCAAATGATCATATAAATGATATATTTAGTGGTGCATGTAACCCTATGTTTAATTTCATATCTTTTACCACTAGACGGATGGTGAAAATACTTGCCAACAATTAAAGATCTACAGGTCACACAATTGAGACATCTAAAACATCCCTTCTTGAGATAAAAAATCTATTTTGTTCACTCTGTAGTGACTGCAACCCCGTAATGTCGGCCTTCATCACCCAATCCTTGATATTACGTCCACGTGTATAACACGGCATAATGGACGTCTCAGCGAGATTAAGGTCACTGTCTGTGGACAAAATCGGCCATAAATTTCTAGCTGTGCCAGCAATATCACCACTAGCAGTGCTATAATGGTTGACCCAAGGCATGCGATTATCACTAGTTTTCCTATTTTTAGGTTTAAGTAACTGATCACGACTTGCTCTTAAAGCTCTTTCCTTAGCTTTTAATAAAAGCTCCAAGTCATACCCTCTCTCATTAAATTTACATATCATATTATCAATATGTCGTTTAGCATCATCTACATTACTACAAATTCTAATAGCACGTAAAAATTGTGAGTAGGGTAAACCAAATTTAAGGGATCTTGGGTGAAAGCTCTGTGCATGGAGTATAGTATTTCTATCAGTAGGTTTATAAAAAATTTCAGTACTGATAGTTCCTTGATTAACCGATACCTTAACATCAAGATAATTAACAGTCTCAGTGCTGGCATTATATGTAAACTTAACCGGATGGCATTGGCTATTATGTTCTTCAATAAACCCAGAAAATGACTCATAATTACCGGACCAGACCAAGAACACATCATCTATGTACCTCACATAAAATGAGGCACATGTTTTGAATAAATCATTATTGAAGAGTATGTCCTCTTCGACCATATACATATAGGCATTAGCATACGATGGGGCCACTGAGGACCCCATCGCACACCCTGATGTTTGAAGATAAAATTTTCCATCAAAAAGGAAATAGTTGCATGTCAAAACCATTTCCAAAAGCTCAATAAATAATGACACATCTGGTCCCTTGTATAAATCATTATTAGTAATAAGTTTCCTGACCGCACACAAACCCTGGTTGTTAGGAATTATCGTGTAAAGGCTGGTAATATCAATACTGCAAAGCAGACTCCCCATATTAATGGTGCCTAAAGCTTTCAATTTATTAAGAAACATTGTGGTGTCAAGCAGATGTCTTTGATGGTTTACAATACAAGGTTGTAGCATAGCATCCAGATAAACTGCCAGTTTTTGAAATAAGCCACCACGGGCCGATATTATGGGCCGTCCAGGGGGATTAACTAGACTTTTATGAATCTTTGGCAGTGAATACAGGACCGGTACCACGGGATTATCCGTTATCACCGCCTGCATAAGTTTATTAGAAATCTGTCCTGCATCCACTGCCAATTGAAGTCTGTGTTTGAGTTGTTTACTAAACACCTGAGTCGGGTCATTCTTAAGTAATTTATAAACCTTAACATCACTTAATTGCCTCTGTAATTCACCTTTGTATTCCTCCATATCCTGAATCACGACAGCCCCTCCCTTGTCAGCGGGGCGTATCGTGATATCAGTATACGTGGAAAGATCCTTAAGAGCATTATACTCTTCCTTACTTAAGTTGTTAACAGGTGATTTATTTTTATACTTATAACTAATCTCTGGAATTACAGAATTAGCAACAGTATCCTCCAACATATGGTTGAAGTTCTTAATAGACATATTCTCCTGGTCCATCCATAATCAGCATTGACCTTTAATAATTTTTGTTTTTTAAATTGAATTAAATCCCGTTTATAGTTCACAAAAAAAAAAATTTATTAAAGGTCAATGCTGATTATGAAATGAACCGAGTCTACCAATGGGTCAGTGGTACACGTAATGATCGTATGCGCACGTACAAACAGCACAATTATAGACAACTGTGGCAGAGTGACTCTTCTCAGGAGAGAACATCTAACAGTGATACGGATGTGATGGTGGATGGACGTTCACGAGATCCAATTGCCCCTTTAGGGGCACGCACTCGCCGCGGACGCGGCAGAGGAGATGGACCAGGAGAGGCGGCCAAAACCAAAGAACGAGGACGAGGCAGACGCGGGCGTCCGCCACTACAAGGGAGGAGATAGTTTTCAACCTGTCATCACATCCTCTGACGGACGCTGAAATGAAGGTATTATCTAAGGGACTATCTTTTGTGCCCACTGTACGATTTGACACTTTGCGATGGGAAGTTGAAAAGTACAGTTTGAATCGGAAATTGAAGCTCCATGAACACTTTCGGGGTTCAAAGGCAAATATTGGAACTCAGCAACAAAATGAATTGCCACCCCAATTAAGCAAAATACAAAAGCGCTCACGATTTGATCCCATGTCTAATAATATGTCTATTAAGACCTTCAACCGTATGTTGGAGGATACTGTTGCTAATTCTGTAATTCCAGAGATTAATTATAAGTATAAAAATAAATCACCTGTTAACAACTTAAGTAAGGAAGAGTATAATGCTCTTAAGGATCTTTCCACGTATACTGATATCACGATACGCCCTGCTGACAAGGGAGGGGCTGTCGTGATTCAGGATATGGAGGAATACAAAGGTGAATTACAGAGGCAATTAAGTGATGTTAAGGTTTATAAATTACTTAAGAATGACCCGACTCAGGTGTTTAGTAAACAACTCAAACACAGACTTCAATTGGCAGTGGATGCTGGACAGATTTCTAATGAACTTATGCAGGCGGTGATAACGGATAATCCCGTGGTACCGGTCCTGTATTCACTGCCAAAGATTCATAAAAGTCTAGTTAATCCCCCTGGACGGCCCATAATATCGGCCCGTGGTGGCTTATTTCAAAAACTGGCAGTTTATCTGGATGCTATGCTACAACCTTGTATTGTAAACCATCAAAGACATCTGCTTGACACCACAATGTTTCTTAATAAATTGAAAGCTTTAGGCACCATTAATATGGGGAGTCTGCTTTGCAGTATTGATATTACCGGCCTTTACACGATAATTCCTAACAACCAGGGTTTGTGTGCGGTCAGGAAACTTATTACTAATAATGATTTATACAAGGGACCAGATGTGTCATTATTTATTGAGCTTTTGGAAATGGTTTTGACATGCAACTATTTCCTTTTTGATGGAAAATTTTATCTTCAAACATCAGGGTGTGCGATGGGGTCCTCAGTGGCCCCATCGTATGCTAATGCCTATATGTATATGGTCGAAGAGGACATACTCTTCAATAATGATTTATTCAAAACATGTGCCTCATTTTATGTGAGGTACATAGATGATGTGTTCTTGGTCTGGTCCGGTAATTATGAGTCATTTTCTGGGTTTATTGAAGAACATAATAGCCAATGCCATCCGGTTAAGTTTACATATAATGCCAGCACTGAGACTGTTAATTATCTTGATGTTAAGGTATCGGTTAATCAAGGAACTATCAGTACTGAAATTTTTTATAAACCTACTGATAGAAATACTATACTCCATGCACAGAGCTTTCACCCAAGATCCCTTAAATTTGGTTTACCCTACTCACAATTTTTACGTGCTATTAGAATTTGTAGTAATGTAGATGATGCTAAACGACATATTGATAATATGATATGTAAATTTAATGAGAGAGGGTATGACTTGGAGCTTTTATTAAAAGCTAAGGAAAGAGCTTTAAGAGCAAGTCGTGATCAGTTACTTAAACCTAAAAATAGGAAAACTAGTGATAATCGCATGCCTTGGGTCAACCATTATAGCACTGCTAGTGGTGATATTGCTGGCACAGCTAGAAATTTATGGCCGATTTTGTCCACAGACAGTGACCTTAATCTCGCTGAGACGTCCATTATGCCGTGTTATACACGTGGACGTAATATCAAGGATTGGGTGATGAAGGCCGACATTACGGGGTTGCAGTCACTACAGAGTGAACAAAATAGATTTTTATCTCTCAAGAAGGGATGTTTTAGATGTCTCAATTGTGTGACCTGTAGATCTTTAATTGTTGGCAAGTATTTTCACCATCCGTCTAGTGGTAAAAGATATGAAATTAAACATAGGGTTACATGCACCACTAAATATATCATTTATATGATCATTTGCCCTTGTGGCAAAAATTACATAGGAAAAACAGATCGAACCTTGAGAGAACGGATGGCAAATCACAAGATGGCTATAAGAAATGCATTATCTTCTGGGAATAGCGATCAACCCCTGGCACGGCACTTTTTAAATGCTGGCCATAATTTAGCATTATTAAGATACATTATTATAGATCATGAGCCAGCTAAATTACGTGGTGGGGATAGATCATTACGATTACTACAAAGAGAATCCAGGTGGATCCATGAACTTGGGACACTGGCCCCTAGGGGACTTAATGAAACACTGGGATTACATTGTTTTTTGTGATATGTAAATGCTGGTTTTGTTTTGTGTTGAGTCTCTTATTTGTATCTGTGATTTAAATATGTTTTGCATCAAATAATTCATTGCTCAATATTTTATTCATCTGCATTGATTGCTAAATTACTGTATATTGTATATGGTGTAGGTATGAACATTATAGTGATGAGCAGTTGCAGGTTATGCTGATTTCAATGTATCACATTGGTTTTAATGTTTTTGTTTATAGCGTTACTATGGTGATGTAAGGAAAGGGAGCGGACGTCACTAGTGGGCGCCCGTATCCTGGGACTGCACGCCGAGTGACACACGTGGTGGGGAGTCTATTTAAGGTACATGTTTGTATCATTTGTTATACCTGATGACGGAGGGATATTAAAGCTCCGAAATGTTGTATACTACTCTGCTTTACTTGTTTATTTTTCCGAGTGCCGCCGTACATTGCTTCTATATATATATATATATATAAATATATAAATAAATATATACACATTTTTTTTATAAATTTCTTACAGCGATACTCTAGCCCTCTCATTGTAGTAATGTAAAATTTCTTTCTAGTACAGGTTGAGTATCCCTTATCCAAAATGCTTGGGACCGGAGGTATTTTGGATATGGGATTTTTCCATATTTTGGAATAATTGCATACCATAATGAGATATCATGGCGATGGGACCCAAGTCTAAGCACAGAATGCATGTATGTTTCATATACACCTTATACACAAAGCTTGAAGGTCATTTTAGACAATATTTTTTATAACTTTGTGCATTAAACAAAGTGTGTCTACATTCACACAAATCATTTATGTTTCATATACAACTTATACACACAGCCTGCAGGTCATTTAATACAATATTTTTAATAACTTTGTGTATTAAACAAAGTTTGTGTACATTGAGCCATCAGAAAACAAAGGTTTCACTATCTCAGTCTCACTCAAAAAAGTCCGTATTTCGGAATATTCCGTATTTCGGAATATTTGGATATGGGATACTCAACCTGTATTATGATCAGAATTACCAGTCAAAATGTATGATTTGTATACAAATCTTTTATGATTCATTTTCAATATTCTGATCAGTCACATATGTATAATTCAATTAGTCTCATTCCAGTATTTCTCATTAGCAATACCTGTAACACTTGATTGATAATATAATTTGATTGGTGGATCCAGTGGATATATACCTGGAATATTGTGATATTGCCTACATACCTTCTGAGGAAACTGTTGCATTAAATTAACAGAGAAATGTGTCAATGGTTTACAGACCACTCAGTTTGTACCTATCATCTTCTGTACCGCCCGCGGATACACTCTGCTGCAGAAAGTGTTCACCTCATCCGTGCTTTTCCTCCTGACCATTGATTTGTCCTGTCACCAGATCCTTATTGCTGCATACAGCAGGAAGCCCCCCATATGCAAATCATCATGACTGTTGTCAGCTCCATAATACAAGCAGTGAGTTTCAAGACCACTATCACCAGTAAGGGGAATACACTTGTTTAAGGCTAATTGACGGTGAAAGAACCAGGTTGAGAATGTAAACATTGAATCTAAACAGCAAAACGTATCAAGTTATGGTCAAACCTAGAGGTTGAGGATAGTGCTGGTCACGCTACTTACTGGTGGACAAATATATAAGTGGAATTTTCTTATATGAACTTATTTGTATTGTGATCATCAACCTCATACCGTGGATGGACAATTATAAAACCAAGTATTTTTTATACTTCTTGATGTTTAGATGGAATACTGTGGATTAACGTACGGCAATTGTTTTTAACATATGTAATTTTATTTTCTATTTTTTTTAAATTGTTATCTTAATATTGCACTGTCAGTTATAGATTAACTTTATCTAATTTCTAATGGTATTTAGTGGTAATTGTCCAGATTACCTGTTGGGAGCTGCAGCTATAATAGACTGACCAGCATAGGGAGTTTTATTTTTATATGTATTTTTATTATTTTATTCTTGTGCCTGATATAGAAAATAGAGATTTTTTTCTCTATATATAGTTACATAACAATATTATCAAACCTTTCCCGACTTTAATTGTTCTATGTTCAGATTTGAGAGGCCAGCAAGGCCCTCTTCAATTTCCACCCATATCTATCATTCCATTGTAGAAACATAATTTTCCCCTGGGATTCTCATCCACCTTCTTTGCTAGACTTTGTATAGCACAGAAATATTGTGGGATATCTACTGTTGGGGCATACTTTCCCATTTAGAGCGTTGTTTCGCAAAGAAGCAAAAGAAGGACTGTTTATTATGTCTCTCTGGGGCACACTTTATTTTAGTTGACTGATTGGTGAAGTTTTGAAACTTATACAATGTATAAGCAAGAATAAAACTTAACTTTTAATATTCTATACAGACGAAAAGATAATATGAAGAATATTGCTGTATAAATCAGCAAAATTAGTTAAAACAAGTATTAAATAACATGTATTCAATAACGATAATGTGATATGTCACTCACTTGATGTGAAGTGGGTGGCAGAAAGTTTATCTGTACACCCACTGGATTTTGAGCGAGTATTAATGTTCGACGTTTGTCAAAAGCGAAAATATGAAATTCTTGTTATCTCTATCAACTTATGATTTGATATACACCTGTACATTCATAAGAGAGATTCAAGAAAAAATGGCTTTTACGAATCCGGACTCCTATAAGACTAGTCAGCTGAGGTAAATACACTGCATTATTTACTTGCGGTGGAATTTGCTGATCGGCGGAAGGTATGTTCCTTATTACTACAGTACTCAGTATTCCCAGAGGGTCACCCTTTCTAGTACTGACCAGGCCCAATGCTGCTTGGCTTCCAAGATCAGACGAGGTCGGGCATGTCCAGCATGGTATCACTGTAGAGAGTCAAGTAGATACCTATCAGCATGGGGGATACCTACTACTTGAGCAAGTTGAGACAAGATGGTCCAAAGAATAACGTTGTCAATGGCCAATTATTCGCCCAAAAAGCCGCTTTAAGGGGAGCCAAGATATAAATGGGTGTAAAGAAAAGTCTCAAAGGGACGGAGAGATTATTTTCTCTCCCGTGAGAGATCCCCCACACAGGAATTGTAGTAAGAGCACATACTAAATTCACCACAAAAAATTGTGGTGAAACAATAAAGAGCGCGGTATGTCCTAATTACTGAGGTATATCTTGTATTAATTAAACGGTGAAAATGTAACCTTTACATCGATATCTGAAGACACATTAAATATGTCAAAAAAATATTTATAAACATTGAGTAAATCAACACAATAATATAACCTGATAAAATAACCTGAGTAGGTGATATGGAAATATCAAAATTGAAAATGAGTTCTAGAAATATAGCAGAAATATTACAGAAATACCCTATGCTGACTCATACAAAGACATGAAAATTCACATAGATTCCAGCACACAAGCTGCCTAGGCAGTTGTCTGTCTGTTGCAGAAAGATACAATTGTATTTAAATAATTGTCACAGTGACAATTATTTAAATACAATTGTATCTTTCTGCTGTGCTGGAATCCAGTGGGTGTACAGATAAACTTTCTGCCACCCACTTCACATCAAGTGAGTGACATATCACATTATCGTTATTGAATACATGTTATTTAATACTTGTTTTAACTAATTTTGCTGATTTATACAGCAATATTCTTCATATTATCTTTTCGTCTGTATAGAATATTAAAAGCTAAGTTTTATTCTTGCATATACATTGTATAAGTTTCACAACTCCACCAATCAGTCAATTAAAATAAAGTGTGCCCCAAAGAGACATAATAAACAGTCCTTCTTTTGCTTCTTTGCAAAACAACCCTCTAATAGTTTGTTCTGAACTAATGTTCGGTAGCACCGCCAACCTTGTTTTACCTTAAAAGCCTTATAGGCGAAGTCGGTAGCTTCATGTTGGTTACTTTTCTTGCCGCATATGGTATATAAAAATTGTATGACATTTATTGTACAATCTGGTCCAGTGCAGATTCCAAAAAACCCCACCCACTATACTTTCCCATTTAAACAGCTCTGCCTTCCTGCTCCTCTGTTTAAAGGTTTGATCTCTATACTGTACTACATTTCCTTGATTGTATACTTGTTGATGGAAATTGGCATGACAAATAATGGGAAAGGGACCTAGGTGCACCCACTGTATGGGAACAGTAGGAAAATCATTAGGGCTTCTGTGGCATCTAGTTTGATCTCTACCAAGATTAAAGAGAATGCATATAAAGTGTATCTTAGAGACTCCCACCATTCCTATTGCCTGCGTATATGTGCTACTTCCTTTACCTCACTTTGACCTTACAGTCATGGCTCCCTTTCACATGGTCAGCATAACCCTTTCCTGGCCATTTTTTCATATTTGAGAAGCTAGACAACCATGCTCCTCAACCCTGCTTTCTTCCTTCCTCTCCCCTTTATATTTTGTATTCCAGCTCTATTGCTATTTGTGCAATAATATAGTTACTTTACTGCCTTTTTTATTTTTTTTAATCCTTTCACCATTTTGCACGTTTGACTAAATGTTTAGAAATGCATAAAATATACATTTACAAATATTGAGATTTGTATAAAAACTTTTCTTGTTTATTTAGTGAATTTAAGCTGTGCAGTGTTAGTGTATAGATGGAGCCATGCTCATCTTGGCTTCTCTACTGCAACTAGGCACACTATGGTTTATTAGCATAAGGCCTTCATCTAGTGTTTTCAGATGCAATACAATACAGAGAGAACAATACATCAGGGTATTAAGTTATTACAGCAGGGGATTAAGTCCAACTGCCCTGGTTTAGTTAATCCTATTAACCTGAAAACAACTTTTATATGGGCAATCAACCAGTGTAATAAAGGTAGTCTAAGCAATGTTTTAGAAGAAGAACTTAATGGGGGCATATGCAATTAGGTATGAGAATTTTGGCTAAATTATTTGCATACAGATGTAGCCACCTTTATCTTGACCGATTCTCCGCCAAGACGGATGTTTAGTCACGCTAAGGCGATAGCTGAGTTTAATCACAGGCAGGCGCATTGAGGTGATTCTAGATACTCAGCATGCATTACACATCTCCATCACTGGGTGGCTAATGCTCCACTAATCCAGTACTTTCGATCGTACAGTATAGCGGCAGATTGATCTACAGCTCTGGCAATTGGTCAGTGACATCTGTAATGTTAATACTGTAGGCGTAACGGGAGGCGGTGGAAAAAGATGGTGACCTACACTGTGCTTTTAAAATACATGTACAGTACATGAGCGTCTGAGTTCCCTAAGGCATAATGGGAATGGTGGGCTAGCTGGAGGCGGTGGAAAATACCGTGCTTTACAAATGCGTGCGTCTGAGTCCCCTAAGGCATAAACCAACACCAATGGGGAGGGGGCCGGGCGCTGTTTGCTGTACTTTTACACATGAAATTGGGAATCTCTCATGAGGCATTGTGGGCTAGCGATGAAGGCACCCACCTTCCACGCTGGGGGTCAAGGGTTCGAGACCTGATGTGTCTTTTTTTTTTTTTTAATTGTAATAATATACTGTATTATTTTATTTTCATTGTAAGACAGTCAATGGAAAGGTGCACACAAGTTACATATAAATCAGAGTACATCTGCAGGAGCGATTCTTTATGCTAAATGCAACTACACAGCGGCAATGAGTAGAAATTAGTGTATTCTGATGCAACGAATTGAGCAAAACAGTACAGTAGATCTTCGGCGTTTGTGTATTGCACAGGACCTGAATTCCCTCCCTGTCTACTGCATGATCTGTGCAAGCTCCCAGGGGGGAAGGGCGATGGGAGTAGGGGGAGACGATGGAAAATACTGTGCCTTTGAAATGCAATTATATGAGCGTCCGAGTCCCCTATGGCATAAACCAACACCAATGGGAAGGAAGTGCCAACCTTTTTTTTTTATGTGTTCCCGTGACATTCACTTTAATATTTTTTTTCTCTCTCTAATACATCCAATGGAAGGATGCATACAAGTTTCACATAAATCAGAGTAGATCTGCAGGAGCGATTCTTTACGCTAAATGCATCTACACAGCGGTAATGAGTAGAAATGAGTGTGTTCTGAGTGAGCAAAATAGTACTGTAGATCTTCGGCGTTTGTGTATTGCTCAGGACCTGAATTCCCTCCCTGTCCACTGCATGATCTGTGCAGGATCCCAGGTGGAAAGGCGATGGGCTAGCAGGAGGCGGTGGAAAATACCGTGCTTTACAAATGCGAGCGTCTGAGTCCCCTAAGGCATAAACCAACACCAATGGGAAGGAAGTGCCATCCTTTTTTTTTATGTGTTCCCGTGAACAAGCACAAACAGCTAATTAGTACCCTAATAGAACATACTGTACAGAGATACTAAGTACGGTGATTTAGCATCCGGTAAAACAGCTGTTCATGCTAATTAGTACACTAGTAGAACATACTGTACAGAGATACTAAGGATGGTGATATGGCATCTAGGAACTTTCAGAGGAGCTTTTATCTCTCTCCATTATACATAGAAAGATTAAACTTGCAACTGTACGTTACAAGCTGTTCGTGCTAATTAGTACACTAGTAGAACATAGAGTACAGAGATACTAAGGACAGTAATTTGGCATCCAGGAATTTAGGGAGGAGCTTTTATCTCTCTCCATTATACTTAGAAAGATTACAATGCAGAGATTAAAGCTCCTCCCTAAGTTCGTGGATGCCAAATCACTGTACTTAGTATCTCTGTACAGTATGTTCTACTAGTGTACTAATTAGCACGAACAGCTTGTAAAGTACAGTGGCAAGTTTAATCTTTCTATGTATAATGGAGAGATAAAAGCTCCTCTGTAAGTTACTAGATGCTAAATCACCGTGCTTAGTATCTCTGTACAGTATGTTCTACTAGTGTACTAATTAGCACGAACAGCTTGTAACGTACAGTGGCAATTTTAATCTTTCTATGTATAATATAGAGAGATAAAAGCTCCTCCCTAAGTTCCTGGTTGCCAAATCACCATCCTTAGTATCTCTGCATAGTATTTTCTATTAGGGTACTAATTAGCACAAACAGCTAATTAGTACCCTAATAGAACATACTGTAAAGAGATACTAAATACGGTGATTTGGCATCCAGGAACTTACTGAGGAGCTTTTATCTCTCCCCATTATACATAGAAAGATTAAACTTGCCACTGTACGTTACAAGCTGTTCGTGCTAATTAGTACCCTAATAGAACATAGAGTACAGAGATACTAAGGATGGTAATTTGGCACCCAGGAATTTAGGGAGAAGCTTTTATCTCTCTCCATTATACTTAGAAAGATTACAATGGAGAGAGATTATAGCTCCTCCCTAACTTCGTGTATGACAAATCACTGTCCTTAGTATCTGTGTACAGTATGTTCTACTAGTGTACTAATTAGCACGAACAGCTTGTAACGTACTGTGGCAAGTGTAATTTTTCTAATATAGTGGAGAGAGATAAAAACTCCTCCCTATGTTCCTGGATGTCAAATTACCATGCTTAGCATTTCTGTACAGTATTTCCTATCTAGCCAGAAACCCTGCATCCTGTGCAAGCTAGGCGGACAACTGGAGGGGACCCGAAACACGGTTGCTTCCCGTTTCCCTTTCCAGTGTCACACAAACTAGTGGTTGGTCTGCCCCGAAAGCCAAGAGTCTCCTCTTTTGTATAGTACCAGTCCTGAGTCCCTGGGATACCCAGAACCAGAGATATCAGTACGCGAATTGGACCCATTTTCCCCTAGACTATAATGGGCCCGTTAATTCAGACCCACCATGGGTTCCGACGCTTGCCATGAGCCTTGTGGGGGTCACAGAAACTTGGGGTTGGTACCCTCTGGTAGCTAATTGTCTCCCCTTCCATACCAACCAAGCGATGAAGGCTCCCACCTCCCATGCTGAGAGTCCCAAAGTGCCAACCTTTTTTTATGTGTTCCCGTGACATTCACTTTATTATTTTTTTTTCATTGTTATACATTCAATGAAAGGTGCACACAGGTTTCACATAAATCAGAGTAGGTGGGGGATTTTCCTACATACAGTAGTATACTGTTGCATATGTCTTGTAACCTGATCGGAACTCCCTCCCTGTCTACTGCATGTACTTTGCAGGCTCCCAGGGGGGAAGGGGAAAGTGGGATGGGGGTAGGGCGAGGCAGTGGAAAATGCTGTGTTCAAAGAAAAGGCATAATCAAAACCATGGGGAACTTTGCGGTGTATCGTTATGTGCATTGACCTCGCTTATCCCTATCACCCCTGTGTATTTTAGTTAGGGGATTCTGATGCTCCTTCAGCATTGCTTCAAATCTGTGCTGTTACTTGCTCCATAGCCAAGTGCCTCCATGGAGCTAGGAGTCACAGGCGGTAGCCATTTCAATTGAGTTTGCCCTGCTTTAGAATTGTATGTGTACCGTACAGTGCATAGAACCTTGACAGTAGAAACTCTCCTGCAGCTTTGCCCTGCTTTATGTAAAACTTGTGTTTTGTCAGTTTGCCATGCGATCGAGCCCGGTGTAATGTAATGTGCATAGACCTCACTTATCTCTATCGCCCCTGTGTATTTTGGCTAGGGGATTGTGACGCTCCTTCAGCATTGCACCGTAGCCTGCAAAACTTATACCATCTCTCACTCCATATCCGAGCGCTGCCTGCCACATGGTGGGGGTTCAGGGGCAGTGGCCCTTTTGCCAGTGTGCTATGCGATCGAGTCCGGTGTACCGTAATGTGCATAGACCTCATTTATTCCTATCGCCCCTGTGTATTTTAGCTAGGAGATTGTGACGCTCCTTCAGCATTGCACCATAGCCTGCAAAATCTGGACTGCTACTTGCTCTGTAGCCTAGGGCCTCCATGGGGCAAGGAGTCATAGGTGGTAGCCATTTCTATTAAGTCTACCCTGCTACAGAATTGTATGTGTACTGTACGGAGCATAGAACCTCAACAGTAGAACCGCTCCTGCAGCTTTGCCCTGGTTTATGTGAATACAAATAATAATAAGGTGTCTGGAAAAACATAACATGCATTCGTACTTTAGGAATCGAACCCGGGACTATGAGTATAGGAAGCGGAACACTTCACCACTTCGCCGCAGACAGATGAATAAATCCATTGGTTTTGATTATGCTGTAATGGCTACGGGATTAGGACGCTAACATACTGTACAAAATTCCTAATCTCAAGAGGCAATAGTGAACTTCTAACACGTCAATTTGCGACAGTATATACTACTGGTTTTATGTTGTTTTGTCTGCGGGACTTGGACGCTCACATATTCATAAAGTACTGTAGATAGATCATATACTGTATGCTGTACTATTTGCATCTGTACCGTATATACTATATTAAATAATGCAGCGTAATGAGTATTTACTGTATTAAATAATGCAGCGTAATAAGTATTTACTGTATGCAGTGTAATGAGACGCCTTAGTAAAGTAGTCCTTATTATATATTTCGGTATTGTATTTTATGGGAGACCACACGCATGCGCAGTGGTGATTGTAAAAAGCGACATCTGGTGGATGATCACAGGTATTACATGTAAAGGTAACGCCAAACGCTCTCCGTGCAATTAGGTACGCCTCTCTGTGACTAGGCGCGCCTCCCTACACCCCGGGATGCTGCGTATGCTCGATCGAGGCAAACGCCTCAGCCAGTAAAGATAAAGGTGGCTACATCTGTATATATATATATATATATATATATATATATATATATATAGTAGGTAAAAAAGGCGGCACTCAAGCAGGCATCTTATGCAAGAAATTCTGTGGTCAGTTTATTTGAATAAACTGACCACAGAGTTTCTTGCATAAGATGCCTGCTTGAGTGCCGCCTTTTTTACCTACTAGTATTCAGAGGTATTTGCCTCCAGGAGGGCACCGCAGCACATACTACTGTTATGAGTGAGTGCCGGGCACACAGTACAAGATATATATATATATATTTATATATGAGATATGCGGCTGGCACTTTTTGTGTTTTTGATTTTGGTTTGGTTTTGCTAAAACCACCTTTTCATGTTTCGGTTTTGGTTCTGGATGATTTTTGGAAAAAAAAAAGCTAAAAATCACAGAATTTGGCGGTAATTTTGCTCCTACAGTATTATTAACCTCAATAACATTCGTTTCAAGTGTGCAGCACAAGCACCTGGCCCATCTAGGAGTGGCACTGCAGAGTCAGACAGGATGGCACTTTTCAAAAACTAGGCCCCAAACCGCACCTCATGCAAAGATGTAGAAGAGGTGCAATGAGGTAGCTGTATGACTAAACCAAGTGACACAAACAATTGGCCCATCTAGGAGTGGCACTGCGGTGGCAGACAGGAGGGCAGATATCAAAAAAAGGACCCAAACAGCACATGATGCAAAGAAAGAAATAGGTGCACTGAGGTTGCTGTATGACTAAGCTAAGCGACACAATCACCTGGCCCATCTAGTAGTGTCACGAAGTGGCTGAATGTCGAGCGTTGGCTGCAATTGTTCGGTCCACTGACAGCATCTCCAGCATGCCCCTGTCATTTTTAAAAAATTCTGCAATATGTAGACTTATGCGCCAGTATCCCAGGACTAATACAGCAGTACCCCTGGACTCATACGGCAGTGTCAGACAGGATGGCACTTTTCAAAAACTATGCCCCAAACAGCACCTCATGCAAAGATGTCAAAGAGTTGCAATGAAAGAGCTGTATGACTAAGCCAAGCGACACAAACAATTCCCACTGGAATTATACGTCCAAATCACTGGAATTAAATGGCAAAATCATTGGAATTATACATCCAAATCACTGGAATTAAATAGCAGTACCACTGGACACATACGGAAGTGTCAGACAAGATGGCACTTTAAAAAAATATTTCTCAAACAGCACATGATGATAAGAAGAAAAAAGTTGCAAGATGAAATTGTCCTTGGGCTCTCCCACCCACCCTTTTGTTGTATAAATATTACATGCACACTCTAACAAACCAATCATTTCAGTGACAGGGTCTGCCACACGACTGTGGCTGAAATGACTGTTTTGTTTGGGCCCCCACCAAAAAAGAAGCAATGTTGACCTCATCCTCATCCTCCAATTCCGCACCCCTTTCACTGTGTACATCCTCCTCCTCACAGAGTATTAATTCGTCCTAACCGGAATCCACCATCACAGGTCCCTCTGTACTTTCTGGAGGCAATGGCTAGTAAAGGTCTTCCCGGAGGAATTTATAATTCATTTTGATGAACATCTTCTCCACATTTTGTGGAAGTAACCTCCTACGCCGATCGCTGACAAGGTTACCGTCTGCACTAAACAATCTTTCGGAGTACACACTGGAGGGGGGGCAACTTAGATAAAATAAAGTTAGTTTGTGCAAGGGCATCCAAATTGCCTCTTTTTCCTGCCAGTATACATATGGACTGTCTGACATGCCTACTTGGATGCTGTCACTCATATAATCCTTCACCATTCTTTCAATGGTGACAGAATCATATGCAGTGACAGTAGACATGTCAGTAATCATTGGCAGGTCCTTCAGTCCAGACCAGATGTCAGCACTTACTCCTGACTGCCCTGCATCACCACCAGTGGGGGCCTAGGAAATCTTATCCTTTTCCTTGCAGCCCCAGTGGCAGGAGAAATTGAAGGAGGAGCTGTTGACGGGTCACGTTCTGCTTGAGTTGACAATTTACTCACCAGCAGGACTTTGCACCTCTGCAGAGAGATACAACATAGGCTTTAAACCTAGAATCGAGCACAGTGGCCAAAATGTAGTGCTCTAATTTCTACAGATTGCCCACCCTTGAATCCTGGCAAAGCAAATGAAGGCTCCATACACAAGTGCCACATACATTGCGAAATCACTCTGTTTTAGCTCCTCCTTCAATTTCTCCAGCTGCTTCTGCAAAAGCCTGATGAGGGGAATTACCTAATTCAAGCTGGCAGTGTCTGAACTGACTTCACGTGTGGCAAGTTCAAAGGGTTGGAGAACCTTGCACAAGACAGAAATAATTCTCCACAGCACTTGAGTCAGGTGCATTCCAGCTCCTTTGCCTATATTGTAGGTGGATGTATAGGCTTTAATGGCCTTTTGCTGCTCCTTTATACTCTGAAGCAAATAGAGTGTTGAATTCCACCTCGTTACCACCTATTACTTCAGTTGAGGGCAGGGCAGGTTCAGGAGTGTTTGCTGGTGCTCCAGTCTTCGGCACGCGATTGCAGAATGTCGAAAAGTAGACCGCAATTTTTCGGGCCAACAACAGCATCTCCTGTACACCCCTGTCATTTTTCAAAAAATTCTGCACCATCAAATTAATTGTATATGCAAAACATGGGACGTGCTGGAATTTGCCAAGATGTAAGGTATGCACAATATTGGTGGCATTGTCCAATATCACAAATCCCCAGGAAAGTCTAATTGAGGTAAGCCATTTTGCGATGATGCCCCTCAGTTTCTGTAAGAGGTTGTCAGCTGTGTGCCTCTTACTGAAAGCTGTGATACATAGTGTAGCCTGCCTAGGAACGATTTGGCATTTGCGAGATGCTGCTACTGGTGCCGCTGCTGTTGTTGCTGCGGGTGGTCATACATCTACCCAGTGGGCTTTCACAGTCCTTAGTCTGCCCTGTTCCACTTGTCCACATGTCCGTGGTTAAGTGGACACTGGATACAACTCATTTTGTAGGACACTGGTGACTCTTTTTCTGATGTCTTTGTACATTCTTGGTATTTATATTGGTAGATGCTCAATTAGCTTAGTGATATCATTCAGGTGCTCGAAAGGAAGGGGTATTTCTAAGCAAGAAAAAAAGGCATTTGGTTTCCCCCAGCACCCTGAATGATAACAGTAACCAGATATAAATCCCACATAATAATAGAATTCAGAGATCTTCATTACACATATTTGCGCAAATGTGTGGTTAAGCCCCAAAGCCGCATCAAGGTGTCTCTGTATATTTGGGGTCCCTAGCGCTATATCTAGGTGCAGGTTGTGGCACCCCAAAACACCAGCATAAGACAGAAAGCCCAGCGTAGCATGCCAGTGAAAAAACTATAGTGTTAATAAATTAGTATTTAGGAAGCCAAAGCTATAGAAAGGGTGATACAAACATGAAATGTAATTAAAATAGAGAAATAGTGTTAAAAAAAATAATAAGTGAAATTTGTTAATAGAATTTAAAGGTATGCCACACTAAAGCCATCCAACTCAGCCGGTCCAGAGGCACCACACCTCACACCTCCATTACCCCAATCTGGGTCTAATATTAACAAGCAAGGAGCCACATGATAATGGCTCCTTACTACAATATGTCTAAGCTAAGAGCTACTTACCTTGGAGCAACCCCATAATGCTCCATGTGGCATGTCAGTGCCTGCACCTCCTCCTAATGCAGGAACTTCTCTGCCTCTCACAACAGACATATATATTGGTAGATGCTCAATTAGCTTAGTGATATTATTTATTTATTAACAGTTTCTTATATAGCGCAGCATATTCCGTTGCGCTTTACAATTAGAACAACAGTAATAGAACAAAACTGGGTAAAAACAGACAGACAGAGGTAGGAAGGCCCTGCTCGCAAGCTTACAGGTGCTCGAAAGGGAGGGGTATTTCTAAGCAAGAAAAAAAGGCATTTGGTTTCCCCCAGCACCCTGAATGATAACAGTAACCAGATATAAATCCCACATAATAATAGAATTCAGAGATCTTCGTTACACATATTTGCACAAATGTGTGGTTAAGCCCCAAAGCCGCATCAATGCATCTCTGTATATTTGGGGTCCCTAGCACTATATCTAGGTGCAGGGTGTTGCACCCCAAAACACCAGCATAAGCCAGAAAGCCCAGCATAGCATACCAGTGAAAAAACTATAGTGTTAATAAATTAGTATTTAGGAAGCCAAAGCTATAGAGAGGGTGATACAAACATGAAATGTAATTAAAATAGAGAAAAAGTGTTAAAAAATTAATAGTGTTAAAATTAATATTAGACCCGAAGATCTCTGAATTCTATTATTATGTGGGATTTATATCTGGTTACTGTTATCATTCAGGGTGCTGGGGAAAACCAAATACATTCTTGGTATTGCCTGCCTTGTGAAGTGGAACCTAGATGGAATTTAGTACCGGGGACACAATATCTCCATCAATTGTCTAAATCCCACTGCACTATTGGCGGATACCGGATGCACGTCTAACACCAACATAAGTGTCAAGGCGTCAGTTATCCACTTTGCAACAGGATGACTGCTGTCATATTTCATCTTCCTCACAAAGGACTGTTGGACAGTCATTTGCTTACTGGAAGTAGTACAGGTGGTCTTTCGACTTCCCCTCTGGGATGATGATCGACTCCCAGCAGCAACAGCAGCAGTGGCAGCAACAGCAGCAGTAGGTGTATCACTCAAGGATCCTCCGGAGGAATCCCCGTTAGGGGTTAGTGACATGGCCTGCAGGACTACTGATGTTCCTGACTGAGGAGGAAGTTGACATTGAGGGAGTTGGTGGTGTGGCTTGCAGGAGCTTAGGTACAGGAGGAAGAAGAGATTTAGGTGTCAGTGGACTGCTTATGCTCTTACCCAAAGTTTCACAACTTGACACTGGCAGATGACGTATAAGGGAGGATGGAGACAGATTATCGGATGTAAAAGTGGGTGAAAACCTGGGATCCAGTGATCATCAAGCAGTATGGTTCAGCATAAAGATAGAGACTGACTCATCCCATACAAAAACAAAGGTGTTGGATTTTAGGAAGGCTGATTTTGTAGGGATGGGAAAATGTGTAAGCGATTCTTTGGCAGAGTGGAGGAACTTGGAAGCTGTGCAGGAGAGGTGGGAAACATTAAAAAGTGCAATATTAAAGGCAACAGACCTTTGTATCAAAAGTGTTAGGAAAAACACAAGGAAAAGGAAGCCAGTGTGGTTTGCAAAAGAAGTAGCAAATATTGTGAAAGCAAAAAAGATGGCGTTTAGGAAATATAAGCAGACACAAAATAATGAAGACAAAGAGATATATCTTGTTAGACAGAAGGAGACTAAATGGTATATGCAATTGCGGTCGAATTCCCGAAATTGTCGAATTTCGGGTCATTTTCGCCAAAAAAAAAAAAATTGTCAATGCAATTAAGTGCTTTCCGTCAAAAAAACGGACTTTCAAAATTCGACTTTTTGAAATTCGACTTTTTGCAAATTCGACTTTTCTGCAATGATACAAGTGCTGCAATTCGACAAAAGCATATTCAATTCAAGTTTGGAAATTCGACAGCAGTGCTTTTAGACAGTAAATTCGTCATTTTCAATCCGCCACACTTTGGAGGGTGAAAACAATAAAAAAAAAATTAAACATGTTTTTTTTTGTGTTTTTTTGGGGGGAATAGCATATCTATTTATATTAGAAGGGATTAGGTAATTTTTTTTTTTTTTTGGAGGCACAAGTATTATTTATATATTTTTAAAAATATTATTTTTTTAAATTTTTTTATTTATTGCTGGAACGGTAAAAAAAAAAAAAAAAGGCGTGGGGTCCCCCCTCCAAAGCATAACCAGCCTCGGGCTCTTCGAGCTGGTCCTGGTTCTAAAAATGCGGGGAAAAATTGGGCAGGGATCCCCCGTATTTTTAAAACCAGCACCGGGCTCTGCGCTTGGTGCTGGTGCAAAAAATACGGGGGACAAAACGAGCAGGGGTCCCCATATTTTTCACACCAGCATCGGGCTCCACTAGCTGGACAGATAATGCCACAGCCGGGGGTCACTTTTATACAGTGCCCTGTGGCCGTGGCATTAAATATTCAACTAGTCACCCCTGGCCGGGGTACCCTGGGGGAGTGGGGACCCCTTCAATCAAGGGGTCCCCCCCCAGCCTCCCAAGGGCCAGGGGTGAAGCCCGAGGCTGTCCCCCCCATCCAAGGGCTGCGGATGGGAGGCTGATAGCCTTGAGTAAAATGACAGAATATTGTTTTTTCCAGAAGTGACAGGAGTCACGTGATGTCCCGGCATTCGTGGAAAGGGGTCTCATGTGAAAGCATGGGACCCCTTTCAGTCCGGCATGGAACGGGTGATCGTTTGTTTTTTTTAACAAGTTCGTGGATTATCTCTGGACGTGGATGTACCTCTGGACGCTGGAAGGTGAGTATAATTGTTTTCACAGGTACCCTCGGATCGTCGGAGACCGTGGCAGTCGGCGTGTCAACATAGGTAAGTATGTGTGTGTCGGCAGTGTGTAATAAAGTTTTACTTGTCACGATGTGTGTGTCCTGTTTTTATTTGGGTATTTTTTTTCCAGTAGAACTACAGGTACCAGCGGGCCCGGTTTTCTCCCGCATGCTGGTACTTGTGGTTCGCCAAGTACCAGCTTGCGGAGGAGGCTTGCTGGGACTTGTAGTACTGCTGGAAAAAACAATATTCTTGTCATTTTACTCAAGGCTATCAGCCTCCCATCCGCAGCCTTTGGATGGGGGGGACAGCCTCGGGCTTCACCCCTGGCCCTTGGGTGGCTGGGGGGGGTGGACCCCTTGATTGAAGGGGTCCCCACTCCCCCAGGGTACCCCGGCCAGGGGTGACAAGTTGGATATTTAATGCCACGGCCGCAGGGAACTGTATAAAAGTGACCCCCGGCTGTGGCATTATCTGTCCAGCTAGTGGAGCCCGATGCTGGTGTGAAAAATACGGGGGACCCCTACTCGTTTTGTCCCCCGTATTTTTTGCACCAGCACCAGGCGCAGAGCCCGGTGCTGGTTTTAAAAATACGGGGGATCCCTGCCCAATTTTCCCCCGCATTTTTAGAACCAGGACCAGCTCGAAGAGCCCGAGGCTGGTTATGCTTTGGAGGGGGGACCCCACGCCATTTTTTATCGGGGTTTTCCGTTTTTTACCGTTTTTTTAAATCGCGGCAAAATTCGGCAAATCGGCCGATTTTCGCCCGCGGGACTGTCGAATCCGTTTTTCATTGAATATGGTGAATTCCGGCAGCCACCTGCCGGAATTCACCTGTCGAATTGTGTCGAATTAAAAAACGGCAATAATTTGCCGCGATTCGCCGTGAATTGCATATACCCCTAAGAAGGTAACCAGATGTGCAAAGGCACAAGCTAAGGAGAAAATGGCCCAGTCAGTGGGTAAAGGAGGCAAAACTTTTTTTAGGTATATAAGCGAAAGGAGAGAAAAAAAGGTTGAATAATAAAACTAAAGACAGACACTGGGAGTCTTGTTGAGGGAGATAATTTAATAGCAGATCATCTTAATAATTATTATCACTCAGTACTTACTACTGAAAGAGAGGGGAAGGGACCACAGTTAAGTTGCAGGGATATTCAGGAAAATGACACAAGTACATTTACAGAGGAGAAGGTCCTAACACAACTCTCAAAGCTGAAAGTGGACAAATCTATGGGGCCAGATGGGATATATCCAAGGATAATAAAAGAACTTAAAGAGGTGCTGGTAGCACCATTGACAGAATTATTCAACCAGTCATTAGCTACAGGAGTAATTCCAGAGGACTGGAAAAGAGCAAACGTAGTCCCACTGCACAAAAGTGGAAGCAAGGAAGAGGCAAACAACTACAGACCAGAGAGTCTTACATCAGTAGTAGGGAAATGGATGGAAACACTCTTAACATAAAGAGTTGTAGATTATCTCAAATCCGGCAATTTACAGGATCCCAAACAGCATGGATTCACAGGGGGGAGATCATGTCAAACAAATCTTATTGACTTTTTTGACTGTGTGACTAAAGTGATGGATAAAGGTGGAGCCATGGATATAGCTTATCTAGACTTTAGTAAGGCTTTTGACACTGTTCCACATCACAGAATGCTAAATAAACTTGAAAGTTTGGGATTGGATATTAGGATTATTGAATGAATAAGATCTTGGTTGAAGGATAGAAAACAGAGTTGTGGTAAATGGAGTGCATTCACAGGAGGGAAATGTTACCAGTGGAGTACCCCAGGGATCTGTACTTGGACCAGTGCTTTTTTATATCTTTATTGGTGACATTGCAAATGGCATTAAAGGGAAAGTATGCCCTTTTGCAGATGACACAAAGGTATGCAACAGGGTAGACACACCAGGTGGGGTAAAACAAATGATTGAGGATCTAGGTAGACTAGAGGAATGGTCAAGAGTGTGGCAATTACAGTTTAATGCCAAAAAATGCAAAATCATGCACTTGGGTCTCAAAAATCCAAAGGATAAATATAGTATTAATGACACTATACTGGAAACTACTGAGGAGGAAAGGGATCTAGGAGTCACTATTTCAGATGACTTAAAGGCAGGTAAGCAATGTAACAAGGCAATGAGGAAGGCTAGTCAGATGCTTAGCTGCATTGGGAGAGGAATCAGCAGCAGAAAGAACGAAGTAATAATGCCACTGTATAGGTCATTGGTACGGCCTCATCTAGAATACTGTGTTCAATTCTGGAGGCCATATCTTCAAAAGGATATTAATACATTAGAAACTGTACATAGAAGGCAACTAAAATGGTGCATGGCCTACATCACAAAACATACCCAGAAATACTAAGAAATCTCAATATGTATAGTTTGGAGCAGAAAAGGGAAAGGGGGGACATGATAGAAACTTTCAAATATATTTAACAAAGTCCAGGCGGGAAACATTCTCCAAATGAAGAGAAGCAATAGGACAAGAGAACATGCACTGAAACTGGAGGGGGGGGGGGAGGCTTAGCGGAAATTTGTGGAAAAATTACTTCACAGAAAGGGTAGTGGACAAGTGGAATAGCCAAGTAGAGGCTAAGACAGTAGAGCAATTTATACATGCATGGGATAGACATAAGGATATCCTTACAAAGAAATAAGGATCAAATAAGGTTAGAGATAAAAAATAATGTAAAAACAAAAGGGCAGACTAGATGGGCCAAGTGTTTCTTATCTGCTGACAAATTCTATGTTTCTATGTTTCTATGTAACATCCTTACCCCTACTTATTACAGATTGACAGAGGCAACAGATGGCTTGACACCTGTTGTCTGGATTTGTGGAGAAATAATTCCACACCGAATAGGTGGATTTTTTGGTAGTTTGCCCATGCATCACAATGGGCTTCTGTATCCCATAGACAGCAGGTGTCTCCCCCAGTGCCCGACTTAAACAAACCACATCACCATCAGAATCCTCATCGTCAACTTCCGCAGCGCCAGCAACACCCATATCCTCATCCTGGTGTACTTCAACAGTGACATCTTCAATTTCAATATCAGGAACTGGACTGCGAGTGCTCCTTCCAGCACTTGCAGGGGGCATGCAAATGGTGGAAGGAGCCACCTCTTCCCGTCCAGTGTTGGGAATGTCAGGCATCGCAACCGCCAACACACTTGGACTCTCCTTGGGGATTTGTGATACCATCTCAGAACACACAGCTCTTTTCTGTGCTTTTTCCAGCTTAACTCTTTTAATTTTTCTAGTGGGAGGACGAGGGCTTCCATTGTCATGTGAAGCTGAACCACTAGTCATGAACATAGGCCAGGGCCTCAGCCAATCCTTGCCACCCCGTGTCAAAAATGGCATATTGGCAAGTTTACATTTCTCCTCAGACCATTTAATTTTTTTCAGGGGGGGTATTTTTACTGAACTTTGTCTTTCTTGGATTTTACATACTATCAAATTGGTCATCAGCCTTGGCAGACGATGTTGATGGCATGTCATCATCTATGTCATGGCTAGTGGCAGCAGCTTCAGCACTAGGAGGATGTGGTTCTTGATCTTTCCCTATTTTATCCTCCAAATTTTTGTTCTCCATTATTTTTCTGGAATTATATAACACAATATGCAGCACAGGAAACAGGAGAGCATATCCCTACACCTCACAGGGCAACCCCTGTAAAAATCATTTGGATTAAATATTAATAACCCCTTTATTTGGTGTAAATAATATACAGCACAGGACAGCACCACTGAATTTACAGTATACGGCTGTACCACTGGACTGGATTTATACGGCATTATATGGATTTATAGGGCAGGATAACTGGAATTATATGGCAGTATCACAGGACTTATATGGCAATATCACTGGAATTATATGGCAGTATCACAGGAAATATACGCCAGTATTCTGAGAATTATATGGCAATATCAAAGGAATTATACACCAGTATCATAGGAATAATATGGCAATATCACAGGAATTAAATGCCAGTATTAAGGGAATTATATGGCAGTATCAAAGGAAATATATGCCAGTATTATGAGAATTATATGGCAATATCACAGGAATTATACGCCAGTATCACGGGAATTATATGGCAATATCACAGGAATTATATGGCAATATCACAGGAATTATACTCCAGTATTCCGAGAATTATGTAGCAATATCACAGGAATTATACACCAGTATCACGGGAATTATATGGCAATATCACAGGAATTATACTGCAATATCACAGGAATTATATGCCAGTATTCCAAGAATTATACGCCAATGTCACAGGAATTATCCGCCAGTATTCTGAGAATTATACGGCAATATCACAGGAATTATACGACAATGTCACAGGAACTATACGCCAGTATTCCCAGAATGCTACGGCAATATCACAGGAATTATACAGCAATATCATAGGAATTATATACCAGTATTCCAATAATTATATGGCAACATCACAGGAATATATGCCAGTATCACGGGAATTATATGGCAATATCACATGAATTATACGGCAATATCACAGGAATTATACGCCAGTATTCCGAGAATTATACGGCAATTTCACAGGAATTATACGGCAATATCATAGGAATTATACACCAGTATCCGGAGAATTATATGGTGATATCACTGTAATTATACGCCAGTATCACGGGAATTATATGGCAATATCACGGGAATTATACAGCAATATCACTAGTATTCTACGCCAGTAACACTGGATATATGGCAGCAGAGGACACCACCACTGTGACTGGTCACTGGACTGATGCTGCACAAGAGAGACACTATCCCTGGTCTGATGCAAGACAACACAGCAAAACTGCAAGGGACTTATACAGCCGCCAGCTGCACTGGGGACATATAGCAGCAGAGGACACCAACACTGTGACTGGCTGGACTGATGCAGCATAAGACACTGACTACACTGGACTGAGCAGCACAAGACACCACTAGAATCGCCACCCCACTTTCCCGCCCCCACAGAGACACTGAGGACGGAGACACGTCCTCTCACTACACTCTCCGAGACTGTAGTGAAAATGGTCACGACGCACATCTACTTATATGGAATCCAAATCCCGAGAGAATCCAACAGCGGGATGATGACGGTACACTGAGATCCAAAACTGCTCATCCCTACTATATATATATATATATATATAAATATATACACGGCGTCGGGTGCGGCACTCCAAGCGGCGGAAACAAAGTACACTTAAATCCGTGTTGAAGACAACGTTTCAATGCTTTTTACTCGTGCATTTTCATCAGGTCAAGTGAACAGAAACAAAAGTGCTTACCTAAATAGTGTGTGCAGACACCATCACCAGTGATCCGGCGGACCCTAAGTAACTGGGAATAGGGCAAGCCCCGCTTGAGAGGTGTTGGGTGGAAACTAGAAAAATGCAACAGGTTATTCCTGTCCGTGGGTTTACTGAAAATGGATGTATTGATGCATCCATCAACAATCGAAATCTCCACATCCAGGTAGTTCACAGAGTGTGTACTCATGTTGTATGCGAACTTAACTGGATGATTGCAGCTATTGTGTGTCTCTAGAAGCCGGACTAATCGTTCCTGCCTACCCTTCCATAGGATAAGTAGATCGTCGATGTAGCGACAGTACATAATAATATCTGACGCTACATCTGGGTCTTCAAAAAATATCTCATGTTCAACTTTAAACATATATATGTTGGCGTTGCCTCTTGCACCAGGGATCTTTGCCCTGGTGGCTACCCCTAAAGGGTGATCACTGCGAGTTGTTTGTGAGGGAGGCTCCGAATCGCTAGTGGTGGAGGTATGCTCATTAGAGGACTCAAGGTCACGTGTGCAATGAATTCTGCGACGAAAGAAAGGTCTCTTAAAGTCACGTTTGATGGCCCCATCCACCCACCTATACACATTGTGTTGCTCGTAATCAGTATCGACTTTTTGTCGCTTGGATGTTTGAATTTGATAAGCTCCCGTTTATGGAGCTGTAATTGATCGTTCAATTTAGAAAGCCAATCGACTGTGGTGTCGGCCTGTAAATTAGCTTTGTGCTTCACCTCAAACTCAGCAGCTTTGGATTTATAAGCATTCATCTCTTTGGTCGACTGCTCGATAATGAGCAGCATTAAGTCCATCGAACAACGGTTTAAAATACCGACCCACTTACGGCAGAAATTAGGGTCATTGCGTCCAATTGTGGGTGAGTTACGCACTTGCAACCCATGAGGTATCTTTTTAGCTCTGTAGTAATCAGATAGAGACAAACAATGATACAGATAATCAATTTCTTTGCGCTTGATCTTTAAAAGTTCACGATACAAGTCCTCAGATGAAAGTGCCTCCTGTTGGTCACTAAGTAGTGCTGAGTGTAAAATAGCATCAGCTTCAGCTTCCGTGTATCCATGTAATTCCCCAATCAGATACTGGGCCAGGGGCATGCCTGGGATAAGTATATCAGCAGGCTCTTCAGCAATATTGCACAGCAAGGGCCAACACAGTCAAATGCACACTAGGTGAGCGACTAGAGTGACCTGACAGATCCACTCAAAATGTAGTGATGTCACCACACCATCCAGCGATGGGTAATAAAGTGCAAGTGAGAGTCCAACCATCAGTGGAGATAAAATGAGTGCTTAAAGTGCAAGCCAAAGGTGCTTATGCAGTAACCAGTGTAGTTAGTCCATATTACATGGTAAAGTGCAGCAGTGCGTGAAGCAGACACTGAAGGAGATTCAAACAACATTCATGGATGGGGAGCCCTGACATAAAGTGACCACTGCAGCGTAGTGGGCACAGGTATCTAAACAACATGCAGGTCCGGCTCTCCCATTAGACCAATGTGGGCACTGCTATCAAGTAGTTAGGACTGCTGTATCAGAGAAGCCGTGAAGTGGCCAGCAGCTAAACATGTGTTTGCATCAATACATCCATTTTCAGTAAACCCACGGACAGGAATAACCTGTTGCATTTTTCTAGTTTCCACCCAACACCTCTCAAGCGGGGATTGCCCTATTCCCAGTTACTTAGTTTCCGCCGGATCACTTCTGATCCTGGGTTAGCGGAAACCCAAATGAACAGCATGATTAGCAAATTTCTAGCAAGAGGCTATCCATTAGCATTACTTGAGCAAGCTAAACTGAAGGCTCTGGCCACAGATCGGTCCAAACTATTACAGGCCAAACCTAAAACTACTCAGTCTAATACTATTTTGCCATGGGTGGGCCAGTTTAGTCCAGCCAGTAGTGGTATCAATCAGATTTCTAAAAGTATGTGGCATATAGTACAATCTGATAAGGAATTGAACCTGGGCCAGACAAAATTGTTATCATGTTATACTAGACGGCGTAACATCAGGGATATGCTTGTCAAAGCAGACATCTCTCCAAATCCACAGGGACTATTACAGGCTAACTCCAGAGGGTGTATTAGATGTACATGCACCACATGTCAATTTATGATTAGTGGTAAAAGTTTCTTGCATCCACTTACGGGTAGAGTTTTGACTATTAATTATACACTTACCTGTTCCTCTAAGTTTGTAGTCTATCAGTTGCTATGTCCGTGTGGGCTGTCATACATAGGTAAAACAGAAAGAATGTTCAAAGAACGTATGGCAGCCCACCGGTCGGCAATAAAAGCAGCCATTGCCAAAGGTTCAAGTGATCAGCCGGTCGCTCGACACTTTGCGGTGGCACGACACCCGTTAGTGGCTTTACGCTACCGAATGATCGACCATGTCCCCCCCCTTACCCGGGGTGGTGATAGGTGCCTTAAACTCCTTCAGCTTGAAACCAGGTGGATTCACCGTCTGGGAACATTGCACCCGAGAGGTCTTAACGAGCATTTAGGGCTTAATGTATTCCTATAAGTTCAATGCATAGTTTGTCCCTATAGAGTTGCTGGTGGTATCCTGTACTGTATATACTGGGTATCAGTGATGTAGGGATCATGGTGCCCCAATAACTTAGGGTCTAGTTATAGCATGACCCATCAAGTGTGTTTTCACATTTAGCACCATGTTGTGTCTATAGCATGAATTGGTCCTTTGATGCTATTTGCCTTAATAGTTAATTACATACCGATGCATGCTGGCTTATTTTTTATTATATGACGCTTTTTTAAATACTGTAATAAGCTTCTTCATTGGGTTTTGTCATATGCTGGTCACTGTGATGTATATTCTATATGCTTGCATGTTGTACTGTGTATTGATGTGTATTGATGTTGCTATAGCTACTGGCTGTGGGTGATGACGTCATGTGAGAGCGCTGACGGACCAGGCGTGTGCCTGTGGTCCGGAAGCGTGGTGATGGCGTCTGCACACACTATTTAGGTAAGCACTTTTGTTTCTGTTCACTTGACCTGATGAAAATGCACGAGTAAAAAGCATTGAAACATTGTCTTCAACACGGATTTAAGTGTACTTTGTTTCCGCCGCTTGGAGTGCCGCACCCGACGCCGTGTATATTCCAATACCTGTGGAGGCACCCATCGCTATTGGATTGTATAACGGGAGAGCCGGACCTGCATGTTGTTTATATATATATATATATATATATATAGAAAGTGAAGTAAAGGGCGCCTGTTAGTGTCTAATAAAATTATAGAGCTGATGTGATTGAGAACAGGATACTACTTATCTGTCATAAATAGACTTTTGCTTCAGTCATAGGACCAGTACAGGTACATGAAAAAAGAAGAACAAAATAACATAGCGCGTACTGTTTTTACGCAATCACAATCTACAGATCATATAAACCAATTGTGTGTTAAAAAACTTTCTGGGTAAAGGTAAATCCCACAAATTTAAAATCCACAGCCAGGGATTTTGTTTTAAAAGTTTTTCACCATAAAACACACATAAAACATAAAGGTAGAAGTATAAAATATACAGTGTTCAATCTATAGATAAAATGGACCAATTATGTGTTTAAAACTTTCTGGGTATATGCAAGTCCCAAAAATTTAAAATCCACAGCCAGGGATTTTTTAAAAGTTTTTTCACAAAATTTAATAAAACACATAAAACATGAAAGGTAGAAGTAATGCGAGCGTACAAGATAAAATTGAATGACAAGCTTATCTGTCCATATTAGGACTGGGATACATCAGATCTTTCGTAAGCATCCAAGATAAATAGTAAAATTTCAAACGTACAAAAATTAAATATTAAAACAGCTTATCTGCCCATAAGGGAAGTTCAGGTGCATCAGTCCCAACGCGTTTCGTCCTTAACTAGACTTCCCCATGATGAAGTCTAGTTAAGGACGAAACGCGTTGGGACTGATGCACCTGAACTTCCCTTATGGGCAGATAAGCTGTTTTAATATTTAATTTTTATACGTTTGAAATTTTACTATTTATCTTGGATGCTTACGAAAGATCTGATGTATCCCAGTCCTAATATGGACAGATAAGCTTGTCATTCAATTTTATCTTGTACGCTCGCATTACTTCTACCTTTCATGTTTTATGTGTTTTATTAAATTTTGTGAAAAAACTTTAAAAAAATCCCTGGCTGTGGATTTTAAATTTTTGGGACTTGCATATACCCAGAAAGTTTTAAACACATAATTGGTCCATTTTATCTATAGATTGAACACTGTATATTTTATACTTCTACCTTTATGTTTTATGTGTGTTTTATGGTGAAAAACTTTTAAAACAAAATCCCTGGCTGTGGATTTTAAATTTGTGGGATTTACCTTTACCCAGAAAGTTTTTTAACACACAATTGGTTTATATGATCTGTAGATTGTGATTGCGTAAAAACAGTACGCGCTATGTTATTTTGTTCTTCTTTTTTCATGTACCTGTACTGGTCCTATGACTGAAGCAAAAGTCTATTTATGACAGATAAGTAGTATCCTGTTCTCAATCACATCAGCTCTATAATTTTATTAGACACTAACAGGCGCCCTTTACTTCACTTTCTAAAAATTTTGTTTATGTGTTTTCCAAGCACATACCTATTGCTTAAGGTTGCAGCCACTCTTACTTTAGAGGAAGTGTCACTTATTCTATACACTTGATTTCATAATTTTACTATTTATTAGTGGTAGTGCACCGTGACATCTGAGCGCCCCCGTTTCTCTTTTCGAATATATATATATATATATATATATATATATATATATAAAACACAATAGTATCTTTATCTTGCTCCAAGTTCAAAGCAGCACAACGGGAGAGGTCCCTGTTGGAAGACCTCAATAGCATACAGAATAAAAACAGTTTCCCAATTGCGCTAAATAAGACTGTAAAATTCTAATTCTGTAGTTTCCCTATTTCCCACCTGCAGAACACCTAGGTTAAATTTCAGCTTAATAACATATCGGTAGTAAAAGAATTAGTGATGAGTCAGTGAGGGCTTTCACATTTATATATATATATATATATATATATATTAAAAAAAAAAAAAGAGAGGATAAGGTGGTTTTAAGCGACCAGTGGTGTCTGATGCTAATAGGAGACTCAAATTTAAAAGAAATTATTTTTATTTATTAAATCTAATGTGCACCAATCCAAACAAATAAAACAGTAGCCCTAATTGCAAGGGGCTAGAGAAGTTACTATAAAACCGTATATAAAATATAAGTTAGTATAAAATCAATAATATGAACTAAGATAAGACAAGAGAAAAAAGTCCTAAAAATTATAAACTTGGACATAAGATCAGCATAAAAAGAATATAAAAAAGTTCTTAGCTTTAAGAGAGGATATGTATCATAGCACCCAACGCGTTTCGTCCTATCTGGACTTCATCAAGGGGTAAAAACAGTTTCCCAATTGCGCTAAATAAGACTGTAAAATTCTAATTCTGTAGTTTCCCTATTTCCCACCTGCAGAACACCTAGGTTAAATTTCAGCTTAATAACATATCGGTAGTAAAAGAATTAGTGATGAGTCAGTGAGGGCTTTCACATTTATATATATATATATATATATATATATATGTATATATATAAAATAAAAACAGTTTCCCAAGTGCGCTAAATAAGACTGTATCTACAATGATTCTTCCATTGTTGTTTCCATGAGTCAGAATTAAATACTGGAGATTTGTATCTGGGAACCTGTAACGGACACCCCTCACCAAGATGGTCACCCAAACAAGAGGCCCAAGGCCAATTAGTAAAAATTGTTTTAATAACACATGTTTGAACAAATACAGTTTTCACATAAAATTCATCATATAGTGTTTACAAAGATGTATTTAAAATGATAACAATAAAGGATAACCAGTAAGTTCGTTGTGTGATCTTTAACTCTAGATACTCCCTCACCTTTTTCAAGGTGCAAGCTCTAAAGGGTGTATCTTCACAAACTATGCTGGAAACTCCTGACTTACAAACTCAACGCATTTCATCTTATAGACTTCATCAGGGATAACTTGTTTGTGGGGGCGAATAAAAAGAATGAATTTAGTTTATAAGGACTGATGTCCAAAATTTAAAAAGCAAAGAATATAAATGGTATGAGAATTTAGAAAAAAGGTACCTACCAAGTATATAAAACAGACTAATTTGCCATTAATAGATTTATGTGTGGAGAATCACAACCTAAAATTGTGAATGAAAAACTCATTAATAAATGTGTTTTACAACTACTCAAGAAATTTCTAATAAAAAATGTCAGGGCATACCTTGGATATAGTGATAAAAAAGGATTCTCCTAAGTTAGCTCCTGATAGGAGCCTACTTGGTGGTTCCTTTTAGAAATCCTGATAGTCATAGATATAAAATTCTGCCTAATAGGGAGGAAACAAGGGATCTGATATAAACCAATATTAGGGGGAATTGAAGAGTGTAATCTATTTTATTGGTAAGTAGAACATACCTTAAAGATAATTATTCGAGACTTCATTGTGGAGCTCCTTATAAGGACTATTGATTGAGATTCCCTTTAAAAATACTGGCAGTCAGATTTTGACACACTGCCTAGAGAAGGGAAAATTCACATATATACCGATTGTCAAGGAAAAAAGGAAATCTATATTAACGGTTCTAATGTTTACCAATAACCTGATCCATTGAGCACATACCTGAATAAGATATCCAGATCTTACAATCAGGACGATTTCTGATTCAGGTATGTAGAATACTTCTAGAAAAATCAGAATTTAATTAATTATTAAATTATTAATGAAAGATGTGTCAGTCATTTGGAGATCATATTCAAGGCATAACTGGATGTACATACCAAAAAGTATAAAGCTTATTTGACAATCACAACGCAATGAAAATCTCCTCAGTAAAACTCACAGAATGTATCTTTTAGAAAATAGAAACATTGGCCCTCATTCCGAGTTGTTCGGTCGTTGCCGATTTTCGCTATATTGCGATTAGTCGCTTACTGCGCATGCGCAAGGTTCGCAGAGCGCATGCGTTTAGTTATTTTACACAAAAGTTAGGTATTTTACTCACGGCATAACAAGGTTTTTTCATCGTTCTGGTGATCGTACTGTGATTGACAGGAAGTGGGTGTTTCTGGGCGGAAACTGGGCGTTTTCTGGGAGTGTGCAAAAAAACGCTGGCGTTTCTGGGAAAAACGCGGGAGTGTCTGAAGAAACGGGGGAGTGTCTGGGCGAACACTGGGTGTGTTTGTGACGTCAAACCAGGAACGAAACTGACTGATCTGATCGCAATGGCTGAGTAAGTCTGGAGCTACTCAGAAACTGCTAAGAAATTTCTATTCGCAATTCTGCTAATCTTTCGTTCGCAATTCTGCTATGCTAAGATACACTCCCAGAGGGCGGCGGCTTAGTGTGTGCAATGCTGCTAAAAGCAGCTAGCGAGTGAACAACTCGGAATGAGGGCCATTGTCACTGATTAAACAATGGAAACATTAATCAAAGGGTGCACATTTTTATCAGCAAAGAAATCTCAGTAGTAATTATCTTCCAGAGATCATACAGGTAAGAAAGTTATATCCATAGTATTTCAAGTTTCCAAGAAACTGAACACACAGAAATAATAATAATTGGTTCAATCTTCCAGGATACAAAGCAAACAGAAGTAATATACAGAAACGAATGATTGAACTTGGTTTGTATAGATGCAACCAACTTCCATTTGGAATTCCAAATGAAAGTCCTGCTTAGGTTATAATAGAGCCTACAGTGTATAATTAAAAGACTTATAAATGTTCTTGAATAGCTCACACCTGGCTGGAAAAGCATACTTCCGGTATGTGTTCCAGCATGCGTTCCAGCTGGCTATTGGTTGTGTTGGTACTCTGACATTGGTAACGTTAGAAAATAAGGATGTCTTATTATATAATAGGGCCTCGGCTCGCTAAGGTGGTATCCATGGTGACCTAGACGCCACCTGTACTGAGTACAGGGCGTCTATTACCTGTCTTGCCACACCTCCTATTTCCTATGTGTCGCATCACAGGCACGTGACGCACCCCGGACCCCTCGACACCTAATGTGTCGTGAGCCCGCGATGTGCCACATATCCGTGACACGCCTCCTAACGCATTACGTGTCATTCACATGCAACTGAATATCAGTTCCCTTACTGCTTTAAACTACATGTCAATGACGCGCCACATATGAGGCATAGCGCGTCACCGGCATGCAGCTAGCCACGCCCTCCTTCATCTGATGTATGGCGCAACAATAACACCTCCGTGTGATGCGGCTGTCCATTTGGACATATCCCACGGTGGTCAGCCACGCCCCTGGTCACATTGGTCCGCCAACCGCTTGCCACGCCCCTAACTCGATCTATCAAACTTGTATATCAGACATAAGATGATAATAAGAATAATAAAAGTACTAATGAGTAGTTTGATGTATATTTGTCTTACACAAAAAAAAAAACGTTTCAATGGAGAATACTCTGAGGATCTAATGCTTCTGAATATATAACCATATCTACAATGTGATACATATATATGGAATCATTTCTATTATCAATTCAATCGATTGTGATTTAAGTGTGGAATACCATGGTGGGGACTATAGATATATGTGTATGCTCCTCTTAATGCCTAGACTGGGACTATAAAGGGAGACTTATCGTTTCATAAAGAAACCTTCCACAATGTATAAAGAAATTAGATAAGATATATTGAGTAGTGAAAAATAAACTGCTGGTTGAACCTTTATGTATGTGATTTCAATAAATGTGATTTTTCTTTCTTTCTTTCTTTCTTTCTTTCTTTCTTTCTTTCTTTCTTTCTTTCTTTCTTTCTTTCTTTCTTTCTGTCTTTCTCTCTCTCTTTCTCTGTTAAGGAAGTTAATACTCTAAGTCACTCATTTTAGATCACATATCACAAAAGGCTCTAAATTAAGCCAACACTTATTAAGGGAACCAATATTTAGTTCACTTCACATCAATAATTTAGACTGCACATTTTAAATGGTTAATATTATTAGCCAACACTTAATACAACCCAACACACCAGCAATTTCTTGAAATCACATACATAAAGGGTACAACCAGCAGTTTATTTTTCACTTGATATTGGAAATGATTCCATATATATGTATCACATTTTCGATATATTCAGAAGCATTAGATCCTCAGAGTTTTCTCCATTGAAACATTTTCGTTGTGTAAGACAAATAAATATACATCAAACTACTCTTTAGTACTTTTATTATTCTTATAATCATTTTATGTCTGATACACAAGTTTGATAGATCGAGTTAGGGGCGTGGCCAGCGGTTGGTGGACCAGTGTGTCAGGGGGCGTAGCTGACCACCGTGGGACATGTGCAAGTGGACAGCCACATCCCACGGAGGTGTTATTGACGTGCCATACATCAGATGAAGGTGGGCAAGGCTAGCTGCATGCCGGTGACGCGCTATGCGTCATTCGTGGCGTGTCATTGACATGTAGTTTAAAGCAGTAAGGGAACTGATATTCAGTTGCATGTGAATGACGCGTAATGCATCAGGAGGCGTGTCACGGATATGTGATGCATCGCGGGCTCATGACGCGTTAGGTGTCGAAGGGTCAGGGGTGCATCACTTGCCTGTGATGCAACACATAGGAAATAGGAGGTGTGGCCAGACGGGTAATAGACGCCCTGTACTTAGTACAGGTGGCGTCCAGGTCACCATGCATACTGCCTCAGTGAGCAGAGGCCCTAATAATAATAAGACATCCTTCTTTTCTAACGTTACCAATGTCAGAGTACCAACACAACCAATAGCCAGCTGGAACACATGCTGGAACGCATACCGGAAGTATGCTTTTCCAGCCAGGTGTGGGCTATTCAAGAACATTTATAAGTCTTTTAATTATACACTGTAGGCTCTAGTATAACCTAAGCAGGACTTTCATTTGGAATTCCAAATGGAAGTTGGTTGCATCTATACAAACAAGTTCAATCATTCGTTTAGAAGTCATTTAACTTCTAAATGGTTGGTAATTAAAGGAAGTGATGTAACTATGGGAGCAGCTTAAATAGCAGCTGTAGCAATTACAGCTTCACTCTGCCACTTCCATTCACAGCCAGAATCTCTCAGGGTGAGTTCACATTTTATACAGTATATTATATTTTATCTGCTTGCTTTGCTTTTGGAGGTTTAATTTAATCACTATGGATGGAAACTTTTTTGTTCATTTGACCTGTAGAAATAACTTTAACTGATGTTGTTAAAGATGAAACAATGTCCCTTCCAAACAACAATAATGTTTCTGTATATTACTTCTGTTTGCTTTGTATCCTGGAAGCTTGAACCAATTATTATTATTTCTGTGTGTTCAGTTTCTTGGAAACTTGAATTACTATGGATATAACTTTCTTACCTGTATGATCTCTGAAAGATAATTACTACTGAGATTTCTTTGCTGAAAAAGTATGCTCCCTTTGATTAATGTTTCCATTGTTTAATCAGTGACAATGTTTCTATTTTCTAAAAGATCCATTCTGTGAGTTTTACTGAGGAGGTTTTCATTGCGTTGTGATTGTCAAATCAGCTTTATACTTTTTGGTATGTACATCCATTTGTGCCTTGAATATGATCTCCAAATGACTGACACACCTTTCAATAATAATTTCATAATTAATTAAATTCTGATTTTTCTAGAAGTATTCTATATACGGGCTAATACCTGAATCAGAAATAGTCCTGATTGTAAGATCTGGATATCTTATTCAGGTATGTGCTCTATGGATCAGGTTATTGGTAAACATTAGAACCGTTAATATAGATTTCTTTTTTTCCTTGACAATCGGTATATATGTGAATTTTCCCTTCTCTAGGCAGTGCGTCAAAATCTGACTGCCAGTTTTTTTAAAGGGAACCTCAATCAATAGTCCCTATAAGGAGCTCCACAAAGGAGTCTCGAATAATTATCCTTAAGGTATGTTCTACTTACCAATAAAATAGATTACACTCTTCAATTCTCCCTAATATTGGTTTATATCAGATCCCTTGTTTCCTCCCTATTAGGCAGAATGTTTTATCTAGGACCATCAGGATTCCTAAAAGGTACCACCAAGGAAGCTCCTATCAGGAGCTAACTTAAGAGAATCCTTTTTTATCACTATTTCCAAGGTATGCCCTGACATTTTTTATTAGAAATTTCTTGAGTAGTTGTAAAACACATTTATTAATGTGTTTTTCATTCACAATTTTAGGTTGTGATTCTCCACACATAAATCTATTAATGGCAAATAAGTCTGTTTTATATACTTGGTAGGTACCTTTTTTCTAAATTCTCATACCATTTATATTCTTTGCTTTTTAAATTTTGGACATCAGTCCTTATAAACTAAATTCATTCTTTTTATTCGCCCCCACAAACAAGTTATCCCTGATGAAGTCTATAAGATGAAATGCGTTGAGTTTGTAAGTCAGGAGTTTCCAGCATAGTTTGTGAAGATACACCCTTTAGAGCTTGCACCTTGAAAAAGGTGAGGGAGTATCTAGAGTTAAAGATCACACAACGAACATACTGGTTATCCTTTATTGTTATCATTTTAAATACATCTTTGTAAACACTATATGATGAATTTTATGTGAAAACTGTATTTGTTCAAACATGTGTTATTAAAACAATTTTTACTAATTGGCCTTGGGCCTCTTGTTTGGGTGACCATCTTGGTGAGGGGTGTCCGTTACAGGTTCCCAGATACAAATCTCCAGTATTCAATTCTGACTAATGGAAACAACAATGGAAGAATCATTGTAGATACAGTCTTATTTAGCGCACTTGGGAAACTGTTTTTATTTTATATATATATATATATATATATATATATATATATAATACCTTGGAGAGGGCGGCACTCAAAGACTTGATAAGCAAATGTGAATAGAAAAACCCCGCAGGGCAACCTTTATTGTGACGTTTCGGGGACTAGCCCCTTCCTCAGACAACAATTGTGAATCAAAACCAGTGCTTAAATACATAAACCAATTAAGTGAGACGACTTACCCTCCTCCGCAGTGTGCTTCCAGGTGTGCCTGGCTGACGAGCTGCAGCGGCACCTCCGGCCGCGGGACCCCCGTCGCGCCGGAAGTGACATCACCCGTCCGGCTTGGTTACCATGGAGACACACTGTAACAAAGAACGGAGCAGCATAAGATGTGTGTGCCCACACAGACACTATGACAAACCAAGATAAACGGTGCAGTGCAGTATAAGTGCATTACATAGCAGTGTATAAAAGTTTAACATAGCAGTTTCAAAATCATGAAAAATAGTGTTACATACATGCGCCCAATTTCCTAAAAATCAACCAATAAAATACAATACCATACAATACATAATGAGAACCACATCACGGGACACAATATAAAGTGCTAGTGCAAACGTTGGTGTATCTCTAATTAAAATCTTACAATTTAGGGACACTTTAATGACCTTATACTGATAAGTATGATAAACTCCTAGACATTGCTGCCCTCTTGTGGTGAAAACTAAGAACAGCATAGATGCTTTTTATATTGTATTGATTTTAAACAGCCAGACTGTCAGGACCATTACTTATTTCCTAAACAATGTATATAAATAATTCTTGCAGAGTAATTAGTTTAAATTGCTGGCGAATAAAATCAAAAATCCGGTTAACAAAACTTGCAATTTACAAAAAATGCGCCAGGCCAAGTGATTCATTGAGTCCCTTGGGTGATAGACAATCCAACCTATAAATCCAACGAGATTCCAATTGTAATAGTTTTCTCCCTCGGTCCCCCCCACGTCGTGAAGGGGGTATATGATCAATAGCCTTGTACCTCAAACTGGCCAAATTGTGTTTAAGATGGACAAAGTGTCGGGCTACCGGTTGTTCACTTGTCCCTGACAGTAAGGCATTTCAGATAGCCGACCGGTGCTGGGTCAGCCTTACTTTTAGTTGGCACTCGGTCTTCCCGACATAGTAAAGGCCACACGGGCATATCAGTATATAGATAACGAACCGGCTTGTGCACGTTAGTGGCCAATTGATTTTAAAACGCTGCCCTGTATGTGGATGGGGTACGGTGTCACCTGTTAGTAAATAAGAACATGTTGTACACCCCAAGCATTTAAAACAACCGTTTTTTCTGCTTAAAAAATTGTGGGGTGTAGAGGCTGTTAAAAACCCTGTGACATCAGTTTTAACTAGCAGGTCTTTAAGATTCCTGCCTCGTGAGTAACTTGGTCTAAGTTTGGTTTTCTGAAAGCACTTGAGGTCTGGGTCTGAACTGACCATATGCCAAAGATTTTTAGCGTGTTTTGTGATTCTTGGGCTTTGAGTATTAAACTCATTTACCCAAGTGACTACCTCCTGTTTTTTCTTCTTATTCATACTGCTTCCAGGGTTTTTTTTAGAAATTTGTTGGGACACACGTATAGCTTTATCTCTGGCTTTGCGTAATTCCTTAACGCTATAGCCCTTGTCACTAAATTTTTTAACCATTGTATCTAGTTGACCTGTGGCTTGGTTTAAGTCACTATTATTTCTGCATACACGTAAGAACTGTGAATATGGGAGACCACGCATTGTCGATTTAGGATGGAAACTATCCGCATGAAGTATGGTGTTACGGTCTGTGGGCTTCGCATACAAGGTAGTATGGATCTTGTGATCTCTAATCTGTATGCATATATCCAGAAAACAAATTTCATTTGTGTTGCTCGTCATGGTGAACTTAATTGGACTACTGGATGCATTTTGTTTGTCTATGATCGAAATTAAAACTGAAAGATCATCCTGCCATAAAATCAACAGATCATCAATATAGCGATGGTACATGAATAGCGCAGTGGCTATATTATGATTTTCAAAAAAGATGCTTTTTTCAGTCTCCCACATAAAACAATTAGCGAAAGACGGGGCCACCGAGGACCCCATCGCACACCCGGTGACTTGTTTATAGAACACGCCGTTAAAAATAAAATAGTTGTGTTCTAGAGTAAAAAGCAATAACGTTAAGAACAAATCAATGTCAGGACCATTGTACAAAATATTGCCAAAAATCAATTTACGGCAGCCTCCACACCTGCTTTGTGTGGTATGCAGGTATATAAACTGGTGACATCCAGTGTTACCAGAGTCACCTTGTCTGGAACCTCACCTACCTGTGCAAAATGTTTTAATAAAGTGCTGGAATCTTTCAGGTGTGTAAAAGTATCTTGAATACAAGGTTGTAAATACGAGTCTAAAAAGATTGCCACAGGTTCGCACAGAGAACCACGGGCTGAAATAATCGGTCTGCCTGGTGGTCTCTGTGCGTCTTTGTGGATCTTTGGCAATGTGTAAAATATGGGGATAACAGGAAACGGACTACCCAATTTATCCACCATTACCTGGGATAGTAACCCCTGCTCAAATGCCAGTTTCAGAATATTGTCCAGTTCTCGCTTAAATTCAAAAGTGGGATCGTGATCCAATTTCAGGTAAGTCGAGGTATCATTTTACAGTCGTTCACATTCTTGTATGTAGGCTGTTGTGTCCTGGATAACGATGGCACCTCCCTTGTCAGATGACCGTATTAGAATATCTTTCCTTGTTTGAAGATCTCTGAAGGCGTTCCTCTCATCACGGGATAAGTTGTGTCTGGTTGGGCATTCTGGAGTCTCCACACTCTCTTCAAGAAGTCGGTGAAAAGTCTTTAAAGATGAATTTGAAGATTGTGGATCAAAATGTGAGTGTGGCCCCAGTTTGCATACACGTTCTGGTAAAGTGACTGTAGGAGTAGTGGGCGGCTGTTTGGAATAATATTCCTTTAATTTCAGAATCCTGTTGAATTCGAAAGTTTCAACTTTCCATTTAAACTTGTCGATTTTGTTTGTAGGGATAAAAGTTAACCCTTTGTTCAAAAGGCTTCGCTCTGCATCAGTGAGCACATGATTAGACAAGTTAAAAATGGTGTCTATTTGGGCTTGCGCTGTCTTCCCTTTGGTTTGTCGTTGTCTTTGCGACTGGCCCCCCCGCATCGTTGGCCTCTTCCCCGGGTGACCGCGTTTACCCGGGTACGAACCCCTAAAGGGGTCATGCTGGTATTGGCTGTGGCGGAGCTGGGGATGCTTTCTTCAGATTCGCTCGCCAAAGTGCTGGAGAATCTGACCCTCTGCGTTTTCTTAAATGTATTTGAGTATTGTCGTCCCCGGAAGACATTCGGAGTCTGGTGCAGCCAATTATAGACCCGATGTTGAGCATAATCAGCCTGTACTTATCTGTGTTTTTCCTTTTTATATCTGACCAGATCATTCCTGTATGTCTCCAATTGTTCTTTGAGTTTGGAAATCCAATTTACTGATTGATCCTGTGTCAGAGTCTCCAGGTGTTCCTGTTCAAAGGTGGCAATTTTCTCTCTGGCCACATTCCACTCTCTCGTTGACTCCTCTATTACTAGCAGGATAAGGTCCATGGAACACTTGTTCAGGATGGAAATCCATCTCTTGCAAAAACTTGTATTGTGACGACCAATCGTTGGTGTGTTATGGACTCTGAAACCGCGGGGAATCTGCTTGGCCCTAAAGTAATCGGAAAGTGTGCAGCTGTGATATAAAAAGTCTATCTCCCGTTTCTTGATTTTAAACAGCTCTTTGTAAATCTCAGCATTAGACTCAATAAATTCTTCTGTAAGAGCAGTATCTTTGTGGAGAATATTCACAGCATCAACGTCAGAAAAGCTTAATGTTTCGTAGTTATCACATTCCATCAGGAATGAGGTGAAATCCTCTTCTCCAGTGGAAGTGGCCATCGTGCTTCTGACGTATCTAGCTTATCCTTAACTGGAAATAAAGTGTCCTTGTGCCGTAAACGTGCCCCTCTATCAAAGTGCCATGTCCAAACCCACTTGTGGTAGAAAGTGCAAATGCAATTGCAGTGGAAAAATAGATAAGGCTGTGGAGGGGAATGTCTGTGCTGCCGGGTGCCTTGGGATGATGCAGCGAACTTACCCACCGCAGCGGTGCGCTGTATCTATGTACACAACACTGGAACCCCGGCACTCCGGACTGACGCAAAATCCTGCTCTGGTGCCTTCCCTTCAGGGCCTGAAGCCTCTGGACAGCATATAATACCTTGGAGAGGGCGGCACTCAAAGACTTGATAAGCAAATGTGAATAGAAAAACCCGCAGGGCAACCTTTATTGTGACGTTTCGGGGACTAGCCCCTTCCTCAGACAACAATTGTGAATCAAAACCAGTGCTTAAATACATAAACCAATTAAGTGAGACGACTTACCCTCCTCCTCAGTGTGCTTCCAGGTGTGCCTGGCTGACGAGCTGCAGCGGTACCTCCCGCCGCAGGACCCCCGTCGCGCCGGAAGTGACGTCACCCGTCCGGCCTGGTTACCATGGAGACACACTGTAACAAAGAACGGAGCAGCATAAGATGTGTGTGCCCACACAGACACTATGACAAACCAAGATAAACGGTGCAGTGCAGTATAAGTGCATTACATAGCAGTGTATAAAAGTTTAACATAGCAGTTTAAAAATCATGAAAAATAGTGTTACATACATGCGCCCAATTTCCTAAAAATCAACCAATAAAATACAATACCATACAATACATAATGAGAACCACATCACGGGACACAATATAAAGTGCTAGTGCAAACGTTGGTGTATCTCTAATTAAAATCTTACAATTTAGGGACACTTTAATGACCTTATACTGATAAGTATGATAAACTCCTAGACATTGCTGCCCTCTTGTGGTGAAAACTAAGAACAGCATAGATGCTTTTTATATTGTATTGTAGGATTTTGCGTCAGTCCGGAGTGCCGGGGTTCCAGTGTTGTGTGTGTGTGTATATATATATATATATATATATATATATAAATGTGAAAGCCCTCACTGACTCATCACTAATTCTTTTACTACCGATATGTTATTAAGCTGAAATTTAACATAGGTGTTCTGCAGGTGGGAAATAGGTAAACTACAGAATTAGAATTTTAATAAACATCCCCTAAGGGGATAAAAAGGGGTTGGCATAATGACATCATTACCAATGTATGGGTTGCATTGCATGAATGATAACACCCAAGCAGACAATCGGATCATAAGTTGGATTGCACCTCCAGTGTTTAGAATTGAGTAAAATTCAAAAATGGTCTAGTCAATTTTTACTGTATCTGCTTTGGGTGTTCCACATGTAATGCCAAGAACCATGGATAGATATTTACTTACATTAAGATGTCTCTAACTTACACCTCTATAGATTTACTAAAATTTTAACACTTATTTATATTTACATCTGTGAATTCAGACAGTTCCATGTGAAGAATGAGTAGAACAGCTGGTTGAATATAAAAAAACAAAATGGCAAATTTTGCATGCTTTTAATTGAATATTCCCTTTAAAGTGGTTTTGCACTCTGTCTTTTTTGAGGACAACTGAAACTTCATAGATATAATATCCTGTGAGAACCGAATGGGGTTAAGGTTCACACTATAACATGATAAATCACAAGCTTGTGTTGTAGTACATTTTTGGTGTCATACCAGCTGCTTGTGACTTGTATGGCATATTTATCTCAAATAACTAAGAATAGAATAACTCTCACCTCTACAATATAAAAAGCTCAAATGAAGAACATTTAGTACTCTTGGAGAAAAAGCTTGTGCTATCTTCAACAAGGACAGAAGGTGAGTATGGCTCATATTCTTGCTGATCTTTGTATTTCATATACTGGAAAATCATTTATTCTTCTAGTTATTTTATTTTGCATTGTTATTAGCACTTGTAAAACAGAAGTAGCTAATTGTAGTTAGGTAGATACTACTTTCTTATTCAAGTCAAATACATCTAATCTAATAGTAAAACCTTAGTTTCTAAAAAAAAATATGAAAAGTAAGTAGTTGGCAGAAGTTTAATAACTAAATAATGATACATTATTTTAATTACATATAATAATAATAATAATAATAATAATAAAAAACAGGGGTTTATTAAGAGTCGTTAGCAAACCAAAAAAGTAGGCAACACTATATTGCACTGAAGGGGGTGCAGATTTAGCATGTGCAGAAAGATTTAGATTTAGGAGTGTTACATTGTTTATTTTTACAACGTTTATATTTCAGTTTGAACACATCCCACCCAAATCTAATCTCTTTGCATGTAGAACATCTTGCCCACCTGCAGCGCAACATGGTTTTGCCCAATTGCTAACTTTTTTGGTTTGCTAACATCTCTGAATAACACCCAGATGCCACATAGGTCTCAGTGAAATAAATAAAAACAGTAAATGTATTATGCAGGGTTAATTTTATTTTTTTTCTGGCAAAAATCAGAAGTGCACAGAAAACATTGATAAACAATAATATGACACAGTGATATAATTGTCTGCAAAAGTGTTTGCATATGTGGTTTGAAGGAGAGGATAGCTCCAAGGCAATGCTCTTGAAGTCTAGAGGAGTAAATTGTGTTGTAATTACATAATGAAATTGTGGAAGTTGAAGTTATACAGAAGGGTGGGAAGATAATCAGCTCTTGTCTTAGACATGTTAAGTTTAAAAAAGCACTGGGAAGAAGAGATAGCAGAGAGACAGTTGGAAGGGGTGGTATTCAGTTAGCTGGATATCGGGATCCTGGCGCTCAGTATACCGGTGCTGGAATCCCGACACCCAGCATACCGACACCTTTTCTCCCTCTTGGGGGTCCACGACCACCATGGAGGGAGAATAAATAGTGTGCCACCGTGCCCGCAGCATGGTGAGCGCAGCAAGCCCGCAAGGGTCTTATTTGTGCTCGCCCCGCTGTCGGCATGCTGAAAGCTGAGATCCCGATGCCGGTGTGCTGGCACCAGGAACCTGGCCACCGGCAAACCATACTACAACCATCGGAAGGGTGAGTAAGGATAATGGGGGAGAGGTCAGCAGAGGAAATGTACTGTAGAATTGAGTAAAATTAACATAGAGATGATATATGAAGTCAAAAGAGCTAAAGAGCTCAACTAAATAGGACGTATAGACAGAAAAAAGAAGAGGTCAAGAACTGAACCTTTTAGAACACCAAATAGAAAAACCAGGCTAAGACGCGCTGTCACTGCTGCCAGTAAGGGATTGTCAGTCCCAAAAGATACAAATGTAGAAAGAAAGAATGAACTGGAGCAAAATTATGTTTCTCCAATATTAATAAACAAACGTGGATGAAATGTAAAAGTACATAAAATGTATTATCTGAACAACTTGTGTACCATATCATTAAAACTCAAATAAATACATGAAATTAGGGCATACATGAAACTGATCATGTGAATGATGCAGCTGCTAATGTGTGTCCACAGAGGATCCCATACTGAAATTAGGTAGAAGTTCCCTGGGGAATAGTGATGTTAAATACAGCTGGTGATACCCATGGTGACGTAGACTTCCAAATGCTTGATAATTAACAGCAGGCAAGCTGTGATGATAAGGCAAAAGCTGGCTCTCTCCAATCGATGCTGTAATGGTGAAGTCCCACAGAGAGAGTTCCAAAGGCAAGGAATGGGTTAGAAGTCCATATCTGGATCCTTAGAAAGTGGAGCAAATGCAGTGATGGCAGCTTAACACTTAATTCGTTTCCCTAGGCTAGGTCGCCTAGCTTCATCAGTAGTAAAGCTCAGTCTGAAAGTGGGATCTATTTAAACCCCTTTAATGACCTGATGCCCCACAGGTGTGGTACAAACAATTAATTCAGTCATCCACATTATTAATATAATAAACCATTCTCTACAATAGATATATAATTAGAAGTGATTGGGAGGCAAACCCACATTAAAATTAGCAGCAACCAGCTTTTAATTTTATGTATTAAAACACTTAAGAGACAATCTGACAGCATGAGAGGTCAGAGGTCGAGGTAGTCATATGACTCACCTACAAACACCGGATGTATCAGTGATAATATTAGATGTTTTCTTAATCCATCTGAACTCCCACACACATCAGGGAGACAGGATCCCTCCGTAGCATTGTTACCATTAATAATTTTATTAAATGTCCATCTTATTTAGGGCGGCTATCCCCACCCGCAGAACCCCGTGGAGCACATTACGTGCTTCTTCTGGGTCACGTGACGGTATTTAATAGGTGGAACCAATGAGCTGCGGATATGGAGTTTAAGGTTGCTAGGTGACCAGTGTGGACAGTCTCCATAATACGCAAAGACGTCACCCCATGTCATGTGACCGGGAGCACAGAGAGCCGCAACCAAGCTTGAAATAAATGTCCACTAGGCGACCAATGAAACCTACTTAAAGTACGCTCATGTGACTGATCACAGTCACATGAGTATGAAGACAGCCAGTTTAGACCAATGGGAGATTAAACTAAATAGGACGTATAGACAGAGAAAAGAAGAGGTCAAGAACTGAACCTTTTAGAACACCAACTGTTAGTAGAAGATGGGGAAAGTGGAGTCAAGAGAGGAGACAGACAATGAGTAGTCAGCGAGATAAGAGGACAGCCAGGAGAGGTCAGTATTATGCAGTGCAAGGGAGTGAATGGTTTGCAGGAGGAGAGGGTAGTCCAAAGTGTCAAAAAGAGCAGAGATGTCACACAAAATAAGCAGAGAGTAGTAACTATTGGATTTGGTGGCTAGAAGGTCATTGCAGACTTTTCTGTGGGCAATTTAACTGGGATGGAAGTCAGACTGAAATGGGTCACAAAAGGCACTAGGGTCATTATTTACAATATGCACAAGGAGTTTGGAGGCAAAAGCGAGGAGAGAGATGGGTCAGTAGTTGGAGAGAGTGTTAGGTTTAAGGGTCAGTTTTATAATAAAAAGGGATACAAGGGAATGTGGAGAGGAGAGTGCCTGATGAGAGGGAGAGATTGATGAGGTGGACAAGATGGGAACAGGCAGAAGAAGAGAGGTAGGGAGGAAATGGGAGGGGATATTGTCAATTGGGGAGGTTGATAGATGGGGAGGATGGTATAAAGGCCATAACTTCATCTCCAGATATAGGGTAAAAAGAAGTAAGATTTGGTAAGATCACTGGAGTGGGGTAGTCAGGTAAAGAAGGAGGTAGGTCGCTGGGATGTGATGTCATGATGCATGAAGCCAATTTTGTATGTACAAAGTCAAGGTCAGATAGTAAAAAGGAGAATCAAGGTGGGGAAAGACAGAAGAGGCAATTGACATTGGCAAATAGATTCCGGGTTTGAAGACTGGGAGTTGATGAGGTTCCTTGGAATATGACTATTTAGAGAGTTTGCAGTTCTTTGTACCATTTGTATCCAGTTCTTTATTTACACATAGCCCCACCTCTGTGACATAAACATTCTTTTATTAGCCTTAAATTAATTCATTTGTATAGATCTCCATATTAATCTGTAGCACTAAAACTTGGCAGGTAATTTGATGGTGGGGAATAGATATAGAGGATTGTGCAGTCAAACCCTCTGCATGTCAAAAATCTGATGATAAAAGTAAGATTTTTAATGTAGACAAGGTGTAACTAGACAGTGTATGTGTGTATTGGATTCCATTAAAATTTTCCACATTTGAACCCAAAATTTAAAGCCCACATAGGAGGATTTACTGTATCATTTAAAAATAGGATGAAATAACTTGTAAATTATGTCTACATGTACAAAGTAATTGTCATGTATGCTATTTAACAGATTCTTAAAATCCCAAGATGACACCCAAATTTGTAATACTGGTGACAGCTGTGCCTTTGCCTGCCTTGTACAAATTGGTAAAGCAGAAAAGTAAGTTGGTAAATTTATTGAACACCATTTCATATTTGTTTATATAAATTCATTTTATTTTATTTTAATTCAATTTTAGTTTGTTGACAAAATACTACTACTTATTACACAAGTATTGATGTTTTAGACATTTACTTTGATATTTTGTGATACTTAAGATTACTGTTGATGACATTCACTAACAGTATTAGCAAGTGGTTATGGGCAGCAACTAATATATACACCGTACATTTTACGTGTCAGTGTCAGAGTCAGACAATCTGCAAGTTACCATTTATAATTCGGCAGTAACAGTATGTTATGGATTTAATATTTTAAGCAAATTTGACTGAAAGAGCATAATTGCCCTCAAACTTGATTTTAGGTAACATTTAAAGTAGTGGCTGGGAAATAAAACAAGGGAGGGTAAAATGGGTAAAAAACAGGAGAAGGAAGGGAAATAACCAAAATAACAACAATAGAGTATGCCTCTCAGATTCACAGAGGATGTAATGGGCCTGATTGTGAGTTAAGAGTAAATAAACAAAAGTTCAAGTAACTGTTCCACTTATATTTGGTTGCGTATGGATATGAACTTAAGTGCTGTGCTAGTAGTATGGATAATGTGGCTGTGTATATCTTAAAATTAGTAACTAAATTCTTTGGAAGGCTAAGCCTGTTTCTAGATGGATCCAACATATTCAGTATAGAAATAAGCCATGCATGGACAAAACAAATTAAATGGGTGGGTTGTTTTATCATGTTGGAAATCTTTATTGCAGTGGTTCCAATTCTTATTTAATTTCATAAAATGGCCCTGAGATCACTTTGTGGCCAAGAAATATTACACAAAAAGGCGGTGATTAATGTAACTTTTTTTTTAAAATCAAATCAGCCTCCTATGTAATCCTGTCCCCCAAGGAAGTAGTAGTGCTTACTTTGGGAACCAGTTTCTTCATGTTATAGCCTTAAATAGATGTTCTGCTGGGTTCAGTGTGCATTGTCCAGGACTGTTGTGAGGGGTCTACTATGTTTCGCCGGTGCTGGGATCCTGATCGCCAGCATGCAGGCAGCAGTGCGAGTGCAAAAGAGCCCCTTGTGGGCTTGCTGCACTCACCACGCTGTGGAACCAGTGGCACGCTATGCATGCCACCCTATTTATTCTCCCTCCAGGGGTAGCGTGGACACCCCAAGAGAGAGAACAGTTGTCAGTATACCGTGTCAAATACTGTGACAAAGACAACGTTCTGAAGGCCCAAATATATGCTTTGCTGGACAGTACGTATATCCGTGCACATATATATATATATATATATATATATATATATATATATATTGCAATAAATGAGGGTGCACTCAGTGAGATAAAATATCAATTGCTTTTACTACACACAACATATGCTCACGTACATCAAGCTTTAAAAGCACCAGTATGGCCAACTAAGGACGTGTTTTACCAGCTGATGCGCAGTGTAAAGTCCAGGAGCTGAGACGCTGTTTTATGTGAAAGCTGCAGCCGGATCTGTGCGGGGCAAGCTGCCTGCTGTAATTTGGAGACAGCTGTGATTCCTTCACATACTGGTGCTTTTAAACCTTGATGTACGTGAGCATATGTTGTGTGTAGTAAACGCAATTGATATTTTATCTCACTGAGTGCGCCCTCATTTATCGCAGTGCATTCTTCTGGGAACAATGATGTTGGTAACATTGTTGAATTAGAGGTGCCGGCATTCACATCAATTGGAAACCAGGACTTTACTAACAAAGGACACAGAGCATTGATAGCGCGACCATCTTGTGTATATATATATATATATATATATATATATACCAATATTCTCCAGTGTAGTCTAAAAGCATTTTCTCCCCCATCTTGTATTCATCTTATACAGGAAAGTATATTCATATGAACTTTATACAGACTAAAGTACCTTTGGCCTACATTTTCTCCCCCATCTTGTATTCATCTTATATAGGAAAGTATATTCATATGAACTTTATACAGACTAAAGTACCTTTGGCCTACATTTAGTACAAAAACAAGTTATGAGATAACGTTCATATCGTGCAGTGTAGAGGCTCCAGCGATGAACGATGTGCGGCCCCACGCTCGTTCATCGCTGGTCCCCGTCCGCTGTACATGCAGGGCAATATGGATGATCTCGTCCATATTTGCCTGTACTTCAATGCAGCCAGGTGATGGGGGGAGTGAAGAAACTTCACTCCCCCCGTCACTGCCCCCCCGCTGCCGGGTTGCCCGTCGGCCGTATCCGCTGTCAGGCTACTCGGCGGCGGATCGGCCAGTGTGTAGGGCCTATATGTTAGCTGGTTCGGATTGCACGAACACACATCCGAAAGGCTCATGAAGTCCAGTTTCATTCCTAATACGGATATTGTATACTTTATTATTATCAAGGACACATAGTTGAAATCAAGAGCCAACCTCGTCACAAGGATATGTTTTGCTGAATATTTCTTGTTTGTTTTGCCCAATTGTCCTAATATGAGTATAACATTGTACTCCAGATGCATGAGATCATCTGGGAGTGTGATGAGAAGTGGGTGTAACGGAATATTATAAAAAAACAGTTTATTGTGTGTTTTCGGGGTTGAATCATTTTGACCCAGGCTGAGACAATGTGGTCTCTCAACCTGTATACGGGCGTGGTCTTTTTAATAAATAATTAATTGTTTTTCTAAATCTGACTTCAATTCAGTCATTTACTTAACAACAACAACCACTGCAACAACATGGTTAAATTAGGATTAGACAATTTGGGGGCACGTGCCTATGGACCTACATATCTCAATCTCTTCATCAAATTCTAAAAGGGGTGTGCCAGCGGCTGAGGATGGAAGGAATATCCCAAGATCATTACAGCACTGGTGAGTATAGAATGTCATGTTATGCGCTATATGCCGATACATGCTGTTTCTATATCTGCCGGCTGTCTGTGTGATTTAATTTTTATAATATGAGAATTAGGAGTGAGGAGATTGACTAAGTTAGGAAAAAAACTCAGGGACCTGACCTTGTCGTGTTTGTTGTTGCATGTGAGTAAAGGTTGATAAATTTAATCCAAAGTTTGTAATATTGGCAAAGAAATATAAACCTCTGTTGTTCACCCTATGAGCAATTGTGTGAGTGTACGAGTTGAACTACCTTCACAGAGTTTGTTTGTGTTTCAATCTGAGCTCATGGTATTATGTACCCACCGTTAATGCTATGATTGAAGATAAGAAGTTGCCATAGTAATGTGAAAACACATAGGTCACATCCCTATTGAATAGTCAGCAACATACGTGTGCAAGAGTATAAATAGGGTGATCACCCGAGGTTATATTTGATTATAATTTGATTATAGTTATAAAGTAAAACTGCTGCTAATAAAGAGCTGCTGATTGTTTTAACCATATCTGGATTCTGGTAGATAAAAGAATCTGTGGATTAGTGTCCCAATTATATTCTAAATTTAACCTGTTGATTGGTGTTGTTAACCGTAACTTGAGTCTGTTTGTTAACATTGTTTCATTGTGCACTAAAGAACTGAGCAACTTTTAAATTTAAAGAGGTGTGTTGCTTTGTAACTGTAGTTGTAATTAAGGGACTACTGCCGCTTTCAATAACAGACGTGTTGCGTGTGTGAAGGATTGCAGGGATTGCAAATTTTTCCACGTATGGAAGGGCAGGGAGGATTAACCCTAACTGTGCATAGTGTGCATATCATGTTATGGAAGAATGTTCCATATTGCACCGATTTTGTACAGTACTGTGACCAATGGGTATAGTCTACAGAAAATGTGAGAAGAAAAAAAAAACATGTACATGTTAGAGAATTTAAATGATGGATGCTGTGGGGTGTGGCCTGATCAACCAATACCAACCGCAGTATAAAAATTTAAATGTGAAAACTCTGATTTAACTTATGGGCGCCCAACATGTTAAGTATGCGTATTCAGAGTTAATGCAGAGTAATGAAGCTTGGACTTTAAACTAAGCACAGACTCATGGCCGAGAGTTACAGTATTTATATGAAGATGAAATACGGTACATCGGGCTGGGAAAAGGAGAGGTTAAAATGAATAAAAATTAAAAAGACTATAAAACTATAGTACCAAATGACCCGCCCTGCGCCTGCGAAATTGTATGGCATTGTGGGGTTTTGTTTCATGGTGTCTTGTATGTCCGACATGAAAATTCAGTGTTTGTACTTTCGAAAGCACAATATATGTTCTACTCTGTGTTTAACACAGAAATTTGTCTGCCCGTGACTGTCTGGCATGTTTTCAAGTCTTGGGAATAATGTTTATATATGTTTTGAGCTAAGATAAAAATAGAGTTAATGATTTGAATGTCCGTGTTCAAATGGCTTTTGGCAGATCTGAAAGATGTGTGATTAGAAATGTGTGTTTATTTGATGTTATTATTTAACTATGAAGTGAAGTTTTCCGTATGGTATTGTTTTAATACCTAGATATTCTTTAATCCAATATGTTCTCAGAAGGTCTGCCAGCAAATTGTTAATGGCTGGATCCTTGTGCTGTATTGCGATCAAAAGAAGAAAAAGTTTTTTCCCTTCGGTCTCCAACGCTGTTGAAGCGCGGAAAGCTGGGGAGCTGTAAAAAGCCCAGATTCGTGCCCCCCTTCCTGCATAACCGAAGGCTATGATGCAGTGGGGATAAAAAAAAAGTATTCATTGAGTTTTACATTTTTTTTATCTAATGAGATGGCTCGTAATGATAATTATGTTTTGTGTTACGATATCCGACAAATGCTGTTGGAAGATAATGATATGTAATTTTAAAGGTTTGTCATACAAACGATCTACTCTATTTTTAAGATGAGAACTAATATAGTAAACTGATATCTTAACAGTTAGTCTGCAGAGAAATCTGCAATTCAAAGAAAGGAAGTTACAGGGACATAACTGTTATCAGGAAAAATACCAGAAGTAAACATAAGCTAGATTGTCTCAGAATTGAATATGTTATGCATGTGGAATTTATGGACACAGCTGTCCACCATGTGGCACTACAGACATCAGAAAAACTTTTCCCTCTTTCAGACTCAACCCCTCCCAGAGCCTAACAGAAAAATAATTTTGTTAGAAATTATCCAAAGAGACAACCCTAGACAGCAAAAGGGGGAGTTTTCGAAGCTGCTGCAGCTAGAATCATAGGAAAAGATAAAAGTATCCCCATGGTCCGAAAACATACTTTTAGGCAATTCTTCAAATTTACTTGGAAGAGACATGTTTTTTTTTTAAAGTTACAATGTACAATATACTGTATCACGGATGAGGTATTTCTACAGATTCCAGAAAGTATAGAGTAGGGACAGGTTCAGTTGGATTCATAGCATATATATATATATATATATATATATATATACCACTTACCCTGTGATTCTATGAATGGAGGTAAAGGATATGCTTGCTAAAATCCACAACAAAGTATAGGCATTGATATACAAGGAGAGATGCTAACTAGTGCATAGTTGTCCTCCAGATTGCAAAGGTTCTTAGTGGGCTGCACGATATGCAGTAATGAACTAGGTTCCGTAGACAGAAAGTACTGTGGTGGTATGATTGTATAGAAACGCTATACAGATAATGTGAGAGATTCTGGGATTTGATAAGTTTGTCTGAATAAGTAAGTTTTCAGGGAATGCTTGTATGTGGTAAGGCATTCCATAGAATGGATGCAGTCCAAGGAAAGTTTGTAGTTGTGCATGGGAGCAAGTAATGAGTGTGGACGAAGATCTTGTGAAGAGTGGATTGGCCAGTCTGAGAGATATTTTGAGATAAGCAAAGAAATGTATAGTATGTTGGTGTAGTATGGTTACTAACCTTGTGTGTAAGTAATGGTAGAATACAGGCTACCCAATGAGAAAAATGTGATGTTGATGAAATAGATTACACTGTATTGGAATAAGCAAACAAAAGACCTGTATACAGTTGATGTTTTTTCCCCCCCAGAATACTAGATTAAGCAAAGGACAGTCTTTCTTTATACTTGCAAATATAACCTGCATTCTCTTGTACCTACAGATAATTTATCCAGTATGTGGATGATCTACTGTTGTGCTCCAAATTATTTGAAGTATCGGTATCAGATACTAAACAGTTGTGTTTTCTTGCAGAACAGAACACAAGGTGTCGCAAGACAAAATTCAACGATGTGCTGACATAGTTAACTACCTAGGTCATTATGGTATCCGTTCATATGGTCTACCATGTTATGGTCGACAGTCATTAGGTCGACCACTATTGGTCGACATTGACATGGTCGACATGGACACATGGTTGACACATGAAAATGGTCGACACATGAAATGTCGACACATGAAAAGGTCGACATGAGTTTTTAAACTTTTTTTTCTTTTGGGGAACCTTTCCATACTTTACGATCCACGTGGACTACGATTGGAACAGTAATCTGTGCCGAGTGAAGCGGTAGCGGAGCGAAGGCACCATGCCCGAAGCATGGCGAGCGAAGCGAGCCATGCGAGGGGACGCGGTGCACTAATTGGGGTTCCCAGTCACTTTACGAAAAAAACGACACCAAAAAAGTTAAAAACTCATGTCGACCTTTTCACGCGTCGACCATTTTCATGTGTCGACCATGTGTCCATGTCGACCATGTCAATGTCGACCAATAGTGGTCGACCTAATGACTGTCGACCATAACATGGTCGACCATTCATACCGGAACCGGTCATTATTTGGCACTAGTCAAAAGACAGTTAAACCCTCAGAGGGGGGAGCTTCGGTACACATTTATTAAGAAATATGTATGTATGACCAGATGATAAATCTCTGAATACACTACATTTTTTGTAAGTGCTATATGCATGCATTCAAGTTCATAACAGAAGAAATTATAGAATATAATACAATATATTACACTTTATCATGAAATAAAAATTATGTTTAAAAAACTGTGGTTAGGTAGTAGATTTTGTATGATATGTGTATGATGTGTACATCGGTACCTCTGATAGTACACAACTTTGATACAGCTGCATACTTTCCTTCCTCACCTCCAAAAGTGGGGAATATAATGTGGATGAGTAAGACAATTCTAATTATTACATTGCATTTTTACATTGCATATAAAAAAAACTGACAGTAACAGGAGAATACTTTCTCTAGCATCCATAGGTGATACTGGGATAGTGAATTACAGTGCGTTAACTGAAAAGAGAATTAGTGAATTAGTATCAGTGATAGTAAAGTGTTACTGCCAACTTTTGCTATGGGAAATGTCATGAGTTATGCACATCTAAAGGTAACTAGCATGAATTATATTGCACAAGCTTAATACGGTAGGATGAAGTTTAATGGAGAAATATACATTGTGTTCTGGCATTTAACCAAAATAACAGAACTTAAAGCAATATAACTCCTTTACAAGGATGATGATAAGAAAGCTAGAGCATGTTTACTGAGGATGTTTTTGGGTTGATTAAAAAACAATATTGTTTTAAATGCAACATAGTTTAAGGCTAAAAAGGAACTATAGTATGTGTAACAGGTGTTAAGGAGTAAAGCAAAGCACAATGGAGTTTGCTGCGCTATTTAAGAAATGAATAATAAGGCCAGATGTGGGGTCTATTGTTTCAAAGGCAGTAAAGTTTTCTTACTGATAGAAAGAGTTCGTAGGAGTTAAAAAAAAATGTTGAGAATAAAAAGTCATAATTTGACAGGGAAGGTGTAAAGACTTAAGCATTACTAATCTACAAAGGAGACAGGAATGGCAGAATTTGAATCATGGCATGGTCCAATCATTGGTTCAATAGAGGTAAAATTACACCTAAAACTTAGTCTCTCTTCTGTATAATTTTTTTTTGTTATTCTTTTTGGAATCCAGAAAAGATATATTATCCAGAGACTAATTCAAAACTACAAAATGATTTGACTGTTCAAATGTGTCACACAAATTATTTAAACAGTTACAAGAATATCAAAAGCTGCAAGAATTTTGGAAGGATATTTAACCAACACGAACACTCAGTCCGGCACAGGACAAATCACTGAGAGAGTGCAGATGGTGTTATGGTGAGAAGTTGCTTATGTTTCAGTTCCATTACAGATCGCATAGGATGGTCCTTGACAAGTACAGCTGACTACTGATACAGCCGTTGCAAAGGCTGCAGATTAAGGACACCTAGATCCATGAGCTCGCATTGGAATGAAAAGGTCAGAGACCGGAGCATAAAGGAACCTAACACTTCCAACCCTTTGAACTTGCCACACGTGAAGTCAGTTCAGACACTGCCAGCTTGAGTCAGGTTATTCCCCTCATCAGGATTTTGCAGAAGCAGATGGACAAAATGAAGGAGAAGCTAAGGGGTAAATTTACTAAGATGGGAATTCTATTTGTCCACCGTGTTCGATCCTAGGTTTAAATCCTACGTTGTATCTCTCTTTCCGGCAGTCTGTAAATGTTCAAAAACCTGCTGGTGAGAAAATTGTCAACTCAAGTGGAATGTGAACCATCAACAACTCCTCCTTCATTTTCTCCTGAAAGAGCAGAGCAGTCAGGAGCAAGTGTTGACATCTGGTCTGAAGGAGCTGCCAACGATTACTAACATGTTTACTGTCACTGCATGTGATGCTGTCATATGTATACTGGCAGGAAAAAGAAGCAATTTGGAATCCCTTGCACAAACTGGCTTTATTTTACCTAAGTAGCCCCCCACCCTCCTCCATTGTGTACTCCGAAAGAGTGTTTAGTACAGCCAGTAACCTTGTCAGCGATCTGCGTAGGAGGTTACTTCCACAAAATGTGGAGAAGATTATGTTCATCAAAATTAATTATAAATTCCTCCAGGAAGACCTTTACCAGCAATTGCCTCCAGAAAGTACACAAGTACCTGTGATGATGGATTCCAGTGGGGATGATTTAATACTCTGTGGGGAGGAGGATGTACACACTAAAAGGGGTGAGGAATCAGAGGATTAGGATGACATCTTGCCTCTGTTTAGCCAGTTTGTGCAAGGAGAGATTAATTGATTCTCTTTTGGTGGGGGGCTTAAGTGCTTTTTTGGGGGGCCAAACAAGCCAATAATTTTAGCCACAGTTGTGTGGCAGACCCTGTCACTGAAATGACTGGTTTTTTAAAGTGTGCATGTCCTGTTTATTCAAAATAAGGGTGGGTTGGAGGGCCCAAGAACAATCCCATTTTGCACCTCTTATGTTTTTCTTTGCATCATGTGCTCTTTGAGGCCTAGTTTTTAAACTGCCATCCTGTCTGCCACTGCAGTACCACTCCTAGATAGGCCAGGTGTTTGTGCCGCCCACTTGTGTCACATAGCTTAGTCATCCAGAAACCTCAGTGCACCTCTTTTTTTTCCTTTGCATTATGTGCTCTTTGGGGCCTAGTTTTTAAAACTGCCATCCTGTTTTCCACTGCATTGCCACTCCTATATAGGCAAGGTGTTTGTGCCGCCACTTGTGTTGCTTAGGTTAGTCATCCAGCGACCTCGGTGCACCTCACCCTTTGGGGCCCATTTTTTAAAACTGACATCCTGTCTGCCATTTGCATGCCACTCCTAGATAGGCCAGGTGTTTTTTCTGCACACTGTGTCACTTAGCTTTGTCATCCAGCGACCTCAGTGCACCTCTTTTTTCTTTGCTTTATGTTCTCTTTGAGGCCTAGTTTTTAAAACTGCCATCCTGTCTACCACTGCAGTACCACTGCTAGATAGGCTAGATGTTTGTGCCACCCACTTGTGTCGCTTAGCTTAGTGATCCAGTTACCTCGGTGCACTTTTTTTTTTTTTCTTTGCATTATTTGCTCTTTGCGGCCTAGTTTTTAAAACCACTATCCTGTATGCCACTGCAGTGCAACTCCTAGATAGGCCAGGTGTTTGTGCCGCCCACTTGTGTTGCTTAGGTTATTCATCCAGTAACCTCGGTGTAACGTTTAGACCTAAAAACAATATTTTGAGCTGTGAGGTGTTCAGAAAAGACTGGAAATGAGTGGATATAAATACTATTGAGTTTAATAATACCGTAGGATCAAAATTACCCCCAAATTCAGTTTTTTTAGCTGTTTTTATTATTTTTTTAAAAATCTTCCAGATCCAAAACCCAAAAGGGTGGTTTTGGCAAAAACTAATCCATACCCAAAATACAAGCAGGCATCCAGATCTAAAACCAAAACCCAAAAAGTTTCTGCAGCACATCCCTAATAAATATATATATATATATATATATATATATATATATACAATGCAGAAAGGACCGGCACTCCCCCCCAATAAATTGCAACTCACTCGGCTGCCATCCAGAAAAGTAGAATTATCACAGCATATTCGAACAACCAGCGGCACTCAGAGATTCAATACAGGCATAAACATGATGTAACCATGTGGTTTGAATTAATCTTTGTGAGCCAACATTTCGGTGACCCTGACAGTGAATCTTGGCAAAGTGAATGAAGGGTTCCTTCCACAAGTCCCACATACTTTGCGGAATCGCTTCATATTAGAGCCTCCTTAAATTTCTCCAGCTGCTCCTGAAAAAGCCTGATGAGGGAATTAACCTGACTCAAGCTGGCAGTGTCTAAACTGAATTCATGTGTGGCAAGTTCGAAGGGTTGTAGAACCTTGCTCAAGATGGAAATCATTCTCCACTGTGCTTGAGTCAGGTGCATTCCCCCTCCTTTGCCTATATCATAGGCGGATGTATAGGCTTGAATGGCCTTTTGCTGCTCCACCATCCTCTGAAACATATAGAGTGTTGAATTCCACCTTGTTACCAACTCTTGCTTCAGGTGATGGCAGAGCAGGTTCAGGCATGTTTGGTGATGCTCCAGTCTTCGGCATGCCATGGCTGAATGCTGAAAGTGGCCTGCAGTTTTTGGGGACACCAACAGCATCTCCAGCACACCCCTGTCATTTTTAAAATAATTCTGCACCACCAAATTAATTGTATGTGCAAAACATGGGACGTGCTGGAATTTGCCCAGATGTAATGCACGCACAATATTGGTGGAGTTGTCCAATATCACAAATCCCCAGGAGAGTCTAATTGGGGTAAGCCATTGTGTGATGATGTCCCTCAGTTTCCGTAAGAGGTTGCCAGTGGTGTTCCTCTTATGGAAAGCGGTGATACATAGCATAGCCTGCCTAGGATCGAGTTGGCGTTTCCGAGATGCTGCTACTGGTGCTGCTGCTGCGGGAGGCCATACATCAACCCAGTGGGCTGTCACAATCATATAGTCCTTAGTCTGCCCTGTTCCACTTGTCCACATGTCCGTGGTTAAGTGGACAGTGGGTACAACTGCATTTTGTAGGACACTGAGGACACTTTTTTCTGACGTTTCTGTACATTCTTGGTATCGCATGCCTAGAGAAGTGGATCCTAGATGGGATTCGATACCAGGGATGTAGTACCTCAAACAATTCTCTAAGTCCCACTGAACTAATGGCGGATACTGGACGCACGTCTAATGACTGCTGTTATATTTCATCTGTCTCACAAAGGACTGTTGGACAGTCAATTGCTTAGTTGAAGTAGTACAAGTGGTCTTCCGACTTCCCCTCTGGGATGACAATCGACTCCCAGCAGCAACAACAGCAGCAGCAGCAACAGCAGGTGTACCACTCAAGGATCCTCTGGAGGAATCTCGGTTAGGAGAGTGTCACAACTGAGGGCCTGAGCTGACGGGAGGCAGCCTCAGTTGTAGGGGCTGAGATGTAACGGAACCTGGGAGGTTGTATCAGACCCCTAGACATGTAAGTAACATGTAGAATAACTGCCCGAAGGCGTGACCACGACAACCAGGATAAAAGTCAATGATGTTTATTATGACAAACTCCGTAACACAGCAGCAGTAAAAGGAAACATAAAAGTCAACAGAGGATAAATACAATTCCTGGGTACTACAGGGTGGCAAGGGCCACAGGCACTGGTAGTGTGAGACAGTTCTTATAATCTTCTAGTTGGAAAGTCCTTACCAGGCCTGACTGTAGCAATGGAGAGAACCCAGGATCGTACCAGCTGATGTTCCAGGAAAGGCTGGGCTGCTGAAGGTAAAACGGCTGCTGTGGATACTGGCTGGAACCAGACTGTTGTTGGTACGGAGTGGATACTGGCTGGAACCAGTTAAATAATAAACGAACTTGAGAGCGATGAAATAATAATGAAGTTTGGAGTTTGAGAGCGGTGAAATAATAATACCGGTGGAGAGTGGTAAACTGCAGAAAAGGACACCGGCCCTTTAAGAGAAGCTGTACACTGCTGGAAGCTAGGCTGGAAGCAGGTGATTGTTTGAGAGCGGTGAAATAATAATACCGGTGGAGAGTGGTAAACTGCAGAAAGGACACCGGCCCTTTAAGAGAAGCTGTACACTGCTGGAAGCTGGGCTGGAAGCAGGTGATTGTTGTAGCTGGAAACAGGTGAGTCCAGAATGGATCGGAGAGTCAGGCTACACCGCAGATGGAATGCTGGTGCGGGTCTCTATAGCAGAAGTCTGGAGACAGGAGCTGGAACCTGGAAGACAACCACAGGAGAGAGACAAACTGGAACTAGGTTAGACAACCAAAGCACTGACGCCTTCCTTGCTCAGGCACAGCTTACTTATACCTGCAGCAAGGAAGGGGTTGGCTAGGCAATTATGCAAATCAACAATACAGACAGCAGATTGGTGGAAATGATCAAATGACAAAATCCAAGATGGCTGCGCCCATGCAGACACTTGGAGGGAAGTTTGGTTTGTAATCCATGTGAGAATTGAAGCAGCAATGGCGGCGCCGGCCACAGGAGACAGGAGACGCCAGACTGATGAATGCACATCCAAACCACGCGGGCACAGCGGAGGCCGCGGCTGACGTAATCGCCACTCTGACACTCTGCATGCAGGAACTCAGGGACAGCGGTGGAGGCCGCGGGGAACGCCATTCCAGATGTTACATGGCGCCGCGGTGACCGCGTCTCAGAGTGACAGGAGAGGAGGCAGGAATGTGGACATCAGTGTAATGGACGGGATCCGGTCCTGGAATGCTGAGCCAGCCTCAGGAGGCATCTGAAGGGTAAGTGATGGCGTCCAGATACCCGGATCGTGACAGCACCCCCCCCTTTAGGAGTGGCCCCAGGACACTTCTTAGGCTTTAAAGGAAACTTTGCGTGGAAATTTCGGACCAAGGCAGGAGCATGGACGTCTGAGGCATTGGTCCAAGAGCGTTCTTCAGGACCATAGCCCTTCCAGTCAATGAGGTATTGTAACTGACCGTAACGGAAACGTGAGTCCAAAATCTTGGCCACCTCGTACTCGACTCCCCGTTGAGTCTGAACTTTGGGAGCTGGAGGAAGTGCGGAATGAAACCGATTCAGGATCAGCGGTTTCAACAAAGAAACATGAAATGTCCTGGGTATTTTCAAGAAGGATGGTAACTGTAACCTGTAGGCAACAGGATTGATGACTTGTTCAATCTTGAAGGGTCCGATGTAGCGAGGTGCAAATTTCATGCTGGGAACTCTCAACCTCAAATTCTTCGTGGACAGCCACACACGATCACCCACCTTGAGAGCAGGAACCGCTCTACGCTTCCTATCGGCAAACTTCTTATACCTGAATGAGGCTTTAAGCAGGGCTGCGCGGACGTTCCTCCAGTTATTTGAAAACTGACGCAAGGTGACATCCACTGCTGGAACAGAAGTTGCGGGAAGCGGTTGGAATTCTGGGACTTTAGGGTGGAATCCATAATTAATGAAGAATGGTGTAGAAGAAGATGAGGAATGGTATTGATTGTTGTGGCTGAACTCGGCCCAAGGAAGGAGTTGAACCCAGTCATCTTGAGAGGAAGACACATATATACGGAGGAAGGCCTCCAAGTCCTGATTCACCCTCTCGGTTTGACCATTGGTCTGAGGATGGTAAGCCGTGGAAAACTTTAACTTGACTTGGAGGGCTTGACACAAACTTCGCCAAAATTTGGCTACAAATTGTACTCCACGATCCGAGATGATCTCTTCAGGAAGACCGTGAAGTCGGAAGATCTCTTGTATAAACACTTGAGCCAACTTGGAAGCTGACGGAAGACCGGTGAGAGGGATGAAATGTGCCATCTTGGTGAACCGGTCAACTACCACCCAGATGGTATTAAACTTGTTGCAGATAGGTAGATCGGAAACAAAGTCCATCGACAAATGGGTCCAAGGTCGACGGGGAACAGATAATGGAACCAGTTGCCCCGCAGGCGACTGGCGGGAGACTTTGTGTTGGGCACACTTTGGGCAGGAGGCAATAAATTCCATAACGTCCTTCTTCAGAGTTGGCCACCAGTAGGACCTAGAAATAAATTCAAGGGTTTTCTGAATGCCTGTATGTCCAGAAAAACGGGAAGCATGGGCCCAATGCATGAGCTTCTTCCTTAGAACTGGCTTAACAAAACTTTTCCCTGGTGGAGGCGTAGAGTCCATCCCTACCGTGGAGAATGCCAACGGATTAATAATAGGATGCTTGTCTGCAGACTCGGACTCATTTTCTTGCTCCCATGAGCGGGAAAGGGCATCGGCCTTACGATTCTGAGAACCCGGACAGAACTGGAGTTTAAAGTCAAACCTAGAGAAGAAAAGTGCCCATCTGGCCTGACGAGGATTCAGACATTGTGCGCCTTTGAGATATAAAAGATTTTTGTGGTCGGTAAGTATGGTGATTGAGTGGGAAGCTCCCTCCAACAGGTATCTCCACTCCTCCAGAGCGAGCTTGATGGCTAGCAACTCCTGATCGCCAATGGCATAGTTGCGCTCAGCTGGGGAGAACTTCCGGGAGAAGAAACTGCAAGGATGTAGATGTCCATCTTTGGCCCTCTGGGATAACACTGCTCCTACTCCAACGGAGGAGGCATCTACCTCTAAGATAAAAGGAGAGTCGGTGTCGGGCTGTTTCAGAACTGGTGCAGAGATGAACCGTTGCTTCAGAAGGTGAAAGGCCTGTGTAGCTTCCTCGGACCACTTGGACGGATTAGCACCTTTCTTGGTTAATGCAGTGATAGGCGCCACAATGGTGGAAAAGTCTCGTATAAATTTTCTATAATAATTGGCGAACCCTAAGAACCTCTGGACCCCTTTGAGGCTTAAGGGTATAGGCCAATTCTGGATTGCTTGGAGTTTCTCAGGATCCATCTCTAGTCCGGAACCGGACACAATGTAACCTAGAAACGGAATGGTTTTAACTTCAAACACACACTTCTCCAATTTACAATAGAGGTGATTGACACGGAGACGGGAAAGAACCTCTTTTACCCAGAAACGATGATCTTCGAGATTATTAGCAAAGATGAGGATGTCGTCTAGATAAACCACGACATGGCGGTACAAGATGTCCCTGAAAATCTCAGTCACGAAGTGCTGGAAGACTGCTGGAGCGTTGCTCAATCCGAAGGGCATGACGAGGTACTTATAATGTCCGTCACGGGTGTTAAAGGCGGTCTTCCACTCGTCACCCTCACGGATTCGGATGAGATTGTAGGCACCCCTCAAGTCCAGCTTTGTGAAAATAGTTGCACCACTAACTCTATCAAAGAGCTCGGTAATCAGGGGTAAAGGGTATCGGTTCTTGACGGTAATGTCGTTCAGACCTCTGTAGTCGATGCACGGACGCAGACCACCGTCTTTCTTCTTAACGAAGAAGAAGCCTGCGCCGGCTGGAGAAGAAGATGGTCGGATGAAACCCTTCGCCAGGTTCTCTTTGATGTACTCTTCCATGGAGTGTGTCTCAGGCAGAGACAACGGATAAGTTCGGCCTCGCGGTGGAACCTTCCCTGGAATGAGGTCGATTGGGCAGTCCCATTCTCTATGAGGAGGAAGGATATCAGCAGAGGCTTTACTGAACACGTCCGTGAAGTCTTGATATGGAGGAGGCGGAACATCAGATGACCTGGGGAAGGAAGAACAAACAGGAAGAACTTTGGCTAAACAAGTCTCAGCACAGGAGGGCCCCCATGCCAGTATTTGCGTAGTCGTCCAGTCAATTGATGGGTTGTGGAGACGGAGCCATGGAAGGCCTAAAACCACTGGATGTGTGGCTCTTGGAATCACTAAAAAAGAAATATACTCAGAATGAAGAACTCCCACTCTCAGACGAACTGGAAGAGTCCTTAAGGAAATGACTGCGTCAAAAATCTTGCTGCCATCCACGGCAGTCAAAGAGATGGACGAGGACAGTCTCTCGGTGGGTAGGGACCACCGTTTAACATAAGCTTCGGTTATGAAATTCCCAGCTGCTCCGGAATCAAGGAGGGCAATGACGTTCCTGTAACGTTGAGCAATTTGGAGCGACACTGGGAGGTTACAGTCATGAGGAGATGGAGAGGAGATCATTACTCCTAGCCGGCCCTCTCCTTGGCGAGCTAGGATCTGGAGTTTCCCGGACGTTTGGGACAGGCATTGATAGTGTGCGACGGAGCTGCACAGTAGAGACAGAGAGACTCAGAGAGACGTCTTCGGCGCTCAGCGGGAGATATACGGGAACGACTAATTTGCATAGGCTCATCCTTGGATGGAGATGGTTGACGAGGAGGAGGAGCAGAAGATTTAGGAGTAGATGATCTTCCTCGCTCGGTTGCTCTCTCTCTGAAACGTAGATCAACCTTCGTGCAAAGAGAAATTAGCTCATCCAACTTAGAGGGCAAGTCTCTGGTAGCTAACTCATCCTTGATGCGTTCTGATAAGCCATGCCAGAATGCAGCATACAGGGCCTCGTCGTTCCATGCCAGTTCGGATGCCAGGATTTTAAACTGTATAAGATACTGTCCCACAGTACGTGTTCCCTGGCGTAAACGGAGAATCTCAGATGAAGCAGATGTTATCCGGCCTGGCTCGTCGAAGATGCGCCTGAATGTAGCTACAAAGTCAGTATAGGAGGATAGCAGGGGATCAGACTTCTCCCATAAAGGTGATGCCCAGTCAAGGGCTGAGCCACTGAGAAGGGAGATGATATAGGCAATTTTGGTACGGTCACTGAAGAAATTGCCAGGTAGAAGCTCAAAGTGGATTTCACATTGATTGAGAAATCCCCTGCAGAACCTTGGAGATCCATCAAATTTTGCTGGCGTTGGAAGATGAAGATGTGGACTGGAAATGGGTAAGGTGGGTGGGGTTACAGCTGGTGTCACTGTAGTGGACGCACCGGACGTGCCAGGTCCACGGAGGGTCGTTTGAATCCCATCCAGCCGTGTAGAGAGATCCTGGAGACAGCGGATGATGTGGCCCTGTGCAGCCTCCTGATGTTCAAGTCGGGCTGCCAGTTCTTGCATCGGCCTGGCCGCTTGATCCTGGTCTCCGGCTGGATTCATTAGGTCAGTGCTTACTGTCACAACTGAGGGCCTGAGCTGACGGGAGGCAGCCTCAGTTGTAGGGGCTGAGATGTAACGGAACCTGGGAGGTTGTATCAGACCCCTAGACATGTAAGTAACATGTAGAATAACTGCCCGAAGGCGTGACCACGACAACCAGGATAAAAGTCAATGATGTTTATTATGACAAACTCCGTAACACAGCAGCAGTAAAAGGAAACATAAAAGTCAACAGAGGATAAATACAATTCCTGGGTACTACAGGGTGGCAAGGGCCACAGGCACTGGTAGTGTGAGACAGTTCTTATAATCTTCTAGTTGGAAAGTCCTTACCAGGCCTGACTGTAGCAATGGAGAGAACCCAGGATCGTACCAGCTGATGTTCCAGGAAAGGCTGGGCTGCTGAAGGTAAAACGGCTGCTGTGGATACTGGCTGGAACCAGACTGTTGTTGGTACGGAGTGGATACTGGCTGGAACCAGTTAAATAATAAACGAACTTGAGAGCGATGAAATAATAATGAAGTTTGGAGTTTGAGAGCGGTGAAATAATAATACCGGTGGAGAGTGGTAAACTGCAGAAAAGGACACCGGCCCTTTAAGAGAAGCTGTACACTGCTGGAAGCTAGGCTGGAAGCAGGTGATTGTTTGAGAGCGGTGAAATAATAATACCGGTGGAGAGTGGTAAACTGCAGAAAGGACACCGGCCCTTTAAGAGAAGCTGTACACTGCTGGAAGCTGGGCTGGAAGCAGGTGATTGTTGTAGCTGGAAACAGGTGAGTCCAGAATGGATCGGAGAGTCAGGCTACACCGCAGATGGAATGCTGGTGCGGGTCTCTATAGCAGAAGTCTGGAGACAGGAGCTGGAACCTGGAAGACAACCACAGGAGAGAGACAAACTGGAACTAGGTTAGACAACCAAAGCACTGACGCCTTCCTTGCTCAGGCACAGCTTACTTATACCTGCAGCAAGGAAGGGGTTGGCTAGGCAATTATGCAAATCAACAATACAGACAGCAGATTGGTGGAAATGATCAGATGACAAAATCCAAGATGTCTGCGCCCATGCAGACACTTGGAGGGAAGTTTGGTTTGTAATCCATGTGAGAATTGAAGCAGCAATGGCGGCGCCGGCCACAGGAGACAGGAGACGCCAGACTGATGAATGCACATCCAAACCACGCGGGCACAGCGGAGGCCGCGGCTGACGTAATCGCCACTCTGACACTCTGCATGCAGGAACTCAGGGACAGCGGTGGAGGCCGCGGGGAACGCCATTCCAGATGTTACATGGCGCCGCGGTGACCGCGTCTCAGAGTGACAGGAGAGGAGGCAGGAATGTGGACATCAGTGTAACGGATGGGATCCGGTCCTGGAACGCTGAGCCAGCCTCAGGAGGCATCTGAAGGGTAAGTAATGGCGTCCAGATACCCGGATCGTGACAGGAGAGGACTCCTCAGTCTTGCCAGTGATATGGCCTGCAGGACTACTGATGTTCCTGACTGAGGAGGAAGTTGACATTGAGGGAGTTGGTGCTGTGGCTTGCAGGAGTTTGGGTACAAGAGGAAGAAGGGATTTAGGTGTCAGTGGACTGCTTACGCTCTTACCCAAAGTTTCACAACTTGACACTGATTTCCAATGAATGCACTGCAGGTGACGTATAAGGGAGGATGTTCCCAGGTTGTTAACATCCTTACCCCTACTTATTACAGATTGACAGAGGCAAAACATGGCTTGACACCTGTTGTCTGGATTTGTGGAGAAATAATTCCACACCAAAGAGGTGACTTTTTTGATATTTTGCCCAGGCATCACAATGAGCTTCTTCATCCCATGGACAACAGGTGTCTTCCCCGGTGCCTTATTTAAATAAACCACATCACCATCAGAATACTCATCATCAACTTCCTCTTCAGCGCCAGCAACACCCATATCCTCATCCTGGTTCACTTCAACAGTGACATCTTCAATTTGAATATCAGAAACTGGACTGCAAATGATGGAATGAGCCACCTCTTCCCATGCAGTGTTGAGAAGGTCAGGCATCGTGACCGCTGACACACTTGGACTTTCCTTGGGGATTTGTGAAACCATCTTAGAGCGCACAGTTCTTTTCTGTTCTTTTTCCATCTTAGCTCTTTTCATTTTTCTAGCAAGAGGATGAGGGCTTCCATCGTCATGTGAAGCTGACCCACTAGTCATGAACATAGGCCAGGGTTTTAGGCATTCCTTGCCACTCTGTGTCGTAAATGGCATATTGGCAAGTTTACGTTTCTCCTCAGACCATTTCAATTTCTTTTTTGGGGGTCTTTAACTGAACTTTGGCATTTTGGATTTTACATGCCCTCTACTATCACTTTGGGCATCGGCCTTGGCAGATGACGTTGATGACATTTCGTCGTCTATGTCATTACTAGTGGCAGCAAATTCAGCACTAGGAGGAAGTGATTCTTGATCTTGCCCTATTTTCTCCTCCAAATTTTTGTTCTCCATTATTTTTCTGGAGTTATATAACACAATATGCGGCACAGGAAAGCATACCCCTACACCTCACAGGGCAAACCCTGTAAAAATTATTTGCATTAAGTATTAATAACCCCTTTATTTGGAGTAAATAATATACAGCACAGGAAAGCACCACTGATTTTATATTTCAGCACCACTGTACTGGATTTAAACAGAATTATATGGATTTATATGGAATTATATGGCAGGATTAATGCAATTATAGGGCAGGATTACTTGAATTATATGGCATGATCACTAGAATTAAACAGAAGGATCACTGGAATTATACGGTGGGATTACTGGAATTATATGGCAGGATTACTGGAATTATACACCAGTACCACTCAGAGCCGGATTACGAGGGGTGCCCCGATGATAAGTACACCGGGCCCCCTTTTAGAAAAGGGCCCCCCGCCGCCACCGCAGATCGGATCTCTTTTTCAATCTGCGGTATTGCGCTGCGCTCCAAGGAGCTGGCGGCTCTGGCTCCCGGCTCCACTGCACTGAACATGCTGGCGCCGCGGCCGCACGCAGGGATTCAGTGCCTGTAAAGGGAAGGACAGCTGAGCGACGGCTCAGCTGTCCAATAATCTAATGAGCTGCAGCCTGCGGCTCAGTCATTGGCTGGGCTCGCAGGCTGCAGGGAAGAAGGAGGACAGCGCGTGGAGCCTGGAGGCAGCAGCCATCACCCAGTGTCAGCCAGCTCTCCTAGGCTGTGTGTGGTTGTGCAGCCTGCCAGCATCAAAGGACATAAAAACGTAAGGCTGGCTGTATTATGTACTGGTTTTTTATATATATATATATATATATATATATATATATGTATATATGTGTATATATATATGTATATATATATATATATATATATATGTGTGTGTGTGTGTGTGTGTGTGTGTCGTACACCCGACCCTTATCTCTCTACACTCGCCCGCTATGCCTGGTCAGCAGGACCGGCGACAGACATGCCGCTGCAGGGGCAGTAGAGAGCACATTTGTCAGCAGCACCTGCTACCCAAACTCACATGTGAACAAGACTGCACCCACAAGTAATGTATAATGTGTGTTATATAATGTATTTGGAGGGGCACTATGTGTCACATAATGTGTTTGGGGGCACTGTGTATTATATAATGTGTTTGGGGTGTACTATGGGGTCTATTCAGGCCGGGCCGCAGCCGCTCATTCGCACGTGGTGTAATGTGAATTTTGGCTCATACCGTGTGACATAATGTAAATTTTGGTTCATACCATGTGGCGTAATGTGAATTTTATCTCATAAAGCATGGCGTAATATAAACTTTGGCTCCTACCGTGAATTGTGGCTCATACAGTCTAGCGTAATGTGAATTGCGGCTCATACAGTGTGGCGTAATGTGAATTGCGGCTCATACAGTGTGGCGTAATGTGAATTTTATCTCTTGGTGTGTGGCGCAATGTAAATTTTGGCTCATACTGTGTGGCGTAATGTAAATTTTGGCTCATACTGTGTGGCGTAATGTAAATTTTGGCTCATACTGTGTGGCGTAATGTAAATTTTGGCTCATACTGTGTGGCGTAATGTGAATATTATCTCTTGCTGTGTGGCATAATGTGAATTTTATCTTATACCGTGTGACGTAATGTGAATCTTGGCTCATACCATGTGACGTAATGTGAATTTCGTCTCATATCGTGTGGTGAAATGTTAATTTTGACTCATACTGTGTGGTGTAATGTGAATTTTGCACCAAAGCCCGCCACTCTCTAGTTCCGCCACTAGGTCAAGGATAGGTTGGGGAAGTGTAAGTAACGATAGGGTGCAGTGGCAGCTATGACTCAGGGTTATGGCGTAGGAGACAGTCAGTACCGGCCGGTGGTCACACCATTATGTTTCATTTTATTTCTCTGGGGTGTATTATATCTACTTTTATTAGGAACTAGGGAGAAATTAGATTACACCATGTGATTTGTTTTTGTGTAAAATATTAAATACAGTTTGAGTATCCCATATCCAAATATTTTAATACTCAAAGTTACTAAAAATATTGTATTAAATGACCTTCAGGCTGTGTGTATAAGGTGTATCTGATACATAAATGCATTCTGTGCTTAGACTTGGGTCCCATCGCCATGATAACTCATTATGGTATGCAATTATTCCAAAATACGGAAAAATCCCATATCCAAAATACTTCTAGTCCCAAGCATTTTGGATAAGGGATACTAAACTTGTAATAATAAATATTCCTTTTAAGATGGATTAGTCTGAAAGATTCTTTCAAATTTACAACCTAATTGTAATTTTCTTTGTAAAGATTGAAGGCGCTATGATTTTAATTTTAAATCTTAGGGCCCCCCTGTCTTAAGTACCCCAGGCCCCCTGAAGCCTTAATCCAGCTCTGGTACCACTGGAATTATACAGCAGGATTACTGAAATTATACGTCAGGATAATTGGAATTATACGGCAGAATTACTGGAATTATACAGAAGGATTACTGGAATTATACATCAGTACCACTGGAATTATACAGCAGGATTACTGGAATTATACGCCAGTACCACTGTAATTATACAGCAGGATTCATGTAATTATACAGCAGGATTACTGGAATTATATGGCAGGATCACTATATTTATATTACAGGATTACTGAAATTATACTTCAGGATTACTGGAATTATATGGCAGGATCACTGGAATTATATGTCAGTATCACTGGAATTATATGGCAGGATTTCTGGAATTATACGGCAGGATTATTGGAATTAGACGCCAGTACCACTGTAATTATATGGCAGGATCACTGAAATTATACGGCAGGATTACTGGAATTATACGCCAGTTCCACTGTAATTAGATTGCAGGATTACTGGAATTATATGGCAGGATCACTGGAATTATATGGCAGAACTACTGAAATTATATGGCAGGATTACTGGAATTATACGCCAGTATCACTGTAATTATATGCAGGATTACTGTAATTATATGGCATGATTAATGGAATTATACAGCAGGATTACTGGAATTATACGGCAGTTCCACTGTAATTAGACGGCAGAATTACTGGAATGATATGGCAGGATCACTGGAATTATACGGCAGGATTACTGGAATTTTACAGCAGTATTACTGGAATTCTACGACAGGATTACTGGATTTATACCCCAGTACCACCGTAATTAGGTGGCAGGATTACTGGAATTATTTTGCAGGATTACGGGAATTATATGGCAGGATAACAGGAATTATACGCCAGTAGCACTGGAATTATACGGCAGGATTACTGGAATTATACGGCAGGATTTTTGGAATTATATGGAAGGATCACTAGAATTTTATGGCAGGATTACTGGAATTATACGGTAGGATTACTGGAATTATATGTCAGTACCACTGTAATTATATGGCAGGATTACTGGAATTATACGGTAGGATTACTGGAATTATATGTCAGTACCACTGTAATTATATGGCAGGATTACTGGAATTATATGGCAAGATAACTGAAATTATAAGGCAGGATTACTGGAATTATACACCAGTTCCACTGTAATTGGACGGCAGAATTACTGGAATAATACGGCAGGATCACTTGAATTATACGGCAGGATCACTGTAATTATACAGCAGGATTAGTGAAATTTTACATCAGTACCACTGTAATTATACGGCAGGATTACTGTAATTATACGGCAGGATTACTGGAATTATATGACAGGATCACTGTAATTATACAGTAGGATTACTGGAATTATACGGCAGGATTTTTGGAATTATATGGAAGGATCACTAGAATTTTATGGCAGGATTACTGGAATTATACGACAGGATCACCTGAATTATATGGCAGGATTACTGAAATTATACGGTAGGATTACTGGAATTATATGTCAGTACCACTGTAATTATATGGCAGGATTACTGAAATTATACGGTAGGATTACTGGAATTATATGTCAGTACCACTGTAATTATATGGCAGGATTACTGGAATTATACGGCAGGATTTTTGGAATTATATGGAAGGATCACTAGAATTTTATGGCAGGATTACTGGAATTATACGACAGGATCACCTGAATTATATGGCAGGATTACTGAAATTATACGGTAGGATTACTGGAATTATATGTCAGTACCACTGTAATTATATGGCAGGATTACTGAAATTATACGGTAGGATTACTGGAATTATATGTCAGTACCACTGTAATTATATGGCAGGATTACAGGAATTATATGGCAAGATTACTGAAATTATAAGGCAGGATTACTGGAATTATACACCAGTTCCACTGTAATTGGACGGCAGAATTACTGGAATAATACAGCAGGATCACTTGAATTATACGGCAGGATCACTGTAATTATACAGCAGGATTAGTGAAATTTTACATCAGTACCACTGTAATTATACGGCAGGATTACTGTAATTATACGGCAGGATTACTGGAATTATATGACAGGATCACTGTAATTATACAGTAGGATTACTGGAATTATACGGCAGGATCACTGGAGTTATACAGCAGGATTACTGGAATTATATGGCAGGATTACTGGAATTATACGGCAGTACCTTTGTAATTATACTGCAGGATTACTGGAATTATACGGCAGGATTACTGGAATTATACAGATGGATTACTGTAATTATATGGCAGGATTACTGGAATTATATGCCAGTACCTTTGTAATTATACTGCAGGATTACTGGAATTATACTGCAGGATTACTGAAATTATATGGCAGTATTACTGGAATTATACGGCAGTATTACTAGAATTATACGGCAGGATTACTGGAATTATACGGCAGTATTACTAGAATTATACGGCAGGATCACTGGACATATACGGCAGTACCACTGGACATTTACGGCAGTACCACGGGATTTATATGGCAGCACAGGGACACCACCACTGGACTGATGCAGGACAACACAGCACCACTGCAATGGACTGTATTTGTACAGCAGCACTGGACATATGACAGCAGAGGACACCACTGTGACTGGTCACTGGACTGGCACAGGACACTACCACTGATCTGATGCAGGACAACACAGCAACACTGTAAGGTACTTATTATAAAGCAGCACTGGACATATGGCAGCAGAGGACACCACTACTGTGACTGAACTGATGCAGCACAATACACCACCCCTGAACTGATGCAGCACAGCACCCTATACAGCAGCACTGAACATATGGTAGAAGAGGACACCACTGTGATTGGTCACTGGACTGACTGATGCACAGGACACTACCACTGGTCTGATGCAGGACAACACAGCAACACTGTAAGGAACTTATTATACAGCAGCACTGGACAGATGGCGGCTGAGGACACCACCACTGTGACTGGACTGATGCAGCACAATACACCACCACTGAAGTGATGCAGCACAATACAGCACCACTGGACTGCACTGGACATATGGCAGCAGAGGACACAACCACTGTGACTGGACTGATGCAGCACAAGACATGGACACTGAGGACACTGAGTGAACGGAGACTCATCCTCTCTCTACACTCTCCAATTCCGGAGTGAAAATAGCAGCGACGTGTGGGTCCTTATATGGTATCCAAACCCTGCGAGAATCCGACAGCGGGATGATGACGTTTTGCCTCGTTCTGGTCTCTGAGTCAGGCTGGAAAATCCAAGCCTGACTCGGATCCGAGCTCGGAGTGTGAGGTCCGGTAGGGTTCGGTTCTCTGAGAACCGAACCCGCTCATCTCTAATTATTATACTGTTCTTAGTGGGAGTTGTCATATCCCCATTAGCTGCACTCCCAAATAATTAAAGTAGGAATTTTGTTTTCTATTTTCTAAAAAAAATCTGCAATATTTTATAATACTGTACTTAATTTTCAATCACATTTTTTCATGAGTGTTTGTTTTAGTCAGGCAGCATGTACAGTATGTCAAATCCTAATTTAACCATCTTGTTGCTGTTGTTGATAAGTAAAAGACTGAATTGAAGTCAGATTTAGAAAAGCCATTGATTATTTATTAAAAAGACCACGCCCGGGTCAAACACATCAACCTCGAAAACCTGGCGATACACTGGTTTTTATAATATTAGGTTACACCCAATTCTTATCACACTGCAGATGATTTCATGCATCTGGAGTACAATGTTATGCTGATATTAGGACAAGGTACCAGCTAGAAGCTAGTTAGCTTTATTTAGTGTTAATTCCAATTTTATTACACACGAGTCTGCTGATTTCCAAACTCTGTTTAAAGTTACATGTATCTGATAAGTGAACTAATGTCTGTATAAAGGTCACCTATCTAACAAAATGGATTAAGAGTTAAGGTATGTTATATAATAAGGTATGTTACAGTATATGATAGGTATAGCTGTATGCTGTCCTATGAAATATGTGACTATATTGTATTAAGAAAATAAATTATATTCCTTATGAATTCAGATATTTAACAATTCCCCACTTTTGATCATACACATTCTTCGTGTGTTAAATCACTTAATAGACTGCACAAGGAATATAAAGTTAATTCAGCATCATCTCTGGTATATCCTCTTTATTTCTCTTGTTGCAACCATCTGCATACAGCATAGGCCATATCTATTACAGTATTGGCTACATCTATAAAAAAACACATGTAAGAAGAATGAAAATTATGATTACAAGCTTCAATTTCATCAAGAAATACAACATCAAATACAATATATTTAAAAAAACAAACATTTTCCTAATCCTGAAAATTGTATACTAGGATTTAAACATTTATCCTTTCCAGTCCATATCATAATGTCTTTGTTGAAGCTCTTCTTTTATATCTTGGGCCTCCTTTATATAATTGGTAATAATCATAGCCGCATCTGTAATGTCATTGGTCAAATAAGTACAGCAGTGAACTCAAAGTGCTGCTTCGGAAATCAAACAATATCCTCCAATTTGTGATATTAAAGCGTCTAGTACAATGTTGTATCATAATAGTTCATGTCCAATATCCTGGAATGTCTTATCATAAATTTCAGTCATGTTATCAATAACTTTAGATGAAATAAAACGGCGACTCCCAGTTGATTAATCATAACACTCCAATAGCCATAGGAGTACTTATTAGCCACACCTTCACCAATTTGAGGTTTTATTAATGCTTTGGTGACAGGAACATGTTTATTGATTACTGGATCAATCACTCTTTTTAGGAATAGCTCATCCTGTAAGATGTAAGATCCTGTAACATAAGTTATTATGTGTTTTTGTATAAAATTGCAAAATTAACCTTCTTAAATAACAAATATCTTCAGAATTAATAGGTAACCAATTGTATATCACATCCTAAGGAAGAGGTTCCCAAACTGTGTGCCGTGTCTCCCTGGGGTGCCTCGGGACACTTGCAGTGGTACCCTGGGTTGGTGGTCCAGGACCAACTCCAATTATTCATGGTCAATATGATAGGCAAAACCAGTGCTGGTGGCTGCCAGTCATAAAATATGTGGCCAAACAGGAGCAAATCTTGTCCCTCACCACACAACTGACCCTAAGGATGACATATAAACACGATCTACTTAATGTAATATTTCTTTCTAAATTTCTCAATAAGAAATTTTTGGCCTAGGGGTGCCGTGAAAAAATTCTGATATTCTAGGGCACCGTGATTCAAAAAAGTTTGGAAACCACTGTCCTAAGGATATAGCGGAACCTAACATTCCCAGTTATGTATGATATCTCCTTCAGCCTCTAAATCCACTCCTGGTAAAGTATAGTATAATCAAACACTAAATCATAAACTTTAATGAACTTGCTATGTAACCATTACTTTTTATATACTATAATAACTCATTATATCTAGCACATCTAGAAACATTACGTTTGTATATAGTAACAATCCTTTCACATTTCCTTAAATCAATCTTTCCTATCTGCATAAGGTAATCTTTTCTGTATCATTGTACTATTTTATTGGCTCTAAATGGAATACACCACATATGTGTAATCTCATATGTAGATATTCTATCTGGAGATGCTGTCCTATCTATACTAGTGATGAGCGGGTTCGGTTTCTCGGAAACCGAACCCCCCCGAACTTTACCCTTTTTACACGGGTCCGAGCCATACTCAGATTCTCCCGTATGGCTCGGGTAACCCGAGCGCGCCCGAACGTCATCATCCCGCTGTCGGATTCTCGCGAGATTCGGATTCTATATAAGCAGCCGCGCGTCGCCGCCATTTTCACTCGTGCATTGGAGATGATAGGGAGAGGACGTGGCTGGCGTCCTCTCCGTTTATTGTAGAAGACAGTTGATTCTTGTTTGTTTTTTATTGCTTAATTGTGGGGAGGATTGAGGAGCAGCTGTTAGGAGTACAGTGCAGAGTTTTGCTGATAAGTGACCACCAGTTTTTATCCGTTCTCTGCCTGAAAAAAACGCTCCATACCATATCTGTGCTCAGTGTGCTGCATGATATATCTGTGCTGAGTGCTCACACTGCTTAATTGTGGGGACTGGGGAGCAGCTATAGCAGGAGTACAGTGCAGAGTTTTGCTGACAGTGACCACCAGTATACGTTGTCTGCCTGGAAAACACTCCATATCTGTGCTCACAGTGTGCTGCTTTATTGTGGGGACTGGGGACCACCAGTATAATTATTATTATATAGGAGGAGTACAGTGCAGAGTGCACTGCTGAACCTACCTCTGTGTCGTCACTCGTCATCCATTAAGTATACTATCCATCTACATTGTATACCTGTGGTGCATTTTAGTTTAGCAGTTTGCTGACAGTGTCCACCAGTATACTATATATAGCAGTACGGTAGGCCACTGCTGTACCTACCTCTGTGTCGTCACTCGTCATCCATTAAGTATACTATCCATCTACATTGTATACCTGTGGTGCATTTTAGACTAGTTTAGTAGTTTGCTGACAGTGTCCACCAGTATACTATATATAGCAGTACGGTAGGCCACTGCTGTACCTACCTCTGTGTCATCACTCGTCATCCATTAAGTATACTATCCATCTACATTGTATACCTGTGGTGCATTTTAGACTAGTTTAGCAGTTTGCTGACAGTGTCCACCAGTATACTATATATAGGAGTACGGTAGGCCACTGCTGTACCTACCTCTGTGTCGTCACTCGTCATCCATTAAGTATACTATCCATCTACATTGTATACCTGTGGTGCATTTTAGACTAGTTTAGCAGTTTGCTGACAGTGTCCACCGGTATACTATATATAGCAGTACGGTAGGCCACTGCTGTACCTACCTCCGTGTCGTCACTCGTCATCCATTAAGTATACTATCCATCTACATTGTATACCTGTGATGCATTTTAGACTAGTTTAGCAGTTTCCTGACAGTGTCCACCGGTATACTATATATAGCAGTACGGTAGGCCACTGCTGTACCTACCTCTGTGTCGTCACTCGTCATCCATTAAGTATACTATCCATCTACATTGTATACCTGTGGTGCATTTTAGACTAGTTTAGCAGTTTGCTGACAGTGTCCACCAGTATACTATATAGAGCAGTACGGTAGGCCACTGCTGTACCTACCTCTGTGTCATCACTCGTCATCCATTAAGTATACTATCCATCTACATTGTATACCTGTAGTGCATTTTAGACTAGTTTAGCAGTTTGCTGACAGTGTCCACCAGTATACTATATATAGCAGTACGGTAGGCCACTGCTGTACCTACCTCTGTGTCGTCACTCGTCATCCATTAAGTATACTATCCATCTACATTGTATACCTGTGGTGCATTTTAGACTAGTTTAGCAGGTTGCTGACAGTGTCCACTGGTATACTATATATAGCAGTACGGTAGGCCACTGCTGTACCTACCTCTGTGTCGTCACTCGTCATCCATTAAGTATACTATCCATCTACATTGTATACTTGTGGTGCATTTTAGACTAGTTTAGCAGTTTGCTGACAGTGTCCACCGGTATACTATATATAGCAGTATGGTAGGCCACTGCTGTACCTACCTCTGTGTCGTCACTCGTCATCCATTAAGTATACTATCCATCTACATTGTATACCTGTGGTGCATTTTAGTTGTGCGCAGTATATATAGTAGTAGGCCAATGCTATTGATACTGGCATATAATTCCACACATTAAAATATGGAGAACAAAAATGTGGAGGTTAAAAAAATCGGGAAAGATCAAGATCCACTTCCACATCGTGCTGAAGCTGCTGCCACTAGTCATGGCCGAGACGATGAAATGCCATCAACGTCGTCTGCCAAGGCCGATGCCCAATGTCATAGTAGAGAGCATGTAAAATCCAAAACACAAAAATTCAGTAAAATGACCCAAAAATCAAAATTAAAAGCATCTGAGGAGAAGCGTAAACTTGCCAATATGCCATTTACGACACGGAGTGGCAAGGAACGGCTGAGGCCCTGGCCTATGTTCATGGCTAGTGGTTCAGCTTCAAATGAGGATGGAAGCACTCATCCTCTCGCTAGAAAAAAGAAAAGACTTAAGCTGGCAAAAGCACAGCAAAGAACTGTGCGTTCTTCGAAATCCAAATCCCAAAGGAGAGTCCAATTGTGTCGGTTGCGATGCCTGACCTTCCCAACACTGAACGGGAAGAGCTTGCGCCTTCCACCATTTGCACGCCCCCTGCAAGTGCTGGAAGGAGCACCCGCAGTCCAGTTCCTGATAGTCAAATTGAAGATGTCAGTGTTGAAGTACACCAGGATGAGGATATGGGTGTTGCTGGCGCTGGGGAGGAAATTGACAAGGAGGATTCTGATGGTGAGGTGGTTTGTTTAAGTCAGGCACCCGGGGAGACACCTGTTGTCCGTGGGACGAATATGGCCATTGACATGCCTGGTCAAAATACAAAAAAAATCAGCTCTTCGGTGTGGAATTATTTCAACACAAATGCGAACAACTGGTGTCAAGCCATGTGTTGCCTTTGTCAAGCTGTAATAAGTAGGGGTAAGGACGTTAACCACCTCGGAACATCCTCCCTTATACGTCACCTGCAGCGCATTCATCATAAGTCAGTGACAAGTTCAAAAACTTTGGGTGACAGCGGAAGCAGTCCACTGACCACTAAATCCCTTCCTCTTGTAACCAAGCTCCTGCAAACCACACCACCAACTCCCTCAGTGTCAATTTCCTCCTTACCCAGGAAAGCCAATAATCCTGCAGGCCATGTCACTGGCAAGTCTGACGAGTCCTCTCCTGCCTGGGATTCCTCCGATGCATCCTTGAGTGTAACGCCTACTGCTGTTGGCGCTGCTGTTGTTGCTGCTGGGAGTCGATCGTCATCCCAGAGGGGAAGTCGGAAGACCACTTGTACTACTTCCAGTAAGCAATTGACTGTCCAACAGTCCTTTGCGAGGAAGATGAAATATCACAGCAGTCATCCTGCTGCAAAGCGGATAAATGAGGCCTTGGCAGCCTGGGCGGTGAGAAACGTGGTTCCGGTATCCATAGTTAATTCAGAGCCAACTATAGACTTGATTGAGGTACTGTGTCCCCGGTACCAAATACCATCTAGGTTCCATTTCTCTAGGCAGGCGATACCGGAAATGTACACAGATGTCAGAAAAAGAGTCACCAGTGTCCTAAAAAATGCAGTTGTACCCAATGTCCACTTAACCACGGACATGTGGACAAGTGGAGCAGGGCAGACTCAGGACTATATGACTGTGACAGCCCACTGGGTAGATGTATTGCCTCCCGCTGCAAGAACAGCAGCGGCGGCACCAGTAGCAGCATCTCGCAAATGCCAACTCGTTCCTAGGCAGGCTACGCTTTGTATCACCGCTTTCCAGAATACGCACACAGCTGAAAACCTCTTACGGCAACTGAGGAAGATCATCGCAGAATGGCTTACCCCAATTGGACTCTTCTGGGGATTTGTGACATCGGACAATGCCAGCAATATTGTGCGTGCATTACATCTGGGAAAATTCCAGCACGTCCCATGTTTTGCACATACCTTGAATTTGGTGGTGCAGAATTATTTAAAAAACGACAGGGGCGTGCAAGAGATGCTGTCGGTGGCCCGAAGAATTGCGGACCACTTTCGGCGTTCAGGCACCGCGTACAGAAGACTGGAGCACCACCAAACATACCTGAATCTGCCCTGCCATCATCTGAAGCAAGAGGTGGTAACGAGGTGGAATTCAACCCTCTATATGCTTCAGAGGATGGAAGAGCAGCAAAAGGCCATTCAAGCCTATACATCTGGCCACGATATAGGCAAAGGAGGTGGAATGCACCTGACTCAAGCGCATTGGAGAATGATTTCAACGTTGTGCAAGGTTCTGCAACCCTTTGAACTTGCCACACGTGAAGTCAGTTCAGACACTGCCAGCCTGAGTCAGGTCATTCCCCTCATCAGGCTTTTGCAGAAGAAGCTGGAGACATTGAAGGAGGAGCTAAAACAGACCGATTCCGCTAGGCATGTGGGACTTGTGGATGGAGCCCTTAATTCGCTTAACCAGGATTCACGGGTGGTCAATCTGTTGAAATCAGAGCACTACATTTTGGAACGTGACCCGTCAACAGCTCCTCCTTCACATTCTCCCGCAACTGGGGGTGCGAGAAAAAGGCTAAGAATTCCGAGCCCACCCGCTGGCGGTGATGCAGGGCAGTCTGGAGCGAGTGCTGACATCTGGTCCGGACTGAAGGACCTGCCAACGATTACTGACATGTCGTCTACTGTCACTGCATATGATTCTCTCACCATTGAAAGAATGGTGGAGGATTATATGAGTGACCGCATCCAAGTAGGCACGTCAGACAGTCCGTACGTATACTGGCAGGAAAAAGAGGCAATTTGGAGGCCCTTGCACAAACTGGCTTTATTCTACCTAAGTTGCCCTCCCTCCAGTGTGTACTCCGAAAGAGTGTGTAGTGCAGCCGCTCACCTTGTCAGCAATCGGCGTACGAGGTTACTTCCAGAAAATGTGGAGAAGATGATGTTCATTAAAATGAATTATAATCAATTCCTCCGTGGAGACATTCACTAGCAGCAATTGCCTCCAGAAAGTACACGGGGACCTGAGATGGTGGATTCCAGTGGGGACGAATTAATAATCTGTGAGGAGGGGGATGTACACAGTGAAAGGGGTGAGGAATCGGACGATGAGGAGGAGGTGGACATCTTGCCCCTGTAGAGCCAGTTTGAGCAAGGAGCGATTGATTGCTTCTTTTTTGGTGGGGGCCCAAACCAACCAGTCATTTCATTCACAGTCGTGTGGCAGACCCTGTCACTGAAATGATGGGTTCGTTAAAGTGTGCATGTCCTGTTTATACAACATAAGGGTAGGTGGGAGGGCCCAAGGACAATTCCATCTTGCACCTCTTTTTTCTTTCATTTTTCTTTGCATCATGTGCTGTTTGGGGAGTATTTTTTTGAAGGGCCATCCTGCCTGACACTGCAGTGCCACTCCTAGATGGGCCAGGTGTTTGTGTCTGCCACTTGTGTCGCTTAGCTTAGTCACACAGCGACCTTGGTGCGCCTCTTTTTTTCTTTGCATCATGTGCTGTTTGGGGAGTATTTTTTTGAAGGGCCTTCCTGCCTGACACTGCAGTGCCACTCCTAGATGGGCCAGGTGTTTGTGTCGGCCACTTGGGTCGCTTAGCTTAGTCACACAGCTACCTCATTGCGCCTCTTTTTTTCTTTGCATCATGTGCTGTTTGGGGACAATTTTTTTGAATAGCCATCCTGCCTGACACTGCAGTGCCACTCCTAGATGGGCCAGGTGTTTGTGTCGGCCACTTGTGTCGCTTAGCTTAGCCATCCAGCGACCTCGGTGCAAATTTTAGGACTAAAAATAATATTGTGAGGTGTGAGGTGTTCAGAATAGACTGAAAATGAGTGGAAATTATGGTTATTGAGGTTAATAATACTTTGGGATCAAAATGACCCCCAAATTCTATGATTTAAGCTGTTTTTTAGGGTTTTTTGAAAAAAACACCCGAATCCAAAACACACCCGAATCCGACAAAAAAATTTCGGTGAGGTTTTGCCAAAACGCGACCGAATCCAAAACACGGCCGCGGAACCGAACCCAAAACCAAAACACAAAACCCGAAAAATTTCCGTTGCACATCACTAATCTATACACATGTACCTATTTTGGTAATCACATCAAATGTAACTTACATGAGAACTTTGGCCTTTTACTATACAATGCTGGTGTCATTGTATACATATCTAACAATTATAATAATAACAATTAGCAATAATATTTATATAGCAGCAGTACCCAAAATCTTTCCAACAATTAATGGTATTGTTGAACTGGATATTCCTCAGAATAATATCCTAAATTATCCATACATCAATTTATACATCTCTCTTCAAGTGGAGTACAATACTCACAACCACATTTTTCAAAGGGTGATCTTTACACTGGTCATAAAACTCTCTGAATTTCCTGCTTAGAAAAGAGGAAGAAAGGGTCTTATTGAAATAATTCCCATCCACATTAATGGATGAGTACTCATACCTACACCACACTTCTGCTCGCTCTCTCTTCAAAGAAAAAAGAAAACAAGTCCTAATGCTGTTATAAATAACCGCTCCCGTATACTTTCAAGAATGTTAAAAGTTCTGTAGGATATTACACATAGTCTATTATCGATCATCATCTCCCTCTCGATTGATATAACTCTGCGGTAGTAATAGTAGTAATAGCCACTGTATCTCCATACAATTTTGAGTTTTAGGTTCCTTCAAGCTCTAGTCTCTGACCTTTTCATTCCAATGCGAGCTCATGGATCTAGGTGTCCTTCTTCTGCAGCCTTTGCAACAGCTGAATCAGTAGTCAGCGGTACTTGCCAAGGACCATCCTATGCGATCTGTAATGGAACCGAAACATAAGCATCTTCTCACCATAACACCGTCTCCACTCTCTCAGTGATTTGTCCTGTGCCGGACTGAGTGTTCATGCTGGTTAAATGTCCTTCCAAGGTTCTTGCAGCTTTTCGATATTCTGGTAACTGTTTAAATAATTTGTGTGACATATTGAACAGTCAAATCATTTTGTAGTTTTTAATCAGTCTCTGGATAATATATCTTTGCTGGATTCCAAAAAAGAACAAAAAAAATTATACAGAAGAGAGACTAAGCGGAGGTTTAGGTGTAATTCTACCACTATTGAACCAACGATTGGACCATGCCATGATTCAGATCTTCCATTCCTGTCTCTTTTGTATATTAATAATTCTAAACCTTCCCTGTCAAATTATGACTTTTTATTCTCAACATTCCACATATTCTTTGCAAAATATTCCCTATAACAAGTGGGTAAATCATGTCTTCATACCAATTCCTGTAAAATTACCATATTCCTATTTTTTTTCTCCAAACTCCTATAAACTCTTTCTATCTGTAAGAAAACGTGTCTGCATTTGAAACAGTAGCCCACACATCTGGCCTTATTATTCATTTCTCAAATAGCGCAGCAAACTTAGTTGCTCTTTGCTTTACCCCTTAATGCCTGTTGTATTTAAAACAATGTTGTTTTTAATCATCCCAAAAACATCCTCAGTAAACATCCCCATGCTATAGCTTTCTTATCTTTATCAAATAATTTGTAATCCTTGTAAAGAAATGTTATTGCTTTAAGTTATGTTATTTTGGTTAAATGCTATAACACAATGTATATTTCTCCATTAAACTTCATCCTACCGTAGTAAGCTTTTTCAATCTATTTCATGCTAGTTACCCTTAGATGTGCATAACTCAAGACATTTCCCATAGCAAATGTTGGCAGCAACACTTTACTACTACTAATACTAATTCACTAATTCACATACTAATTTCAGTTACCCCACTGTAATTCACCATCCCAGTATCCCCTATGGATGCTAGAGAAAGTATACTCCTGTCAATTTTTAAATGCAATGTAATACAGGTTGAGTATCCCATATCCAAATATCCGAAATACGGAATATTCCGAAATACGGACTCTTTTGAGTGAGAGTGAAATAGTGAAACCTTTGTTTTTTGATGGCTCAATGTACACAAACCTTGTTTAATACACAAAGTTATTAAAAATATTGTATTCAATGACCTTCAGGCTGTGTGTATAAGGTGTATATGAAATATAAATGAATTGTGTGAATGTAGACACACTTTGTTTAATGCACAAAGTTATAAAAAATATTGGCTAAAATGACATTCAGGCTGTGTGTATAAGGTGTATATGAAACATAAATACATTCTGTGCTTAGACTTAGGTCCCATCACCATAATATCTCATTATGGTATGCAATTATTCCAAAATACGGAAAAATCCCATATCCAAAATACCTGTCGTCCCAAGCATTTTGGATAAGGGATACTCAACCTGTAATTATAATTGTCTTACTCATCCACATTATATTGCTTATACTCCCCACTTATGAGGATGAGGAAGGCAAGTAAGCAGCTATATCAAAGTTGTGACAGCTATGTGTACGTTTGGGTACACATCAAATATTATTCATGACTAAGTGTAATATATTGGATCACATTCTATAATTTCTTCTGTTATGAACTTGAATGCATGCATATACAGTAGCACTCGCAACAATCTGGGGGTTTAACTGTCTTTGGCCTAGTGGCAAGTAATGACCTAGGTGTTTAACTTTGTCAGTACACCGTTGAATTTTGTCCTGCAACACCTTGTGTCCTGTTCTGCAAGAAAACACAACACTATTTAGTATCTGACACTGATGATTCAAATGATTTGGAGCACAACAGCAGGTCATCCACATACTGGATAAGCTATCTGTAGGTACAAAAGATTGCAGGTTATTTTTCAGTAGATTCTAGGTTTTTTTTTCAAGTACAAAGAAAAACTGTCTAGAAATCCTTCACTGTTCACATGATCTACATCTCTCATCCACACCCTTTACTTGCTCCCATCCATCTGGAGGACAGCTATGCACTAGATAGTATCTATACTTGTGTATGAATGCCTATACTTTGTCAGGGATTTTACAAGCATATCATTTACCTGCATTCATAGTAGCTCTTTGCCACAGCATGTTGATACTGGAAGCATAGTGAGTAATGGGAATAATCCCTATTGCTTGTAGCATTCTGTGATGTTTTAGGAATGATACCTTTATCTTTTCCTATGATTCTAGCTGCAGCAGCTTCGAAAACTCCCCCACTTTGCTGTCTAGGGTTGTGTATGAGAACAGGGGGGCAGAAAGCTGCGCAGCAGTTGGGAGTTGTCTGTTTGATTGAGTGCCAGACATAAAAGATACACTTCTGTTAGCTCTGGGAGGGGAAGAGTCTGAAAGTTTTGCTGGTGTCTGTAGTGCTACAGGTGCTTACAAGTGATCATGATTATTATTTATATTAGAGCACTTATCCATTTTCTGAAATTCCCTTTTTATTGTTTTAAATAATTATTTTTAAATTAATGCAAACACACTTCTTAAACATTTGTATGACAAACATTTTTAAAATGATAAATCATTGTCTTCCAACAGCATTTGTCGGATATCGTAACACAAAACATAATTATTATTATGATCCATCTCATTAGATGGAAAAAAAATTAAGACTCAATGAACACATTTTTTTTTTTCACTTTGCTATGCAGGAAGGTGGGCATGACTCTGGGGTTTCAACAGCTCTCCATGCTACAGCAGCTTCCATGAGCTGAGCACCCTTTGGAGACCGAAGAATAGCAGCATTAAAACACTTATATTACAGGGAAAAAACTTTTACTTCTTTTTATCGCAATACAGCACAAGGATGAAGCCATTAACAATTTGCTGGCCGACCTTCTCATACCATGTTGGATTAGAGAATATCTAGGTATTAAAACAAAACCTTACGGAAAACTTCTCTTCATAAATAAGTAGAAACATCAGATAAACACACATTTCTAATCACACATCTTTCAGTTCTACCAAAAGCCATTTGAACACGAACATTCTCAACTCTTTAACTCTATTTTTATCTCAGTTTAACAAATATATAAACATTATTCACAAGACTTGTAAACATGCCACACATGGACGGAATAGTTTCTGATGTTAAACACAGATCTGAGAATATACTTAACAGTACAAACACTAAACTTTCATGTCGGACGTACAAGACACCATAAACACAAAATGACATACAGTTTCACAAGTGCAGGGTGGGTCATTTGGTACCATATTTTTATAGTCTTTTTCATATTTATTTATTTAAACCTCTCCTTTTTCCAGCCCAATTTACAGTATTTCATCTTCATATAAACTGTGCTTAGTTTGAATTCCGAGCTTCATTATTCATATTACTCTGCATCAACTCTGAATATGCATATACTTAACACGTTGGGCACCCATTAGTTAAATAAAAAACAGTTTGCAGATTTCAATATTTTGCAGATTTCAATATATGCTCAGTATTGGTTGATCAAGCCCATACTCTACAGCATACTTGAAATGCACAATTCCTTAACATGTACATGTTTTTTTTCTCACATTTTCTGTAGACTGTACCCATTGGTCACAGTACTGTACAAAATCGGTGCAATATGGAACATTTTTCCATAACATGATATGCACACATAGGGTCTGTCCTCCCTGCCCACTCATACGCTGAAATGTTGGCTCCGATAGCCTTTACTTCACACGTGCGACATGTCTGTCAACTGAGAGTCGCAGTAGACCAACCCCTATTATCACAAACTACAATCACAAAGCAGCACGCTAAGTTAAAAGTTGCTTGTCTCTTAGTGCACTACAATGTCAGCAAACAGACTCAGGTTACGGTTAAAACAATAGTCAGCAACTCTAATTAGCAGCAGTTTTACTTTATAACAATAATCAAATATAACCTTGGGTGATCACCTTATTTATAAAGCACACAGACGTATTTAGCTCTCTATTCAATATGGGATGATGTTTTCCCTATGCATATGTGTTTTCACATTATACTTATGGCACTACAACTCCTTATCTTTACCCATAGCGTTAACAGAATGGTACGTGATACTATGAGTTCAGATTGAAACACAAACAAGCTCCATAAAGGGCCAGCTCAAGTCATACACTCACACATTTGCACATAAGGTGAACACCAGAGGTTTATATATATTTATATATTTTTTTACTTTTACAAATTTTGAATTAAATTTATCAACATTTACTTACATGCAACAACAAACACAACAAGGTCAGGTCCCTGAGTTATTTTTAGCATCATTTGCACACCTCACCGATCACTCCGCCTACATCACATCTCGGAGTATACCATAAATGCACAATCAACTATGCATTAATAAACAATATACTCAGGTGTGCTTGTAACAGGTGTCTGCTGGCTAGCCCACTTCTTCACTGCTCCCCATCTGATGAATCAGAGGTGAGGAGAGATAGGCAAATGCGTAAACACTGGACGATAGCCCCCAACTGTCAAATCCTAATTTAACCATCTTGTTGCTGTTATTGTTGTTGTTAAGTAAAAGACTGAATTGAAGTCAGATTTAGAAAAGCAATTGATTATTTATTAGAAAGACCATGCCAATATACAGGCTGAGAGGCAACATCCTCTCTCAGCCCGAGTCAAATACATCAACCTCGAAAGCCTGGGGATACACTGTTTTTTATAATATTCGGTTACACCCAATTCTTATCACGCTCCCAGATGATTTCATGCATCTGGAGTACAATGTTATGCTCATAATAGGACAAGGTACCAGCTAGAAGCTAGTTAGCCTTATTTGGTGTTAATTCCAATTCTATTACACACAGTGAGTCTGCTGATTTCCAAACTCTGTTTAAAGTTACATGTATCTGATTAGTGAACTAATGTCTGTATAAAGGTCACCTATCTAACAAAATGGATTAAGAGTTAAGGTATGTTATATAATAAGGTATGTTACAGTATATGATAGGTATAGCTGTATGCTGTACCTATAAAATATGTGACTATATTGTATTAAGAGAAAAAATTATATTCGTTATGCATTCAGATATTTAAAAAGTACCAGTGGTGTCAGGGGGGTTCGGGGAGTGCTTCCAGCACCTGGGTGTCACCTGCCAAATGGTGACACCAAAGTGCCAGCTCCTGCTCAGTGACAGAAGCCAGTTGCTGTATATTATGTGCAGCAACCCAGCTCCTGTTACCTTGGAGAAAGCAGCACCACAGGTACACCAGTCTCCGTGGGCAGCCCGCATTGGCCGCACCCCCAGAGTGCCAAAAATGGGGTCGAACACTTAGCCACACACCCTCCCATGAAGCGACATCCCTGTCCATGAAGCCATGCCCCTTTTGTGTCTGCAGCCACACCGGGTGCACAATAGGTTAGTGACTCCTCTGTACAGTACTTAGAGCAGTGTTTGCGAACCCATAGCTTGCAATCTACCGGTAGCTTGCTGTTGTAATTTAGGTAGCTCACCTTATGGCAATCACCTGATGGTGTGGGGCGGTGTGACAGACACCAAGCAGCAGCCTTCCCCTCTCTACGAGTATTGCGAGTCTGGTCTCAACACAGAAAGAGTCCCAGGGTGAGTGATTCTAATCATTGCTGGGGTGTATGACTCCTACCCAGCCTAGCTTTAGATTTAAATAGCTCCAGGGCATCTAATGGCCTCTAATGAATTTACACACAAGGAGTTGGCAGAGTGAACCTTGCATAGAACATGCCAATTAGAGTACGATAGTAGGAAATTTTAAGTGCCAAGCATCTCATTGAAAATTGTTCTTAAAAGTTTATTTACAAATTGCAATGATATAACTGTATTAATGAAATTACTGTAATTGCTGTTTTTTTATAACACATTTCATCAAATGGCCTTCAGTTTCTTGGTTATTAGCCAGATTTTATTTTCAAACATTTTAGTAGCTCTTCAGGCAGTTTCATTTCTCTCAAACCCCAATTAAGGTTGGAGACCACTGACTTAGAAGGATTGGGTATGTGCCTGCACCGAAAAAAAAGGGCAAAATTTTTTTTTTGCTGTTAAAATTAGAGATGTGCGGCTGGCACTTTCCGTGTTTTATTTTTTTTGTTTTGGATCTGGTTCCATGCTGGGGGTATATTTACTAAGCTCCCGATTTTGACTGATTTGTTGTTTTTTCTTCAAAGTGTCATCTCGGGAATTTACTAAACTCAAATCACGGCAGTGATGAGGTTATTCATATTTTTTTTGGAAGTCAAAGAAAAAATTACGAATAAATACACCATCGGTCAAACGCGGCTGTTTAGGTATACAGCTCTGTAATTTACTATGCATTCGTATTTGAAATCTCTACCGTGAAAGTGCATTGGCAGCCGTGAAAAAAAGCGAATCGTAAAAAAGTCTGGAAAAAAATAGACCTGCTTTTGAGAAGCGTGTTTACATGTGTTTCCAATTCTACATTAATCACACCTGCATTTTTGTCCCTTTAAAAGGGACCCAAGCACATTTTTCAAACCTCTCACTCTGAAATGGCTGCTGCCGTGTGTAGTACTGATTTCTTGTTTGCTGTGGGATACCTGAGACTGCTCCATGAGGCTACAATAAACCAGGGCCAGGAAACTGAACATGGTCAGCAGGTTGTCCAGGTGCCGCAGAGGCTGCGCAGGCCTCATTTTTTTGGGTGTGGTTCATCAAATCGACAGTGTCTAGGTCGACAATGTTTAGGTCGACCACTAGAGGTCGACAGTCACTAGGTCGACATGGATGGAAGGTCGACAAAGTTTCTAGGTCGACGTGTGCTAGGTCGACGGGTCTAAAGGTCGACATGAGGATTTTAAATTTTTTTGGTGTCGTTTTCTTCGTAGAGTGACCGGGATCCCAAATTAGTGCACCGCGTCCCCTCGCATGGTGCCTTCGCTCCACTACCGCTTCGCTCGGCACACTTTACCGTTCCAATCGTAGTCCACGTGGATCGTTAAGTATGAAAAAATCCAACAAAAAAAAAATGTGAAAAACTCATGTCGACCTTTAGACCTGTCGACCTAGCACATGTCGACCTAGAAACCCTGTGGACCTTCCATCCATGTCGACCTAGTGACTGTCGACCTAAATATTGTTGACCTAGACACTGTCGATCTTCAGACCGGATCCCATTTTTTTAGGGGGCGTCTAAACTTAAACGCATTGGCCGATGACCAGGTCATACAGATGTTCCGGCTAAATAGAAACAACATTTTCCATCTGTATGAACTTGTCAAACTGGACCTAGACCCTGAGACAGCACGCTCTCGCTCTGTCTCAGGCCTACACAAACTCCTGGCTGTGTTGCACTTTATGGCTGCTGGCAGCTTTCAGGCTGTGACTGGCGATGTAATTGGTATCTCACAGCCCACCTTTTCTAAATATTTAAAGCAGGTGGGATAAAACATACATATGCCTCTATGTCTAAGTGGTGCTTCTGTTATGTAATATAACACAGTATTGTATTACAGGTCATGACACTCACCTTATATTTTGTAATGTCCACTCAGGTTTTGGATGCTTTGGATACACACATAGATGCCTCTATCTGCTTCCCTACCCAGGAGTCGCAGTGGCATGCAGTCAGGGTAGCTTTCTATGAGCTTGCTGGCATGCCCAATGTGCTGGGTGCCATAGATTGCACACACGTTGAGCTGAGACCACCTAGGGGCAGGCAATACATTTATACCAATAGACATGTGGCCCACTCCACTAATGTCCACGTGGTTTGTGATGCAAATCTAAAAATGTTGAGTGTTGTTGCGGGTTACCCTGGCGGATGCCACGACTTCTTCATCCTCAGTCAGTCATCCCTCTTTGATAAATTTGAGGCCGGACAAATGCCTGATGGATGGTTGCTGGGTATGTTCCAAGTTGGTTGTGTGTATGTGTGTTAACCTCAACATCGTCATTATGTAAGCTATTTTTTGCCTAAACCACATGTCCTAATGTTGGCTATATCTGTCTTTCAGGTGATGGGGGATATGGCTGCTTCTCTTGGCTTCTTACTCCATTGTCATAACCTGATTCCCCTGCTGAACTCAATTACAATAATGCACATAAGTCCATGCGGAATGTGATAGAAAGATGTTTTGGGGTGCTGAAATCTAGGTTTCGGTGTCTGGATAAATCTGCAGGGCTTTTGTTGTATAGTCCCTCAAAGGTGACTAGGATTGTGTTCTGCTGCTGTTTTCTTCATAACATGTGTTTGTGCCAACATCTGCCACATATTGAGGAGGAGGAGGCTGATGTTGGTGATGAAGAAAACAGCCAGCAAGTAGAGGAGTTAGAAACATCTGGCGACAGTGTGAGTACATTGTTTGATATTAGTCATGTTGTTTACAGTTAGTCAATAACATTTTCATCTTACACTGTCAGTCAATAACACATTAAACATTACACATATTGCGTTTGAGTAATTTATTACCTTAAACACTTGAATTTGGTTTGTCACAATTCGATAATCTTTAAATATATTTGAAAATACTGTATATTTTGATACAGGCTTGCTCATTTCCTAGGTGTTTTTTTGCTGGTGCAGAGGATTGTGATGGCACATTTGGTCATGTTCTGCTGGATCATCTAACTGGGGAGGTAACTGGGGTCTGGCTAGGTGTGGTTGTCCCTGAGCTTGAGCTTTGTTGCTGGGATGCCAACACATTTATCTTTTGGCTCAGGTTGTTGAGGCTTGCTGTGAGTTGTGTGGTAGCGGCAGTGTTGTTGATGATGATTCGGGACAAGCTTTCTGTAATTAATTGATTATTTTGGATAATTTGAATGAGGGCTTGTTGATGGCGGTGTTGTTCATCCATTATTCGCTGAAAACTTGCTATCAGTTGGCTGTTGTCGGCTCTCATCTGCTCCTTGGAATTGGCCACTCTGCCAAGTTGCACAATCAGTCTGCCTGAGTTTCTACTGAGTCTAGGTAGATGATGGGGCAGACTGGCAAGATATTGGCTGTGTGTGTTGAGACAGGCATATTTTTGTGCCTGTTGTGTGGCCCAACTGGACCAAAACTGTGGTCCCATTAGTGGCTGGGGGAATGTTGGGCTCAATTGTGGGTTGTTTGGGGTGGTGGAGATATGTCAGCCGGCATGGTTGGCTGGTTATTATCAATCGCTTGCAGGTGGAGTGTGAACGTTTGCTGCAAGTCAGTTTCCTGCTGGGTATCCTGGGGCATGATGTCTGGATCTGTATGGGGTTGAAGACAGCCACAATTTAGTTACTGTTGTGCTTCTGGTAGGTTTCAGCTTTACGTCAACATGCATTACTTCTTAATATGCATGTTGTAAATTATAAATAGAGTGTGGGATAAACTTAAAATATTATTGTACATTATTTTAGAAACATGTGGCTTCTTAGGTACCCTACTCATTTCATCAATTATTTAGGTAAATGTTGGACTATGAGACATACTTAATGTGCTTACACGTAGAACTATAACAAATAAAAATTCCACCATTTACATATTATGTTTGTAGCTTCCTTTGAGAAAACAAACACAATACATTAAATGTGTTGAACAATACACTCATACATTGTTAAAGGCTGTAAGTGTTGCCCAGGAAACTTTTAAAAATATAGTGGAAATAATAATAAAAAAACGGGGGTAAATTTACTAAGGTGGTAGATTTGTAGAACTGGTGATGTTGGCCATGGCAACCAATCTGATTCTACTTACCATTTATGTAGCTGCTACTAGCAAATAATAGATATAATCAGATTGGTTGCTATGGGCAACATCACCAGTTCTAAAATTCTACCACCGTAGTAATTTTTCCCTATGGTTGGCAGGAGTGGGCAAACCTATTTAGCGCATATTGTTAAGTTGAGATGTGAACAACGAAATAATGCTTACCATGGGGTCAAATTACTAAAATGGAAGTTAGATATAAGATGGGATGTTGTCTGTAGCAACCAATCACATTGCAGGGATTATATTCGAGAAGGTGCTGTATTAATGTGACGTAGAATAAGATTGCTTGCTATGGTCAACATCACATCTTAAAAAGAACTCCCATCTTAATAACGTTACCCCCATGTGTTTGCTGGTGGGGATTAATACAAGGATGAGTGTGTGTTTTTGGTTATGTTTTTTTGGTGTGTAAAAACACTGTTTTTTTATAATATTGTATTTTTATGTTTACTCACCAGACAGCTGAGGGGATTGTGGTTCCTCGCTTTGTGGACTGGCCAAAATGGCTTCTGGTGGCTGAGCAAACACAGTGGAGATGCGCCGTTGTGGTGGTGAGGATGCGGGTGTAGATACCGCCTCAAGATGCCGTCTCTTGCTAACCATCTTCTGAAGACTGGCAGACCCCTGTGAAGGTCATCTTAGTGGAGGGTGGTGCGATGATGAAGTTCCTATGGGATAATATACACATTATAATTCTGTCTTTCTATGTGTTTGCAGATTATGCGTATACACAAAATTCTTACCTGCATCGCCAGCATCCGCATCTCTTGGCAGTGTGGTTTGTGTCCTGGCTGTGCTGGCTCTCTTTCGTACTGTCGAAATATGAAGATTGTCCTTATGAGCATTATATTGTGATTATATATTTAATCAAAAACCTTATTGTGATGTGGACATATGAAGAACATTATCAGAAGTAAACAAAACTTTGGGTATGCTTTTCTGGCTGACTTCATTGGGTGTGTATACATTAATTATGAACCAATTACACCAACCAATCCACACCCTAAGGTGCAGAGTTCACAATTTTATACAACTACAAAACCAACCGTGGATGTTTAACACAACAAGAATATTAGCCTGTAATTAAAAATTGATTTGTGACAAAAATAACTCACAACAACCAAATATATTATAAAAAATTATAACAAAATATATAATCTGCGGTAAAAATCACATCATGCACACAAAGGCCTACCCAGAACAACATACAATAACCATAACTACATTCAACTAAATTGACTTAACATTCAGGAAAACACGAGTCACACTTCATTTAAGGTCACCCCCAAAAATAAAAAATAAATAAAAAAAGGCAGCAAAAGGGCCAGGACAACTGCTAACTTCACAATACAAAGGGAAAAAACATAACTATTTATGTATAAAACTACATCACCAACACATTAGAACAATGAAACAATTTAGAATCACAATTAGCTAGAATACATTTCAGACAACTAAGGACAAAGCACATATGTTAAAAAAAAAGAATTATTGTACAACAAACTCACCATCCTGCCTTGGACAATCCGAATCCCGGACATTAGTCGCACCAACCACTTCTGGCGGAATAAGGGAACGCACAGGCTCCTCCCAAACCCGATATAACGCTCTGAAGGGATGGCCACCCCCTGTTTGTCTGGCTGACTTAGCCTCCTTCGCCATCTTAGTCTTGACACGGCGCTTGATGTTGTAGAATCGCTTACGACACGTGTCCTCGGTCCTCCTCACCACACCCTCACTATTAACTGCCGCTACTACCTTCCCCCACAGAACACTCTTCCTGTGTGAAGGAACCTTGGCAGCATCAGGCCCAAACAGCTGACGATGATGTCTCATCAGCTCCTGCACCAATGCTACATTCTCTGCATAGCTGAACTTCACATTGCGCCCAGTCTTTGTAGTGGTGCGTGGCTGCGGAGCCACAGCACCATCACTGTCACTCTCACTCGAGGCCGCAGCACCAACCTCCTCCTCCTCCACCCCCTTACTAACCTCCTCCACCTTACTCACCTCCTCCCTCTCACTCACCTCCTCCCTCTCACTCACCTCTGACTGGAACATATTCCGGACAAACAACAAATAAAAACTGATAAAAATAAAACACAATACACACTCCTCCACTACCACTACCACTACACACCACACACCAAACACACACACACACACACACACACACACACACAGACTCACTCACTCACAAACAATGACAATAGACTGAAAAAAAATACAAAGACAAAAAACTAAACAGACTTTTAAATAACTACACAAGTATGACAAGACTACTTACACACAGTACAGCACTCAGTAATCGCAAAAAAACACCTCAAATCCTCCAAAAACTCCAAATAACTCTCCAACACCAAACACCACTTCCTCTCACCTCTCCACTAGCTAAACCCACGAGGTTCGGTCGGTTTGGGGCGGTTTTATAGTAATGAGCACAGACACTCCTCCATCTGGAAACAAACCAATCACGGACGAGTGACAAAAACGAAAGTTAGAAAAAAATTGCGGCCAGGAACAAAAAAAACACTGCCGTAACATTCAAATGGCGCATTCTTAAAAAAACACACAACACGGCAGCAAAAACACAAAATCGGTCACATTCTACCTTTGAAAAACACGAATGACATCGACATCGAAAAATGAAAATAATCAAAATACGACAGCATAGTAAATGAGGTGTAAAAAACCCAAAAAGTTGCAAATTCACACATTCGATGCCAATCGTGATTCATCTCCCACCAAATCGACATAAATACGAATTTTAGTAAATATACCCCCTAGTGTTTTGGATCTGGATTGGTTTAGCCAAAACCACCCTTTTCGTGTTTTGGGTTTGGATCTGGGTGATTTTTGAAAAAAAAAACATAAAACCAGCTAAAATCATATAATTTGGGGGTCATTTTGAATCTACGGTATTACTAACCTCAATATCATTCATTTCTACTCATTTCCAGTCTATTCTGAACACGTCACTCCTCACAATATTGTTTTTAGCCCAAAAGGTTGCACAGCGGTGGCTGGATGACTAAGCTAAGCGACACAAGTATGCGGCACAAACACCTGGCCCATCTAGGAGTGGCACTGCAGTGGCAGACATGATGGCAGATTTAAAAAATAGGCCCCAAACAGCACATGATGCAAAGAAGAAAAATAGGTGCATTCAGGTAGCTGGATGGCTAAGCTAAGCAACACAAGTGTGCGGCACAAACACCTGGCCCTTCTAGGAGTGGCACTGCAATGGCAGACAGGATGGTACTTAAAAAAACTAGTCCCCACACAGCACCTCATGAAAAGATGAAAAAGAGGTGCACTGAGGTAGCTGTATGACTAAGCTAAGCAACACAAGTGTGCAGCACAAACAATATGGGACATGCTGGAATTTGCCCATATGTAATACACGCACAATATTGGTGGCATAGGATAGCGTACCCTTAAACCAAACACACACATTGCAAAGCCGGTAAAATTAATTTGGATAATAATATCCCTTTTATTTGAAGCTATTATAATAATATGCAGCACAGGCGAGCGTACCGCTACACCACACAGGGCAAACCCTGTAAAAATAATTTTTATAATAATATAAGTAATGTATATAAGCCTTTCATTTGGAGTAAATAATATACAGCACAGGACACAACCACTGGACTTATGGCAGCACAAGACGCCACCACTGGACTGATGCAGCACAAGACAGCAATAAATAATAAATAAATAAATAAAGTTGTACTGTCACGGTGTGTGTGTCCTGTTTTTATTGGAGTATTTTTTTAGTAGTAGTACTACAGGTACCAGCGGGCCCGGTTTGCCACCGCATGCTGGTACTTGTGGTTCTCCAAGTACCAGCTTGCGGGGTAGGCTTGCTGGGACTTGTAGTACTGCTACTAAAAACAATATTCACAATTTCACACTTGGCTATCAGCCCCCCATCCGCCGCCCTTGGATGGGGGGACAGCCTCGGGCTTCACCCCTGGCCCTTGGGTGGCTGGAGGGGGGGAACCCCTTGATTGAAGGGGTCCCCACTCCTCCAGGGTACCCCGGCCAGGGGTGACTAGTTGGGGTTTTAATGGCACGGCCACAGGGACCGACATCAAAGTGTCCCCCGGCTGTGGCATTATCTCCCCAGCTAGTGGAGCCCGGTGCTGGTTTCAGAAATACGGGGGACCCCTACGCTTTTTATCCCCCATATTTTTGGAACCAGGACCAGGCGCAGAGCCCGGTGCTGGTTGATTAAATATGGGGGAACCCCTGTTATTTTTTCCCCCATATTTTTTCAACCAGGACCTGCTCAAAGAGCCCGAGGCTGGTTGTGCTTAGGAGGGGGGACCCCACGCAATTTTTTTCACTGTTTTTACACTAAACAGACCCTTTCCCATAGATAACCATGCACAGATCTCACTGATCCGTGCATGGTTATCCAAACTCGACTGGAAAAAGCAGGTCTATTTTATTGCTGCTTTTTTTAACGAATTGAAAAAAAACAGACCCGCACTTGAGCACTCAGAAACTAACACCCAAATACGAATGAATAGTGAATGCCCGTATTCTATGAAATAACAGCCGCATTTGACCGATGGTCTATTCATTCGTATTTTTGAACGTTGTCATTCAAACCATTACGAATAGTCCAAACACTGCAGAGATTGGTGCTTAGTGAATTCCCGGATTGGGACTTAGAAAAAAAAAACACAAATTGGCCAAACTCTGATTTTTTGTAAATACTGGCCCAGGTGTCTCCCCGGTGCCTGATTTAAACAAACCACATCACCATCAGAATCCTCCTCGTCAACTTCCTCCTCAGCGCCAGCAATACCCATTTCCTCATCCTGGTGTACTTCAACAGTGACATCTTCAATTTGAATATCAGCAATTGAACTGTGGGTGCTCCTTCCAGCACTTGCAGAGGGCGTGCAAATGGTGGAAGGTGCCACCTCTTCCTGTCAAGTGTTGGGAAGGTCAGGCTTTGCAACCGCCGACACACTTGGACTCTCCTTGGGGATTTGTGATACCATCTTAGAATGCACAGTTCTTTACTGTGCTTTTGCCAGCTTAACTCTTTTCAATTATCTAGTGGGAGTATGAATTCTTCCATTGTTATGTTAATCTGAACCACTAATCATGAACATAGGCCAAGTCCTAAGCCATTCCTTGCCACTCCGTGTCATAAATGGCATATTGGCAAGTTTATTTTTCTCCTCAGACCATTTACATTTATTTTTTGGGGGTCATTTTACTGAACTTTTGCTTTTTGGATTTCATATGCCCTCTACTATGATATTGGGCATCGGCCTTGGCAGACGACATTGATGGCATTTCATCGTCTATGTCATGACTAGTGGCAGCAACTTCAGCACTAGGAGGAAGTGGTTCTTGATCTTTCCCTATTTTATCCTCCAAATTTTTGTTCTCCATTATTTTTCTAGAGTAATATAACAATGGGGGTCATTCTGACCCATTCGCACGCAGCGGTTCTTCACTGCGGTGCAAATGGCACAAAACTGCACATGCGCGGCGCCCACAATGTGCACGTTGCCTGGCAGTGATCACTTTCTTCTGTCTTCTGGTCGTTGCCCAGCGTGCTGTCGCCAGGCAATGACCAGAAGACAGAAGAAAGTGATTACTGACGCGGTCGCAAGAAGATTGACAGCGGGAAGGCGTTCTGGGGTGTCTACTCACCATTTTCCGGGCGTGGAGATCCAAACGCAGGCGTTTCCAGGCGTTGGAGGGTGGATGTCTGACGTCAATGCCGTGACCTTCGTTGCTGGATCTGTCGCACGGGGTTAGTAAGTCTGACCCTGGTCTTGTTTTGCAGGAAACTTTTTTAGCATAGCAGGGCTGCGCAAGCGATCGCAGACCTGCTATGCTAAAATACACTCCACCATAGGTGGAGTCAAGTTGATCGCAAGAGCAGCAAAAAGTTGCTTTGTGTGGTCAACATGGAATGAGGGCCTATATGCGGTACAGGATAGCATACCTCTACACCACACATGGCAAACCCTGTGAAAATTATATGTATTAAATATTAATAACCCCTTTATTTGGAGTAAATAATATACAGCACAGGACAGCACCGCTGGAATTATATGGCAGTACCACTGAACTTATACGGCAGTACCACTGGACATTTACAGCAGTATCACTGGACTGAATTTTTATGCCAGTACCGCTGGAATTATACGCCAGTACCACTGGAATTATACGGCAGTTCCACGGGAATTATACGGCAGTACCACTGGAATTATATAGCAGTACCACGGGAATTATACAGCAGTACCACTGGACATATATGGCAGTATCACTGGACTGGATTTATACGCCAGTACCGCTGGAATTATACGCCAGTACCACTGGAATTATACGGCAGTATCACTGGAATTATACGCCAGTACCGCTGGAATTATACAGCAGTATCACTGGATTTATACAGCAGTACCGCTGGACATATGCGGCAGTATCACTGTACTGGATTTATACGCCAGTACCGCTGGAATTATACGCCTGTACCACTGGAATTATACGGCAGTATCACTGAATTTATACGGCAGTACCGCTGGACATATACAGCGGTATCACTGGAAATATACGGCAGTATCACTGGACATATACGGCAGTACCAGTGGACATTTACAGCAGAACAGGGACACCACCACTGGACTGATGCAGGGTAACACAGCACCACTCCAATGGATTGGATTTATACAGCAGCACTGGACATATAGCAGCACAGGATATCACCACTGTGACTGGACTGATGCAGCACAAGACACTACCACTGTACTGATACAGGACAACACAGCACCACTGCAATGGACTGGACTTATACAGCAGCACTGGACATATGGCAGCAGAGGACACCACCACTGTGACTAGACTGATGCAGCACAAGACAATACCACTGAACTAATGCAGGACACTGAGGATGGAGACACGTCCTCTCTCCACACTCTCCAATGCCGGAGTGAAAATGGCGGTGACGTGCGGCTCCTTATATGGAATCTAAACCACGGGAGAATCCAACAGCGGGATGATGATGTTTTGCCTCATTCTGTTTTCCGAGTCAGGTGGGAAAACTCTAGCCTGACTCGAATCCAGGCTCGGGTAGTGAAGTCCGGTAGGGTTCGGTTTTCAGGGAACAGAACCCGCTCATCTCTATTAAAAATATTCTAGTTTTTTATAATAATTCAATTTAAACTATCATTTTTCAAGAGTGTGTGTTTTGAACAGGCAGCTTCCATTACTGTACCTTACAACTACCCCCTATTTCGGTAGGTTTCACATTTGCATAAGTAATTTCTACCTTTAGTTTCACTGTCATCTGTTTCATGTTGTGGATGTGTTTATAAAATAAGATATACATCCAATCAAATTAAAATATACAACTGGTTTTGTATAGTTGACAGTTAATAAAGTACATAGAAATAAGTAAGTTAATTGCTATAATGAGGGCTTGCATGTTCTATCGTATATAGAAATTTTTAAATAACTTATATGTCTCAATTGTTAGGTATGATGTGTGTTCAGGCATTGTTGTTTGCAGAGTTACATAGACAAACACCAGCGGACTCAAAGTATTAATAGCCCAATTACTAACCTGTTGATTTGGTAAATTAGTTAGTAGGTATACTAACACACACTGATACACACTGGTTCTCATGGATCAAAGCTTAGAGTATTATACAGATCACCAACCGGTGAGTGTATCCTGCTTAAGTAGTGGTAAAGGATGGTGAAACAGCTTCATGCAGGTAATCACTGGAGTCTATCATGTGCTGAGCAGGAGAGTTCTGACCCCTGCCATGTCACTTCCCACAAAGTCTCTCAGAATCTACAGATGGCTACAGTCGCATGGTGCAGCAGTATATCGGGCTTGAGGGCAAACTTCCCTGCGTCCTCATGCCCAGCATATATGCAACAAGCACATGAAAACCACACACAGTGCCATGTTTGTTATGCTCATATGGTTTATAGATCAATTTATCAGAAAGAAAAACATCTCCAACGCTGTTATTGTACAATTATATATAAACATATGTAAATCATATTAAATACCAAGTATATTTTTAAACCTTGAGAAGAGACTCTTAGCAGTATCAATCACTCCCCTCTCATCTCTCATGCCTTCACTGTAAGTGAGGTCCTGTTGTATCTCACTTTCATCAATCTCATTGTTGATTTTATCCTCCCTACAACAAGGACAAAAATGTTATTGTCAGCATATGCAGTAGTACTAAATCAATATGTAAACCATTATTAGTGATATCTATCTAATTATGTAGCATGTCAGAGTGAGACAAACTTTTGGTGAAGTGACACTTGATTTTTTAAATAACATTCGACTTAAAATTGATATCTAAACAAATAGAAGACATTCACATTATTAAACAGAACAAGGACAATTTTATTAAAGGTTTATTTTAAATCAATGTTTTGTTTTAGGGGCTAAATCTCACATTTATTGACAATTAAAAATCATTATCCAAAATGTGTGTTAGTAAATGTGCGTTTTATTTATGTATTTTACCCCATGACTTAGTGTAGCATTGGATACAACAAATTATATCTATAGGTCAACACTCTAGGGTGTATTTGTCTCTGTTATGTACAGTATTGCCTACATTGAAATAAAAAAACAACTTGCTCCCAGGAATCATCATAACAATTAAGGAAGTATTTTAATTTCAGAAAATTCACCCATGACCTTGGATGTGACCAGGATGGAGACAAGTCATGTGTGCTGGCTGTTTAAAATAGTAGGCACATTTTGAGACACTTTCACAAGCTCACAATTTCTAGTCCTTCCTGTACCCACCACCTGTGATTTTAGTAATTTTTCAACACATTAGGACACTCAGAGGGGTCAAGGGGGGGGGGGGAGATAGGAGTAGACACCGACTAATCCAGCCAATGAGTTCCGCTGAATGCCTTGGTGGCCATACTCAGCTCTTCTGGCTGCTTCGGCCGCATTCTATCAGCCAGTGTCTCGTGAGATTTTACAGCATACTCCCACGACACTCTGACAGCAGTGAAGCTCCTCATCGGTTGCTGTCAGGTAACAGCTGATCCACCGAAGAGAGAAAAACTGGCAACAGCTAAACTCCGGTTTTATTTTAGTAGCAGTGAGTAGTCTGAGGTACAATGTGTGAACTTCTAATGTGTGGGGGCCCCGGGATGACCGCACTTGTTGCCCGTGCTATAATCCAGCCCTGCCTGTAATTCAAGATTATTTTAGTATGTACTGTATGCCATCATATTTTGTATAACACTCTTTTTTAATAAAAATCTGTCCATTTATGTGTTTTTGATTGTTGACTGCAACTTTATGCAAATGCCCTGTTGATACCCTTCAATGGGGTACATATGTGCATCTGAATGTGCATGGATTGAGACACCCTATCAGCATCCACATAATGTGAAATACTGGTTGGTGCATCTTTATACAGAAAATTGGTCGCACCAGCAAAACTTGCCCCAGCCTTATGGTAATGTGGGTAAAGTTTTCCTACCCAAGTATGGCAACCAATGTAGGTTAATATAACTAGCTTAACAAGGATCATAAGGTACCTACATATGAGACCATCACTGTAACTGTAACTTTGGCAGCTAATAACTCTGTTGGTTGTGCTCCCAAGAGTCAAAAAAATGTATAGTTTGAGACAGAAAAGTAAACTCTATGTGTTGTGGCACTCTTACATAATAGATTCAGTTAAAAAAAAATCAGTCTTTTTGTATTAAAATCTTTATTCATTAAAGGTACTTCAACAACATCTCTCTGTTCTCACATTCAACATTAAAATGCTGGATACATGTTACATAAGCATATAAATTGTTAAATTATTGAAGCACTTGTTAGTACATAAAGGGGCTAATTCAGACTTGTTCACTTGCTAGAGGTTTTTTGCAGTCCTGCGTTTGCATAGTCGCCGCCCATAGGGGAGTGTATTTTTGCTTTGCAAGTGTGTGTAGCAGAGATGTGCAAACAGATTTTGTGCAGTATATGAGTAGCCCAGGACTTACTCAGCCACTGAGAACGCTTCAGCCTGTCCTGGACCGGAATTGACTTCAGGAACCCTCCCTGCAAACGCTTGGACACATTTGCATTTTTCCAGACACTCCCAGAAAAGTCAGTTGCCACCCACAAATGCCTTTTTCCTGTCAATCTCCTTGCGAACACCCGTGCACAAACCCATTGCTGAGCGGTGATCCACTTTGTACCCATGCAACTGTGTGCAAGTGTGTGTAGCAGAGATGTGCAAACAGATTTTGTGCAGTATATGAGTAGCCCAGGACTTACTCAGCCACTGAGAACGCTTCAGCCTGTCCTGGACCGGAATTGACTTCAGGAACCCTCCCTGCAAACGCTTGGACACATTTGCATTTTTCCAGACACTCCCAGAAAACAGTCAGTTGCCACCCACAAATGCCTTTTTCCTGTCAATCTCCTTGCGAACACCCGTGCACAAACCCATTGCTGAGCGGTGATCCACTTTGTACCCATGCAACGCGACTGCACATTGCGGTGCATACGCATGCGCAGTTCAGACCTGATCGCCTGCTGTACAAAAATGCAGTCTAGCTACCAGTTCTGAATTAGGCCCAAAGTCTTGAATCATAAGTAGCAAAGTTTATTTTGCATCTTTTCATTCAGGATCGCAGTATGCAAAGGATATGTTCAAACAAGATATACTGGTAAATGTATGAAGCAGTGATAAGTGTGGAGAAGTGAGCCAGTGGAGAAGTTGCCCATGGCAACCAATCAGCGTTGAAGTAACATTTATAATTTGCATACTATACAACTGTACGGAGCAGCTGATTGGTTGCCATGGTCAACTTCTCCACAGGCTCACTTCTCCATTCTTATCACTGCTTCATACATTTACCCCACAGTTTGAAAAAATATTCTGTTTGACAATATGCAAATTAATGGTAAACAATAATTGGTGATAGAGCACCCTTTCAATCGTGGATCCATAATGGCTGTAATAATGGATAACAACATCAAATATATGCACTGTTAAAAAAATATATTTTGCTAATGTGAAATATTGTGCTACCAATTCACTATACAATTATCTATATATAATCTTTATTGGCTGTTCCAACCTGTACCAGTATTGCAATAATTAGTCCAAATGCCCAGTAAGACACACAAGATCTTACTTAGTCACACACAGTGACAACTGATTATAGATATGCTACATAAGAAAATCCATGTCATCAGTTATCTTCAAAAAAGAAGGCTAACCAATGCATTTATGCTTGTAATGAAGAGGTTCAAATACCTCTAACAATGCTTACAGTACATATAATACCACATTGGAAGTTATCTTGAAATATAATATGACAAGACAGTGAACTGGAGGGTGAGTGTACAGCTAAGGGGATCAGGGATGAGGGAGAACAGAGAAGTATGAGGGATCTGTTGTTCAGCAAGTAATGTGGCTCCACACCCTGTTGGTAACAACTAGTGCAGGGTATAGGGGAACACCGCTCAATGAGAGTCTCTCCAGAAATAAAAACGTACAGTAAGTACAGTAGGTTGTTTAGCATCTCTGTATACAGACTCTTTCAGCAACACACCAGTGCCACTCAAACAACACACCCATAAAAGGAACAATCTTTCTGTATCCACTTAGTCACCTCCCTGTCATCCCCAAGGAATGTCCAATACATTTGTAAAATTATAAGATGTATCCTATACAACTCAATCACAAATCCAACTGTGTGCACACTATCTGGATGCATGCACAGTGCTTCACAGATACATGTGTAGAAGAGAGCAATTGTTCCACTAGAGCTGACTTCGGTGTGCGCACTGTGTGCAACTCATCATTTGGCCCTATGGCTTTAAATCTAGACACTATCAATGAAATAAGTATTTCCGAACAGTAAAAAAAAGTCTAGATTTAATACTTTTCACAACTTAACATCTACATTATTATGGAATTGAATAACATCACACAGATAAAATGCAGAAAAGCATTTAAAATAATACATAATGTATATGGGTATACGCCACTCTACATATTTACTTAGGTGGTCATTCAGACCTGACTACTGCTGTGCGCTTTCTCTTGGGAGCTACTCTTCCAGTACAAAAGCATCATCACTGTGCAATGGTTTTTTACTTGTGCGGATAGGGGGGCATGAAGGGCCCACCGGGGGGATGCAGTTATAGGGGCCCATACTTAGGGGTGTGGCCAGCCTACAAAGGGAGTGTGGCCAGCCTCCACAGAGGCTTGAAATACACAATAGTCTAGTGTAGTGTAATGCAACATATCTACCATGTATAACACAAGTGCACAGTCTGGAACCTGTTACCTAGAGGAAGGAGTGGGCCCTCGGACAGTGGGGCCTACTGGTGGTTTCCCTGGTACCCCTGTGGGCCAGTCCAACCCTGTCTATGATTAGGTCTGAAGCACCCCCATGATTACCACACATCTAAAACATCTAATCCAGTCAGCCCTCAATTAGATAAATCCATGGCAGCACTTAAAACTTTGCCTTGGGCATAATAAACATGATAAAAATTACATAGTTTTCAGAAATATTTCACATTCTTCAAGCACCAATCCCAATACATTTTTCTACAAAAATCTAAATTGGAAGGAAATATTAACTTCTCCAAATTACACTTTATATCCTGGCTACTACAGACACACCTCCAAACTTCTGTAGACTGATAAGCGGAACATGGTGTGTTGCAGCCGCGCCTGTGTCCGAAAAGGGGGAGTGGCCTTGGGAGAAGGGGTGGGGCCTTGGAAGTAGGGGATGGGCCTCGCCGCATGACTCCCGTTTTCATCATTTTGGGGAAATTCACAGCACTCCCCGAGCAGCTGTGCAGCCCCCTGCTCACCTTCCCGCTCTGTTTAGATGTGCACGGCATCTAATCAGTGATCACCAGCTGCTATGTAGAGCAGAGCAGCGGTGACCATAGGGTCTCCTAACCTGCCCTTACCCGTGGGACACTGCGGCCTGTGAGTGGGACAGAGGATTAGTGTCAGAATAGTGGGACTGTCCCGCTGGAATTGGGACAGTTGGGAGGTATGGCTCCAGATGTGTCTGTGATACAATTAGCCTCAATAGAAGCCAATATACACTGTTGTGGCAGAGGCTGCCACCAGGTGGAGTCTCACAGTGCCAGAAAGAGTCAAGCTTGTCAGAAAAAAAGGGTTTTTGTTGTTGCACATTCTCAGTGGTGACAGTGAGATACCAAGGAGCAGATCTGGAGAGCGGGGTGAGATGCCACAAGTTTTTGAGCTGAGACTGGGGTAGTGACAATGCTGAGGTTGTGATAAATGTCACTGAATACCTACTAATAGAGTCCTGGAGACTGCAGCGGTAACATCAGCAGTGTGTATGAGAGATTCAGAGATTCAGTGTTACAACACTGAGAGGAACAGCAGAGATCCATGAAGGCTGTGTGAGTTTAAATGATTAATGGAGGTGTTCCTACTGAGAGTGTAGAAATATATATGATGACAGCGTGATATTTGCTGATATATTCATGAACTGAGTTTATTAATGCTGACTAAATTGACTGAAATACAAAATACGAGTGAGTGCTGAATATATTTGTTCTACCAATGTGGAACTATATTCTTTGTACCATATCAATGTAAAGTTGAAACATTTGTCCTCTAGAATCAATAAAGACCAGCATTATATGCTAATTCTGTCAACTTTGTGGATTTATGGATTATAAATAAAAGCATGTAATAGGACAGTGACCACCAAGTAGGGGTGTATCTAGGGATCCAAGCTCCCCTGGCAAAGTAAGGACTGGTGCTCCCCCATATTAAAAACAGGTGCAGTGTGCGCCTAAGGCATATGCCAAAAAAGAGGCTTAGTCTTGTGGTTAAGGGTTGTGACCATACAATAGTACCCCTTAGTAACATTACCCCACACAGTAGTGTCTCTTATTCACATTACACCACACAGTAGTGTCCCTTTTTCACATTATGCTACACAGTATTAGTGCCCATTACACATTATGCTACACAGTGTTAGTGCCCATTACATATTATACCCACAGTAGTAAAGTGCCCTTACACATTATACACACAGTAGTAGAGTCCCTTACAAATTATGCCCACAGTAGTAGTGCCCCTTAACATTATGACCACAGTACTAGTATTCCTTTCACATTATGCCTGCACAAATGTAATACCCCTTAACATTATGCCCAAAGAAGTAGAGTCCTTTAACATAATGCTCACATTAGTAGAGCCCCTTAACATAATGCCACATTGTAGTAGTGCCTCTCAACATTATGCCCACAGCAGGAGAGCACCTTAACTTTATGCCACACTGTAGTAGTGCCTCTTAAGATTATGCCAACCATAGTAGTGTCCATCCCACATTTTGCCAACACCATAGGGCCTCTTAGCATTATACCCATAATAGTAGAGCCCATAACATTATGCCCCAGTAATAGAATCCCATAAACATTATGCCACACAGCAGTGCTCCTTATACATTATTGTGTTGACCCATTGACCACTTCCTTTTATTTACATGCTGCCAGACTCAGCTCCTTTGAAAAAGTAGTGCTCAGTTCTGTTTTAATAATAGCATAAAGCTGCAACTAACTGGCCTGGAATCTGCTAATTTTGACTGAATGATGAAGCTGCAGCAATACCCTAATGCTGTAGTAAGGAGTTCTACTTCTCTGCCCTTGCTGTGCTCTTCTTGGGAGATGAGATGTCATGAAGAATCATCTCCCCAGTCCAGTCAATGTATCTAGCAAGCCAAGGAGAGGAAGGGAAGCGAGGACAGTGCAGGCAAAGCTAGTATATTAATCTGTGGTGGGCACCTGCCAATTAAATTTTTTTGCCCAGTGTGTGGGCTGTGGAGTCTATCTGATAGCTGGATTAGCATGTGTTTTGCCTCCCCCTAGAAGGAGGTTAATTTTAGCATCTGGCTGCAGGTGGCATCACTGGGTATACCCCCCTTGACAGGAACCACTGGCAATTGCCATCTTAGCCAAGGGGTGGAGATGCTCCTGCCACCTTTCAAGGGAGCACTACTTTAAATTCAATAAAATAAATAGAAATAAAGAAAACAAATACTATCCTTACATACATATATACATATACAGTGTGTATATATATATATATATATATATATATATGTGTGTGTGAAAGCCCTCACTCACATAATGACATAATTACATCATTACCAATACATTTCTTGCATGAACGATAACACCTATATGGACAATTGGATCAAAAGTTGGATTGCACCACCAGTATGTAGAATTTACTAAACTACACTGTCACTTTTTACCGTATCTCTCACTCACTCACTGACTGATTTATCACTAATTCTTTTACTTCGCGATATGTTAGGAAGCTTAAATTTAACACAGGTATTCTTCAAGTGGGAAATAGGAAAACTACATAATCACAATTTTAATAAACCTCCCCAAAGGGGATGAAAAGGGGGTTGATATAATGACGTCATTACCAATGAGTGGCTTGCGTTGTGTGAACGATAATGCCGAAATGGACAATCTGATCAAAATTGGAAGGCACCTCCACTTTGTAGAATTTAGTAAACTACAAAAATTGTCTTGTCACTTTTTACCGTATCTGCTATGGGTGCACCTTGGGTAATGCCAAGTACCATAGATTATTATTTACGTACATTAAGACATCTCAATTTACATCTCTATAGATTTCTATAGACTCCCATGTGACGAAAGGGTAGAACAGCTAATGTATATATATATATATATATATATATATAGACAGAGGTGGAGGTCCGGCACAGCCACATAATTGAGTAATACACTGGGTGCCCTCACAAGAAGGAAATGGATAGCATGGAAATGGTTCGGCACTCCAATGATTTTCACGCTGATTGCAATGTAAGATACTATATACTGTATCTTATACTGTATCTTACATTGCAATCAGAGTGAAAATCATTGGAGTGCAGCACCATTTCCATGCTATATATATATGTATATATACAACTCATATCAGTCTGGCACTCCTTTCAACAAAAAACATCACCTGCACCGGTGCCTTCATAAACGTGAAGATACAAACTTGAAGATGCGGCACTCTGGTTCACTTAAACAGCAACAAACGGGTGTGGAATCCCATATTTAGGTCAACGTTTCAATATTTTATTTATATTGTCATCAGGATACAAGTATACATAAAAACAAACATACCTTTATACAAGACCATCACCACGTGAATGCCGGCATCAGAGCGGGACTGCCCCCCCGCCCCTTTGCTGCGCTGAAAACAGACGTCATAGACATGAGCCCATTGATTCCTCGTGTTATCACCATGACAACCAAACAAAGTATAGAGACACAAAACGCACTATAATTACATGAATAATAATACTTTGTCATACTATTATAAATCATGATTCACCCAGATCTTACATAGGGAATATATATAGGCAATTTTCAAAGCAAAAATATAGTAAAATATTACCGTAATGCTGCATAGGCAATACTTTCATTAAGTCCCTTAGGGGCCATTACATCAAGACGGTGGATCCATTGCGCTTCACAGCGCAGTAATTGTAAGGATCTATTGCCCCCTCTAATATTAATAGGAACCGTATCGATCATACGGTATCGGAGACTTGTGAGAGGATGTTTAAAAAGTGCAAAATGACGGGCAACGGGTTGATCACTTGTACCCGAGGTGATCGCTGCTCGTATAGCAGCCCTATGGTTGCCCATGCGTTCCTTGAATTTGCTCTCAGTTTTACCAATATATGATAAGCCGCAAGGGCAGATTATTTGGTAAATTACAAACGAAGAGTTACATGTGAAGTGATGTCTAATAAAAAATTGTTTTCCTGATTGAGGGTGACAAAAAACATCTCCCGTAAGGAGGAATTGACAAGTGGTGCAGGTGCATTTAAAGCATCCTACACGGGTATTGGTCAGAAAAGTGGTTTTCTTAATAGGCCGTACGGAAGTCAGAGTTTTAACTAGGGAGTCCTTCAAATTTTTTCCCCTTGAGAAACAGGGCATTAATTCATGCTCCTGTAGATGTAATTTGTCATCACTTTGAATGATGGGCCATAATTTTTTTGCTTTATTCATAATCACTGGTGAGCAAACATTATATTTGCTCACCCAAGGTAATTTATTTTTATTTTTGTTTTTCTTTTTCTGGCTTCCAGGCTCTGTCATGTCGTCTCTAGATAACAAACTGGAGCCATCCATCCTTAACACTTTTTCTTTACATTGCAATAGCAAATTAAGTTTATATCCCCGTTCTAGGAAGTGGTTAATCATTACATCAAGTTGCTCAATTGCAACCTGCCTGTCACTATTAATCCTCATCACCCTTATCATTTGGGAATATGGTAAACCGTTAATTAGTGCTCTGGGGTGGCAGCTCTGTGGTTTTAGTAACATGTTTCTGTCAGTTTCTTTAGAAAAGAGTTTCGTGTGCAGGCTATTATTCTTAATGGATACATTTACATCCAGAAAGTTGATATTATCCTTACTGTAATTACAACTGTGAAATGTATGCCATATTGTATCTCACTACATATCCGAGCGCTGCCACGTGCTGGGAGTTCACGGTCGGCGGCCATGTTGTCAGGTTGCTAAGCGATCCAGCTCGGTATACCGTAATGTGCATAGACCTCGCTTATCCCAATGTAATTGAGCTAGGGGATTGTGACGCTCCTTCAGCATTGCCCCCTGAACTGTGAAATGTATGCCATATTGTATCTCACTACATATCCGAGCGCTGCCACGTGCTGGGAGTTCACGGTCGGCGGCCATTTTGTCAGGTTGCTAAGCGATCCAGCTCGGTATACCGTAATGTGCATAGACCTCGCTTATCCCAATGTAATTGAGCTAGGGGATTGTGACGCTCCTTCAGCATTGCCCCCTGAACTGTGAAATGTATGCCATACTGTATCTCACTACATATACGAGCGCTGCCACGTGCTGGGGGTTCACGGTCGGTGGCCATTTTTAGTGTGCATAGAACTCGCTTATCCACATAGGCCCCTGTGTTTTTAACTACTATATTGAGATGCACATTTCTAGGCCTACAGTATTTAATATACAGTAAGCAGCATTGTTGTTAGGCAATAATTGAAGAATTTACATACAGTACTGACATGTACTGTATGTAATGCTTGTACATCATGTCAGTCGACCCTTATGCTGTACACTACTGTAAGTCTCACAGGGCCCATGCACTTCCAAGGAGGGTTATTTACTGTACTGTATCTGTTTCATACAGGAAACTAATTGCAGTCCATAACACTGAAGTTGTATTTTCAGTACTGTACAGTATACAATACTTAAATTTGAACATCAGGTACTGGATAGTAAACATGTACAGTATTAACTTCTATCATAAAACTCTTATGCATTTTCAGATGTGTAAATTTTAGACTACAGTATTCACAAATGTTTTCTCTCCATACAGGAATTATAGTTGGACAACATGCCAGTAACTATCAACAAAACGATGAGCAAGATAATCGCCAACATGAAAAAAGAAAATAAAACCATCAAAGAGATCCATGCATGGCTCAAGGAAAGTGGCATTATAGTCACTTTAGAAACGGTGCGCTATCATGCATTCGAGAGAACAACGCCCAGATTTGTATTTCCTACAAAATGCACATGGTAAGTACTGTACACTACTGTAATGTTTAAATGACTTGCTTTATACCATAAACAATTTTTTTGAAATAAAATAAAAACTTCATCAATTGTAACTGTGATTGTGCTGTTCATGAATTCATATTTTTCATACTGTATTGTACTGTAGGAGAGTGCAACAAATTGTGGAGGAACTAACTCGTGAGGATGATGAGCGTACTGCTCTGCAAATAAAACGAATTCTCCATTCCAAGTATGACCTGGACATATCGGCCACCAGCATCAGAAGGATGCGACGGAAAATGGGATGGACCTTTGGCGCAACAAGGTAAAATACTGAAAGCAGTATAAACCATACAGTAAATGCACTGTTAATAATCCCTTGATACGTGATATAATAATGCCATAAATCATTATACAGAGTGTGTACTTTATACTATATACAGTATGTGTGTGTGTATATACTGTATATATTCTATCCCAAAAGAGATACCTACTGTATAGGCACTCAGAGACAGCAATGAAGCATTGCCGGCTTATTGTGATGATTACATACTGTATACTGTGTGTGTGTGTTTGTGTGTATGTACAGTATGTATATATATATTACTCTGTATGTAACTTAATGTACTGTATGTACAGTTTAATGTATACAGTAGGTATATAATACAGTATACTGCACATACAGTCTACTGTATATACAGTAATCTGTAAATCTGTAATTTCATAACTGTATCTGATTTCATTATTTTTGGCTCTTCACAGGATATCTCCAATGATAAGAGATGTGAATAAAGAAAAGAGAGTGGAACAGGCACGGCGATGGATTGAGAGTGGTGAAACATTTGATGATGTCATTTTCACAGATGAATCGTCTGTTGCCCTTGAGCGGTTCTCCAGAATGTCATTCAGGAAACGTAACCATATCTCTTTAAAACCACGCCCAAAGCATCCATTGAAAGTCCATGTATGGGGAGGCATATCACGATTAGGAGCTGGTCCCCTATTATTTTTCGAAGGTACAGTACTATACTTTATTCTGTGCCTGTGTTCTGTAAAAATACATGTTGTACTGTAGAGTACGTGTAACTGCACAATAAAAGGAGTTGCTTATTAATGAACAACATTTTTTGATTTCTGTAGGAATCATGGATAAGAAATATTTCCAAGAAACAATAGTAGAGAAATGTATGGTGCCATTTGTGAATAAATATTACCCAACTCACCATAGGATATTCCAAGACAATGATCCTAAACACTCCGCCTCAGCCAAATTTATGGAAGAGAAAGGTATGAATTGGGAACGCACACCACCAGAGTGAGTATTCTTTCAACAGTGTACAAGTAAAATTTTGGATAGCACTCTAGTACTGTAAAAAAAAATTTTGTTTAATAAACAGTACAATATTGTATGTTTAATTTTCTCTATTTACTGTAATGTAATTAATTTTTTCTATACGCTTTTTTTTTTTTTTATATAGATCACCAGACATGAACCCAATCGAATTAGTGTGGGCTCAATTGAAGAGGTACGTTAGGAGTGTTGCAAAGCCAACAACAAAACAGCAACTGGTGGATGGGATAAATAAATTTTGGCTAGAAGTACTCACACCTGAACATTGTAATAATTATATAAATCACCTGTATAAAGTATTACCTGTTGTAGTTGAAAGAAATGGTCAAGCCACAAATATGTAGTTCTGTATTTTCTGTTTAAAATTTTAAATTGGTGCATTATTAAAAAAAATGATAAAATTGCCTTTGTCTGATTATTGCATAAACTAATGTAGAATATTATACAGTAGTAATGTTATTGATGTGTACTGTATGAACAGTTATTTTCAGTTTTATAAGTCCTGAATAAGAGTACTGTACATTTTGATCAGTGCAGTACATGGAATCGGATGTTGTAATACTTTATTTTTACATTAATATTGATGTTTTTCCAATAAATATTCAATTTTACAGTATGGTACGGTACAGTACATGAGGGTACCTGTACAGTATGATACGTCATTATGGGGGAGAAATACTGTATCCACTAAATGTACAGTAAAATGTTTTTTTCTTATTACAAACACACAAATGCATCTCAGATGGAAATATGCTATACACAGCAGACAGCTTATGGTGACAGAACTTCCCTACTGTATCCCCACCCATAGTCGTGGTATATTTTAGATTGCCTAATGAGACACTCCTGCAGCATTGCCAATGATTCATGTAAAACCTGTGTGCAAACAGTATCTGTATTGAATGCAAAGTACAGTAAGAGTACAGTATACAGTATTATCAGAGCCAAACCTGACCAACATGATGCCCTAGGCTAGATTTTGGCTGATGCCCTCTTGCACAGATGCTACGTAGTTCCGCCTCTAACCCTGCACCCCTTTCCCAGCACCATCACCCATTTTGGCGCTCCTACCCCCTATAATCTAAATAAGAACAATGTGCACATTTAGTGCCAGCCCAAAACAGTGTACAGTATGTTCTTGCTGGGAAGGGGCATGGTAACACAATAATACCCGAAGATGAAATGACACAACACAGTACTGCAACTTTATTCACATTATATCATGCAGTGGTGTCTCTTATTCTCATGACATCATATCATAGTACCACATTACTCCTAACAGTAATGCCCCTTATTCACATTACACCCCACCACATTCATCTTTATTTACATTAGACCACAGGTTCTCAAACTCAGTCCTCAGGACCCCACACAGTGCAGGTTTTGCAGGTCTCACAGAATCACAAGTGAAAAAATTAGCTCCACCTACTGTATGGACCTTCTAAAATGTGTCAGTTAGTAATGAATACATCTGTGCACTTGCTGGTTTACCTGCAAAACATGCACTGTGTGGGGTCCTGAGGACCAAGTTTGAGAACCACTGCATTAGACCATGCAGTAGTGCCCTTTCCTTATGTTACACCAGAAAATATTGTAGTACACCTTATACACATACAGTACAGTAATGCCACACATTAGTAATGCATTTCATAATTAAATTTTCTGATTTAATTTCATATAGCCGCAGTCACTCACAGAATATAGGCATGTACTGTAGCATCTCATTTTATTCTGCAGAAGCTGATTATTCCCGTTTGGCTAGTTTGCCGCCTCTGTACAGTATATCACAATAGAAAAAAGTTATAGTGTCAGTGAAAAAAGCACCTCATGACAGATACTGTACACAAGCTCATGTCTAAATACTGTATACTGTAAGCAGTGACATTAAGGGGTACAGTACTGTATATGCAATTGCAGTCGAATTCCGGAAGGAATACGGAAAAAATGGACACGGGATCCCCCATCTTTTTAGAACCAGCACCGGGCTCTGCGCCTGGTCCTGGTGCAAAAAATAAGGGGGACAAAAAAAGCGTAGGGGTTCCCCATATTTTTTGAATCAGCACTGGGCTCCACTAGCTGGACAGATAATGCACAGCCGGGGGAGACTTTTATACCGGTCCCTGCGGCCATGGAATTAAATACCCAACTAGTCACACCTGGCCGGAGTACCCTGGAGGAGTGGGGGCCACTTAAATCAAGGGGACCCCCCTCCAGCCACTCGATTATCTCTATCACCCCTGTGTATTGTAGCTAGGGGATTGTGACGCTCCTTCAGCATTGCCCCGTAGCCTGCAAAATCTGTGCTGTTATTTGCTCCATAGCTGAGTGCCTCCTAGGAGCTACTGTAGGAGTCACAGGCGGTAGCCATTTCAATTGAGTCTGCCCTGCTATAGAATTGTACAGGTATGTGTACATTACCGTACGGTGCATAGAACCTTTACAGTAGAAACTCTCCTGCAGCTTTGGCCTGCTTTACTGTATGTACTGTAAAACTTGTGTTTTGTCAGTTTGCTATGCGACCGAGCCCGGTGTAACGTACAGTACTGTAATGTGCATAGACCTCGCTTACAGTATCTCTGTGTATTTTGGCTAGGGGATTGTGACGCTCCTTCAGCATCGCCCCGTAGCCTGCACAGCTTATGCCATTTCTCATTCCATACCCAACTGCTGCATGCCACGAGGTGGGGGTTCAGGAGGTGGGGGTTCATGGGTAGTGGTCGTTTTGACAGTGTGCTATGCGATTGAGTCCGGTGTACCGTAATACTGTATGCAATCCTACAGTGGCTTATCCCTCCCCTGTGTATTTTGGCTAGGGGATTGTGACGCTCCTTCAGCATTGCCCCATAACCTGCACAAGGGTTCAGGGGCGGCGGCCATTTTGCCAGTGTGCTACAGTATGTCATCGAGTCCGGTGTACCATAATATGCATACTGTGTATTTTAGCTAGGGGATTGTGACGCTCCTTCAGCATTGCCCCATAGTCTGTACAATCTGGACTATTACTTGCTCCGTAGCCTAGGGCCTCTGTGGGGCAAGGAGTCATAGGTGGTAGCCATTTCTATTCAGTCTGCCCAGCTACAGAATTGTATGTGTACTGTGTACGGAGCATAGTACCTTAACCTGCATAGAACCTGCACATTATGGTACACCGGACTCGATCGCATAGAACCGCTCATGCAGCTACTGTATGCCCTGGTTTACAGTATGTGAATAAAAAAAATAATAAAGTGTCTGAAAAAAACTACAGTAACATGCATTCGTACTTAAGGAATCGAACCCTGGACTCTGAGTATAGGAAGCGAAACACTTCACCACTTCGCCGCAGACAAATGTATAAATCCGTTGGTTTTGATTATGCTGTAATGGCTACGGGATTAGGACGATAACATACTGTAGAAAATTCCTAATCTTGAGAGGCAATAGTGAACTTGTAACACACATCCATTTGCGACAGTGTACACTACTGGTTTTACAGTACTGTGTTTTGTCTGCGGGACTTGGACGCTCACATACAGTATTCATAAAGTATTGTAGATGGATCATATACTGTATGCTGTACTACTGTATTTGCGTCGGTGTCGTACTGTATATACAGTACTGTATTAAATAATGCAGCGTAATGAGTACAGTATTTGCTGTATGCAGCGTAATGAGACGCCTTAGTAAAGTAGTCCTTATTATGTATGTCAGTATTGTATTTTACGGGAGACCACACGCATGCGCAGTGGTGATTGTAAAAAGCGACATCTGGTGGCTGATCGCAGGTATTACACGTAAAGGTAACGCCAAACGTCAAATGTCTGTCTCCGTGCGATTAGATAGCCTCTCTGTGGCTAGGCGCGCCTCGCTACGCCACAGTACACTGCGTATGGTCGAACGGGACAACCGCCGCGGCCACTCAAGATAAAGGTGGCTACATCTGTAGTAAAGGCCACAGGGACACACAATGATGTACACTACATGGGTGGTAGTACATGTAAGAACAAATCTAATATCATAGATCTTATCTATATGCGGATGCTTAAATTCTCTACAGGCTACCATATATTTGCAGGTAATGCAATTATGGCATATGTAGCAGCCTGGAGGTTTGGTGTACACATTGGTAGGTTTCTTACTCCCTAACCCCGTAATATCAGCGTGAACAAGTCTATCACGTAGGTTATTACCACGTTTAAAAGCTGCCAAAGGTCTCATGTTTTTAAAGATTGGAAGCTCTTTATCGGAGCTCACAATAGGCCAAAGTGCATTAGTGGCTCTCCGAATAATTGGACTGGCCGTAGTATAATTACTGACCCAAGGGATAATGTTATCTTGATGACGTTTGACCGGATTGAGTAAACTAGCTCTATCCATAGTTAACACCTTCCTTTTTTGTTCCTTTAAGTTTAATGGACAATACCCCCTGTCAGTAAATTTTTCAATAAGGCCATCCAGGGCCTCTGGCAATCGTTCAGGTTCACTAGTGATGCGTGCAAAATGCATCATCTGCGATAACGGGAGACCTTTCTTTAAGGCCACCGGGTGATGGCTTGAGGCCCTCAGAAAGGTATTCCTATCAGTACTTTTCGAATAAACGTCTGTCATAATTTTACCATTAATGACTGTTACCCGCACGTCCAGGAAGTTGGCACTACTAGTACTATGGGTGTAAGTAAACTTAATGGGTGAGTCAAAACTGTTAATGGAAACCATAAGTTGCAGAAAACTTTCCTCCCCCCCTGTCCACAGAAGAAACACATCGTCTATGTACCGGGTAAAAAACAGAATATGCCGACTAACATTTGCATCACTGAAGAACATATCCGCCTCCTGGAAAAACATATACACATTTGCATACGAGGGGGCCATGGGAGACCCCATGGCACACCCTCGTAATTGGAGGAAGAACCCACCATCAAACAAAAAATAATTGCGCCTTAAAGTTAACTCTAATAAGGTCAAAAACAGCACATGATCAAAACTCGATATAGGAAGATGTCGTTCAAGAAAACGCCTCATAGCTGTCAGTCCTCCCTCATGGGGAATAGAGGTATAGAGACTGGACACATCTAGACAGCATAACAAAGTTCCACTAGGTACGCTGTCAATGTCACCCAGAAGGTTCAAAAAGGAAGTCGTAGCTTTCAAGAACGTTTTTTCTTTCAGCAGTAATGGCTGGAGGACACTGTCCAGTAATTGAGAGATAGGTTGTAACAACGAGTCCCTTGCAGAGATTATGGGCCTACCCGGAGGTTCGGTAGGGTTTTTATGTATTTTCGGCAAAGTGTACAGCACCGGCACCTTAGGGTGCTGCACACAAAGAGCCTTAAAAACTTTTTGGGGAATTTTGTTCTCGTTTTTATGCCTTTTCCAAGATTTCAAACAGTTCTTTCTGATAAGCGGCAGTAGGATCCATACCCAATCTCATGTACACTTCCCGATCCTCCAACTGTCTTGTAATTTCCAATCTATACTTGTCTAGATCTTGGATTACTATGGCCCCGCCTTTATCGGCGGGCCTAATGACAATGTCCTGGTATGATGCCAGATCTTTCAAAGCCATATGTTCCAGTTTGGAGAGATTGGGACGTACCTGGCAAGGGGTGGACATAAATCTAATCACCGACTCGTCCAACAGGCGATTAAAGGTTTTTAAAGAAGCATTGGTTGATATAGGATCGTAGTTAGACCTTGATGCAGACTTCAAAAAGGGAGTAAAAATGTTGTCATCGTGTGTGGGAGTGCTCAATTGAAAATGTTCCTTAAGTCGCAACTTTCTAGAAAATTTATGTAAATTGACTTTCCAGTCAAATTCGTTGTGCTTATTAGTAGGAACAAAGCTAAGTCCCATATTAAGTACTCTTGATTCAGTCGGAGTAAGAGACCGTTTAGACAGATTGAAGATCAAGTCTTCTTTTTGTTCACCAACGTGACTTTTCTGGGCTCGGCGGGTGGGAGTGATTCGTGCTGATTTCTCACCTCCTTTTCTCGTTGGTCTAAAGGGACCACAGACTGTGTTCCATGCTCCTCAGAATCAGAGAACCTAAAGTCACTATCACTGCTTGATTTGTTGCGGTCAAATCTTCCTCCTTGCGTTCTTTTCTGCCAAGGTCTACGTTTTTTACCGCCATCAGTAGTGGATTGTGCAGTGTCACCACCATACAGCCATTTATATACACGATTGTCATCGTAGTCAGAATCGACTGCAAATTTCTTGTTCCTTTTGAACTTTAACAGATCAGTACGATAACGATCACATTGCGTTTGTAATTTCTGAAGCCAATCTTGGCTGGCATCCTCCTCAAGCTTCTGTTTGTTATCTCTTTCAAATGCAGTGATCTTGGACCTAATGGTAGTGAGTTCTTTATTGGCTTCATCCACCACTAGGATCATAAGGTCGAATGCGCATTTATTAAGGATGGCAATCCACTTCCTCACAAAGTCAGGGTTATTCCTTCCTATAGTCGGAATGTTCCGGACCCTGAAGCCTCGTGGTATCTTATGTTCTCTAAAATAATTTGACAAAGTAACACTGTGTAATAGATAATCAGTTTCGAGTTTTTTCATTTTGAGTAATTGGAAATAGATGTCCTCCACTTTCAACGCTGGATCAGAAGGGGTTAACAGCTCTTTAGATAAAATATTTTCGATCTCTGCAGTCGAAAAACTAAAGGTTTCTCCAGGTGGAGTAAGTAATAACCCTTGAAAGCCTGATGTTTCACGTGCTTGTGCTGAATTGGCTTGATCCATTCTGAACCACTTGAGCACAGTGTTACTATGTAAACAGATACTGGTATGTTGTAAATGATGTGGTTTAAACAACACAATTAATCAATTGTATCGGAGGTGCCTTGCAACGGGTGCTGTAAAACAGCACAAACATACCCATCCACAGTATGCCAGCACTCAATGTAAAAAATCCCAGCTGCTCAGGTGCCCTTCCAAATGAATGAATATCCAGCAATAAAGATGGCACTCAGAGACTTATAGCGGTGAAAAAGACACCTGTATTAGATGTTGATACATCAAACGTTTTCGGAGCTACTGCCCCGTCCTCAGGACAACATCTACAGCAAAAGACAAACACAAAACACTAACATAAATACCCTTACCTGTCCCTCGATTCCCGCTCCGTCCAGCGCTCAAACTACACGCCCGCCGGAAGTACCAACTGCTGTACTTCCTGGTGCACGGCCTCCATTACTATGGATACCGCTGTGAGTGCGTTCCACAGCCAGCTTCCTGCGCTCCATTTAGCCAGCAGAGGATCCCGATGTGGCTGCAGCACGAGAACTGCAGGGAAGAGGAACAATAACAAAACAAATTTAAAAACACATGACATCAGTAAAGATACTCAGAGGCTGAACACAGGGTCAAATGCAGACAATATTATATATCAATGCAACAAGGAATTAAGCTATATGACCACAGTGACTGTAATGTATCAAAGCATACTATTCCAATTGATCTTTTCATTTAGACCCATAGGATTCGTAGTGCCCAAACGGATGATCCAACGGGATTCTTTTAACAACAATTGTTTAGCCCGATCCCCACCCCGAAGGGATACTGGCACATGATCAATGATATAATATTTTAAATCATCTAGTGAATGACTTGCCTTCTTGAAATGTCGGGATACCGGCTGGTCAATATCTTTCCCGTTCAAGGTCATATTGATTGCCGACCTATGGGCATTCATCCTCTCACTAAACTTACGGGTGGTCTGGCCAATATTGGGCGTGGTCTGATGTATGGGCGTGGTCTGACGTATGGATACTGAATCACGTATGCTGAGTTGTATTGTGGGATAATTTCATGCTGGTTATACAAGCGGTGGTTTAACCGCCTTTTATGGTACGGGTTTTATTTGATCATCGTATTTGGATGTGTTAAAAATAAATTGTTACACTTTTAATGCACTATTGGCGCTCCCTGCTTCTTTCAAAATTTCTCGGCAGGATCATTACCCGTCCGGAATCGGGTCTCAGGTGGGGAAGCGACAGCTGGAAATCCCAGAGGTGCACACTGATAAAGACCAATCGACCAGTGAGACTGGGTGTCAGTGATTGTGAGAAACTGTTGATTCTTGTTCAGCCTGGGACTTGCAGTTCCACAGGACTTTTAACCCTTCCTTGTCTTTTGCGCTCATACATTTTTTTCATATATATATATATATATATATATAGATATATATATATATACCTTTTTAAGGCTTTGACAAGATGGAACTAGTTCCTAAAGATAATTCTACTGCTTCCTTAGGGGATAGGATTACATAGTAGGCTGATTGGATTTCAAATAATGTTTAATTAATCACTACCTTTTTGTGCAATATTTCTTGTTACAAAGTGATGGGTATGAGTCTAAGAAATTACAGAGGCATTTTATGAAGGGAAAAAATTTAACCACTGCAATAAAGATTTCCAACATGATAAAACATCCCAAACATTTAATTTGTTGGTCCATGCATGGATTATTTCTCTAGACAACATGGTATATCCTACAAGACGCAGGCTTAGCCTTCTAAAGCATGTAGTTACTAATTTTAATATATACACTCAGCCACATTATCCATACTACTAGCACAGTACTACAGTACATAGCCAAAATCATATCCATCCTCAACCAAATATAAGTGGAACAGTTAGCCTAGGTACCTAGCTTTTCTTGCTCTTTAGTTTTTTTACTCTCAGCTCACAATAAGGCCCATTACCTCTCATTACATCCTCAGTGAATCTGAGGGGCATATTCTAATGTTGTAAATTATTTTTTCTCTTCCATCTCATGTGTTTTTACCTATTTCACCCTCCCTTGTTTTATTTTCCAAACCCTACTTGAAATGTTACCTAAAATCAAGCTTGAGGGCAATTATGTTCTTTCAGTCAAATTTCCTCCATATATTAAATCTATAATATACTGTTACTGTTAAATTAGAAATGGAAACTTGCAGATTGCCTGATACTGACACCTAAAAGGTGCGCTGTATATAATAGTTGCTGTCCATAACCACTTGCTAAACCTGTTAATGAATTTCATCAAAAATAGTCTTAAGTATCATAAAATACAGAAGAAAATGACTAAAATAACAATAGTTGTGTAATAAGTAGTAGTATTTTGTCAACAAAATTAATTGAATGGCAATTGAAATAAAATGAATTTAAATAAACGAATATGAGATGTGGTTCAATAATTTTGACAAATTACTTTTCTGCTTTCCCAAGTTGTACAAGGCAGGCAAGGGCCACAGCTGTCATCAGTATTACAAATTTGGGCGTCATCTTGGGATTCTACAAATCTGTTCAATAACATACATGACAATTACTTTGTATATGTAGACACAATTTACAAGTTATTTCATCATATTTAAATGATATAGTAAATCTCCATTTGCTGACTTTTTATTTCTGGTGACAATGTGAAAAATATGAATAGAAGCCAATATATACATACACTGTCTCTTTACATCTTGTCTACATACACCATCTTACTTTTATCAGCAGATTTTTGACATGCAGAGGGTTTGACTGCACAATTCTCTATATCTATTCCCCACCATTAAATTACCTGCCCCATTTTAGTGATACAGATTAACATGGAGATCTATACACTTTATGTCAAGGCTAATAAAAGAATGTTTACTGTATGTCTCAGAGGTCGGGGGTACGCGTAAATAGGGAACTGGATACAAATGGTACAAAGAAAATGGAGAAACTGCAGCAAACGTAATGTTTAGATCAGACATACACAACATGTAGAAAATTATTTCACTGCATCATCCTGGAGGGGAGATTATTATTTCTTTCAGTGCACTCTGTGCTGTGTAGTGGGGGAGGAAGTAATCATCGGAAGTCATTCATCAGTGCCTGTTACAGTGACATGCCTGTGGCAGACAGCCAATCAGATGAGCTGTCACACTGCCTGTCTGAAGCTGTGGATCTTGAAAGACTCATCTCTTAATCACCTGGTCATTGTGCAGCTCAACTCTGATTAACAGCTACATGCTGCAACATCATTTCCCCAAAAAAGAAAATATAAATTTCACATTCTTAATTTAGATATATTCTAAGACAAAAATCCATGAATCGGACAATGGGCGCCCTTCTATATCCACATATATTCCCAGTATTATAAGAAAATATATGGACGAGAGTCTAGAAACGATTATGCAAAAACTTGAGAATACCCTCATCAAAGAGAATAAATCCTCGTGGGAAATGGTAACTCTAGAAAAGTATGTTTCTAATAACATCATACCAAGGGGTTTGCAGATAAATAAAAAGTCCTCTTTTGATAACTCATCCAATACATTTAAAGAGGAGTGGTAAGGTATTATTAATGATTGTTCCATATCCCTCATGAATTTGATCATCAAAGAAAGAAAGAGAGATTTAGAAGTATTGGATGAGGAAATTAAGGTATATAGGGACCTTATTATTCCTTTCGCAGATAACAGTGAATTTAAAGAACTAGAGCAAAGAATAGAAGCCGATTTAAAGAAAACAGAGAAAGCATTAGTAGACAAAAAAATAAGAAAATATATTAGGGGCAAAAAAGAAAAACAGGAAAAATTTAAACAGGAAGAGGAAGACTCTGAAGCATCTTTTGAAGTACGGACGAAGTATACCCCCAAATTGATAGATAAAAGATCTGAAAGAATCAGAAGGCAGGGATATGGGGATAGAAGGAGGAGATTAGATCCATCGAATGACCGTTATAGAGACAATACATTTATTCCGGCACATAAAAAATACAGGCAACAAATTAATAATCCGGGCCAATTTAAATCCTGAGATACAAGGAGACGAGAGGATCATTTTAGAGCACCAGCAAGGAGAGAGCATTATGATCCTCCAAAAGATAAGATACAGAATAGGAACCATAATCAAGATAGGAGGGGAAACTTTGGTTATAGAAATAACACTCCTTTTGAACATAGAAATATATCCACTCCGCTTAATAGAGAACCCAGAGAGGGTCTTTTTTTAGAGAGAGGAAGGAGGAGATACAACCCAAATTAGCTCCTAAAAATAAGAAATTTAGGGGTAAAAGGGGTGGGAAAAAGAAGTTAAAATGCAGGAAGAAAAAAAGAAAAGCTTAAGACTCAACAGGGAGTAGAACTAATTCCGGCCCCCGATACCTCTATTATAGAGGTTGAAAGTGTACACAAGGGAGAAAAAGGATCAGAAGAAGGAGGTATTAATATTTTCAATATTAGTTCTCATAGTTTTTCCATCTATGAGACTAGAGTTCTAGAGAAGGGAATGAAGTATGCCCCCACTACTTCCATCAATAAGTTTTCCACTTTTGTGGACATACATAAATTCATTAGAAAATTATGTCTAAAAAAATTATTTTTAACAAAGGATTGCGTACAAGATTTGAATACCACTTACATAGAGGCCACAACCCCCTTTAAGCCTAGATCAATTTTCTTCCCACAACACGTTAAAGGCAATTTTATGGAGACTTTTTCTTCGTTAATACAAGATGATCTTAAAGGTATGCATAGCCATGGGGTTAAGTGTAACCTTACAATGAAGGAAAGAGAGGCCTTAAAACAACTTAAAAATAATCAGGAACTGGTTATTAAACCAGCTGATAAAGGGGGGGGGGGGTATAGTGGTTATGGACAGGAGTTGGTATGTCCATGAAGTGGAAACACATTTGAGTGATAAGGAAACTTATCAAAAACTCAGAGCAGATCCCACAGTAGGGATTCAAACAAAATTAGAGGACCTCATTAAAAAATATGGAGTCATTAATGTACTTACGAAAAAGGAACAGGAATTCATTATTAATAAGGATCCAGTAGTTCCTGTGATCTACAGTATCTCTTGCCGAAGGTCCATAAAGATGTGCAATACCCACCCGGGAGACCTATAGTCTCCGGAATTGGATCGGTGACCGCTAATCTTTCAGAAATGGTTGTTTTTCATTTACAACCTTTGGTAATGAAGAATAGATCACATTTACAGGATACGAAGGACCTTCTTAATTGTTTACAAACATTTGCATGGGAAAGTGATATGTATATGGTAACAGCGGACGTTAAGTCCCTATATACTATCATAGGCCATCAGATTGGACTTAAGGCTGTAGCAGATTCTCTAAGTACCAGTGATATAGAGACTAACACCCAAAATTTCATCATCGAAAGTGTTCGTTTTATTTTGGAAAATAATTACTTTATGTTCAATGGTGATTTTTTTGTACAGAGAGTTGGAACAGCCATGGGCACCAGGTTCGCCCCAAGTTATGCGAATCTTTTTATGGGAAAATGGGAAACCGATTTCATCTGGAGTTCTCACCCGTTTGGAGCGGGCCTGGTGTACTGGATACGTTACATCGATGACATTCTCTTTGTGTGGAAAGGAGAGAGGGAAGAACTTGAGAAATTTTGTATCTACCTTAATGATAATCCCTGCAATATTGAATTCACTTTTAATGTGAGTAATATTGAGGTCAACTTTTTAGATATCTCTTTATATATAAAAGATGGTACCATACGCACTAAGACATTTACCAAACCAACTGATTCACAAACTTATATTGATAGAAACAGCTGTCATCACAAAAATTGGCTCGATTCTTTTCCGAACAGTTAATTTAAACGAGTTAAACGGAACTGTTCAGATGAGGCTGTGTGTAGAGAACAGTTGAATCAGTTGGAAGATAGGTTCAAAAGATGTGGATATGAAGAAACCACATTAAAAGAGGTGAAGGATAATATCAGTCATTTAGAACGGAAAACTCTTCTTGAGGATAAAGACAAAACAGAAACGTCTAATAAGTTTGAATATGCCTTTATTACACAGTTTAACGTTCAACATAAAATTTTGGAAAAATCATTTAGAAAACATTGGGGATTACTTAAAAAGGACCCCATTTTGAGGGGAGTACTACCAGAACAACCCCTGTTTATCTATAAAAAAGCCCCGAACTTGAGAAATGCTTTGGTGAGGAGTGACTTGCCGCCTATCAAAAAGGAAGGGATGAGAAGTATCAAAGGATTCCACAGGTTTGGATCCTGTGTAGGATGTAGAGAAATCACCACTGACAGGGGGAAGAAACTAGAAAATCTTACTATCAACGGGGTAGTCCATGAGATACGGGACTTTATCACGTGTAACGTGAAAAACGTGGTTTATGCTATAGAGTGTTCGTGCCATCTATTTTATATTGGACGAACCTCGAGACAGGTTAAAATACGAGTTGGAGAGCACCATAGGAATATCAGAAGGGGACTGGATACCCACGCATTGTCCAGTCATTTTAAAAAGTGCCACAACTGTGACCCTAAACAAATCATCAGATTTGTGGGTATCAAGAGGGTGGTGAGCGATCGTTGGCATAAAGATTTGTCTAAGTGTCTGGATAAAACCGAGATGGAATTTATTTATAAATATAATACACTTATACCCCATGGATTGAACTCGGATTTTGAGTTGAAGTGGTTCCTTTAAAAGTTCTGTTTATGTTTTCATATTGATTTTTGTGACTATTTTTATCCTATTAAGGCCCGTTTATGTGTCATCTGTATATGCTAATTCATTAATGAGTCCATTATTAAGGCCCGATCTATGGGTTATCTGTATATGCCAATCTATTAATGAGTCCTTTTTTAAATCATTTAAATATATATATATATTATATTTATTATATATTTTTGCTGTTTATGATTCCGTTTTTTCATGATATGACTTTTATATCTGTATGGTCTTTATATGGTTTTTTTTATATATTATATGTAAGGGATTTTATTTTTTATTGACAGTTATACTAATTGTCGAAAGCTGAAGAGTTTCTACATCAGAATGGGAATTTTTGATGGAAATCACAAGAAGCTATATGAATTTTAATGTTGTAATAAGGACGATTTAAACTGGCTATGGACAATGCTATGACTCTGGGATATGGTTGCTAGGAGACCCGGTTGCTCTAACTATCAACTTTGGGCGGATATGACATTCGTGCAGGAACTGAATGAGGGAGGAAGTGCCAGTCCATCGCCGCTGCAATGATAGAAGAGGACACTGGGCGGATATGACGTCATAACGGAGTAAGGGCGGAAGTGTAAGTCCGCTAGTATAATGTGGTCAAAACAGGATGAGGACTTTACCTAACCGGCCACATAAGGGGGAGAAGAACACAGCGGCTATATGTATTTTAATAGTTTATAAGAAGTAATTCTACTGAATGCTAATGTGGTTTTTAAAGAAACGGATGTGACGCTGGTTAAGGGTGGAAGTGCCCGCCCGATACCTAAAAGGTTTGTTATAATAAACCTGTATGGGGAAATAGCAAGGAGATCACATGATATAATGTCATGTGGTTGGAAATGTGGTACCATATGATTGGTTAGTAAGAAGGTTACCAGAGTTACAAGAATAAACCTTATGGAGGCTGCCATTTTAAGTAACAGGTGTTACCTTTTAGGATTTTAATGTTACTACGTGATTGGGGGATGTCCATATAAAAGGTTGGTCATATGTAGCTGACACACTAACCTTGAAAAAGGGTCTGGAATAGACCCGAAACGCGTCAGTGTTGTACAAGGAATTGTCCGGACGATTGTTGGGGAAAGTGACTACCGGTTTCCAGCGAGCTGTTAACCCGGGTGGCTGCCTGAGATTGCTTTTACTTCCATGCGATTTTGAGAACTTGCTGAGTTCTCTTGTTATCCAGTAATTACATTACCTCTACTATCTGGGATTATCCTTGTTATTTGTGTGTCAACTTTCAGTTTTATTGAAGTTATTTGTTCTGTGTGTGAAAAAAATAAAACGGTGTTACACTATTTTCTGCCCATTCTCTTTGCTTTATGGGTATTTCGAGAGGAAATAGAACAAGAGGAGGAATACTGTGTGGAATACGGGGAGACTGACCTGTTATATGCTGATGATACATGCTGCCCACAGGAACGTATACTGCTGATATATTTTCTTATAATACTGGGATTTTATGTGGATATAGAAGGGTGCCCATTGTCCGATTCACGGATTTTTGTCTTAGAATATTTTGAGGGTATAGGGAGTGCCCTTATTGTGTTTTGGACTTAGGCTGCACCTTATTCTTGCGCACTTACCTGAAAGTCAGGCTTTTTGTATATTAATTTAGATATATGTTAAAAAAAAATATATTTTGCTTTTAGTAGCCTTGCTCCAGGGGGCAAGTTTCTTGGTCATCCTACAAGAGGCTTATACTTTCAAAGTATAGTTAAAATTTTAAACATAATTTTGACATTACACCGTTATTAGTTATATCTTCAACTAATATCAATTGTGAATGGACTCCTCCTTTCTCTTACTCATCAAGAGGTTATCAGGATTTGAAATCTGAAATTTTCTGCAGATTATTTCTATTGATGTGATGTATATTTAAATTGTATGACTAGATAATTAGAATTTGAAATCTGAACTTTTCTGCAGACTATGGCCCTCAATGAAGCACCTGCGTTTCCTGGTGCACTTACCCCCAACGCCGGCTTACCATCCCCGAATGCCGGCCATCTGTCAATCAAATTGTGATTGCATTCTTCAGGGATGCGATCGCAATATGAGTGTCCATGCACACTTAGTGCATACTCTGCATATGAGCAAATGGGCAAAAAGCGGTCAGTTGCAATTTTTGGAAATATTAACTGAAGCTGAGTGAGGGCCTATTTCTCCTGATGTGCTAATCATATTTAGAACACACCCACAGATTATATCAATTGATTATACTGGAATATTATCTACGTAATTGGGTGATAAAGAATTAGAGCATTGCCCTAGCCATAATGAATCAGTTTTTTGTACTAGATTACCTGTTGTTTTAGATCGATAGGAATGTTTGCTATCTCCTGACTACAGACTGAGTGAGGGCTTGACTTTTTTGCTTAAATGCTAGATGGTTAATATGTTAGTTTGTTTATGTAAGGCATTTTGGACCTAATTCAGAGTTGATAGCAGCAGCAAATTTGTTAGCAGTTGGGCAAAACCATGGGGGTAATTCTGAGTTGATCGCAGCAGGAATTCTGTTAGCAGTTGGGCAAAACCATGTGCACTGCAGGGGAGGAAGATATAACATGTGCAGAGAGAGTTAGATTTGGGTGTGGTGTGTTCAATCTGCAATCTAAATTGCAGTGTATAAATAAAGCAGCCAGTATTTACCCTGCACAGAAACAAAATAACCCACCCAAATCTAACTCTCTCTGCACGTTATATCTGCCTCCCCTGCAGTGCACATGGTTTTGCCCAACTGCTAACAAAATTCCTGCTGCGATCAACTCAGAATTACCCCCAATGTGCACTGCAGGGGGGGGGGTAGATATAACATGTGCAGTGAGAGTTAGATTTGGGTGGGGTGTGTTCAAACTTAAATCTAAATTGCAGTATAAAAATAAAGAAGCCAGTATTTACCCTGCACAGAAACAAAATAACCCACCCATATCTAACTATGCATAAACAAAAGGGAGAAAGAAGAAGGCTCTTGTGTGGGCGCACTCATTAATGGTAGTTAAATAACTAGAATGAATAACACTAGGTTGATTAGTCAGCAGATAAAACAAAATTTATTTGGAAATATTAAGAATATAATTGCCCCTGGTTGAGGAGATGTGAATGATCCCAACACAAAAAGCAGATCCACACTGTATCTATAAGACCCAGCTAATTATCCCCCCCTATATAGGTGCACTCTCATTGGACGTCTGACCAAATCCTTCTACTATCAAACCACACTGCTAATGCCCGATCTCGTCCGATCTTGGAAGCGAAACAGTGTGGGCTGAGTTAGTACCTGAGGTGGAGACTCACAGGGAATACTCAGTGTTGTAGAACATCAATCATTGCATATGATGTGTGGTATGTGACTCCAACAGCAGCATCACCATTTGTTCCTATCCTTTTCTTTCTTTACCCTGGTATATCCTTTGATTTGTTTCTATTATTACTTATTGCCATAATAGCTGTTATTCCTTCATTAGGATTATGACAGAATCTAAAATCAATTGACTTAATTGATCTCATTAATACAGATCATCTGTACTGGCCGGGTGAGAAAGGGTTTATGACTTGCAGTGTCTCTACCCCTCTCCATCTCATTTCCTGAGGCAGGACCAGAACATTTTTATCTGGGATCATTCACATCTCCTCAACCAGGGGCAATTATATTCTTAATATTTCCAAATAAATTTTGTTTTATCTGCTGACTAATCAACCTAGTGTTATTCATTCTAGTTATTTAACTACCATTAATGAGTGCGCCCACACAAGAGCCTTCTTCTTTCTCCCTTTTGTTTATGCATATGTCACTGGCTCTGGGCGCACCCCCAAACTGGACATTATATTAAAGATTTTACTTGAAAATTGTCCAAATTTGGTTTTTCTGTAATCAAAAACTATTTTTAGACCGGTGCCGGGTCGCCCCCTTTGTGTAACCATATCTAACTATCTCTGCAAATGTTATGTTTGCCCCCTATGCAGTGCACATGGTTTTTCCCAACTGTTAACAAATTTGCTGCTGCGATCAACTCTGAATTACCCCCACCTTATTGCTAGGCATTTTAGTGGGAGTGTACAGTACACTGGAGGTTGGTAGTACTCATTACTTACTGTACATGTTTTGTTTAATTTTTTGAAGAGCATTTTAGAGGCTGTACCACTATGAAGCTAGGGCACATCTATTGTGTAGCTAAAATTTTAAATAAAAATTTGAAATTACACCAACCTTAAACCGGAGGAAAACAGTAGATCATTCGATGAATAATCAAGAATACAAAAGGTCTACATTTAAGTAACAAATGTAAGTTTACTTAGACTTCACAGCACCTCCTGTTTGTATGACCAGGACACTGAGCACTGAACTCCCTCTTTGGATACTTCAAGAACTTACCACTTCACCCGCAACTACTTGTATTTGTGCAGATTTGTTTCTCTTCAGTTAACCTGTGATTGCCGGTATGCATGTGCACATTCGCAGGTGTGTGCACATAGTCGCACCCGCAATCCAAAGGAAATGTATTGAGCAATCGCAGATATGACTATATGTACCTTGCAGCGAATAATCACAAATGTGGCACCTGCGACCTATTTGTGGGTAAGATGAAGGTGGACACATCAGTACTCTGAGTTTTTCAAAAACAGCTGAATGCAAATATTTACCAATGTCATTTTAGCTTCAAACACTTGATAGTCCGATGTGGATTACCATTGTTTTTAAATTTCTATTTTTTCATCAATATAATCAATATTTTTATTCAGCATGTTACTAAATTATTCAGTATACACATTTTCCAACTCTGTATTTTCCCCTGCATTTTAGCAAATCTGTCTCTTATACAGCCTTTATTCCTACTTCCACTTTTCCTTTCTGTATTTACCTCATCCACAATACAGTACAGTATGTTCAGGGTTTCTTCAACGCCCATGTAACTCAGTATGTAGAGTACCTAATCCATTCTTTTTCCTCATGTTCCCACTAGAGATGAGCGGGTTCGGTTTCTCTGAATCCGAACCCGCCCGAACTTCATGGTTTTTTTCACGGGTCCGAGCAGACTCGGATCCTCCCGCCTTGCTCGGTTAACCCGAGCGCGCCCGAACGTCATCATGACGCTGTCGGATTCTCGCGAGACTCGGATTCTATATAAGGAGCCGCGCGTCGCCGCCATTTTCACACGTGCATTGAGATTGATAGTGAGAGGACGTGGCTGGCGTCCTCTCCATTTAGATTATAAGAGAGAGAGATTTACTGGAGCTTAGGACTAGGAGGAGTACTGTAGAAGTGTAGAGAGTGCAGAGAGTTTACTAGTGAGTGACCACCAGACAGTGCAGTTTATTTAATATATCCGTTCTCTGCCTGAAAAAAGCGATACACACAGTGACTCAGTCACATACCATATCTGTGTGCACTGCTCAGGCTCAGCCCAGTGTGCTGCATCATCTATATATATTATATATCTGTCTGACTGCTCAGCTCACACAGCTTATAATTGTGGGGGAGACTGGGGAGCACTGCAGTGCCAGTTATAGGTTATAGCAGGAGCCAGGAGTACATAATATTATAGTGAGTGACCACCAGACAGTGCAGTTTATTTAATATATCCGTTCTCTGCCTGAAAAAAGCGATACACACAGTGACTCAGTCACATACCATATCTGTGTGCACTGCTCAGGCTCAGCCCAGTGTGCTGCATCATCTATCATCTATATATATTATATATCTGTCTGACTGCTCAGCTCACACAGCTTATAATTGTGGGGGAGACTGGGGAGCACTGCAGTGCCAGTTATAGGTTATAGCAGGAGCCAGGAGTACATAATATTATATTAAAATTAAACAGTGCACACTTTTGCTGCAGGAGTGCCACTGCCAGTGTGACTGACCAGTGACCTGACCACACTGACCACCAGTATAGTTAGTAGTATACTTATATTGTGATTGCCTGAAAAAGTTAAACACTCGTCGTGTGACTTCACTTGTGTGTTGTTTTTTTTTTTATTCTATAAAAATAAAACTCATTCTGCTGAAAGACAGTGTCCAGCAGGTCCGTCATTATATAATATATAATATATACCTGTCCGGCTGCAGTAGTGATATATATATATTTTTAATATCATTTATCATCCAGTCGCAGCAGACACAGTACGGTAGTTCACGGCTGTGGCTACCTCTGTGTCTGCACTCGGCAGGCAGTCCGTCCATAATTGTATACCACCTAACCGTGGTTTTTTTTTCTTCTTTATACATACATACTACTACGACATCTCTTTATCAACCAGTCTATATTAGCAGCAGACACAGTACAGTACGGTAGTTCACGGCTGTGGCTACCTCTGTGTCTGCACTCGGCAGGCAGTCCGTCCATAATTGTATACCACCTAACCTTTTTCTTTGCATCATGTGCTGATTGGGGAGGGTTTTTTGGAAGGGACATCCTGCGTGACACTGCAGTGCCACTCCTAAATGGGCCCGGTGTTTGTGTCGGCCACTAGGGTCGCTAATCTTACTCACACAGTCAGCTACCTCATTGCGCCTCTTTTTTTCTTTGCGTCATGTGCTGTTTGGGGAGGGTTTTTTGGAAGGGACATCCTGCGTGACACTGCAGTGCCACTCCTAGATGGGCCCGGTGTTTGTGTCGGCCACTAGGGTCGCTAATCTTACTCACACAGCTACCTCATTGCGCCTCTTTTTTTCTTTGCGTCATGTGCTGTTTGGGGAGGGTTTTTTGGAAGGGACATCCTGCGTGACACTGCAGTGCCACTCCTAGATGGGCCCGGTGTTTGTGTCGGCCACTAGGGTCGCTAATCTTACTCACACAGCTACCTCATTGCGCCTCTTTTTTTCATTGCGTCATGTGCTGTTTGGGGAGGGTTTTTTGGAAGGGCCATCCTGCGTGACACTGCAGTGCCACTCCTAGATGGGCCCGGTGTTTGTGTCGGCCACTAGGGTTGCTAATCTTACTCACACAGCTACCTCATTGCGCCTCTTTTTTTCTTTGCGTCATGTGCTGTTTGGGGAGGGTTTTTTGGAAGGGACATCCTGCGTGACACTGCAGTGCCACTCCTAGATGGGCCCGGTGTTTGTGTCGGCCACTAGGGTCGCTTATCTTACTCACACAGCGACCTCGGTGCAAATTTTAGGACTAAAAATAATATTGTGAGGTGTGAGGTATTCAGAATAGACTGAAAATGAGTGTAAATTATGGTTTTTGAGGTTAATAATACTTTGGGATCAAAATGACCCCCAAATTCTATGATTTAAGCTGTTTTTTAGTGTTTTTTAAAAAAACACCCGAATCCAAAACACACCCGAATCCGACAAAAAAAATTCGGTGAGGTTTTGCCAAAACGCGTTCGAACCCAAAACACGGCCGCGGAACCGAACCCAAAACCAAAACACAAAACCCGAAAAATTTCAGGCGCTCATCTCTAGTTCCCACCTCTATCCTTCACTCCTAGTGTCTCCTACTCCTACTTTCTCCTCTCCTCTCTTTTCCATCCACCCCTCTGCACCCCTACCCCTCCTCTCCCATTACCCCACTTTCTTTCACCACAACTAAATGCTATACAGCAACCCTAATAACCTCATTCACATTTCTCACATAAACTATCTCCCTCTCTCCTGTGCCACCTGGCTTGCCAGATCTGTCTGTAATAAAATGGTTCCCACCCATGACCTTTTCATCTCCAACTTCCTGAATATCATAGCCATTACTGAAACCTTTATTACCCATGCTAACACCACTTTTCCCACTGCTTTCTTCTCTGGGTGCCTCACATTCTCACATATTGTACAGCCCAGACCAGGGTACTCCGCGGTGGTGGTGTAGGCTCCTTTTGTCCTCCAGTTACTCCTATCAACTCATACGTTCTGAACCACCCTTTCATCCTTTATGTTTGATGTCTTTGCTGTAAACCTCTTCCAACCTGTTCACCTTCAGATAGCTGTAATGTATCATTCTCTGATACTCCCTACAAATTCCTGGACATCTTTGCTTCTTACAGTCGTTCCCTCACTTACTCACTTCAGATTTTTCCTCCATATATTAGGTGATTTCAACATATACTCAATATCTCCACAGAATATTCTGCCTCTAAACTCCTTAACCTCACATCATTGCTTGGTCACTCTCAATTGACCTCCTCATCCTCTTATGAGAGTGGTCACTCACTTGATCTGGTCTTCACTCACTGTTATTATATTTTTGATTACTCTAAACTGTCCATTCCCTCACTCTGACCATTGCCTTCTCTCTTTTAATATATCCTTCTATGATCCTCTATCTCTACCTCCTAAGGCTAACATCACTAAGCATAACATTGAGGTTAACACCAGTGTTTCCTTAGCCTCCTTGCTTGACTAATTTCCCTCCCTATTCTCTCTCTCTTGTGCCCTGAACAAGCCACTCCCAAATACAATGCCTCAGTTACTTCTACTCTTGGCTATGTTGCTCCAGCAACAACTATTCTCCCTCGCATATTAACACCTCAATATTGGCACTCCAAATTCACCAGATATCTTCACTATTTTCACAAATTGTCGAGTGACAGAGGAGGAAATCACACTCTAAGTGAGACTTTTCCCATTAAAATTGATGCACTCAACCTACAGAAATGCCATCTCACACTCTAAACAGATATATTTCAAAAACATCCTCTCCTCAAAGCATCTCATTGCCACTGTCAATTCTTTTCTCTACCCATCACTACCCTGACTCGCCTTACAATCTGTCGTTGAGTTTGTACATCCAAAGTTGACTTCATATGTCAGAACTTCACATACTACTAGACCCTCAGCAACCCATACATTCATTTCCCTCACCACTTCTCTCCATCCATCTTACCAATTCTGATTTTTTTTTCCCTGACTCTGGAGATGTAGTCATGGCCCTCCTCCTGTCCTTTCATGCCTGTTCACCTCCTCACTTAACAATATCCCATTGCACCTCCTCCCTATCTCTCTCCTTCTGCCTGTTCCCATTTTATCCACATAACCAATCTTCCCTCTCATTGGGCACTGACCGCTCTGCATTCCCTTGTCTTCCCTATTATTAAAAAGCCTACCCTTGATCCTAATACTCTCTCTGACTACTGACCAATATCTCCCCTCCCTTTTGCCTGCAAACTCCTTGTGAACATTGTGTACATTGACCCATTTCAGTCTATCTTTCATCCTTTCCATTCCACTGAAACTGCCCTCACAAAAGTCTGCAATGACATCCTTGCCACCAAATCCAAAAGTCACCACTCTCTGCTTATTCTCTGTGACTTCTCTGCTCCTTTTGACAAATTGGTCTACCCTCTCCTCTAGCAAATTATTCACTACCTTGCTCTGCATAAAACTGCCCTCTACCAGCTGTCCTCCTAGATCTCTGACTGCTCTTTATCAGTCTACTCTCTGTCTCTTGACTCCATAAACAGGAGGTGTCCCCAAAGGTTCTGTTCTTGGACCTCTTCTTTTCTCAGTCTATTTGTCCTATTAAGGTGAGCTCATTAGCTCTTTTGACTTCCAATATCATCCCTATGCTGATGACACACAAATCTATCTTTCCTCTGCTGACCTCTCCCCCTCTATCCTCACTCACAATTGTCTGTCAGCTATCTCTTCTTGGATGTCCCAGTGCTTTCTTAAACTTAACATATCTAATACAGAGCTGATCATCTTCCCACCCTCCTGAATATCCTCAACTCCCACAATTTCATTATCTATTGACAACACAATTATCTCCTCTAACCTTCATGCGCACTGTCTTGGAGTTATCCTCTCCTTCAAACCACACATTCTGTACCTTTTTCAGACCTATCATTTCTATCTTAATAATATTTCCAATATCAGAACTTTTTACACCCAAGATGCTACTATGAAACTCATTGACTCTTTGGTCATCACTAGGCTGTTATATCTATTCTGTAAAATTGAATATGTACACTACTTTAATGCTGATGGAGACAGAGGGGCATTGAGAGGAATCACTGTCATATACACAGGTTATTCCAAACATTATGCACAGTAAAGTGACAGTAGACTATTCACTACAGGTCACATTTGTTTCTGTGTGTACAGTGCTGCAATGCAGCAAGATCATACAACTTAGCATCTTGGAAGGACTTTTCACTTAAACAAGACTATTGAATCAAACTTGTGGCAAATGGGTAAATCCATTTTAGGGTCTGTCTCTCATTTGCAGACTTTTTACAAATGTTTTTTTCTGTATTTGAATATGTAAATATGTACTGTTTCTGTTCTGCCATTCACCCATCCGTAGTTACTGTATGATCCTGTCTTCTTCAGTGAATCACTTATATCTCATTGTTTCTATACTACTGTACATATATTCTACACCACTGTCCATTAAACTTTTATATTGTCCTCTAAATTTTTGATTGTCCCAGCTTTATTCTACATTGCATCACTGTGTCAGATTATTGTTTTCTGTGCACTTCTCTATTCTATCTGGAATCTGCTCCCTACAAGGAGAATTTTTAATGAGGATAATAAAGTAAATCTTATTTTTATATTGCCAGCATAATTAATTTTGTGAAGATATATTTGTTAGTTACCTCTTTAAATTCTGCATTATTGCTGCATTATAGTAATTACTCTACTTCATTCTGCACAGTATTTCTTCCCTGGTCATGGGGATCACTATTCGGTTATCAACCCTCTGACAATCACTTACTTTTGATATTTATTTTAGAACTTTAGTATTACATTAGACGTGTTTGACTTGAATCAAGAAAGTAGTATCTACTTAACTACCTGCAGATATTTCTGTTTTACATGTGCTAATAACAAAGCAAAATAAAATAATTGTAGAAGAATAAATTATTTCCCACTATATGAAATACATTGATCAGTAAGAAAATGAGCCATATTCACCTTCTGTCTTTGTTGAAGTTAGCACAAGCTTTTTTTTTCTAGAGTACTAAATGTTCATTATTTCAGCTTTTTATATTGTAGAGGTGAGTTATTCTATTCTTAGCTATTTGAGATAAACATGACATACAAGTCACAAGCATTTGGTATGACACCAACAATGTACTATAACACAAGCTTGTGATGTATCACGTTATAGTGTACACCTGAGCTCCATCCGGTTCTCACAGGATATAATATCTACAAAGCTTCAGTTTTCCTCCAAAAAGACAGAGTGCAAAGTACAACCTACAACCACGTTAAGGGGCATATTCATTTATATTGACAGTGTGCAAAATATCAGTCAGCCATTGTGTTTTTTATATTCAATTACTATATATGCAGAACATTTTGCCAAAAATCTCACACCTAATTGGATATAACCCCATTGAGTTCTTCTTCTTAAAGTTTACCTTTACTACCCTGGTTGAATTGCCCTTATAATACTTATTTTCATAATAGACACAAACATTGCACAACAAAAGGTCACATAACTAAATAAACAAGAAAAATTTTAGTTAGCACTTCATTTTTGTAAAAATATGCATATTTTATGTATTTCTAATATGTAAGTCACAAGTACAAAAAAGTAAATGGATTTAAAAATGCGACAAAAATGCAACAAGTAACTGTTTTATATAACAGAAATAGCAATAGAACTGGAATACAAAATATGAAGGGGAGGGGAAGTAAGACAGAAGGGGATGCAGTTAATTTGCCAGCTGTTGGGATCCCAGCTGGTGGAACACCTGTCACAATGCCGGTGCTGGAATCCCAATATTGTCAGAACACCAGTGAAGGGGGTTGTTTTACACACCCCTGGGGAGGCTAGGGTTAGGCACCCACAGGGAGTGTTAGGCTTAGGCTGCGGGGAATGGAGAGATAGGTTTGGGCTGCGGGGGGGAGGAGTTAGGTTTTGCCACTGTTGGAGAGAGGGTATGGTTAAGCACTATATGGGGAGGTTAGGGTAAGGCTGTGAGAAGGGAGGATTATGGGGTAGGGGAGAGGAAAGTACAGGCCCTACTCACTCCTGGCAGTATTGCAAGCTTTGTGATCCTGGTGTTGGTCTTCTGACTGCCGGTATCCCAATTGCAGGCATATCATGAATTCGACAGAAGGGTTGAGGAGTATTGTTGCTTAGGTTCTCAAGTATGAAAAATATGGGCAGGAATGGGTTACGCTGACCTTGTGAAAGGGGAGCATGACTGTAAGACCAAATTCGAGGGGAAGGATGTAGCACATATACAAAAGCAGTAGGAATGGTGGGAGTATCTAATACTGTATATGCTTTATTCTGTATGCATTCTCTTTAATCTTGGTAGAGATCAAACTAGTTGACTCAGCAGCCCTAATGAATTTCCTACTTTTCCCATACAGTAGGGGCATCTAGGTCTTTTTCCCATTCATTTTCATTCCTATTTCCATCAGCAAGTATACAATCAAGGAGAAGTGAGTATAATGTAGAGTAGCAAGAGAGACAGAGCTGTTTAAATGGGGATGCTACAGGGATTGTATGCCACAAGAGGAGAGATTACACAAAATTTCTGTGCTAAAATTAGCACAAACAGCTAATTAGTACTCTAGTAGAACATACTGTACAGCGATACTAAGTACGGTGATTTGGCATCAAGGAACTTAGGGATGAGATTTTATCTCTCTCCATTCTACATAGAAAGATTAAACTTGCCACTCTACGTTACAAGCTGTTCGTGCTAATTAGTACACTAGTAGAACATACTGTACATAGATACTAAGGACAGTGATTTGGCATCCAGGAACTTAGGGAGGAGCTTTTTTCTCTCTCTCTCTATTGTAATCTTTCTAAGTATAACGGAGAAATAAAAAAGTTCCTCCCTAAATTCCTGGATGCCAAATTACCGTGCTTAGCATTTCTATATGGTAGTTCCTATCTAGCCAGAAACCCTGCATCCCGTGCAAGCTGGGCAAACAACTGGAGGGGACTCGACACATGGTTGCTTGCTGCTTCCCTTTGCAGTATCACATAAACTAGTGCTTGGTCTGCCCTGAAAGCCAAGAGTGTCCTCTTTTGTATGGTACCAGTCCTCAGTCTCTGGGACACCCAGAACCAGAGATATCAGTATGCAAAATGGAACCATTTTCCCATAGACTATAATGGGCCCGTTAATTCAGACCCACCATGGGTTCTGACACTTGCCATGAGCCTTGTGGGGGTTACAGAAACTTGGGGTTGGTATTCTACAGTAGTTAATTGTCTCCCCTTCCATACCAACCTAATTCTGAGCCGATTGGACCCTCAGAATTGGAGATATTCAGCTTTAATCCCATTTTAATTTAATTTAATAGCTCACATAAACCGAACATCAATGGACCATTGCTTTAACACGTTCCTTTGTATCTGTCCACACTACTTTTATTTATTGATTTATTGGTTTCTTTTTTTGGGTCTCAACAGACAATTATAATTTTTGACAGCATCTGTGCCCTCCGCTGGTTAATACCCACCTCCCCCCTCACCCTTCCCCTTTATGCTGTTAGGGCACTCGGACGCTCATATTGGAAAACACTATATTTTCCACAGCCTCCCCCTACCCCCATCCCCTTTCCCACTGCCTCCCCCATCCCCCATCCCCCATCATTGTGTTATGCCGGACATAACAAAGTGAAGCCCGGCCATATCAGTGAGATCTGTGCAGGGCTTCATTGTGTACATTATTAAAAGAGTTAAAAGAGTTAACAGTGTTAAAAAAAAAATTCCCTGTGTGTCCTTTCTATTCTGTATTGTGGGCGTCCCTGCTAGCTCGGCCATTATGATCAGATCTGCTATGGACTCCTGCATTCCAAGGAGACTGTGTCCGCCGCTATCTTAATAAAGACCGTGGAGATACAACAGTGCACACAGGCATTTAGGACATGACACACTGTCCACCTATGTGCATTGCTCTCCGTTATAGGGCTTCCTCAGGGCTATAGTCATTGGTGTTGATTTATGCCTTAGGGAACTCGGACGTACATACTGTATTTCAAAAGCACTGTATTTTCACCTGCCTCCCCCTACCCCCATCGCCCTTCCCCCCTGGAAGCCTGCGCAGTTCATGCAGTAGACAGATCAGGTTACAAGACCTGTGCAACACTATACTGTGTTTGAAATACACATAGAGAACTGCAGTTGCGTTGATACTGTAGATGTGTAAATGGTACAGTAACAGTGATCCCTTCTAATTAAGTAAAACACAGATTCTCACAACACAGATTCTCTAACGCCGACGATCTACAGTACTGTGTTGCTCGAACAGTTAGTTTTGTCAGAATACACTAATTTATATTTACTGGTATGTCTATAGGTGCTCATTACCACTGTGTATTTTAGATAGCGAATGAGTCACTCCTGCAGATTTACCCCGATTTGTGTGAAACCTGTGTGAACCCTTCCTTTGAATGTTTTACAATGGATTACACAGAAAAAAAAATAATAATAAAGTGAATGTCACGGGAACACACAAAAAAAAATTGGCACTTTGGGAATCGAACATGGGACTCTCAGCGTGGCATATGGGAGCTTTCGTTGCTAGCCCACAACACTGCATGGAAAAATCACAAGTTCATGTGTAAAAGTACTGCAAAGAGCGATTCCTTCCCATTGGTGTTCGTTTATGCTGTTAGGGGACTCGGACACTCATTTCGTCCACTATACATACTGTAAAGTCAATGAGCTACATTATTCCTTTCACACATTAATTGCATCTGCATACACAAGTGTTTTAACATGTTCATTTGCATCTGTATAAACTATACACACAGGGATTTGGCATCCAGGTACTTAGGGATGAGCTTTTATCTCTCTCCATTATACATAAAAAGATTAAACTTGCTACTGTACATTACAAGCTGTTTCGTGCTAATTAGTACACTAATAGAACATACTGTGCAGAGGTAATAAGGATGACATCCAGTGAGAGTTTTTTTGGAGAGATGGGAATTAAATTATCAGGGTTACTGTAGTATTGAGGTGAGATTAATTTGAAGGGGAGGGATAAAGTGAGTGTAGTGATGTGTGAGTTCCTGAGCTAACAAGGGAACCTGCAGGAGGTGGACAGGGAGGGGGTTCAGTATGATGCAGATGGATGTGAATGGAGGTGACAGGGAGAGGAGGGAAAGATCAGAGCTTAATGGTGGTGTAAACATTAAGCTCTGATCTCTCTCTCCTCTCCCTGTCACCTCCCTTCACATCCATCTGTATGATACTGAACTCCCTCACATATCACTACACTTACTTTATCCCTCCCCTCCAACTTAATCTCATCTAAATACTACAGCAGCCCTGATAATTTCATTCAAATCTCTCCAAGAAACTCTCATTGTCACAACAAATTTACTGCTGTGTGTCTCATACAGCCTTTATTCCTTCCACCAGTTTTCCTCCCTTTATTTACCTCATCCACACTAAGGAGCTAATTCAGGTTGGATCACAATTGGCGATCAGTGATGATGATTGCGCATGCGCAGGGCCAGTGTAGCCTCAACTCCTGTAATTTCATTATCTATTTATGACACAACTATCTCCTCTCGCTGCCAAATTCACTATTTTCATGTTATCCTTGACTCCTCCCTCTCCTTCAAACCACACATTCAGTACATGTCGCAGTCCTGCAGTTTCTCTTTCAAAAATGTTTCCAGGATAAGAATCTATCTCATCGAGGATACTTCTAAGACCATCATCCTCTCACTAGTCATCTTTAGATTAAGATATCTATTCTGTTAATTGACATTGTACACTATTTTTCTGTTGATATAGACAAAGGGACACTGAAAGTATGTAGTAGAATATACCCAGGTTATTCCAGCCAATATGCACAGTAAAGTGACGGTAGACTACCATCCAGAAGCTACAAATTATGGGTCAAGCAGTGAGAATAGTAACAATGGAAGTATTGAGCTGGATGGGGGTGGAGAATGAGGCAGGGAAAGAGCAGCCAGAAAGGGTACTACCAAGGGTATTACCAAAACAGAAATTAACGATGATTATGTATCACCAATAATGCATATAGATAATGATGTTCCTAACACAAGAGGAAACACTTATCTTAATTGTATATATATATATATATATATATATATATATATAAATGCTAGAAGCCTTACAGGGGAAAAATATGGAACTAGAAGTGCTTGCAGCAAACAAACAGTATGATATTATAGGTATTACTGAAACTTGGTTGGATGAAACTCATGATTGAACAGATAATCTGGAAGTTTACATGCTGTTCAGGAAAGACAAAATTAACAAACAGGGTGGACGTCTTTATATTAAGCCTTTTTTTAAACCTGACATAAAGGATGACTTTAATGATGGGACTGTAAATACTGTGGATACTTTATGGGTAGAAATTGCATGCAGGGGAAAGGGAACTAAAAAGCTACTAATAGGAATATGCTACAAGTGCCTGATATTAATAAGTCTGAGGAGGAATTGTTTCTGAAGCAAACAGAAAAGGTGGCAGGATTAGGAGACGTAATAGTTTTGGGAGATTTTAACTATCCAGAGATTAATTGGACAAATGATCCATGTGGTGATACTGCTAGGGGTAATATGTTTTTAAACACACTAAATGATCACTACTTACTTCAATTGATCAAGGAACCAACTAGGTACAATGCAATCTTAGACTTGGTACTTACAAACAATGGAGAATTGATATTGAATATTACAGTAGGGGAGCCCATGGGAAACAGCGACCACAATATGGTCACATTTAATATCAGTTTTTACAAACAGCCCTATAAAGGCTTTACTAAAACTTTAAACTTTAGTAAGGCCAATTTTGCCATGATGAGGGAAGCTTTAAGGGGCATTGACTGGGATATTTAGTTTCAAGGCAAAAATACCACAGAGAAATGGGATGTATTAAAAACACTGCTCACTAATTATACTCCTAAATTCATTGCCATGGGCAGCAAACGTAGGAGTAATAATCCCAAACCAATGTGGCTTAACAAAAATTTTAAGGAACTAATAGCCAAAAAGAGGAGAGCATTCAAAAAGATTGTAAAAAAAATATGCAAAATAGAAATCAGAGCATCTAAAATAGAAACATAAAAGATAATAGCAAAGGAAAGTCAATCAAACCCCTGAAAGTTTTTTAAATACATAAACAACAAAAGATTAAAGAAAGAGAGTACAGGCCCTTTAAAAGGCCAGTTGGGCATCATAATCAAAGATGACATTGACATAGCGAAGGAATTAAAGTTTTTCTTGTTGTTAAACAAGTGCTTATTTAAGTGAGAAAGTAGTCTGTGATTGATAAAAAAAATTAAGATTAATAAGTGACCTGGTCCTGACAGAATTCACCCAATGGTTCTCATGGAGCTACACTCCGAATTAACAAGAACCCTATATTTGATTTTCATTGACTCACATCAGGCATGGGTCCCAAAGACTAGCGTATAGTAGAAGTAGTGCCAATATCTAAAAAGGGAAGTAAATATTAACCATGTAATTACAGACCAGTAAGTCTGTAGTGGGGAAAGTGCTGGAAGGTATTTTAAGGGATAGAATACAGGAGTTCCTTGAAACCAATAAGGTTATTAATAGGAACCAATATGAATTTGTGAAGGATAGATCATGTCAAACTAACTTAATAGGCTTTTATAAAATAGTTAGTGCAATCCTAGATCAGGGTAAAGAGGTGGATGTATTCTTTTTAGACTTTGCTAAAGCTTTTGATACAGTACCTCACATGAGACTAATCTACAAGTCAAGAGAACTTGGGCTAGGGAACACATTATGCACTTAGGTGAGTAATTGGTTGTATAAAAGGGAGTAGCGAGTGGTGGTAAATTAAACTTCTCCAAAATGAACTGAGGTAGTCAGCAGTGTGCCACAGTGGTCTGTACTTGGACCACTATTGTTCAACATTTTCATAAATGATCTAGTAGCAGGTCTAGAGAGCAAAGTGTACATTTTTGCATACAATACCAAATTGTGTAAGGTTATAAATTCGATGGAGGATGCTGAGTCTCTTCAGAATCACTTATTTATACTGGCAGCATGGGCTTCAAAATGGAGAATGAGATTCAATATAGAAAAATATAAGGTATTGCACTTCAGTAGCAAGAATAAGAACACTACCTATGTACTAAATGGGGAGGAACTAGGGAATTCTGTACCTGAAAAAGATTTATGTGTTCACATAGATAACAAACGTAACAGTAGTACCCAAAGTAGGAATGTAGCAAAAAAGGTAAAAAAAAGGTATTAGCATGCATTAAGCAGGGAATTGATGCAAGGGATGAGAGTGTTTTGCTCCCACTATATAAATCATTAGTGAAGCCACATCTTGAATACTGTGTACAGTTATGGGCACCATACTACAAAAAGAATATCCTGGAATTACTGTAGAAAAGGTTCAGAGACAAGCGACCATATTGATAAAAGGGATGGAGACTCCAGAATATGAGGAAAGGCTTGCTAGGCTAGGCATGTTTACATTGTAAAAAAGGAAATTAAGAGGGGACATGATTAACATTTACAAATATATAAGGGGTCAATACACATAGCTAGTGGGGTAATTGTTTTTGGTAAGAACATCAAAAAGGACACGTTGACAACCACTTAGGTTGGAGGAGAGGAGATTTTGCACAAAGAGTTGGAAAGGTTACTTCACAGTAAGGACAATGGGGGTCATTCAGACCTGATCGCTCGATAGGGTTTTTTTGCACTGCTGCGGGCAGATAGTCGCTGCACATATATTTTCGCTTTGCAAGTGTGCAATCGCATGTGCAGCCGGGCGGCACAAAAACGTTTTGTGCAGTTTCTGAGTAGCCCAGACACTTACTCAGCCACTGCGATCACTTCAGCCTGTCTGGGACCGGAATTGACATCAGACACCGACCCTGCAAACGCTTGGACACGCCTGCATTTTTACAAACACTCCCAGAAAACGGTCAGTTGACACCCACAAACGCATTCTTCCTGTCAATCTCCTTGCGAACGGCTGTGCGAACGGATTCTACGTACAATCCATCACTGGGCAACGATCCGCTTTGTACTTGTACGACACACCTTCTCATTGCGGTGCATACACATGCACAGTTCTGACCTGATAGCAGCGCAGCGAAAAAACCTAGCGTGCGATCAGGTCTGAATGACCCCCTATTATGTTTATGGAATTCCCTGTCTGAGAGAGTAGTGATGGCGGACTCGTTAACTACTTTTAAAAATGGCCTTGATGAATTCCTAATAGATAAGGATATACAGGGTTATGGTGGACAAATCATGTACTATAGTAATAAAAAACAGAGTATTTTAGTTTACAAACACTCGCCACATTTAAAATTAGTCTTAAAAATAGTTCAGTGTAGGAGACCACTAACAGGTTGAAATCAATGGACAAATTGCCTTTTTTCAACCTTAGAAACTATGGGCCTAATTCACAATTGATCGTATTAGCAAATTTGTTAGCAGTTGGGCTAAACCATGGGGGTAATTCTGAGTTGATCGCAGCAGGAATTTTGTTAGCAGTTGGGCAAAACCATGGGGGTAATTCCAAGTTGATCGCAGCAGGAAATTTTTTAGCAGTTGGGCAAAACCATATGCACTGCAGGGGGGGCAGATATAACATCTGCAGAGAGAGTTAGATTTGGTTGGGTTATTTTGTTTCTGTGCAGGGTAAATACTGGCTGCATTTATTATTACACTGCAATTTAGATTGCAGATTGAACACACCACACCCAAATCTAACTCTCTCATGGTTTTGCCCAACTGCTAACAAAGTTCCTGCTGTGATCAACTCAGAATTACCCCCCATGTGTACACACCTTTAGATTTGGGTGGGTTATATTGTTTCTGTGCAGGGTAAATACTGGCTGCTTTATTTGTACTGCAGGGGAGGCATATATGCACGGCAGGCCAATCTAGCACCAGCGATAGTGATGGTCAGCGCTGCGCATCGCTATAGCTGTGGGGGGTACACATGGAGCGATCATGCTTAAAATCTAAGCAATCTAGTCAGATTGCTTAGATTTTAAGCAGCGATCGCTCCGTGGGTACCCCCCTTATCTCTACTTCAGTCTGCACAGTACTTCTTCCCTGGTCTTGAGAATCACTATGTTTTATCAAACTTCTGCCAATCACTTAGTTTTGACATTTATTTTAGAAACTAAGATTTTAGTATTACATTAGACGTGTTTGACTAGTATAAAGAAAGAAGTATCTACCTAACTACATGTAGTTATTTCTGTGGTAATAACAATGCAAAATAAATTGCATAAATAATTATAGCAAATATACGATTACCCAGTATATGAAATACAAAGATCAGTAATAATATGAGCCATTCTCACCTTCCAACCTTGTTGAAGTTAGCACACGCTTTTTCTCCAAGACTGCTAAAATGTAATTATTTCAGCTTTTTATAATGTAGAGGTGAGAGTTTTTCTATTCTTAGCTATTTAAGATAAACATGGCACACAATTCACCAGTAGCTGGTATGACACCAACCAGTGCTTAAAGTGGTTATGGAGAGGTGGTAGAACTCCTCCCCCAACCCCAGGTCCAAAGGTATTGTGTGTGCCTACGTCATGTGCCGCAAAAAAGGGGCATGGTCTCAAAAAAGAAAGTGTTGTGGTCTCCCAATAGTTTCCCCAATTCAAATTATGACGCACAGTAGCAAAATCTTATGTTATGGCACACATTAGTGCCCCTTATACACAAAGCCCACAGTAGTAGCACCCCAAATACACATAATGACCGCAGCAGTAGCACACCTTATACAATGCCCTCAGTAGTAGTGCCCCTTATGCAATGCCCACTGAAGTGGTAGTGCACACAGTTTTAGTGCCCCTTATATAGAGCCCATAGTACATATGTCCCCCAGTGGTAATGCCCCATGTAGTTTTGCCCCCAGTAGTTATTTCACATGTAGTTATGCCCCCTGTAGTGATGCCCACTGTAGTGATGCCCCCTATAGAAGAGCCCCCTATAGTTATGCTCTCTATAGAGAGGCCCCCAGTATAGCTGCACCCTATATAGATACCCCCAGTACATATACCCCCGTAGATATGCCCCCAGTAGAGATGCCCCCTGTAGAGCTGCCCCAGTACAGATGCCCCCTGTAGTTATTCCCCCAGTACCGATGCCTCCAGAACAGATGACCCCTGTAGAGATTTCCCAGTACTAGTACAGATGCCCTCAGCACAGATGCCTCCTGTAGAGCTGCCCCAGTAGAGATGCCCCCTAGTAGATCTGCCCACAGTAAAGATGCCCCCTATTAGAGCTGCCCCCAGTACAGATGCCCCCCCAGAAGAGCTGCCCCCAGTACAGATGCACCCTAGTAGAGCTGCCCCAGTACATATTCCCCCTATTAGAACTGCCCCCAGTACAGATGGCCCCTAGTAGCACCACTTTACACACACAAAAAAAAACACAATACTCACCAGCTCTGCTCCTGCTTCCAGACCGCTGCTGCTCTCCGCCTGGTGACCGCTCCTCAGAACAATGGGAGAGACATCATGACATCTCTCCCATAGCGCCGCACACAGCCAGAAGACATAGCTCAGGAGTGAGCTCTGGGTGCAGCTGAGGTTACACAACCTCAGCGGGTTTCCGGCATCCCCATGCAACTCCAGGCTCACATTCTTGATTAGGTAAGCCAGAGGAGGTAGAAAAGCGTTTCATCTCCAATTGGGACTGACGGAATGCAGTTCGGCCCCCTCCCGGCTCACTTTAACCTCTGACACCAACAACGTACTATAACAGAAGCTTGTGATTTATCATGTTATAGCTCTATCCAGTTCTCACAGGATATTATATCTATGAAGCTTCAGTTGTCCTGCAAAAAGACAAGTGCATCATACAACCTATTACCACTGTAAGGGGCATATTCAATTCAAATAATTAATTTGTTTTTTGTATACACAGCATGCAAAATTTCAGGAAGCCATTGAGGTTTTGGTATTCAAAAATATTGCAACGGTAATTTTATAGAAATTAGAACATGTGCAAATTTACAAAATATCATTATTTTAAGGTATTAATTTTGGGAGTTGCTTCAGAGCCCCGGGGAAACTAACTCCCCATTACTAAGAAATACATTCAGCGGAAATTTTCAGTTATAGTAGCTTACAGTACTTGGGCTAATAATTATCTGTCATTATTGGCATATTATTCTACAAAGTACACAATACCATATTAAAGATGTCAGACAGGTACAAGGAGTTGCTGTGTAGATTAGACAGGTGTTTTAAACATTGCAGTTGTGATTTACAGGTGTTTTTTTTAAATATATAAAGTAGCCTCAAATTACCCCCAAATTAACTTCCTTCAACTTTTTAGTGTTTTAGTTTCTTTTTCTCATTTTTTTACATTTAAGATAGCACAAATCAGCCATTTAAAACATTTTTAAAACTCAAAATATTTTTCTTTGAACAGTAATTGACATATATACTATTATACATTTTTTATTTCTATTTGCGTCTACAAGCTGATTTCCAGTTTTTCCAATTTTAAAAAAAATGTAAAATTATCTCACCCATTTTTTCAATTGGATAGAGTGAGAATTGGTAGTGAGCATATTAGTGGTAATGGAAAAATGTCAGAAATACTGTAGGTGCATTCATTTTTTAGCCAGGGATCTCACACTTAATAGGATATGCCCCTTCAGTACTTCTTCTAAAACACTGCTTAGTTCACCTTTTTACACTGGTTGAAGTGCCCATATAAAAGTTATCATCAGAATAGATACATACACTGTACAACATAAGATCACACAATTGAATAAACAGAAAAATTGTACAAAACTATATATTTTTTAAAATTGTATGCTTTATGCATTTCTAAAAAGTAAGCTACAAGTGCAAAATGGAAAAAAAAGATTAAAAATAATCTTAAAAACCCCCCAATTATATCATAACAGAAATAGCAATAGAACTATAAAGCAAAATATAAAGGAGAATGAAAGGAAGACAGAAAGGTTGAGGATTATGGTTGCCTAGGTGCTCAAATATGAAAAAAATTGGTCAGGAATTGATTATGGGTTACCTGCGTATGGAAGCTATGACTATATGTCCAAACTGAGGGGAAGGATGTAGTGCATATACACAGGCAATAGGAGCGGTGGTGGTATCTAAAATATAATTTAAATGCTTTATCTTTAATCTTGGTAGATATACAATTAGATACCACAGCAGCCCTAATGACTACTCTACTGTCTCCATATTGTGGGGGCACATAGGTCCCTTTCCAATTTCTTTTTGTGCCTATTTCCAGTGATAAGTGTACAATTAAGGAAAAGTGAGTACAGTGTAGAGCTGGAACTTTTGTGCAGAGGTGCCAAAAGGCAAAGCTGTTTAAATGGATATGTTACAGATAAAGTATTTCCAAACAGAGATTCCCCAAAATGTCTCAGCTGAAAGTTCTCATACTGTACTGTAGAATTTAAGACAGAGGTCAGGAAAATTCAGGTTGGTGTTCTGCAAATAATTTTATGATTAGACATACAGATAATCGAATACCAGTGGTTCAATATCTGTCAAAGAGGTTGGAGAAGAGTCCTGAGTGAAAATCATGTTTTCCACACTGGAATGATAGCTATGGTTTGGGATTGGAGAGGCACTTGCATGCTCCCAAATCTGAACAGTAAAATATAAAGTGGGAAAAGGTTTGGTAATATTGTGTCTGTGTGACTGCAAGAGGCCCCACACAGAGGAAAGATATGCAGTTGCAACAAGTGCAGATTCAATATCAACCCTTGCAAGGGAGGCAGGTGGAGCAAAAGAAACAACTACAGTATGTGACTGAGATGAGATGCCCAATAGTAAGATCTGAGTATTGAGAAGTCCCTACCATAACAGGTGGTTGCTTTTAAGAATTTCTAACTTGATTCAAGTAGAACTTTACACCATATGAATCTTGACATGAATCATTGAAGAGCAGAAAGTTGAGAAACTGGCAATCTAACAGGGAGGGTTAGAAATAGGTAAAGAATTTTAAGAATGGTGTTCATCTTAGTTGCCGTGATTCTGCCCAGCCACAAAATAATTAGAGAGAAGCAGGATCCTAGCAAAAAGGATGGAAAACTTATCCCAGTAAAGGGAATTTTGGGAATGAATCATACCTCAAATATTCCTCAAGGGGGGATAAATTAAGAAGGAGCAACTCAGATTTTGAGCTACTTATTTTCTTCTCAGAGATGCTACTATAGTGTAAAAGTATCTTAAACAAAAAAAAGGAGAAAGTCATGTTTTTTGGTGGGTCAGGAGGACATATTCTTCAAGCAGGGACATCAACATAGCCCATAGGTACAACAAATACAGTGTATATCTATGGAAATAAGGATAGTGGCCACCAGGGGTACCATTACATGACAAAGATCAACCAAGACAGTTTAGGCAGAAAATGTTTCTCTCATTGACTATATTATACAGTAACAAATTAAGCCCTGTTTAGGACAAGTACAATAAGCCTATTTAATCTGACCCTTTTAATTTCTACTTGAATCCTTCTTAGAACACCCTTGTCTACGTTAGATGGGGTGTCAAAGGTGATGTCCTCTGTTTAATAGTTGCTGAGTATTAATTTGTCCCTGTCACCTTTCTGTCTTATTGACTCTAAGTGTTTGCTGGCTTCAAAAATGTTATTCGTGACAATTCCTAGTTTCAATAAGGATATAGTGGGGATAGTGGCAGAGGTGTTTCTTTGTAAGGGTTGCCAGTTTCTATCACTGTCAGTTGAATGGAAATATCTGGCTCCAGGTGTACAGAGTAGCTCATCACTGACATGCAATGGAGCACTGTCCTCTCAGATGATAGTCACCACCAGATTGTTGATTTGAGGTCTGCTCTCTCACTGCAAACTATGCAGCATTAGTTACTCTTTAGACACCACCCAGCTGTAGCTCCTCCTTGCTCCTGATATCAGCTGACTGGATTTCAGTGAAGGGTGCCTTCCAGTAAACACTGCTGTTTCACCATCATAACCACTTGTCCCTCACTCAGCGGAACCTCATCTGCCCTGTGATTCTCTTTATAAGCTGCTGCTCTGAATCTTTGATACAAACGGGTTCCTGCTCTGCATGACTATTGCCACCAACGTCCGTTAAACTGATGCAGGTGTTGGCTTCAAAACTGGCACATGTATGGCTTTCAACCACTTCCCGCATGCCCTGCGTGTCCGTAGGTTTATGGTAAGTTTTGGATACAAATCTTTCATTTTTGATGTAAATAGTTAGATCAAGGAAATTGACTCCTACCTTGCTGATGGTGAACGTTAATTGTATATTGATGGTGTTGTTATTGAGAGTTGAACAGAAATCATTGAGTTTTTCTCTTTCCCCTTGCCATATAAAGAGGATATCATCTATATAGCGTCCCAAGTCACTCAATTTTATGCCCCAAGTTACTCCAGAGTAAATGATCCTTTGCTCCCAAAATGCCATGAACAAATTGTCATAACTTGGGGCAAAACGAGTACCCATTGCGGTCACTCTTTGCTGTAAATAATATTCTCAATTGAAAAAGAAGAAATTGTTGGTTAATATAAATTGGATGGACACTTTGATGAAATTCTTCCTTTCTCCGCTCATCTCTGTTTGTTCTAGAAACCATTTTATAACCTCGAGTCCGTCAGTGTGGTCAATTATAGTGTACAATGAAGATACATCGGCTGTAACAAGATGAATGTTAGAATCCCACTTGAATTCTTGTATCTTTTTGATGACATCTCTGGTGTCTTTTAATAATGACGGTGTCTTGGAGACCAATGGTTGAAGTAGATGGTCTATCAGCTCTGATAAGTTTGGAGTGAGACTGCCTGTTCCGGTTATAATGGGACGATCTGGTGGATTTGTGAGACTTTTGTGGACCTTTGGTAGAACATAGATGGTTGAGGTAACAGGATCCTCTATATTCAGGCAACCAAATTCATTTTCAGTAATTACACCAGTAGTCAGATGTTTGTTAAGATGTTTCACAAAGGTGTTTTTAATGCGTGATGATGGATCGCCTTTGAGTTTTAAATAGGTTTCCATGTCGGATAGTTGTCTTAATATCCCTGCAACATAGTCCTCTGTATTATGGATCGCTATTCCCCCTCCCTTATCACAAGGTTTTATCATTATCGATTCATCTTTGCTGAGATCTGTAAGTGCTTTCGTTGATTTCTTGTAAGATTCAACTTAAATTTGTGTTTTTTCTTTTCAACTTTTGCGAACTCTTCTGTGGTCAGTTTTTGGAAGGTATCAATGAAGCTTCCTTTGATGTGAGCCGGATAAAAGTGTGAATTCTTTTTGAACTTGGCAACCTCAATATTGTTAGAGCACGGTTCCCCTAAATTGGGAGGGGTATTTTCTGTGGCTGTATTAGTATCAGCAGACAAGTTCTTTATTTAAAAAAACTTCCTCAAAGTTATTTTTCAGGTGAACTTTTGGAGATCTATAAATTTGTCAAAAGCTTCTGAGGTGGTGATGGGGGCATATTTAAGGCCCTTTCTTAAGTACAGTCTCCTCTATTTCTGATAAGGGTCTTCTACTTAGATTGAAAATAAAAAAAAATTCTTCTAGTTTTCCTTCTTCTCTTTCTTTCTCCTTATCTGCATTTGTGGTGATGCATTTATTCTGATATTTCCTAGGTTTCCTTCCCACCCTTTTTCTTCTTTTCCTTCTATTCTTGAATTTGGAGATTCTGTTAGACAGTCAGTATCTTTTAGAACCCTTCCTTTCTATCTGAAAAGGGGGTTCCCTATTTTGTCCACTTGTAGATGGTTCGGTATCTTCCACATGTCTTTCTCAATACTCTCTTCTCAAAGTTCTTGTATCGTCAGATGGTATTGAGGGCCGACGATCAATGGTCCATTCTTTGTTGAAAGATACAAATCTTCTTCTCGAAGTACTTCTCTGATGTCTTTTGTGATGAGGCGGTTTGTTGGTCTCCTTCTCTCTCTATCTTTCCTTCTGGGGGTACAATCAGAAGTGTGTTGATGGTCTCTATTCAGATAATTTCTTGATGGAAATTTTCTCCTGTAAATGTCTCTGTGGGGAATCGGAGAATAAACCTCATCTCTTCCCGGTATTCTCCTTATGCAATTCTCAATGTGTTCTCTTCTTGGGTTTCTTCTCCATATAGGTCGTTCTGGACTATATCTATTGATAATGAATTCATCTTTCCTTTTGTACCTTGTGGTCCTTTCCGGTGTATGGTTTCTTTCTCATCTTCCTTTATCTCTTTCACTTTTTTCCATCTCATTAGTTGTAGTCTGGTCCTTGGATGGAGCATCTATCTGTAACGGTCGAGATTTTTTCGGAATGACAATTCCAAATCTGTAAAAGTCACAATCACTTTGTAGTTTTTTCTGTTTTTTCTTAAGGAGTTCTTTAGTATTTTGTTCCATTTTGAGGGTTAAGTCTTATTTTAGCTCTGGAAATCTTGGAAGCTTGGCAAAGGGTTCTATTATAGATTGAAACAATTTGACCCTTTCTTTAGTTTCTTTCAATTTCTCAGTTCTTTCTTTAATTATGATATCAATAAGGGCAAAGGAACAAGTATCAAGTATGGTTACCCATTCTTTTGTAAAGTTATCTGATGCATCCGTAAATGAAGGGTATTTTTCAATTCTCAAACCTTTTGGGATTAATTGTTTGGCTTTGTATTTTTCTAAGAAGGCAATTTCCCATCATAACTCTTTTAATAACCAATCATTAATCCTATGCATTACTGTCTCAAGGGTTTCATTATTAGTCACAAATACATCTTTGGCAAAATTCACGTCAAATGCTTCTTTTATATTTTCTTCTCTTCTACTAATGTGATGTAACATACTGCAGCCAAAATACTCTCTAAGTAGAAGACCCTTATCAGAAATAGAGGAGACTGTACTTAAGAAGGGCCTTAAATATGACCCCACCACCACCTCAGAAGCTTTTGACAAATTTATAGATCTCCAAAAGTTCACCCGAAAAATCACCTTGAGGATGTTTTTTGAAATAAAGAACTTGTCTGCTGAAACTAATACATCCACAGAAAATATCCCTCCCAATTTAGGGGAACCATGCTCAAACAATATTGAGGTAACCAAGTTCAAAAATAAATCACACTTTTATCTGGCTCACATCAAAGGAAGCTTGATTGATACCTTCCATAAACTGACCACAGAAGAGTTCGGAAAAGTTAAAAAGAAAAAACACAAATTCAAGTCGAATCTTACAAGAAATCAATGAAAAGCACTTACAGATCTCAGCAAAGATGAATCGATAATGATAAAAGCTTGTGATAAGGGAGGGGGAATAGCGATCCTTAATACAGAGGACTATGTTGCAGAGATATTAAGACAACTATCCGACATGGAAACCTCTTTAAAACTCAAAGGTGATCCATCATCACGCATTAAAAACACCTTTGTGAAACATCTTAACAAACATCTGACTACTGGTGTAATTACTGAAAATGAATTTGGTTGCCTGAATATAGAGGATCCTGTTACCTCAACCATCTATGTTCTACCAAAGGTCCACAAAAGTCTCACAAATCCACCAGGTCGTCCCATTATAACCGGAACAGGCAGTCTCACTCCAAACTTATCAGAGCTGATAGACCATCTACTTCAACCATTGGTCTCCAAGACACCGTCATTATTAAACAAACATCTGACTACTGGTGTAATTACTGAAAATGAATTTGGTTACCTGAATATAGGGGATCCTGTTACCTCAACCATCTATGTTCTACCAAAGGTCCACAAAAGTCTCACAAATCCACCAGGTCATCCCATTATAACCGGAACAGGCAGTCTCACTTCAAACTTAATCAACTAAGTTTCCAAAGAAACATTAAGGAGCACTAGTAATATAAATATTCAAAAGATATTTTAATATTACTTAAAACAATACAAAATATCAGTACTCTGCAGAATAAATTACAGTAACAAAGCTGTATAATAAAAGCAGTAAAAGTATACAATCAACTGGAATAGCTCATTTTTTGTGTGCAGTACTGCAGTCCATTAATATAAGGAGACGTGCTGAAGTTGTCCACAGGTATGTGGAATTGTCCACAGGTATGTAAAAACTCAAGTGCACTAGAGAACAATCCCCAGGTTTTTAAGGAAATTAATGTACTTAATTCCAGCCCCTAAATGCGAGGCAAATTTCTCACCCAAAACTTGAGGTCTCTGCTGGTTCCCGTCAATAGCGTATTGCAGCGTGTACTGATAGCAGCTAGAGTGCTCTTATCTCAATGTGTCCAGAGGGAGAGCTGCAGGTTCACATGAGTCAGTCTGCAGATGGGGCTTCTCAAGCACAGCGGTAGACACTTATATTGTGAAGTCCGGTCAGACACCAGTAGTGGAGAATTATTTCAGCAAAAGCAGGGTTGAGAGTGGTGAAAAGGGGTCTCCTTTAATGGACTGGCAGTTGCCAAAAGCCCTCAAGGCGTTTCTCTGCCCAAAGCAATCGGCAGTTTCATCAGGAGGTGTAGATACCAAGCAGGAAGATAGAAAGGTATTTAAATCATTTACAACTAATCAGCTCATCAAACTTGTCAGAGCTGATAGACCATCTACTTCAACCGTTGGTCTCCAAGACACCGTCATTCTTAAAAGACACCAGAGATGTCATCAAAAAGATACAAGGATTCGAGTCGGATTCTAAAATTCAAATTGTTACAGCCGATGTATCTTCATTGTACACTATAATTGACCACACTGACGGACTCGAGGCTATAAAATGGTTTCTAGAACAAACAGAGATGAGTGGAGAAAGGAATAATTTCATCATAGAGTCCATCCAATTTATATTAAGCAACAATTTCTTCTTTTTCAATGGAGACTATTATTTACAGCAAAGAGGGACTGCAATGGGTACCTATTTTGCCCCAAGTTACGCCAATTTTTTCATGGCATTTTGGGAGCAAAGGATCATTTACTCTGGCGTAACTTGGGGCATACAATTGAGAGACAGGGGACGCTATATAGATGATATCCTCTTTATATGGCGAGGGGAAAGAGAAGAACTCAATGATTCCTGTTCAACTCTCAATAACAACACCATCAATATACAATTAACGTTCACAATCAGCAAGGTAGAAGTCAATTTCCTTGATCTAACTATTTACATCAAAAATGAAAGATTTAAAACGCCAAAACTTACCATAAACCTACGGACACCCAGAATTACATATCCATTGACAGTGAACACCATCAAAATTGGCTAAGAGGGGTCCAAAAAAGTCAATTCATGAGAATCAAAAGAAACTGTAGTGAAACAATAGTATGTGACAATCAAATACAACTTTCAAAAAATATTTTCTGAAGAAAGGATATAAACAAGAAACAATTAATACTGCAATATTAGTGATTATGTCTGTAGAAAGGGACCATCTCGTTACCGATCGACAAAATACTCCCAATACTACTAAAAAGGATATTAATTGGACCTTCTTTTCCTCCTACAATTCTGATCATAAACATTTTGAGAAATCATTTGTAAACACTAGCACATCTTACAAGGAGATCCAGTCCTAAAGAACATTATCCCTGAAAGACCACAATTTATATACCGCAAAGCCCCGAATCTCAAAAAATGTCTTGTCCATAGTGACCTATGCATTAAAAGTGTCAATCCGATCAGAATGGAAGGTTTCCACTGGTGCAGAATTTGTCTAGGATGCAGAAAGATACAAACTAATAAAACTAAATATACTGAGGTAATTGTTAATGGTGTAACATTGAAAATTCACAACTTCATTACCTGCCATACTACAAATGTGATATATCTGATAACATGTATCTGCAACAAATGATGGTGGAACATCACGATCACTAAAAACGCGTATAGGAGAGCATCTTCGGAATATCTGGAAAGGTCTCAGCACACACCATCTGTCGGAACATTTTAGACAAGTACAATCAATGCTCCACCAGTGCGATTAAAGAATTTGTGGGACTGATTAATGTCAAAGCATCCTGGAAAAATAGAAATTTAGAAAAACTCCTTGCTAAAATTGAAATGAAAACCATTTTCAACTTATAAACACTTGTACCAAATGGCCTAAATCAGGACTTTGAAATTAAATGGTTTCTGTAAACCGCCCTCCTTCTATATCCTTTCACATCTCTTCTATTATTACAATATTTATTTCAATATCTCTATAGGTCTATAATAATTTTCATTGTTATTCTTTAAATGTCTATGGCTCACTAATTCTTGGTTTGTTTCTTTCCGGTGGACACCGTTCTACTAATAATGATTTCCCCATCATCATTTCTGGAGTAAAATGAAGAAATAGCGGCATACCGGCCAATTCCGGTACTTGGAACGCAAACAAAGCATAGAATGCAAGTGGAACTTCAAGTTTTGGCAAGTTTCTCTGACATCAGACCGGAAATTAGCTGCAAAACACACGTCCGCATCCCAATCAGACTTCCAGCACTATAAAGGCACAGGACATGAGCACAGGTGGCAACCAGCCTTGAAAAAGGGACAGGATAGTCCCAAAATGCGTCGGCGTTGCCCTGCTGTGCCTTTTCTCAACAGTGATGGATGTTTGTTCTTTGAAGCACACATGTACGGTTGGCGGGAACTAAACTTTTGGAGCCAAAGCAGGGTATTTTCTGGGATACCCTGCTTCTTTCTAACACCTGCTGCTCCAATCTACCATTACCAGTATGACTTCCTCCCTGCCACCATTGTGACTCGATTTTATTGTCTATGTCCTATTACATGTCATATTTTGTCATATGTTTTTATTAATTTTTTTGTTACACTTATTGACAAGTATTCACCTCCATTTGACACCTAGTAATAGGTAGTTACAGGATTTTAACGCCCAAAAGGGTGAGTTAACCATTTTTTCTGGTTTGTATCTTTTTCAGAGTCTAATATGGGACTTTGTCAACCTCCCTTGGGCTAGCTCAACAATCCTATACATCACCATTTCTACTCCCACCTTTCCACCCTTTCTATTTTTATTAAAAATGTATATATTCTCAGTAATAATATTGAATAAAGGCCTCAATGCCTGTTTAACTGAATTATTATTTTAAGTCACTGTTGTTGTTATTATTTCGGGACTAAATGTGTCCTTTATTAAATATCGAGCAAAGTATTAAAATCCCAAAAAGAAAAGAAGAAATTTAAATGTGAGCGAGAATAAACATAAAGTGAATAAATATTTAAAAGCAAAGCAAATGTGTTCTTCCCTTTGTATATATCCTCGTATTTAATTCAAAAGTACATGAAGCATAAATACATTTATATATTGCTCTGTATCAGTGCTCAATTTGTACAAAAACCTATAATTTTCATATTAACTGGAGCTTTTACAATGTATTGCAGAAGGAAATATGTTACTTTTCACTAACTCATAGACTGTTACAAAAGGTTGTAACCATAGTATTCAGATATTGCAACAATGAATCACTGCTCCTGCTATTCAGGCTGTAAGCGTGATAAGGTATTTCTGATACTGTTACTTGGCAGGTTAATTGAAACATTGTTACTAAATATGTAACTGATGTAGTGAACCATGGAACACCATACAGTATAGCTAGGCTTGAGTTGTAATATTGCACATGCTGTTTCAACACAGAGAGAGCTGATTAGGGTTATATAATATTAGCTAATGCACGAATATAGCTCAGTAAAGTTGGATACTATATCCAACGGGCTATTTTGTCATCCCCTCCACAGTGTAATTCCTGTGATGAAGCTGTTCATAATATATTACAATGTGGGGGATGTCTAATACATTGAAATACTGTGAACTGCTTTCCGTATTCAAGAAATATATGAGATGTATATGGCTGCTAGAGACAGGGTATAATAATACACCGTTCCATGTATGAAGCAATACTCAGCAATAAGCGTGCAGGGAAAATATGTACTTGTTTTTCCCCAAAATGTATATACGTTGGTGTATCATATATAATGTGAATCACCAATGATTAAATTACATGCTGCATAGTATTAAGTTGTATCTGCACAGCATATCATGGCAGCACTTAATGTCCACTAGCCATATTATAATATATATGCATGAGTATGTTGTACTTTATATGGATGTCCGCTGATCATGCCCTTATATGTGGATTGACAATAATGGTATATCACACTGCACACCATTGGATTGTGCCTACAAATTAATTCACAGCTACATTTAAGGTCCACTGACCATGTAGACAGCGTGACAATGATATGATTGAATCACATATCTTTTATTCCCTTTCTTATTTGATATAATTCTCCAACAGCCTCTCGTGTTTTATAATAATAGGATCATAGCCCTCAGCACACAAACAGCATGATAACTGATGTGAAGAAGTCACATCTACAATTTCTTTCTATAATGGTATCTTCGTTCAGCTCCTAATTGCATCTTATTAGGTCTTAGGTACATCTCATGTAACATTTGCACATCTAGACGTTGATAGTATGGGAACACATTGCTATAAACCTATGCGCTGGAAATATTAGAGATGGAGCAATTATGATCCGTTTTAAAATGTGCTGAAAGGGTGTGGGTTTCTACGCCTTTTTTGATATTTCGCAAATGTTCTCCTAAATGAACTTTGAGAGGGTGCGATGTTCTTCCAATGTAGTATTTATTGCAATCGCATTTAATCGCATAGACTACATTTTTTGTGTTGCAAGTTATAAACTCCTTCACTTTTATCTCTACCCCAATGGGGACATCCAGAAATCGGTGTTACTGTTTATCTTCTTTTTCTCTTTTATTTATGGACAATATATATCAAAAGACATGCTGATTTGTTGTCTATACTAATATAACTGCAGCAATATATACAGCTTTGGGTAGATCAAACGTGCAGTTATATTTAAGATTGGTATCGAGCGTGGCCATGGCAACGAACCGAGTTGGATATTTATAAAGTATAATGAGATGTGTTTTTATTGGTATGGTTTGGATAATGTTGTTCTTCACATATATGTGACATTGAAATGTTTTTGTACAAAAAAGGATTGTTTTCAAATGTTATATAACATGATTGTATGAGGTCACTTCCGCCTTATGGTGATTGGCTGTTCATAGTATAAAATGCTGGGTGTTCCACACTCCACCCATGTCTTGATAAAGGTCACTAGATGCATTGACAGAAGGAGTGTGGACAGTAAGCATCTTCTCCTTTGTTTGTATTCCTTCCTAATTACATTGCTACCTCTGGAAAAAGGTAATCTTTGTCATTTGTGACTTTTTTGTTTAGAGAAATACCTCAGAGGTGTAGCTTGGATGGTTTTTCCATTTTTCCATTTTACATTTTTTTGATTATTGTGTTTTTAAAATTTGGTGGGTCTTTTATTGGCATATTGGACTTTACCCCTACTGTTTAGTGATTTTTGTACAATAATTTTTTTTTATGGTTCTTCATCAAAACCTGTTTTTTGATACCACATTATTCCAGGTCAACACATTACATATGTAAAATAGGAAAAATGTGAATTAAAGGAAATGTGCGATCTCGAAACCCTCATTAAATCCTAAAGATGCCATTGTTCTTAGTTCAAAAATCTCTTAGTTACTTTTAGAGTCCATTCCACGTATTTAGTGGAGGTGACATATTATGCGTTCCACAGCCACCGGAGGCGGAAGTGACGTATTTTTGCGTTCCATCGCCGTTTGCAACACCACTTTCCTTTATTATCTTCATATTTATGCTATTTACACATTGTTTCACCTGCTCCTACTATATCTTCCTTATAGCCTATTGCTAAGATTCAGTATTTGAGTTTTTTTAAATATATTCTCATGCATTCCTAAACAGGAAGTGATGTCACACCCATATGTTTAACATGTGACCACCTATTAGCATTATAAACATCCTGCTTTTTCCCATAATCACTAGCCCCTTGATGAAGTCCACACAATAGGACGAAATGCGTTGGAACAGGGACCGGTTACCTACCCCTCGGACTCCTTCCATGCGGACAGATAAGCTGTTTTTATTATTCAATCCTGTACGTGTGCTACCTGCATTTTTGAACAGATGAATTGCCTAAAAATAGATCACTGAACGTCTGATACTTATATTTGTGAGACAGAGATCTGCTGCTTACTCTCTGGACTCCCCCAATGCGGACAGATAAGCTGTTCTTATTTTTTTATTCTGTACGTGTGCTACCTGCATTTATGGACAGACGAATTGTTTTTTTATTAGTTTCTTGTATGTCTGTTACCTGCATTTGTGGCAGGACTCTATTTATTAAACTTGTTGCTGTTTATTTTTAATTTGCTCTCTGAATAATTATTGGAATGAGCAAAATTCCTAAACCTTTGAGCTGCTGTAGAAATTTATTGCTTTTAAAAACAGTACACACTATGTTGTTTTTATCTTTTTTTCACATGCCCTGCCTCTAAGAGTCATCAGCCCGAAAGTTTCTGAAGCGAAGTTGTCAATTACTGTTTTAATTTCACCTGATTGCACAGGTTTTTTTACCGACACTAGTAGGCGCTTTTATTTACTCCATTTATATATATATATATATATATATATATATATATATATACTGTATAAGTTGAAAACATCAATTGGATTGATCTGGGGAGCACCATAAAAGACATCTAAAAGATACCTTGATGTGCTTCAAATCGTCTGCATCATTGTGAGTGGGGTACACCTTCTCTTCTTGGCTAAAGATACTTTTATAGATTTTTTGCACAGCACTATTTTAGTGAGTGGGAGATGCTCTTTGTTGCTAGTACATCACTGTTTCAACTTAATATGACATCATCAATTCTCCAAGCACTAAATAAACCTTTTGTTGCACATTCAAACACTTTTTAGTGTGAGTTTTGGTACGCTGTTTAACAGATTATATAGCCCACACATGAAAATATTGGCATGTACACATATTGTTGTATATATAAAAAAAACTGTATCACACTATTTTTTTCTTTTTATATTTTTTTCATGCACTACGTCACTTTGAATGAGAGTCAAGCATTAGATAGGATTGAAAGACGTACACTGGAGAGTTTCCTCTAAATGAACGTATTGTACATCGAATAACTTTGTATTGCACATTGAAGATCTTTGTATTTTATTTAGCGCCTAGGGTTGTATATATCCCATGTTGTCCTATATTACTATGTTTATCATTAACAGAAGCCAAAGAAAAGGGTGATCAGTGACCCTGCGGAGCTGAGACTCCCCCATGTTTGGATTTGTGGGTACAAGATGTCTGAGATTCTCCACATGACAATAATAATTTTGTTGATGTGTCATATTTTCACCTAACTAAAGGCGAAACTTACACATACATGTACTGTATATGTTATAACTGTACATACAGGTGTTTGTCAGGGACAAATGTTTCCCTATTATTTATTTGTGTGTCACCAAAAGAATATATTTATATTTTTTAAATAATCACAAAATTAAAAGTTAAGTTTTATTGTATATGAATTTATTTTTCTTTATGATGCAGAACTGGATGCCTTATTACTTATCATCTCTAGGACTGTATGATTTACATAAAAGATTGTTCTTGGAAGATACTTTTTTTGTCTCTCTCTCTCCCCGAATAGTGTAGTCCGTATCTACAAAAAAGTCCGGGAGAACCACCAATAAAATATAGTGATGTGCACCGGACATTTTTCGGGTTTTGTGTTTTGGTTTTGGATTCGGTTCCGCGGCCGTGTTTTGGATTCGGACGCGTTTTGGCAAAACCTCCCTGAAAATTTTTTGTCGGATTCGAGTGTGTTTTGGATTTGGGTGTTTTTTTCAAAAAACCCTCAAAAACCGCTTAAATCATAGAATTTGGGGGTCATTTTGATCCCATAGTATTATTAACCTCAATAACCATAATTTCCACTCATTTCCAGTCTATTCTGAACACCTCACAATATTATTTTTAGTCCTAAAATTTGCACCGAGGTCGCTGTGTGACTAAGCTAAGCGACCCAAGTGGCCGACATAACACCTGGCCCATCTAGGAGTGGCACTGCAGTGTCAGACAGGATGGCACTTCAAAAAAATAGTCCCCAAACAGCACATGATGCAAAGAAAAAAAGAGGTGCAATGAGGTAGCTGTGTGACTAAGCTAAGTGACCCAAGTGGCCGACACAAACACCTGGCCCATCTAGGAGTGGCACTGCAGTGTCAGACAGGATGGCACGTCAAAAAATAGTCCCCAAACAGCACACGATGCAAAGAAAAATGAAAGAAAAAAGAGGTGCAAGATGGAATTGTCCTTGGGCCCTCCCACCCACCCTTATGTTGTATAAACAGGACATGCACACTTTAACAAACCCATCATTTCAGCGACAGGGTCTCCCACACGACTGTGACTGTAATGACTGGATGGTTTGGGCCCTCACCAAAAAAGAAGCAATCAATCTCTCCTTGCACAAACTGGCTCTACAGAGGCAAGATGTCCACCTCCTCCTCATCCTCCTATTCCTCACCCCTTTCACTGTGTACATCCCCCTCCTCACAGATTATTAATTCATCCCCACTGGAATCCACCATCTCAGGTCCCTGTGTACTTTCTGGAGGCAATTGCTGGTGAATGTCTCCACGGAGGAATTGATTATAATTCATTTTGATGAACATCATCTTCTCCACATTTTCTGGAAGTAACCTCATACGCCGATTGCTGACAAGGTGAGCGGCTGCACTAAACACTCTTTCGGAGTACACACTGGATGGGGGGCAACTTAGGTAAAATAAAGCCAGTTTGTGCAAGGGCCTCCAAATTGCCTCTTTTTCCTGCCAGTATACGTAATGACTGTCTGACATGCCTACTTGGATGCGGTCACTCATATAATCCTCCACCATTCTTTCAATGGTGACAGAATCATATGCAGTGACAGTAGACGACATGTCAGTAATAGTTGGCAGGTCCTTCAGTCCGGACCAGATGTCAGCACTCGCTCCAGACTGCCCTGCATCACCGCCAGCGGGTGGGCTCGGAATTCTTAGCCTTTTCCTCATAGCCCCAGTTGCGGGAGAATGTGAAGGAGGATCTGTTGACGAATCACGTTCCGCTTGACTTGACAATTTTCTCACCAGCAGGTCTTTGAACCTCTGCAGACTTGTGTCTGCCGGAAAGAGAGATACAACGTAGGTTTTAAATCTAGGATCGAGCACGGTGGCCAAAATGTAGTGCTCTGATTTCAACAGATTGACCGCCCGTGAATCCTGGTTAAGCGAATTAAGGGCTCCATCCACAAGTCCCACATGCCTAGCGGAATCGCTCTGTTTTAGCTCCTCCTTCAATCTCTCCAGCTTCTTCTGCAAAAGCCTGATGAGGGGAATGACCTGACCCAGGCTGGCAGTGTCTGAACTGACTTCACGTGTGGCAAGTTCAAAGGGTTGCAGAACCTTGCACAACGTTGAAATCATTCTCCACTGCGCTTGAGTCAGGTGCATTAAACCTCCTTTGCCTATATCGTAGGTAGCTGTATAGGCTTGAAAGGCCTTTTGCTGCTCCTCCATCCTCTGAAGCATATAGAGGGTTGAATTCCACCTCGTTACCACCTCTTGCTTCAGATGATGGCAGGGCAGGTTCAGGAGTGTTTGCTGGTGCTCCAGTCTTCAGCACGCGGTGGCTGAATGCCAAAAGTGGCCCGCAATTCTTCGGGCCACCGACAGCATCTCTTGCACGCCCCTGTCGTTTTTAAAAAAAATTCTGCACCACCAAATTCAATGTATGTGCAAAACATGGGACGTGCTGGAATTTGCCCACATGTAATGCACGCACAATATTGGTGGCGTTGTCCGATGTCACAAATCCCCAGGAGAGTCTAATTGGGGTAAGCCATTCTGCGATGATGTTACTCAGTTTCCGTAAGAGGTTGTCAGCTGTGTGCCTCTTATGGAAAGCGGTGATACAAAGCGTTGCCTGCCTAGGAACGAGATGGCGTTTGCGAGATGCTGCTACTGGTGCCGCCGCTGCTGTTCTTGCTGCGGGAGGCAATACATCTATCCAGTGGGCTGTCACAGTCATATAGTCCTGAGTCGGCCATGGTCCACATGTCCGTGGTTAAGTGGACATTGGGTACAACTGCATTTTTTAGGACACTGGTGACTCTTTTTCTGAGGTCTGTGTACATTCTCGGTATCGCCTGCCTAGAGAAGTGGAACCTAGATGGTATTTGGTACCGGGGACACAGTACCTCAAGCAATACTCTAGTTCCCTGTGAATTAATGGTGGATACCGGAAATACGTTTAACACCGCCTAGGCTGACAAGGCCTGAGTTATCCGCTTTGCAGCAGGATGACTGCTGTGATATTTCATCTTCCTCGCAAAGGACTGTTGGACAGTCAATTGCTTACTGGAAGTAGTACAAGTGGTCTTCCGACTTCCCTTCTGGGATGACGATCGACTCCCAGCTGCAACAACAGCAGCACCAGCAGCAGTAGGCGTTACACTCAAGGATGCATCTGAGAAATCCCAGGCAGGAGAGGACTCGTCAGACTTGACAGTGACATGGCCTGCAGGACTATTGGCTTTCCTGTCTAAGGAGGAAATTGACACTGAGGGAGTTGGTGGTGTGGTTTGCAGGAGCTTGGTAACAAGAGGAAGGGATATAGTTGTCAGTGGACTGCGTCCGCTGTTACCCAAAGTTTTTGAACTTGTCAATGACTTCTGAGGAATGCACTCCAGGTGACGTATAAGGGAGGATGTTCCTAGGTGGTTAATGTCCTTACCCCTACTTATTACAGCTTGACAAAGGCAACACACGGCTTTAAAGAAACATTTTCAAACCAGCGCTCCAAATCAGCAGTGCTGCACCGTCCGCTGAAGTGGTCACCCCCACTTCCAAAGAAACGTTTAGACAATTCACAAAATGCAGATATGCGCACCCAGGGGTAGTACGGGATAATTGTTCGGGTATAAGTTTTGTGTGTAAAACATTCAATATTCAAATATTCAGATCCTTCCCTTTAAATCAGAACAGAGTTCCTCTTCGTTCCCTCAAAGAAACAAAAATGAGGGAATAAACAGTATAGTGAAGTACAGTTTTATTATGGGTGTAAACAACATAAATATGTAATATACAATTCCACCAACTTGTAGTGGGGCAAATATGCGTACCAGAATATGTGGGGTCCCCAGCAATGGTTACACTATAGCACTTGTGAGGTGGTAAACAGATACCTCCCGGGATCTCAGCACTGTTCCTCCTCTAGCCGTGCTAATCCTGGGTACTTCCACTCTTACTGGATCTGTCGCAGTCTGTCCCACAGCACCAACGCGTTTCTGCTCTCAAGGAGCCTTTCTCAAGGTGGGTGGTGGAATGAAAAACTGGGAATATTTAAACCCAGTGCTGTGGTATGATTGGTTCAGACTGGACCGTGCAGTAATTATGGTTCCCTCAGTCAGTTACCTTGTACTGACTATTATGGTGGGTTTCTTGTAGATAATTTATAGCCCCTTAGGTGGTGAAAACTTAAAATATAATTTCTTAGTAACTTTAATAACTTTAAAATGTTCAAAAACGCTGTGATTCGGCGTGCGTTCCAACTCGTGGAACGCACACCTTACTTCCGGTTCCACCCACCGTTCGTAATAATACATGCCCGGCGTTGTTCAGCCTATCGCGGAGCATGCGTTCCATGTACTGGAATGCATGCCATTTCCGTTTCCGCCTCGGCCCCTTGTGGCATTGATGTGATATTCAATGCCCGAACTTCCGGTCATGGACGGAATCAGCTGTGGAATGCAAAAATTAGTATGCGTTCCACCGGTTTCCATTTGATACAGGACGAACCCTTTGTGTATCTCATCTTAGTAAAATGGGCACAAAATGGGAAAAAACTGAAATTGGACATCAATCTATAAATATAAAAGACATGAAACGTCAGATTAATTAATACAGGGTATTTCTCCTAAAAAAACACATTTTAAAATAATAAATAGGACAATTCATTGCAGAAACAAGCAATGTTAATAAAAAATGATAATTAATAAATAATTAATTAATAATTAATAAAATAAGTTATCATAAAAACCATTTAAATTCAAAGTCCAGATTCAGTCCCTTGGGGGAAAAAGTCCCCATATTGTAAATCCACCTCATTTCTGTTTGTGCGATACTCTCTTCCAGATTTCCATTCCGCCAGTGATTCTGAACCATTTTGATGCCTATTACTTTCTCCAAATCGTTACAATTTTTATAGTGGACTGCCTTGAAATGATTTGAAACTGAGTGGTTTTCAAAGCCCTTTTTTATGTTCCGAGTATGTTCTGCCCATCGTTCCTTAAGAGGTCTAGTGGTCCGGCCAATATACTGTAATTTACAACTGCACTCAATCAATTAAATACAGTTTTTAGTATTGCACGTAATAAATTCAGAGATATTATATGTGTTCCCAGTGGTTTGGACCTAAATTCCTCCATTTTGCTGGGCTGCTTGGTGTGACTTCTACACATCAAGCACAAGCCGCATCGATGAAACCCTTTTGTTTTTATTCTGCTAGAATTTTTAGGTGCAATCGCACTTTTTACTAGCTTCTGTTTTAAATTGGGTGCTCTTCTATATACGAATTTTGGGTTCTGTGGTAGGATTTTCTCTAAAATCGGATCTCTGGTTAAAAGATGCCAATGTTTTTTTAACAATTTGTTCCATTTCCTTATGTTGGCCATTAAAAGATGTTATAAAAGGTAAAGTGCATGTGTCTCCTTGGAGTTTTCTTTTTGGTTTTAAAAGATCTTGTCTGTTCACTTCTTGTATTTCCTTGAGATATTCATCAACTCTATCACCGTCATATCCTTTAGAAACAAATTTTTTCTTCATATCAGCAGATTGGTTTTTAAAAACTGTAATGTCGCTGCAGTTTCTCCTTATTCTTCTGATTTGGCCTTTTGGTACATTTTTTAACCAGTTGAAATGGTGGTTACTTGAAACTGAAATGTAGGAATTACTGTCCGTTGGTTTAAAATATGATTTTGTTTTTAAAACATTATTTTCGATGTAAAAGTAAGATCCAAAAAATGTACTTCCATTTTACTAATATTGAACACCAAGGAAATATTAAAATCATTCTTATTAAGAGATTCGCAAAAAGAATTAAGAGTTTCTTCATCACCTTCCCAGATAAAAATAAATGTCATTGATAAAACGATACCATAATTTGATGTTAGATAAAAAGGGGTTGCTTTCTGTCCATATGTGATGATTTTCCCAATAACTCATGAAGAGGTTAGCATATGCTGGAGCAAAGCATGTGCCCATAGCAGTTCCCATTTTTTGTAAATAAAATTTTCCATTATGCCAGAAGAAATTATTATTTAAAATGAACCTAATACTCTCCAATATAAACGGAATCTTGTCTGTTTCAAAATTGCTGTTTTGTAAATGATATTTCACAGCATTGATTCCTTTTTCATGGTCAATAATTGTGTATAAACTACTGACGTCTGCAGTGGCCATGATATAATTATGTTCCCATTTGAAGCTTTCCACTTTTTGTAGGATATCCACAGTGTCTTTGATGTATGATCTTACTTTCAAAACTTCGGGCTGGAGATGGTGGTCAATGAAATGGGAAAGATTTGATGTAACCGAGTTTGTTCCCGCTACTATGGGTATTCCTGGGGGGTTGGATAAACTTTTGTGGATCTTCGGCAATACATAAAAAACAGGTAGGGTAGGGTTTTTGATGTTAATATACTGTTCCTCTTTCTCCTGAATGATACCTTCATTTTTGTATTTGTTTAAGAGTGTTTTTAATTCTCGTTCTATTCTTTCATTTGGATTACCTCTTAAAACCATATACGTAGATTTATCTTCTATCTGTCTGCTATTTCTTCCTCGTATTTTTTAGCATCCATAATCACAACTCCCCCCCCCCCCTTTATCTGGGGGTTTAATGACAATTTCCTTGTTGTCTTGTAGTGCTTTAATTGCTTCTCTTTCTTTTTTCGTGGTATTGGGTTCTTTCTTCCAATGTGGTTGGAGTTTATCCAGATCAGTAGTTACAGCTTTATTAAAGCTTTCCACGAAACATCCCCTTGAGAAAGTGGGGTTAAAGGTTGATTTCGGTTTGAAGGGGTTTCTCTCTGATGTTGTTTCTCCTGGTTGACTTAAAAAATATTTTTTAAGCGAAACCTTTCTAACGAATTTCTGGATGTCCAGATAGGTTTCGAATTTGTTGAGTTTATTATCCGGGGCAAACTTGAGGCCTTTTTCTAGTATCCTTGTTTCATCCACTGTCAATTCATGATTACTTAAATTGAATATCTTTGTCTTCCCCAATTCCAGTTCATTGCCATCCTTGTCTTCTGAATGTTTAGATTTATTTTGACGTCCTTTGCCCCTTAAACGCTCTGAACCTGTTGCTATTGTCTCTGGTTTGTGGTTCATAGTTTCTTTGGTTGATATGCCATTCATCCTTCACAAAATAGTCCCTATCGTAATTTTGTCTTTCCCTTCTCTGGTTATTTTCCATCCTTCTCCAATTTTGGTTTCTCCTACCCGTAAATTCCCTTCTTCTATAATTTTTAGTGTCTGGGTAAGGTGAAAATCTCCTCATTTCTCTTCCTCTTGCTTCATGTTCCTCCTCTAAATGAGGTGAGGTTCTTCTCATATTTTTCCTTTCATAATTCCTCTTTTCCTTTTTTTCATTTCTCTTTTCCCTTGGTCTCTGTATTGAATTGATGTCACAATTGCATGGGGTTTCTTCTTTCTCCTCCTCTAATGTAACGCTTATTCTTCTCTCATCTCCTTCATCTTGTTCTGTTTCTCTTTCTCTCTTATCCCTTATATATTTCCTTTTTTTTCTCATTATTAATTCTTTTTCTCTTTTAATTATTCTGCTTTCCATTTTATTTTCTTTCTCCACATATTCCTCTAGGTCTCTGAATGTAATTAATTCCATAGTGAAACTTTCTATTTGTTTCTCTATCAGGTTTAGGTCTTTTTTCCTTTCCTGTATTATTAATTCCATAAGTGATATGGAGCAGTTCTCTGTGATGTTCTTCCATTTTTCGTAAAAATCTTTACTTTCATTTTCTGAAGAGGGTCTTTTCTCTATTTTCAGCCCTCTAGGGATAAGTTTTTCTGCAATATACTTTTCTAGGGTTATAGTCTCCCACCAGATTTTGCTTTCTCTAATTAACACATACTCGAGTTTCCTCATAATGATATCCATTTCTTTCGTATCCACCAATACCTCTGTTCTATCCCCATCTCCACCTTTGGTCTCAAATACTGAATCCAATAGTAATCTTCTTTGATTCCTATACCCCAGCATGGTGCAGCTGGTAAGAAATGGGTGAAAAAAGGTACCGTATTAAAGAAACGTTTTCAAACCAGCGCTCCAAATCAGCAGTGCTGCACCGTCCGCTGAAGTGGTCACCCCCACTTCCAAAGAAACGTTTAGACAATTCACAAAATACAGATATGCGCTAGTGATGAGCACCGGAAATTTTTCGGGTTTTGCGTTTTGGTTTTGGGTTCGGTTCCGCGGCCGTGTTTTGGGTTCGAACGCGTTTTGGCAAAACCTCACCGAATTTTTTTTGTCGGATTCGGGTGTGTTTTGGATTCGGGTGTTTTTTTCAAAAAAAACTAAAAAACAGCTTAAATCATAGAATTTGGGGGTCATTTTGATCCCAAAGTATTATTAACCTCAATAACCATACTTTCCACTCATTTTCAGTCTATTCTGAACACCTCACACCTCACAATATTATTTTTAGTCCTAAAATTTGCACCGAGGTCGCTGGATGACTAAGCTCAGTGACCCAAGTGGCCGACACAAACACCTGGCCCATCTAGGAGTGGCACTGCAGTGTCACGCAGGATGGCCCTTCCAAAAAACACCCCCCAAACAGCACATGACGCAAAGAAGAAAAAAAAGAGGCGCAATAAGGTAGCTGTGTGAGTAAGCTAAGCGACCCTAGTGGCCGACACAAACACCTGGCCCATCTAGGAGTGGCACTGCAGTGTCACGCAGGATGGCCCTTCCAAAAAACACCCCCCAAACAGCACATGACGCAAAGAAAAAAAGAGGTGCAATGAGGTAGCTGTGTGACTAAGATAAGCGACCCAAGTGGCCGACACAAACACCTGGCCCATCTAGGAGTGGCACTGCAGTGTCACGCAGGATGGCCCTTCCAAAAACTACTCCCCAAACAGCACATGACGCAAAGAAAAATGAAAGAAAAAAGAGGTGCAAAATGGAATTGTCCTTGGGCCCTCCCACCCACCCTTATGTTGTATAAACAGGACATGCACACTTTAACCAACCCATCATTTCAGTGACAGGGTCTGCCACACGACTGTGACTGAAATGACAGGTTGGTTTGGACCCCCACCAAAAAAGAAGCAATTAATCTGGCTCTACAGAGGCAAGATGTCCACCTCATCATCATCCTCCGATATATCACCGTGTACATTCCCCTCCTCACAGATTATCAATTCGTCCCCACTGGAATCCACCATCTCAGCTCCCTGTGTACTTTGTGGAGGCAATTGCTGCTGGTGAATGTCTCCATGGAGGAATTGATTATAATTCATTTTAATGAACATCATCTTCTCCACATTTTCTGGATGTAACCTCGTATGCCGATTGCTGACAAGGTGAGCGGCGGCACTAAACACTCTTTCGGAGTACACACTTGTGGGAGGGCAACTTAGGTAGAATAAAGCCAGTTTGTGCAAGGGCCTCCAAATTGCCTCTTTTTCCTGCCAGTATAAGTACGGACTGTCTGACGTGCCTACTTGGATGCGGTCACTCATATAATCCTCCACCATTCTTTCAATGGGGAGAGAATCATATGCAGTGACAGTAGACGACATGTCCGTAATCGTTGTCAGGTCCTTCAGTCCGGACCAGATGTCAGCATCAGCAGTCGCTCCAGACTGCCCTGCATCACCGCCAGCGGGTGGGCTCGGAATTCTGAGCCTTTTCCTCGCACCCCCTGTTGCGGGAGAATGTGAAGGAGGAGATGTTGACAGGTCGCGTTCCGCTTGACTTGACAATTTTCTCACCAGCAGTTCTTTGAACCCCAGCAGACTTGTGTCTGCCGGAAAGAGAGATCCAAGGTAGGTTTTAAATCTAGGATCGAGCACGGTGGCCAAAATGTAGTGCTCTGATTTCAACAGATTGACCACCCGTGAATCCTTGTTAAGCGAATTAAGGGCTCCATCCACAAGTCCCACATGCCTAGCGGAATCGCTCTGTGTTAGCTCCTCCTTCAATGTCTCCAGCTTCTTCTGCAAAAGCCTGATGAGGGGAATGACCTGACTCAGGCTGGCAGTGTCTGAACTGACTTCACGTGTGGCAAGTTCAAAAGGTTGCAGAACCTTGCACAACGTTGAAATCATTCTCCACTGCGCTTGAGACAGGTGCATTCCACCTCCTATATCGTGCTCAGTTGTATAGGCTTGAATGGCCTTTTGCTGCTCCTCCAACCTCTGAAGCATATAGAGGGTTGAATTCCACCTCGTTACCACTTCTTGCTTCAGATGATGGCAGGGCAGGTTCAGGCGTTTTTGGTGGTGCTCCAGTCTTCTGTACGTGGTGCCTGTACGCCGAAAATGTGCCGCAATTCTTCTGGCCACCGACAGCATCTCTTGCACGCCCCTCTCGTTTTTTAAATAATTCTGCACCACCAAATTCAAGGTATGTGCAAAACAAGGGACGTGCTGGAATTTGCCCAGATTTAATGCACACACAATATTGCTGGCGTTGTCCGATGCCACAAATCCACAGGAGAGTCCAATTGGGGTAAGCCATTCTGCGATGATCTTCCTCAGTTGCCGTAAGAGGTTTTCAGCTGTATGCGTATTCTGGAAAGCGGTGATACAAAGCGTAGCCTGCCTAGGAAAGAGTTGGCGTTTGCGAGATGCTGCTACTGGTGCCGCCGCTGCTGTTCTTGCGGCGGGAGTCAATACATCTACCCAGTGGGCTGTCACAGTCATATAGTCCTGAGTCTGCCCTGCTCCACTTGTCCACATGTCCGTGGTTAAGTGGACATTGGGTACAACTGCATTTTTTAGGACACTGGTGAGTCTTTTTCTGAGGTCTGTGTACATTTTCGGTATCGCCTGCCTAGAGAAATGGAACCTAGATGGTATTTGGTACCGGGGACACAGTACCTCCAACAAGTCTCTAGTTGGCTCTGCAGTAATGATGGATACCGGAACCACGTTTCTCACCGCCCAGGATGCCAAGGCCTCAGTTATCCGCTTTGCAGCAGGATGACTGCTGTGATATTTCATCTTCCTCGCAAAGGACTGTTGGACAGTCAATTGCTTGGTGGAAGTAGTAAAAGTGGTCTTACGACTTCCCCTCTGGGATGACGATCGACTCCCAGCAGCAACAACAGCAGCGCCAGCAGCAGTAGGCGTTACACGCAAGGATGCATCGGAGGAATCCCAGGCAGGAGAGGACTCGTCAGAATTGCCAGTGACATGGCCTGCAGGACTATTGGCATTCCTGGGGAAGGAGGAAATTGACACTGAGGGAGTTGGTGGGGTGGTTTGCGTGAGCTTGGTTACAAGAGGAAGGGATTTACTGGTCAGTGGACTGCTTCCGCTGTCGCCCAAAGTTTTTGAACTTGTCAATGACTTATGATGAATGCGCTGCAGGTGACGTATAAGGGAGGATGTTCCGAGGTGGTTAACGTCCTTACCCCTACTTATTACAGCTTGACAAAGGCAACACACGGCTTGACAAATGTTGTCCGCATTTCTGTTGAAATATTTCCACACTGAAGAGCTGATTTTTTTGGTATTTTCACCAGGCATGTCCATGGCCATATTCCTCCAACGGACAACAGGTGTCTCCCCGGGTGCCTGACTTAAACAAACCACCTCACCATCAGAATCCTCCTGGTAAATTTCCTCCCCTGCGCCAGCAACACCCATATCCTCCTCATCCTGGTGTACTTCAACACTGACATCTTCAATCTGACTATCAGGAACTGGACTGCGGGTGCTCCTTCCAGCACTTGCAGGGGGCGTGCAAATGGTGGAAGGCGCATGCTCTTCACGTCCAGTGTTGGGAAGGTCAGGCATCGCAACCGACACAATTGGACTCTCCTTGTGGATTTGTGATTTCGAAGAACGCACAGTTCTTTGCTGTGCTTTTGCCAGCTTAAGTCTTTTCATTTTTCTAGCGAGAGGCTGAGTGCTTCCATCCTCATGTGAAGCTGAACCACTAGCCATGAACATAGGCCAGGGCCTCAGCCGTTCCTTGCCACTCCGTGTGGTAAATGGCATATTGGCAAGTTTACGCTTCTCCTCCGACGATTTTATTTTAGATTTTTGAGTCCTTTTTTTACTGATATTTGGTGTTTTGGATTTTACATGCTCTGTACTATGACATTGGGCATCGGCCTTGGCAGACGACGTTGATGGCATTTCATCGTCTCGGCCATGACTAGTGGCAGCAGCTTCAGCACGAGGTGGAAGTGGATCTTGATCTTTCCCTATTTTTGGAACCTCAACATTTTTGTTCTCCATATTTTAATAGGCACAACTAAAAGGCACCTCAGGTAAACAATGGAGATGGATGGATACTAGTATACTTATGGATGACGAGCGACTGCCGACACAGAGGTAGCTACAGCCGTGGACTACCGTACTGCGTCTGCTAGTATAGACTGGATGATAATGATATAAAAAATATATATATATCACTACTGCAGGACAGGTATATATTGTATAATGACGGACCTGCTGGACACTGTCAGCACTGCAGACTCCTAAACTACTAGTATGAAGAAGATAGAAAAAAAAAAACCACCACAGGTAGGTATACAATTATGGACGAGCGACTGCCAGTGCCGACACAGAGGTAGCTACAGCCGTGGACTACCGTACTGCGTCTGCTAGTATAGACTGGATGATAATGATATAAAAAATATATATATATCACTACTGCAGGACAGGTATATATTGTATAATGACGGACCTGCTGGACACTGTCAGCACTGCAGACTCCTAAACTACTAGTATGAAGAAGATAGGAAAAAAAAAAACCACCACAGGTAGGTATACAATTATGGACGAGCGACTGCCGACACAGAGGTAGCTACAGCCGTGGACTACCGTACTGCGTCTGCTAGTATAGACTGGATGATAATGATATAAAATATATATATATATCACTACTGCAGGACAGGTATATATTGTATAATGACGGACCTGCTGGACACTGTCAGCACTGCAGACTCCTAAACTACTAGTATGAAGAAGATAGAAAAAAAAACCCACCACAGGTAGGTATACAATTATGGACGAGCGACTGCCGACACAGAGGTAGCTACAGCCGTGGACTACCGTACTGCGTCTGCTAGTATAGACTGGATGATAATGATATAAAAAATATATATATATCACTACTGCAGGACAGGTATATATTATATAATGACGGACCTGCTGGACACTGTCAGCACTGCAGACTCCTAAACTACTAGTATGAAGAAGATAGAAATATAATGAATGACGGACCTGCTGGACACTGTCAGCAGAATGCGTTTATAGAATAAAAAAAAAAACACCACACGAGTGTTTAACTTTTTCAGGCAGACAATATACTGGTGGTCACTGCTGGTCAGTCACACTGGCACTCTGGCAGCAAAAGTGTGCACTGTTAAATATGTACTCCTGCTATAACTGCTCCCCAGTCTCCCCCACAATTAAGCTGTGTGAGCAGTGAGCACTACTCAGCACAGTCAGATATACATAGATGATATTATCATGCAGCACACTGAGGCTGAGCACAGATATGGTATGTGACTGTGTATCGTTTTTTTTCAGGCAGAGAACGGATTATATTAAATAATAAATAAAACTGGTGGTCACTAGTATAACTATCAGCAAAACTCTGCACTCTCTGAGTACTCCTAATGCTCCAGTAAATCAAGTGTCTCACTCTCTATCTAAACGGAGAGGACGCCAGCCACGTCCTCTCCCTATCAATCTCAATGCACGTGTGAAAATGGCGGCGACGCGCGGCTCCTTATATAGAATCCGAGTCTCGCGATAGAATACGAGCCTCGCGAGAATCCGACAGCGGGATGATGACGTTCGGGCGCGCTCGGGTTAGCCGAGCAAGGCGGGAAGATCCGAGTCTGCCTCGGACCCGTGTAAAAAGCGTGAAGTTCGGGGGGGTTCGGTTTCCGAGAAAGTACAGTTTTATTATGGGTGTAAACAACATAAATATGTAATATACAATTCCACCAACTTGTAGTGGGGCAAATATGCGTACCAGAATATGTGGGGTCCCCAGCAATGGTTACCCTATAGCACTTGTGAGGTGGTAAACAGATACCTCCTGGGATCTCAGCACTGTTCCTCCTCTAGCCGTGGTAATCCTGGGTACTTCCACTCTTACTGGATCTGTCGCAGTCTGTCCCACAGCACCAATGCATTTCTGCTCTCAAGGAGCCTTTCTCAAGGTGTGTGGTGGAATGAAAAACTGGGAATATTAAAACCCAGTGCTGTGGTATGATTGGTTCAGACTGGACCGTGCAGTAATTATGGTTCCCTCAGTCAGTTACCTTGTACTGACTATTATGGTGGGTTTCTTGTAGATAATTTATAGCACCTTAGGTGGTGAAAACTTAAAATACAATTTCTTAGTAACTTTAATAACTTAAAATGTTCAAAAATGCCGTGATTCGGCGTGCGTTCCAACTCGTGGAACGCACACCTTACTTCCGGTTCCACCCGCCGTTCGTAATAATACATGCCCGGCGTTGTTAAGCCTATCGCGGAGCATGCGTTCCATGTACTGGATTGCATGCCATTTCCATTTCCGCCTCGGCCCCTAGTGGCATTGATGTGATATTCAATGCCCGAACTTCTGGTCACGGACGGAATCAGCTGTGGAACGCAAAAATTAGTATGCGTTCCACCGGTTTCCATTTGATACAGGACGAACCCTTTGTGTATCTCATCTTAGTAAAATGGGCACAAAATGGGAAAAAACAGAAATTGGACATCAATATATAAATATAAAAGATATGAAACGTCAGATTAATTAATACAGGGTATTTCTCCTAAAAAACCACATTTTAAAATAATAAATAGGACAATTCATTGCAGAAACAAGTAATGTTAATAAAAAATGATAATTAATAATTAATTAATTAATTAATTAATTAATAATTAATAAAATAAGTTATCATAAAAACCATTTCAATTCAAAGTCCAGATTCAGTCCCTTGGGGGAAAAAGTCCCCATATTGTAAATCCACCTCATTTCTGTTTGTGCGAGACTCTCTTCCAGATTTCCATTCCGCCAGTGATTCTGAACCATTTTGATGCCTATTACTTTCTCCAAAGCGTTACAATTTTTATTGTGGACTGCCTTGAAATGATTTGAAACTGAGTGGTTTTCAAAGCCCTTTTTTATGTTCCGAGTATGTTCTGCCCATCGTTCCTTAAGAGGTCTGGTGGTCCGGCCAATATACTGTAATTTACAACTGCACTCAATCAAATAAATACAGTTTTTAGTATTGCACGTAATAAATTCAGAGATATTATATGTGTTCCCAGTGGTGTTGGACCTAAATTCCTCCGTTTTGCTGGGCTGCTTGGTGTGACTTCTACACATCAAGCACAAGCCGCATCTATGAAACCCTTTTGTGTTTATTCTGCTAGATTTTTTAGGTGCAATCGCACTTTTTACTAGCTTCTGTTTTAAATTGGGTGCTTTTCTATATACGAATTTTGGGTTCTGTGGTAGGATTTTCTCTAAAATCGGATCTCTGGTTAAAAGATGCCAATGTTTTTTAACAATTTGTTCCATTTCCTTATGTTGGCCATTAAAAGATGTTATAAAAGGTAAAGTGCATGTGTCTTCTTGGAGTTTTCTTTTTGGTTTTAAAAGATCTTGTCTGTTCACTTCTTGTATTTCCTTGATATATTCATCAACTCTATCACCGTCATATCCTTTAGAAACAAATTTTTTCTTCATATCAGCAGATTGGTTTTTAAAAACTGTAATGTCGGTGCAGTTTCTCCTTATTCTTCTGATTTGGCCTTTTGGTACATTTTTTAACCAGTTGAAATGGTGGTTACTTGAAAGTGAAATGTAGGAATTACTGTCCGTTGGTTTAAAATATGATTTTGTTTTTAAAACATTATTTTCGATGTAAAAAGTAAGATCCAAAAAATGTACTTCCATTTTACTAATATTGAACACCAAGGAAATATTAAAATCATTCTTATTAAGAGATTCGCAAAAAGAATTAAGAGTTTCTTCATCACCTTCCCAGATAAAAATAATGTCATCGATAAAACGATACCATAATTTGATGTTAGATAAAAAGGGGTTGCTTTCTGTCCATATGTGATGATTTTCCCAATAACTCATGAAGAGGTTAGCATATGCTGGAGCAAAGCGTGTGCCAATAGCAGTCCCCATTTTTTGTAAATAAAATTTTCCATTATGCCAGAAGAAATTATTATTTAAAATGAACCTAATACTCTCCAATATAAACAGAATCTTGTCTGTTTCAAAATTGCTGTTTTGTAAATGATATTTCACGGCATTGATTCCTTTTTCATGGTCAATAATTGTGTATAAACTACTGACGTCTGCAGTGGCCATGATATAATTATGTTCCCATTTGAAGCTTTCCACTTTTTGTAGGATATCCACAGTGTCTTTGATGTATGATCTTACTTTCAAAACTTCGGGCTGGAGATGGTGGTCAATGAAATGGGAAAGATTTGATGTAACCGAGTTTGTTCCCGCTACTATGGGTCTTCCTGGGGGGTTGGATAAACTTTTGTGGATCTTCGGCAATACATAAAAAACAGGTAGGGTAGGGTTTTTGATGTTAATATACTGTTCCTCTTTCTCCTGAATGATACCTTCATTTTTGTATTTGTTTAAGAGTGTTTTTAATTCTCGTTCTATTCTTTCATTTGGATTACCTCTTAAAACCATATACGTAGATTTATCTTCTATCTGTCTGCTATTTCTTCCTCGTATTTTTTAGCATCCATAATCACAACTACCCCCCCTTTATCTGAGGGTTTAATGACAATTTCCTTGTTGTCTTGTAGTGCTTTAATTGCTTCTCTTTCTTTTTTCGTGGTATTGGGTTCTTTCTTCCAATGTGGTTGGAGTTTATCCAGATCAGTAGTTACAGCTTTATTAAAGCTTTCCACGAAACATCCTCTTGAGAAAGTGGGGTTGAAGGTTGATTTCGGTTTGAAGGGGTTTCTCTCTGATGTTGTTTCTCCTGGTTGACTTAAAAAATATTTTTTAAGCGAAACCTTTCTAACGAATTTCTGGATGTCCAGATAGGTTTCGAATTTGTTGAGTTTATTATCCGGGTCGAACTTGAGGCCTTTTTCTAGTATCCTTGTTTCATCCACTGTCAATTCATGATTACTTATATTGAATATCTTTGTCTTCCCCAATTCCAGTTCATTGCCATCATTGTCTTCTGAATGTTTAGATTTATTTTGACGTCCTTTGCCCCTTTTGCCCCTTTTCTTGCGTTCTCTTCTGAACACTAATACCTTCTGTTTCTCTTCCAATTCTGCCCTAAAAAAGCTTCATTATTAAGCGCTCTGAACCTGTTGCTATTGTCTCTGGTTTGTGGTTCATAGTTTCTTTGGTTGATATGCCATTCATCCTTCACAAAATAGTCCCTATCGTAATTTTGTCTTTCCCTAGCTAGTATAAAGTGTGATTGCACCTAAAAAATCTAGCAGAATAAAAACAAAAGGGTTTCATAGATGCGGCTTGTGCTTGATGTGTAGAAGTCACACCAAGCAGCCCAGCAAAACGGAGGAATTTAGGTCCAGTACCACTGGGAACACATATAATATCTCTGAATTTATTACGTGCAATACTAAAAACTGTATTTATTTGATTGAGTGCAGTTGTAAATTACAGTATATTGGCCGGACCACCAGACCTCTTAAGGAACGATGGGCAGAACATACTCGGAACATAAAGAAGGGCTTTGAAAACCACTCAGTTTCAAATCATTTCAAGGCAGTCCACAATAAAAATTGTAACGCTTTGGAGAAAGTAATAGGCATCAAAATGGTTCAGAATCACTGGCGGAATGGAAATCTGGAAGAGAGTCTTGCACAAACAGAAATGAGGTGGATTTACAATATGGGGACTTTTTCCCCCAAGGGACTGAATCTGGACTTTGAATTGAAATGGTTTTTATGATAACTTATTTTATTAATTATTAATTAATTAATTAATTAATTATTAATTATAATTTTTTATTAACATTACTTGTTTCTGCAATGAATTGTAATAATAATAATAATAATAATAATAATAATTAATTATAATAATAATAATAATAATAATAATAATAATAGTCCTATTTATTATTTTAAAATGTGGTTTTTTAGGAGAAATACCCTGTATTAATTAATCTGACGTTTCATATCTTTTATATTTATATATTGATGTCCAATTTCTGTTTTTTCCCATTTTGTGCCCATTTTACTAAGATGAGATACACAAAGGGTTCGTCCTGTATCAAATGGAAACCGATGGAACGCATACTAATTTTTGAGTTCCACAGCTGATTCCGTCCGTGACCGGAAGTTCGGGCATTGAATATCACATCAATGCCACTAGGGGCCGAGGCGGAAATGGAAATGGCATGCGTTCCAGTACATGGAACGCATGCTCCGCGATAGGCTTAATAACGCTGGGCATGTATTATTACGAACGGCGGGCGGAACCGGAAGTAAGGTGTGCGTTCCATGAGTTGGAACGCACGCCAAATCACAGCGTTTTTGAACATTTTAAAGTTATTAAAGTTACTAAGAAATTGTATTTTAAGTTTTCACCACCTAAGGGGCTATAAATTATCTACAAGAAACCCACCATAATAGTCAGTACAAGGTAACTGACTGAGGGAACCATAATTACTGCACGGTCCAGTCTGAACCAATCATACCACAGCATTGGGTTTAAATATTCCCAGTTTTTCATTCCACCACACACCTTGAGAAAGGCTCCTTGAGAGCAGAAACGCGTTGGTGCTGTGGGACAGACTGCGACAGATCCAGTAAGAGTGGAAGTACCCAGGATTACCACGGCTAGAGGAGGAATAGTGCTGAGATCCCGGGAGGTATCTGTTTACCACCTCACAAGTGCTATAGGGTAACCATTGCTGGGGACCCCACATATTCTGGTACGCATATTTGCCCCACTACAAGTTGGTGGAATTGTATATTACATATTTATGTTGTTTACACCCATAATAAAACTGTACTTCACTATATATTCCCTCATTTTTGTTTCTTTGAGGGAACGAAGAGGAACTCTGTTCTGATTTAAAGGGAAGGATTTGAATAATTGAATATTGAACGTTTTACACACAAAACTTATACCCGAACAATTATCCCGTGCTACCCCGGGGTGCGCATATCTGCATTTTGGGAATTGTCTAAACGTTTCTTTGGAAGTGGGGGTGACCACTTCAGCGGATGGTGCAGCACTGCTGATTTGGAGCGCTGGTTTGAAAACGTTTCTTTAATACGGTACCTTTTTTCACCCATTTCTTACCAGCTGCACCATGCTGGGGTATAGGGATCAAAGAAGATTACTATTGGATTCAGTATTTGAGACCAAAGGTGGAGATAGGGATAGAACAGAGGTATTAGTGGATACGAAAGAAATGGATATCATTATGAGGAAACTCGAGTATGTGTTAATTAGAGAAAGCAAAACCTGGTGGGAGACTATAACCCTAGAAAAGTATATTGCAGAAAAACTTATCCCTAGAGGGCTGAAAATAGAGAAAAGACCCTCTTCAGAAAATGAAAGTAAAGATTTTTACGAAAAATGGAAGAACATCACAGAGAACTGCTCCATATCACTTATGGAATTAATAATACAGGAAAGGAAAAAAGACCTAAACCTGATAGAGAAACAAATAGAAAGTTTCAATACGGAATTAATTACATTCAGAGACCTAGAGGAATATGTGGAGAAAGAAAATAAAATGGAAAGCAGAATAATTAAAAGAGAAAAAGAATTAATAATGAGAAAAAAAAGAAAATATATAAGGGACAAGAGAGAAAGAGAAACAGAACAAGATGAAGGAGATGAGAGAAGAAGAAGCGTTACATTAGAGGAGGAGAGAGAAGAAACCCCATGCAATTGTGACATCAATTCAATACAGAGACCAAGGGAAAAGAGAAATGAAAAAAAGGAAAAGAGGAATTATGAAAGGAAAAATATGAGAAGAACCTCACCTCATTTAGAGGAGGAACATGAAGCAAGAGGAAGAGAAATGAGGAGATTTTCACCTTACCCAGACACTAAAAATTATAGAAGAAGGGAATTTACGGGTAGGAGAAACCAAAATTGGAGAAGGATGGAAAATAACCAGAGAAGGGAAAGACAAAATTACGATAGGGACTATTTTGTGAAGGATGAATGGCATATCAACCAAAGAAACTATGAACCACAAACCAGAGACAATAGCAACACGTTCAGAGTGTTTAATAATGAAGCTTTTTTAGGGCAGAATTGGAAGAGAAACAGAAGGTATTAGTGTTCAGAAGAGAACGCAAGAAAAGGGGCGAAAGGGGCAAAGGACGTCAAAATAAATCTAAACATTCAGAAGACAAGGATGGCAATGAACTGGAATTGGGGAAGCCAAAGATATTCAATTTAAGTAATCATGAATTGACAGTGGATGAAACAAGGATACTAGAAAAAGGCCTCAAGTTCGCCCCGGATAATAAACTCAACAAATTCGAAACCTATCTTGACATCCAGAAATTCGTTAGAAAGGTTTCGCTTAAAAAATATTTTTAAGTCAACCAGAAGAAACAACATCAGAGAGAAACCCCTTCAAACCGAAATCAACCTTTAACCCCACTTTCTCAAGAGGATGTTTCGTGGAAAGCTTTAATAAAGCTGTAACTACTGATCTGGAGAAACTCCAACCACATTGGAAGAAAGAACCCAATACCACGAAAATAGAAAGAGAAGCAATTAAAGCACTACAAGACAACAAGGAAATTGTCATTAAACCCTCAGATAAAGGGGGGGAGTTGTGATTATGGATGCTGAAAAATACGAGGAAGAAATCCGTAGACAGATAGAAGATAAATTTACGGATATGGTTTTAAGAGGTAATCCAAATGAAAGAATAGAACGAGAATTAAAAACACTCTTAAACAAATACAAAAATGAAGGTATCATTCAGGAGAAAGAGGAACAGTATATTAACATCAAAAACCCTACCCTACCTGTTTTTTATGTATTGCCGAAGATCCACAAAAGTTTATCCAACCCCCCAGGAAGACCCATAGTAGCGGGAACAAACTCGGTTACATCAAATCTTTCCCATTTCATTGACCACCATCTCCAGCCCGAAGTTTTGAAAGTAAGATCATACATCAAAGACACTGTGGATATCCTACAAAAAGTGGAAAGCTTCAAATGGGAACATAATTATATCATGGCCACTGCAGACATCAGTAGTTTATACACAATTATTGACCATGAAAAAGGAATCAATGCCGTGAAATATCATTTACAAAACAGCAATTTTGAAACAGACAAGATTCCGTTTATATTGGAGAGTATTAGGTTCATTTTAAATAATAATTTCTTCTGGCATAATGGAAAATTTTATTTACAAAAAATGGGGACTGCTATGGGCACACGCTTTTCACCAGCATATGCTAACCTCTTCATGAGTTATTGGGAAAATCATCACATATGGACAGAAAGCAACCCCTTTTTATCTAACATCAAATTATGGTATCGTTTTAGCGATGACATTATTTTTATCTGAGAAGGTGATGAAGAAACTCTTAATTCTTTTTGCGAATTTCTTAATAAGAATGATTTTAATATTTCCTTGGTGTTCAATATTAGTAAAGTGGAAGTAAATTTTTGGGATCTTACTTTTTACATCGAAAATAATGTTTTAAAAACAAAATCATATTTTAAACCAACGGACAGTAATTCCTACATTTCAGTTTCAAGTAACCACCATTTCAACTGATTAAAAAATGTACCAAAAGGCCAAATCAGAAGAATAAGGAGAAACTGCACCGACATTACAGTTTTTAAAAACCAATCTGCTGATATGAAGAAAAAAATTGTTTCTAAAGGATATGACGGTGATAGAGTTGATGAATATATCAAGGAAATACAAGAAGTGAACAGACAAGATCTTTTAAAACCAAAAAGAAAACTCCAAGAAGACACATGCACTTTACCTTTTATAACATCTTTTAATGGCCAACATAAGGAAATGGAACAAATTGTTAAAAAAAACATTGGCATCTTTTAACCAGAGATCCGATTTTAGAGAAAATCCTACCACAGAACCCAAAATTCGTATATAGAAGAGCACCCAATTTAAAACAGAAGCTAGTAAAAAGTGCGATTGCACCTAAAAAATCTAGCAGAATAAAAACAAAAGGGTTTCATAGATGCGGCTTGTGCTTGATGTGTAGAAGTCACACCAAGCAGCCCAGCAAAACGGAGGAATTTAGGTCCAACACCACTGGGAACACATATAATATCTCTGAATTTATTACGTGCAATACTAAAAACTGTATTTATTTGATTGAGTGCAGTTGTAAATTACAGTATATTGGCGGACCACCAGACCTCTTAAGGAACGATGGGCAGAACATACTCGGAACATAAAGAAGGGCTTTGAAAACCACTCAGTTTCAAATCATTTCAAGGCAGTCCACAATAAAAATTGTAACGCTTTGGAGAAAGTAATAGGCATCAAAATGGTTCAGAATCACTGGCGGAATGGAAATCTGGAGGAGAGTCTCGCACAAACAGAAATGAGGTGGATTTACAATATGGGGAATTTTTCCCCCAAGGGACTGAATCTGGACTTTGAATTGAAATGGTTTTTACGATAACTTATTTTATTAATTATTAATTAATTAATTATTAATTATCATTTTTTATTAACATTACTTGTTTCTGCAATGAATTGTCTTATTTATTATTTTAAAATGTGGTTTTTTAGGAGAAATACCCTGTATTAATTAATCTGACGTTTCATATCTTTTATATTTATATATTGATGTCCAATTTCTGTTTTTCCCATTTTGTGCCCATTTTACTAAGATGAGATACACAAAGGGTTCGTCCTGTATCAAATGGAAACCGGTGGAACGCATACTAATATTTGCGTTCCACAGCTGATTCCGTCCGTGACCGGAAGTTCGGGCATTGAATATCACATCAATGCCACTAGGGGCTGAGGCGGAAACGGAAATGGCATGCGTTCCAGTACATGGAACGCATGCTCCGCGATAGGCTTAACAACGCCGGGCATGTATTATTACGAACGGCGGGTGGAACCGGAAGTAAGATGTGCGTTCCACGAGTTGGAACACACGGCTTGACAAATGTTGTCCGCATTTGTGTTGAAATAATTCCACACCGACGAGGTGATTTTTTTTGTAATTAGACCAGGCATGTCAATGGCCATATTCATCCCACGGACAACAAGTGTCTCCCCGGGTGCCTGACTTAAACAAACCACCTCACCATCAGAATCCTCCTTGTCAATTTCCTCCTCAGCGCTAGCAACACCCATATCCTCATCCTGGTGTACTTCAACAGTGACATCTTCAATTTGACTATCAGGAACTGGACTGCGGGTGCTCCTTCCAGCACTTGCAGGGGGCGTGCAAATGGTGGAAGGCGCCACCTCTTCCCGTCCAGTGTTGGGAAGATCAGGCATCGCAACCAACACAATTGGACTCTCCTTGGGGATTTGTGATTTAGAAGAACGCACAGTTCATTGCTGTGCTTTTGCCAGCTTAAATCTTTTCATTTTTCTAGTGGGAGGATGAGTGCTTACATCCTCATGTGAAGCTGACCCACTAGTCATGACTAACATAGGAGAGGGCCTCAGCCATTCCTTGCCACTCCGTGTCATAAATGGCATATTGGCAAGTTTACGTTTCTCCTCAGACGCTTTTAATTTAGATTTTTGGGTAATTTTAATGAACTTTTGTTTTTTGGATTTTACATGCTCTCTACTATGACATTGGGCATCGGCCTTGGCAGACGACGTTGATGGCATTTCATCGTCTCGGCCATGACTAGTGGCAGCAGCTTCAGCATGAGGTGGAAGTGGATCTTGATCTTTCCCTATTTTACCCTCCACATTTTTGTTCTCCATTTTTTAATGTGTGGAATTATATGCCAGTAATATATCAATAGCAATGGCCTACTGTACCGTACTGCTATATATTATATACTGGTGATCAGCAAAATTATGCACTGTCCTCCTACTATATATACTGCGCACAACAACTAAAATGCACCACAGGTATGGATGGATACTAGTATACTTGACGATACAGAGGTAGGTAGAGCAGTGGCCTACTGTACCGTACTGCTATATATTATATACTGGTGGTCAGCAAAATGATGCACTGTCCTCCTACTATATATACTACACACAACAACTTAAATGCACCACAGGTATGGATGGATACTAGTATACTTGACAACACAGAGGTAGGTAGAGCAGTGGCCTACTGTACCGTACTGCTATATATTATATACTGGTGGTCAGCAAAATTATGCACTGTCCTCCTACTATTTATACTGCGCACAACAACTAAAATGCACCACAGGTATGGATGGATTGTATACTTGACGACACAGAGGTAGGTAGAGCAGTGGCCTACTGTACCGTACTGCTATATATTATATACTGGTGGTCAGCAAAATTATGCACTGTCCTCCTACTATATATGCTGCACACAACAACTTAAATGCACCACAGGTATGGATGCATAGTATACTTGACGACACAGAGGTAGGTAGAGCAGTGGCCTACTGTACCATACTGCTATATATTATATACTGGTGGTCAGCAAAATTATGCACTGTCCTCCTACTATATATACTGCGCACAACAACTAAAATGCACCACAGGTATGGATGGATACTAGTATACTTGACGACATAGAGGTAGGTAGAACAGTGGCCTACTGTACCGTACTGCTGTATAATATATACTGGTGGTCAGCAAAATTATGCACTGTCCTCCTACTATATATACTGCGCAAAACTTAAATGCACCACAGTTATGGATGGATAGTATACTTGATGACACAGAGGTAGGTAGAGCAGTGGCCTACTGTACCGTACTGCTCTATACTATATACTGGTGGTCAGCAAAATTATGCACTGTACTCCTACTATATATACTGCGCACAACTAAAATGCACCACATGTATGGATGGAAAGTATACTTGACGACACAGAGGTAGGTAGAGCAGTGGTCTACTGTACCGTACTGCTATATATTATATACTGGTGGTCAGCAATACTTTGCGCTTTACTCCTACTATATATACTGCGCACAACTTAAATGCACCACAGGTATGGATGTATAGTATACTTGACGACACAGAAGTAGGTAGAGCAGTGGCCTACTGTACCGTACTGCTATATATTATATACTGGTGGTCAGCAATATTATGCACTGTACTCCTACTATATATACTGCGCACAACTAAAATGCACCACAGGTATGGATGGATAGTATACTTGACGACACAGAGGTAGGTAGAGCAGTGGTCTACTGTACCGTACTGCTATATATTATATACTGGTGGTCAGCAATACTATGCGCTTTACTCCTACTATATATATTGCGCACAACTTAAATGCACCACAGGTATGGATGTATAGTATACTTGACGACACAGAAGTAGGTAGAGCAGTGGCCTACTGTACCGTACTGCTATATATTATATACTGGTGGTCAGCAAAATTATGCACTGTATTCCTACTATATATACCGTGCACAACTAAAATGCACCACAGGTATGGATGGTTAGTATACTTGATGACACAGAGGTAGGTAGAGCAGTGGACTACTGTACCGTACTGATATAATACTGGTGGTCACTGGTCAGCAAAATTCTGCACTGTCCTCCTACTTTATACTACAATGCAGCACAGATATGGAGCATTTTTCAGGCAGAGAACGTATAATACTGGTGGTCACTGGTCAGCAAAACTCTGTACTGTCCTCCTACTATATAATACTGGTGGTCCCCAGTCCCCACAATAAAGTACACTGAGCACAGATATCTGCAGCACACTGAGCACAGATATGGAGCATTTTTCAGGCAGAGAACGTAGATATTTTCAGCACACTGAGCACAGATATTTGCAAGCACACTGAGCACAGATATTTGCAGCACACTGAGCACAGATATTTGCAGCACACTGAACACAACTGAGAGAACGCTGCACATCCTCTCCCTATCATCTCCAATGCACGAGTGAAAATGGCGGCGACGCGCGGCTCCTTATATAGAATACGAATCTCGCGAGAATCCAATAGCGGGATGATGACGTTCGGGCGCGCTCGGGTTAACCGAGCAAGGCGGGAGGATCCGAGTCTGCCTCGGAACCGTGTAAAATGGGTGAAGTTCGGGGGGGTTCGGATTCCGAGGAACCGAACCCGCTCATCACTAATAAAATACTGTACTGAATGGAAAATGACAGTTTAGTATATTGGTTTTCTAAATTTGTTAATACCAGTGCAGACTCATCCCTCCTCCTACAATTGCGTTTCCTCCAAGGATCGTTCTAGGCTCCAATGTATCCGGTGTTTACTCCCCAGTGACTACTCTGCTTCTCTGTGTCCTGCTTCCGTTACCTGCATTACCACCTGCTGGTTTTATTCCATCTACCACTGTTGCAGATGCCACGCTGCCGGCATTCAGTGAACTTCATGCTACCGCTGAGTTACCATCTGCCACCACTGCAGCTTCCAGTCTGCATATAGACTTGCTCCCAGTCATCTAACTGTCATCATAGCTTGTGCAGCTGCTATCCATTCCATCTGCTGCTGTTCTATGGGGATTATTCAGACCTGATCGCACACTAGGTTTTTTTGCTGCGCTGTGATTAGGACAGAACTGCGCATGAGTATGCACCGCAACGCGCAGGTGCATCGCACGGTTACAAAACAGATCGTTGCTGCGCGATGGGTTTTACGAAGAATCCATTCGCACAGCCGATTGCAAGGAGATTGACAGGAAGATGGCATTTGTGGGTGTCAACTGACCTTTTTCTGGGAGTGCCTGAAAAAATACAGGCACGTCAAAGCGTTTTCAAGGCGGGTGTCTGAAGTCAATTCCGGTCCCGGACAGGCTGAAGTGATCGCAGCGGCTGAGTAAGTCCTGGGCTACTCAGAAACTTCAAAATATCTTTTTGTACTGCTCAACCGCACATGTGTTTGTCAAAGGTGTGCGCAGAACATTATATTAGGGGGTGCACCATTGGAGGGGTGTGTTTAGCACTGCCTATTTGGCATGTCTAGCCCAGTCTATTGGCACTCAATGCAATATAAATCACATACAACAAGGGGGGTGGCCACTGCAAATTGGGTCGTATCAACATGACACACCACCTGTTTCTCATCACTCTGGGAGCATTCCTTTCCATTCCATATGCACCTTACCTATATGGTGGTTTCTTACAACGGCGAACCTCTGAAGAAATGTCCTCCCTGGGCAGACAGTGTCTTCAGTCGGTAACCACTATTCATGTAGGAAATTACATGCTCCAGACGATGCCTGTTTGTGTAGGAATATAACCAAGATCATCATCATGCAACCTGACTTGTGTCACCTCCTGCCCCCTACATCTCTCAGCCACACCATCTCATCCCTGTGCCTCCCAGCCCTACCATCTCCTCCCCTCCCTGTGTCAACTCTCATCCCCAGCATCATCCACACCATCATGTACTGCCTGCGTCTCCCTGCCACGCATCTTTCAAAATCCACCTCACTTTGTGTCTCCACGTCTTCCCCCTTCACTCTGTGCCTCTCAGCCTCCCACCCTTCACTTTGTGTATTTGTCTCCACCTCCCTTCACTCGGTGTCTAGTGCTGCTTACACTCCATGCCCACAGTAGTAGTGCCCATTACATAATGCACACAGCAGTTGTGATCCTTACACAATGCCCACAGCAGTTGTGCTCCTTACATAATGCCACATAGTGGTTGTGCCCCTTACACAATGCCCATAGTCCCGAGTACAGACACAGCACAGTATATACTTGAAGCCCCGCTCCAGCGGCGTCCAAAGCTCCTCGCGCTTAGTACTATGGGAGAGATGTCATGACATCATGACATCTCTCCCTTCATACACTGAAGAAGGCGGAGTTCAGGAGTGAGCTCCAGCCCCTGGTTGCAGTGCAGGGAAAGAGCCGCTGTCAAGTGCATGATAGCTATTTCACACATAATGGTTTTGTCCATAAGAACAAGAATAAGGCAGACAGGAACTGTCTGTGTGTCCACTATCCACTCTGTATGGCTGTCTCACTGGTTGTGTGCGTGGTGGTACTGGCAGGCCAGGCAGCAGCAGTGTGATAAATTGAATTGTAACTTTAGCAGCTAAGCCTGCAACAAGCCCCTTTCAGGCCCGTGGCCACAACCTGGGCAGGTGCTGCTAGTGTTACACTGTAGTGTCGTTCACCACCAGTCCCACACGGCTCTGTCTGGGCTCGCTGGCATCCTCCTCCGCTTAACTTAATGGCCTGAAGGGGCAGCTACCATGGGGCTGCGCAGCGTAACCTTGCTGATGTCACGCCACGCACCACTGCACCTCACAGACCTCCGACCACACACACACTAATAGCACCAGCGCACCTCACAGTCCCCCCCTCTCCCCTGTAATGGCACCAGCGCACCTCACAGCCCCCCACTTCAGTGGCACCAGCGCACCTCAGTCCCCCTGCCCTCCCCTTTAATGGCACCAGCGCACCTCGCAGTCACCCTCCCCTGTAATGGTACCAGCGCACCTCACAGTTGCACACACCCCTCCCCTGTAATGTCACCAGCACACCTCAGTCGCCCCCTCCTTCCCCTGTAATGGCACCAGCGCACTTCAAAACCCCCCCTCCCCTGTATGGCACCAGCGCACTTCAACCCCCACCCCCCCGTAACAGCACCAGCGCACTTCAACCCCCCCCCCCGTGATGGCACCAGCGCACTTCAACCCCCTCCCCTGTAATGGCACTAGCGCACCTCAACCCCCTCCCCTGTAATGGCACCAGCGCACCTCACATTCCTCCACCCCCTTTAATGGCACCAGCGCTCCTCTCAGTCCCCCCCCTCACCTGTAATGGTACCAGCGCACCTCACAGTCCCACCTTCCTCCCCTGTAATTGCACCAGCGCACCTCAAACCCCCCTCCCCCCCTCTAATGGCACCAGCACAATTCAAACCCCCCTTCTGTAATGGCACCAGCGCGCTTAAACTCCCCTCCCCTGTAAGGGCACTAGCGCATCTCACCCGCCCCCCTTCCTCCCCTGTCATGGCACCAGCGCACCTCACAGTCCTTACCCACCTGCCTTCACAGTAATGGCACATTGGCAGCGGGGCACTGGTTCACCTTCTAATCTGGGTCCGGGCTGGCTGGCTCTTGTCCTCTTGCGTGTCACATGATGTACACGTGTAGGAGACACGGCCGGGAGTGCTGGAGCCGGCTCCAGGCAGCTGTTAGCTCAAAGCGCTGACAGCCAGAACTGTTGAAGTAAAAAAAAAACAACTTACACGCACTTCTAAATAACCAGACAGCGCCTACTGCTCTGCTGGGCTGCATGTGTTAGGGGGGTGCCGGACAATAGGGGGTGCCTGTGCGCACCAGGAACCCCCCGTGCGCACGCCTATGGTGTTTGTACACTTGCACAGCAAAAATACACTCCCCTGTAGGCGGCAACTATCTGATCGCAGCACTGCAAAAAACTGCTAGTGAGCGATCAGGTCTGAATGACCCCCTATGTCCAGGCTGACTACTTCCTTGGACTGTGCTATCCAGCATTGCTCTGTTGTTCACTCTGGTTAAATTACATATCTCTTTGATACCTATTAGTTTCCCAGTACAGTGTGTTTTGGTTCCAGGGCTAGAGTTTAGAGGTAGGTTGTGATCTTTGCACTCAGGTCCCAAGTAGTGTTTTACCTGGTCAGTACCTCTGTACCGAGTTCCTCATTTGCATACCCTCCCAACTGTACCTTTTTAATAGGTACAGTACCTTTTTTTATGGTCTGTACCGATTTTGGGCTCTCCAAACTTCCATTGAAAGTATAGGAAAAGGGACGTGACCACGCCCCCTTTACGCATGGCCACGCCCCTTTTCTCATTTGTACCGATTTTTATGTGTAAAATGTTGGAGGGTATGCATTTGTATTCTAGGGCCGGGTCTTGCATCAGAGCAGTACCAGGTATATAGCTTCCTCAAGCTCTTTCCTGGTTAAATAAGACTCCAATTCCTGATTTGGATTCCAGTTCTATTTTGCCAGTACTATGCTGCTTTACATTCTAGGGCAGGCCTGGCCAACCTGTGGCTCTCCAGATGTTGTGAAACTACACATCCCAGCATGCCCTGCCACAGTTTTACCATTCCTTAATAGCAAAACTGTGGCAAAGCATGATGGGATTTGTAGTTTTGCAACAGCTGGAGAGCCACAGGTTGGCCAGGCCTGTTCTAGGGCCTAGAGTGTGTCTCTAGTCTGGTTGGTTTTAATTGGTCAGGAGACAGGATGGGGATTAACCCCTGGTGTCCCCCAGCACACCAAACTATATGGGTAACATGACTTGAAAACCTACATATAATAGAAATCCAGAGGTCTTCGTTACATATATCTGCAGAAATATGGCAAAGCCACCAGGCCTCGACAAGGCTCCTCTGATGCTGGTGGTCCTAAATCTAATACTATATCTGGGCCTGGGGTGCAGAACCCCACAAACCGGCACAGGCCAGCCACCCCAGGGCAGCACACATATGAGAAGGTAAAGTGTTAGTATGTGTTAATTAAAGGGAACGCAAAATCTGTATACAAAAAGTGATACACTAGTGACGGTGTAATTAAAAGACCTAAAGGATTAATAACAGTGTTAAGGGGGGTGCTAAATAAATATAATAGTGTGCTACCCCACAGCAGCCCAGCCACTCCAATCAGGGGGAACTGCACCCCAGACCCAAATGGGAAATGGGTCTGGGGTGCAGTTCCCCCTGATTGGAGTGGCTGGGCTGCTGTGGGGTAGCACACTATTATATTTATTTAGCACCCCCCTTAACACTGTTATTAATCCTTTAGGTCTTTTAATTACACCGTCACTAGTGTATCACTTTTTGTATACAGATTTTGAGTTCCCTTTAATTAACAAATACTAACACTTTACCTTCTCACATGTGTGCTGCCCTGGGGTGGCTGGCCTGTGCCGGTTTGTGGGGTTCTGCACCCCAGGCCCAGATATAGTATTAGATTTAGGACCACCAGCATCAGAGGAGCCTTGTCGAGGCCTGGTGGCTTTGCCATATTTCTGCAGATATATGTAACGAAGACCTCTGGATTTTTATTATATGTAGGTTTTCAAGTCATGTTACCCATATAGTTTGGTGTGCTGGGGGACACCAGGGGTTAATCCCCATCCTGTCTCTTGCTTAGAATTACCCCTCCCTTTCAAGCACCTGAAGTATATTGTCAAATTGATATGAGCAACTTGCATTCTGTTTTGCTAGTATGAGAGGCATAGATGGGACCAGTGTTTGGAGGGCATGCTGGTTCCTACAGTGCCATATGGAGATCACAGGGGTGGCTCCAGGTAAGTTAGCTCTCAATTTGGGTATATCTGTTAGGTGCCATTATCATGTGGCACTATATTTAGTATGACCCAGAAGGGCTATTATTATTATTATTATTAGTACTGGAAATGGGTCTGGGGTGCAGTTCCCCCTGATTGGAGTGGCTGGGCTGCTGTGGGGTAGCACACTATTATATTTATTTAGCACCCCCCTTAACACTGTTATTAATCCTTTAGGTCTTTTAATTACACCGTCACTAGTGTATCACTTTTTGTATACAGATTTTGCGTTCCCTTTAATTAACACATACTAACACTTTACCTTCTCACATGTGTGCTGCCCTGGGGTGGCTGGCCTGTGCCGGTTTGTGGGGTTCTGCACCCCAGGCCCAGATATAGTATTAGATTTAGGACCACCAGCATCAGAGGAGCCTTGTCGAGGCCTGGTGGCTTTGCCATATTTCTGCAGATATATGTAACGAAGACCTCTGGATTTCTATTATATGTAGGTTTTCAAGTCATGTTACCCATATAGTTTGGTGTGCTGGGGGACACCAGGGGTTAATCCCCATCCTGTCTCTTGCTTAGAATTACCCCTCCCTTTCAAGCACCTGAAGTATATTGTCAAATTGATATGAGCAACTTGCATTCTGTTTTGCTGGTTTTAATTGGTCACCAGGTAAGAGGTCACCCAGTGACCTGTGGTTCCTGGTTCCATTTCAGTATCCTTGCATATCATCAGTTCATGGTTCCTGTGTGTCATTAGTGTGCTTAGGGGGACATATACTAAGCAGTGATAAGAGCAGAGAAGTGAGCCAGTGGAGAAGTTGCCCATGGCAACCAATCAGCACTGAAGTAAAATCTATAATTTGCATATTATAAAATGATACAGAGCTGCTGATTGGTTGATGGGGACACTTCTCCAATGGTTCACTTCCCGCTCTTATCACTGCTTAGTAAATGTCCCCGTTAATCTCTTGTAAATTCTATAAATGCTAGTAAACATCAAGCCTTCCCATTTTTGGTATGTCCAGCTCATATACAGGGAACAAAGCCAGATCTAAAGAATTCCAGAGATGTGACACTCTGATTCTAATGGATCAAAGCTTTGAAATAAATAGGATTCTATACAAATCACCACCCTGGGAGTGTATAATGTTTGTACAGTAGGTAATGGTGGAAAATGCTGAAATGGTTTCATGCAAGCAGGGACGGATTGGGAGATAAAAGTGGCCCTAGAAAAAATTCTAGAAGTGGCCTCGTGGGCAGCACCAAATCAACTGTAGGCGGGACTAATACCAAAGCAGGCGGGATTACTGCTTCAAAATTTAATGTAGGCGGAGTTACACCAACAAAAGGCAGAGCATGTCATAGTAGCTAAACCTAACCTTAAAAAGTGTAGATGGTATTGTGTTGTAGCAGAAGTAGTTAAGAAATTAGACCTGGGGTGACATTTAATCCTGTGCACACTCACTAAATACATTTTAAAGCAATTATAGCTACTTCATGCTATACTCTATTACAGCGGTTCTCAAACTAGGTCCTCAGGACTCTAAACAGCTCACGTTATGCACATGGGCCCTCATTCCGAGTTGTTCGCAGCAGTTCATCGCATCGCAAACGTCAAAAAATCGCAAACTGCACATATACGCGAAAGCAAAGATGCGCGTGCGCAAAGGGAGCGATACGATGCTTGTGCAAAATTACTAACTGAAAATCAGCTCATACTACACCACCGAAAACAGGGAGTGACGGAGGCGTGACAGAGGCTCGGCTTCGCTATCTAACGAATTGGGCGTGAAAGTGGGCGGCTTGTGTGGGAGTATGCAACCGGCAGTAGGCGTGTTTTTTGCAGGAATGCGTATCCGATGGTAAAATGTACACAACAAATGTTCGCTATCTTGTTGCAGCCGAGGAGTAAGTCTGCAGCTACTCAGCACTTGCGAAGTACTGTTACAAATGTGTCTGCCCTAATTAGCAATTAATTTGCCAATGAATTCACCTGTTTACCAATTACTTGGCAAACACTGCTCTTACAAAATACTACAAACAGCAATTGTATGGGCACATAACATTTTTATTGTTAGCACCCTCCCAAATAATGCACTGTTTAAAAAAAATATATACTATGATGTTAAATGCATGTTTTAATTATTTGTTTAATACTATCAAATGTAATCAAGTGTGAATAAACCAACTTATAAACTACATCAGCTAAATCTTCTCGACATAGACATATTCCTTTGTACATACCAAATAACATGAACAACATAATGCAGCCTACACTTAATGTTACTTAATCCAATTTTTATTTAATTTGGTGGGAATATGTGTCCATATCTAATACTATGCCATGTTGCCCCTAGTAACCCAAGGTCCTAATTTTTTATTGAATTTATATGCCCACTTAAGTGTTGTGCAAGGCATACATGTTTTAAATTTTAATATGCAATGTTTGTATGAATATTCTGATTGTTCCCTTGTTCCACAAATGTTATGCCATGTTAAAGTTTACAGGGCACAGTTTTCCATAGTGCATAACCTTTAATAAAACACACAAACAAACAATTTTTTATTCAATATTTTTTTACTTAAAAAAATAAAGTCAATCAGAAACACAACATGGCTACAAATGAGCATCACATACAAAGATGGACATAGCAACAAGCAGATGCCAGTGGCAAAATTCACATAGCAGAACCCAGTACTATGGTAACACCATCTTCTGACAAAATATGATGTTTAATCTTTACTAAGTATATGTTGTGAACCCCCAGCCAGACGAAACTTTTAGGGGAACTGAGGTCGATTCTGGAACCAACACACAAACACAACCATACACAGCACGCTAGGAAGAGGCAGATGGTTCAGGTGTATACGAAAATAACTCACAGGCTACAATTTAAATAAACACAAATATACCCTTTCACTTTGAGGAAGTTGTACATTATGGCCACACAAGCCAAAATAAAAAACATTGAGGCAACATGTAAAACATGGGTGCTGCCCATCTGGAGAGACATCACTTTATCTTCTTTTTACCCGCCTGATGTAGTTCTTCACAGCTCGGTCTGCGAAGCGACCTTCAAGGGCCCTGCCCAGTGGGATGTTCTTCCTGGGCAGAGGGAGGGGAGGGAGCAGATGTGGCTGGCTCTCTGCCACTGTGGGCAAGGGAGACAGCGATGTCCTGGAGCCCTTGCAGAATGGAATTTGCAATTTGTTGGAAGGAGGAGGCGAGTTGCTCTTGGCCCTGCCTGATCTCTGCCAGACCTTGGCAGAGTTGAGCTACACCTTGCTCCACACTGGTTCTGTGCTCAGTGAGCCGGACAGGTATCTGGCTTACCTCCCGGATCATCCTGTCCTGAAAAGCATTCAGGCTCTCACCATACCTGGCAATTTGAGACAGGATGTCCGGGATAGCAGAGGGTTGGGTGGGGGGGCCAGTTGGAATCTGGACGGATGGAATCTGTGGTCCCACAGTGCCAGAGACACTAGGTCCCCCCACCTCAGCCTCAGCCACATAACCCTCCTCTGACTCTACCTGCTCACCCACCAGTGCTGTGTTATGTTCAAAGCAAATAGAAGAATGAGTGGAAAAAGAGTTGAAAAAAACAACATGAGACTTTTGGAACCACTAAATTAGTTGTTTATGAATATGTGTGTAAACGTACCTATCAAGTCATGTGCATTCAGTATTTCAGGCAGGTCCGTGTCCATATGAGACACCCGACCCCCCTCCTCGTAACTCACACAGAGATCTGTGTACTCCACAGTGGCAGCTGAACCTCACCCAGTTGCCCTCGAGGCATTCCACTCCACAGACCTCTTGCCCTTCAGGCGGGATTTGAAGTCGGCCCAACTACATATGTGATTAAAAATAGGGGTAAGGTACAGAAAAGTTATGAATATCTGCTTTAATTGATAGTACACATGTTATGTATTTGGTTGCTATAGGCAACATCACATCTAGCTAAGTTTTTAATAATACTTGGCTCAGAAAATGGTGTGTCAATATACACTTACCGTCTTCTAACTTCCTGTGATGTGAGGACTATTGAGACGACTTCATTAACAGAATCAGTGATGTCCCTCCAGATTCGATCTTTGGATGCAGCACCCATGTTTTTGGGGCCTCGATGAATTTTTTCCATGGCCTGTGTGACCAAAACACGTAACTCCCTCTTAGTGAAGGCGGGCTGTCTTTTTTTTGGATGTAGCCTGTGAGCTATCGTCCTGTCCCTCCTCACCATCTTCCTCTTCACTAGCTGCTTGTGTACTTTGTGTTTGAGATGGTAGCCCGGATCTTTCTCAGTTTCCCCAGTATCTATGTCTAGCAGGGGATTCACTCCTAACTCCTGGGTATCAGAAGATGGAGTTTGTACAGTACTGGGTCCTGCTATTTGAAAATCTGCACTTGCAGCTTCCAGCATCTGCCTCCGCAGCGCTAGGCGCCTATGTGTCAAAGCAGACATCTGCTGCTGCACCTAGTCCATCTCTGCTGCCATCTGCTCACGAGTAGCCATGTTGCTGGTGGCATGTGTGTTTGCACAGGTGTCTAGCGATTTATAGCTGCGTGTGGTTTCCAGTGCGGTAATTCGCACAGGTGTCAATAATGCTAATATTTCCAGTAATTGTTGGACTGCCTATTTAAAAGCCTTGATTGCAGCCTGTGTGAGTGGGTGTATGATGCTATATGCTGGTTGTAGACACACAATTAAGAGTGAGTTTTTATTGCAGTATATTGCATAAAAACGTGTGTTTGTTTGCTTGCAAATGTTGTACTGTTGTGCTGCGGAGGGCGTATTTTCTGCATATTTGTTTTTTTTTAAATAAATTAGGATATTAACAAACCAAGTGTGTGTGGGTGTGCAATGGTCCTTTGTAGTGGTTTAAAATGGGTATTTGTAGTTTGGTGATTAATGTTTTTTGCTATAAATTTAATATCATGTACTATATAATAGTTTTGTTACCTGTAATTTACAGTGTGTCAGTTCTAGTGTTGAGAGTGGTTATTTTATTTCTTCTTGCCCATTTCTGTCTCTTGTAGGTGTCTCTTTTGTTTATTTTATTTATCACATTTTTTTGTGCCAAAGTAGGCCAGATTTACTTTCATTTTGCTACAAAAGGAGCACCTTTATTTTTTGAGCAGGTAAGTTGCCTGTCCCTGGGTGTCATGGTGTGTGTTTTGTCAAAGTCAGAAAAATATCTCTATGCACACTACCATATTTGCACCTCACACAGGTCCGTGCTGCGCATGCGTGCGCTCTCCCGTACGTGCGCATACTCACAGTCGCGGGCACCCGCAGGCGCACGGTATGCGTATTTACGGTAGAGTTTATGTGATCGTAGCGTGCGACTCAATCGTTACATATTTTCACTATATAATGTATTTTGTAGATCATGGTCCCTTTGATAGATTCTGAAAGTTTAGTTAACATAGCATGTTCCTGAACAGAGAGATCCCTCTTTGTATTGTACGAAGGGTCTAACAGGGGTCATACAGTGGTGTTTGGTACCCATCGGAAGAGTATTTAAATAGCAATATTCCGGTGTTGGTTTGGAGCGGATTAATCGCTCGTGCGAATAGTTATGGACATAAGAAGTTTATGTCCATTTACTATTATTTGTTCTTATTTAGTCATGCGGCGGGAAACTCAGTGTCCCACCCACCTGAACAGTTGGAAGCAGTCACAGCCCACCTGTATGAATCAACCTATGACCTTTTGTTATAATGTGAAGCCGAATTCCTGTGTCCAATAAACAATAAGATTGTAGGGACCATTGAATTGCATTGTGCGTGGGGCATAAATAGGCAGGCCGACCATATCCAGCTCACTCTCTTCAACGGTTCTCATTGCTGATAATCGGGAGCTGGATATCGAGGCGCATGCGATCGTTTCCCCTTGTGCGTAAGTGTTTCTCCGCAACTATATTGATCTTCTTGTTATTGTGGGCCAATTTCTCTCTCTCCCTCTCCCTTCTCCTCTTTCTCTCTTATTTTCCTTTAAATAGTAATTGTATTATATTTCCTGTGTAGTTATCTGGTTAGGTAGTCTATGTTATATTGTAGTGTATGATTTGTATTTGTATTAATTCTTTTGCAAGTTTATCATTCAAAATATATACATATTAGGCGTTGGACCCTAAGCCCAGGTATCTGTGTATTTCTTATAGTGTCTAGTATACTCAGAGCGTCGGTGACGCTCAAACAGCTTTTAAGTTAATAAGGTTACACTAGGTTGCATCTACACCCTATCTCTACACAAAGGTTTTACAGCATATTACATTGTTTATGGTTTAGATATAAAGGTTTAACATTGTGAGCGTCAGCGCCGCTGGTGATCTCCTCGTGGTCCCTAGCGGTCGCTACGCTATAGCGAATCATTACGTTAGTCAGCAGCCAATAGCGTGCCTGCCAGTGATCTCTTGGCCGTGAGCGAACGTGACGCTTGAGCGTCTCGACTACGGCTTAGCGATTGTTACGCGACGTGCGTACCCTTACGGTACTTCATACGTAGATAGCGTACAGTGTTCTTAGACCTCATAAAGGGTATTATATAAGATAAATATTTAGCTTTAACAATTGCGGGCTCGTCCTGTCCTTCACATATCTGCACTAGGTAGATACAGCAGACATTATCCAGCAGCAAAGGGCGGGAGATCATATTCCTCGTAGTGCTGTTTGGATAAGCGTCTGCTTCTCTTAGTAAAGGGTGCTGAAGGAATCCGGGAACCGGAGGTAAGAACAAAACGATAGTCTCATTTAAAACTGTTTATTTTTTCTGTCTTGCGTACACACGCACGCACATATATATCTGCATTTCTTTTTCATTTGTGTATTTTCGTATATCACTCTTCTGTTTGCCAGTTTTATAGTTGATAAACGTGCTAAGAGAGATTTGCCGCTATTTCATAGTTTAAGAGTAAAGGTAATATAGTTAAAGTATAGACAAACACACAGCTGTGCCTGAGAGACAAGGCGAAGTCAGTGTGGTGCGTGGTAGATGATAAAGGATCATCTACATTGATAAACGTATAAATTGTGTTACGGTGGATCTTTGCTTTGCGTACACGTGTCTCTAACAAAAGACTGAGACTTGTGTACGCAACCCAAGGGCCGACGCACGCAGCGTATATTACGCAACGGAGCGTACGGGTACGCCCACGTAACTCAAATCACAAGCGTCAATTTTTTTTTTCCAACGCGATAAATAGCGCAACGTGGTAAATAACGCAAGGCGATAAATCGCGCAAATCTATTTTTAACATTCAAAATTTTAATTAACAGTTCCTTCTCCTAATTTGTAACACATCTGGTCTGAAGAAAATTTCTGCGCAGAAATAGAAATAGAAACAAAAGTGTATATGTGGTGAGTGAGTGTTTGTTTTTACAATTTTTGAGGTTGAACCACAAGAAAAGTCGAGTTCTCGTGAGGTACATGCGTGTAAGTGACGTACATGGTGGCTAGGGAGGCATCCCTGGTTAAAACATACAATTTGAGCATTAGAGTGTAGCAGACCAGGAGGTCATACTGTAACAGACCAGGAGGTCATAGCAGACCAGCAGGTTCAGGTACAGCAGACAAGGAAGTCCGCTATACAGTCCACAGGCACAACACCAAGAAAGGGTTGGTGCAACACCCATATAGGCCATACAAGCTCTGGCTGAAGGAATTCGCAGCCGCAATTTTCGATTCCACTGGTCGCTCCGTACATAAGATTAGTTGCTTATGTGCTGAACGATTGTACCGCACGTAATTGTGTGCATTAGTAAACCTGACCGGTACTATTTGTGTACGAAGGTCATAAACGCTATTTGTACATTCTAACGTGATTTGTGTAATTTTTTTATTTTAAGGGAGGTTCGCTGCTCACTCAGGAACTATCCAACAACCAATAGTTACTGGAAAGAGTAAGTGTTCTTCGGATCACACTCACAGGTTCCAGTAAATAGAGGTTCAGGTCGCAGGGGCCCTAGGTCGAGTACGCCAGCACCATATCGGTGTGATCAGGTCGTATTGGTCGGCGTGGGCGAGTGAGTGGGGTACTCGGTAAACCGCCACCGTCAGCCTATTTTGAACATTTTGGTTTGCGTAAGGGTTGGTTGAATAAAGCAACACCTTCGAACTATGGGGGCCACTTGTTCAGGTAGGGGGCGATCAACCTCGGTTCGGGTTGATTCAGTGAACCGACCAGTCGGGTCGGCAAGATACGTAATGTGTGAGAAATACGGAAGTCACACAGAAGCTTTATGTGATGAATGGGAGAGAATGACGGTACATGACGGGGAGAAATTCCCAAGAGTAGGTAGCTTCAGCACAGAAGTGTTAACGAATTTAAGGAGAAGGATATGTCTCATTAAATCAGCCAAGAGACGAATCAAACATTATGATTATTTACAGTTGTGGCAACAGGAGGGTGACATACAGAGAGGATTGGCTCAGGCGGCGGGATCTGGCTCGATCAGAAAACTGATAGCCACGGCCCCACCGCCACCATATATATCGGGAGAAAAATTGGTTGCGGAGAATGACGCATTAAGGTGTAACAAACAAACACTTAGCAACTGTGTAAATGTTAAAGATAATGTTAACCAATTAACCAATGCAAGTATTAACCCGTGCAAGTTGTACCCTGTTTTGAACTTTCCTCAGGAGTGTGATCAAGAGGACGAATCGGCAACAATTTCAGCGCTCTCTCTAGCAGCCACCATAGCAGAGACCACAGTAGGCACAGCTCAACCCCCGAGATTAGTAACAAAGGCCCCTAGCGGAGGGATAGGTGAGGTCGTATCAACGGGTAAGTACGGCACCATACACTATGCTGAAACTATTTCACCACAGCCTGTAGAATCTACACAGGATGAGGTTGTTAGAGTTAATCCTGTTAAGGTAATAGTAGTTCCAAATGGGAAAACAGACACTTCAGGAGTCACTCCTGTTAGGAACATTGCCATGTACAGCCCATTTTCCCGAATGGAATTAAGGACCATAGTGTCGGAATTCCCTGACCCTAGAAAAGACTTAGTTGCCAGCCAAAAATACATCAGAGACCTAGGTAACACTGTAGAGCCCAACAATAAAGACTGGCAGATATTGCTGAGAGCATGTTTACCCTCCAATGTCGACGCAGCTCAATTTTTAGCTGACTGTGGATTAGATCAGGATGTACCTCTTACAGATGTGTACAACAAAGACAATGTAAAAAGAATAAGCTTACAGTTAAAAGAGTATTTCCCAGCCGTAGTTAAATGGAACAAAATATTCTCCATTAAACAGAAGGAGTCAGAAACAGCTGCAGAGTATTTTCACAGAGCATTATCAGAAATGGCAAAATACACAGGCATAGAGGACATTAAAACAAACATAAACCATCGAGAAGTAGCAGTATCGGTACTGATGGATGGTTTAAAAGAGTCATTGAAGACTAGGGTACAGACCACACAACCATGTTGGCGAGGTCTGTCTGTGGCTACTTTGAGAGAGGCTGCTATTGATCACGATAGGAACATCACCAGACACAGGGAACAACAAGGTGATAAGTTAATGGCAGTAAGTATACAGGCCCTGACCACAAGGCAGCCTTTGTTTACATCACCAAACCCTGTGGGTAAGTCAAATGTGGTTACTTGTTATACTTGTCATAAACAGGGACACATGGCACGAGATTGTAGAATGAAGAATTCACGAAACTCATACCAACCCCCTAGACAACGACACGACACACGACATTGGGAGCAAGGTCCGCAGAAACGGAGTTATGAGCCACATACAGGGGAAACAAAAAGATACCCCCCGAACAGAGACTGGCAAGCCTCTGGTAGCTCCCAATTAACTCCATCACAAGTAGTTGCTGCCATCGGGATTCAGGGAGGTCACCATACCCAATAGGGGTGTGGCCATACCTGTAATCTGCAGCCAGTAAAATTGATTGCAAGCCTTGAAAGTGAACCTGAAATTGCAATCAATGTAGCTGGTAAATCATTAAACTTTCTTGTAGACACAGGGGCGGCCAAATCAGTGATAAATTCAACAGTGGGCATGAGAACCACTGGTAAGACAATTCCAGCCATAGGGGTAACGGGAGTAGTCCAGCACTACCCTGTTAGCAAACCAGCCGAGATTACAATAGGGCCTTTATATACCAAGCATTCCTTTTTGCTGGCTGCATCGGCACCGACTAATCTCCTGGGAAGAGACTTACTGTGTAAAATGGGGTGCGTCATTTATTGTACTCCTGAAGGTGTATTCTTGGACATACCTGAGAATCACGCTCAGGAAGTGCGAGACATGTTAGACTCCCCGTCAAAATTAATGTCACATACCATTATGACAAATAGGACTCCCTCCCAAGTAGAAGAAATGACATCTCAGATACCAGAGTCACTTTGGACTAAAGATGGACAGGACACTGGATTAATGGCAAACGTAGCTCCGGTAGTTGTACAAGTAAAAGATGGTAGGATAGCTCCAAAAATCCCACAGTACCCTCTGAAGCCAGAGGTGGAGTTAGGAGTGTATCCCGTAATAGAGCGCTTGCTACAACAGGGCATTCTGGTAAGAACGTCCAGCACTGCCAATAGTCCCATCTTCCCTGTTAAAAAGAGTGGGGGGAGGGGTTACCGGCTAGTGCAGGATCTAAGGGGGATTAACAAAATAGTTGAGAGTCAGTTCCCCGTAGTGCCAAATCCAGCTGTCATCCTAATGCAAATCCCTCCCACTGCAAAATTTTTCACTGTTATTGACCTCTGCTCCGCTTTCTTTTCGGTACCTCTGCACCCTGACAGTCAATATTTGTTTGCATTTACATACAGAGGAGTCCAATACACATGGACTCGATTACCACAAGGATTCATAGATAGCCCAAGTATATTTTCTCAGGCTTTGCATGATTGTTTACAGTCTTTCCAACCAGTGAGTGGATCAGTATTAATACAGTACGTGGATGATCTACTACTGTGTTCTGATTCATTGGAAGCATCCCTGAAGGATACGAAACAGCTCCTGTTTCATCTTTCAGACACAGGACACAAGGTTTCCAAAGACAAGTTGCAATTATGCCAAACTAAGGTAAAATATTTGGGACACTGTTTAACACAAGGACTGAGACACCTGACCGCTGATAGAATTCAAGCAATTAGAGACATGACTCTGCCACAAACCCAGCAACAGATCAGAACATTTTTAGGAATGTGTGGGTATTGCCGTAACTGGATCCCAGGGTTTTCCATCCTAGCGTTACCCTTGCAGGAGATGGTCTCCTCAAACAAACCTGATCGGATTTCGCATACAGACGAGTCTGAGACAGCATTTGAGAGACTTAAACAGTGCCTAACGCAGGCACCAGCATTAGGTATGCCTGACTATGGGAAACCCTCTGAACTATACGGAACAGAAAGTGCTGGTTGCGCGGCAGGCGTACTAACCCAAAAGCACGGTGATGCCAGCAGGCCGGTAGCATATTACAGCGCTCAGCTAGATACGGTAGCGCGATCCCTCCCCACATGCTTGCGAAGCGTTGCTGCGATAGCATTGCTAGTAACGAAAAGCGAAGACGTCGTGCTAGGTCACAACCTCACAATTCATACACCACATGCAGTGTCAGCCTTGTTAAATTCTGCCCAAACCAGACACGTCTCATCAGCGCGGTTTACAAGATGGGAATTGGCACTAATGGCCCCCGTAAACATCACCATAAGGAGATGCAGTGCATTAAATCCTGCAACATATCTCCCAGGTGTGCCTGGACAGGCACAAAGGGTGGAGGATGAGAGTGGTGGGGAAGGAGAATTTAACACAAAGGAAGACACTCATGATTGTATGGAATATTTGACCCAAAATTTTACCGCAAGGCCTGACATCAGTGACAACCCACTGGAAGATGTAGAACTTACGTTCTACACGGACGGTAGTTGTCATAGACAGTCAGACTCGGGAGACTTGTGTACTGGATACGCAGTCGTAGATGACCAAGGCACCATAGAAGCGGAACCGCTAGGCCCACCTCACTCAGCCCAGGTTGCTGAACTGGTCGCCCTAACCAGAGCATGTGAATTGGCTAAGGGCAAATCAGCCAATATCTACACCGACTCTAGATACGCATTCGGGGTAGTCCATGATTTCGGAGCCCTATGGCGCCTCAGAAATTTCATGACGGCAGCTGGTACACCGGTAGCGCATGCAGCTCATATAAAAAGGCTTCTAACAGCGATACAGGAACCCGACAGAGTGGCTGTTATCAAATGTAAAGCACATACATATAGCCAAGACCCAGTATCACTTGGTAACAGCCGAGCAGACGAAGCTGCTAAATTAGCAGCTGCTACCCCCAGACAGACAGACACCACACAACTGATGGTATTTAATACCATCAACACACAGAAGTTGTGTGAGATGCAAAATTTGTGTTCCACACAGGAAAGGGCAGTCTGGAAGGCAAAGGGATATGGTCAGGAGTCCTCAGGACTCTGGACGGATGGACACGGTAAACCAGTGGCCCCCAAAGCATACCTTCCATGCTTAGCTGAGGCAGCTCACGGGCTGACTCATCTGGGCAAGGAAGGGATGTGCAAGTTGGTAAGAGCATATTGGTGTGCCCCAGGATTTTCTTCTCATGCGAGTAAAAGGGCAATGTCATGCCTTACCTGTCTGAGAAAGAACATCGGAAAGGCAATACCTACAGAACCATCTCATATCCCACCTGCCGGCGGCCCTTTCCAGGTAATACAGATTGACTTTATTCAATTACCCCCTTGTCGAAATTTGAAATATGTACTTGTTTGTATAGATGTTTTCTCAAATTGGGTCGAAGCATTTCCAGCGGCCACAAATACCGCTATGTTTACTGCTAAGAAAATTGTGCAGGAATTTGTATGTAGATATGGTATCCCTAGAATTATCGAAAGTGATAGGGGTACCCATTTTACAGGTGATGTCTTTCAAGGAATGTGTAAATTGATGGGAATTGATAGCAAGCTGCACACTCCATACCGTCCACAGGCGAGTGCGAAAGTGGAAAGAGTGAACAGCACTATTAAAAATAAACTGAGTAAAGTGATGGCAGAGACAGGATTGACATGGCCAGAAGCTTTACCCATTGTACTGTACAGCATCAGAACCACTCCCAGGTCCCCTCTTAATCTGTCTCCCTTTGAAATCTTGTTTGGTCGACAACCGCATGTTATGATTAACCCTCAGGATGATTTGAAGTGTAACAATGAAGTGACTGTAAAATACTTGATTGACATGAGTAAACAGTTGAGGAATCAAAATGATAATCTGAAGTTAGTGATTCCTGATTTACCAGATAGTAATTGTCATGACATTGAACCTGGGGATTATGTAATGATACGGAATTTTCTACGCTCAGGTTGCCTTATTGACAGATGGGAAGGACCATACCAGGTCTTATTGACTAGCACTACAGCATTGAAGGTTGCTGAGAGAGAGACTTGGGTTCATTCGTCCCACTGTAAAAAGGTTGCTGATCCAGAGAGGTCCCGTGATAAGGAACAGACGGTAGAGGTTGTATCACTGGAGTGTCTGTTCCAGGAAGATTAAGGCGGCACCTGAACATTGAAAATCACAAGACCAAAAGCAGTTGTCGATCCCCTGTTCCCTTTTATTGTTTTTCTCCAACTCCCCATCCCCTCTCCCTCAAATTATTTTTTTTTCCCCTTCTCATTCTTCTCCGTTTCCTCCTACAAGATGGACTTGCCCCAAGAGACTGTGATCCGGATTTTCCTGTTGACCATGATGTTGACCAGAGCAGTCTGCTCCGGCGAGAGTACCATGGAGGTCGAGAGAGGTTCTGGAATGGGTTCTGATGACAGAGATGGAGGCGTAGTTTTCCAAGAACAACATAATCAACAAGCAAAGGCGAGTATCAGAAAACGATCCGATAGCATTGACCATAGAAGGAATTGTGAAGGATTGTTAGCTGAAGAAAACTGTATCTGTCGGCTCTGTAACAATGTCATTGAGGATGGGTGTATAAAGAAATGCCAATCCAGTTTTAATATCCATATGGACCGGCATCCATTGAGTGACTATCACTCCTTAGTGGGTAGTGTGTTAAATAAAACAGATTGTTGGGTATGCTCTCAAGTACCTCAAGGTCATAGCAAATCAGGGCTAGTACCATTTCCTTTAACGTTAGGGGAGGTACTTGAGTTAAGTGGTGGGAGACCGGTGGACAGGAGGTTTAATATCTCCAGCCCTCCTAGTTTGAAGCTCCACCAATACCATGTGGATAGGTCCCTATTATGTTTTAACATCTCCAATCCCCGAAAGCCGGGAAATTGGGAAGTGTCATGGAGTAATCAAACCATGACCTTTTCGCATAGAGCAGATAGAATGCCTACAGATACAGAGCTTATACGCCACATAGCCAGTAGAGGAAAATCTTTCCGGTATAGGTATACCTTAGGAAATAGGATTACGAGAGTTGGAGAGGTATCACCAGGATACTGTGCACATATCGTACAACCTGATACGTGTACTAAGCAGATGGAAGAATTAGGGTTAGGAGATTTCACATGGAAGGTGTGTAATATGGTTATGTCCTACTCCGTCCCATATGTTCTCCCCGATGATGCATATTTCATATGTGGGAGAAAGGCGTATAAGTGGCTTGCCCCAAACTCTGAAGGATTGTGTTATATTGGAAAAGTACTGCCTGAAGTAATGACTGTATCACATGACAAAATGAAAGACATACACCGTGTTGCCCAAACTCCTTACACTCACACCCATTACGAGCACGTAGTTAAACGGCACCTGATAGAAAGAACAGAGCACCCGGCCTCTGACATGATCCATGAATCCACCGGGATTCAGTTTCTAATCGCGTTAGACATCACTCGCACCGCTAGAGGAGTGTTGAATTATAAATACATATCTGCGCTCGCCAATTTGTTAGATAATATCACTGAAATGTATGATGACACGTTTAGGTATACTGGAAGGGAACTTCAAGCTTATAAAACAGAACTGGTACAGCATAGAATGGTTCTTAATTACCTTACAGCAGTGACAGGCGGATATTGTGTCACACTGGCAACACAATACGGCGTGAAATGTTGCACATATATTACGAATAGCACCGAGGACCCGGTCGAGGTCATAGACCAAAAGATGGACGATATTCTCCAACTGAAGTGGGAATTTCGCAGGAGACACAATCTCACTCTTGCTGCTGTAGGTAATGAGCTGACTGGTTGGGTGTCATGGTTGAACCCGCGAAATTGGTTCTCTGGTTTAGGAGACTGGGCTCAAGGAGTCATAATGGATGTTGGGAAGTTTCTCCTATGTATCTTAGGTGTTATCATAACGATCGGTTTGATATTTAGATGCGGTCAGGCTTTAATGAGGTGCAATCGTCGTACTAGGGTAATGAGTTTAAGGAGCAAGGAAACTGTAATTCCAATGGACTTGATTTATGACCCAAATGTAGAAACAATAATGTGATGAAAATGCGATTTCTACGGTCCGTTTCTTTCACCTGTTTTTCCGTTTCCTCCAAGGTAAAAAGACCCACTTGGACGAGGAATTTGATGAGCCGATATACAGACAACAGAGAGATTAAAGAAGAAGTTTTGACAACCTGATACACAGATTTTTGATGAACTATGCCATGGATCCCCAGTTTCCCTAGAAATTTTAAAATTACGCTAGCCCAACACTTTTGTAAATCTATGGACATTGACAGCTTTTGCTCGCACCTTATGGGCAAAAGCACAAAGAAGACTGCATTCAACAGACACCAAACAAGACCTCAATCGACGAATGTACATTTACCTGACATAGAATACCACCGCATTTACCGTAATTATGTCTTTTCTTCATTTCTACAACCCTCAGGTAATGACACACATAGTCGATAGGGAATACAGGCACAGATATCAGCAATCACATATCTCCCCCATTCATGTATCATCAACTAAAATGTGCTCCCCCATTTTGTTACAACCAAAGCCGAAAAGAGCTCGGTAAAGTTTGACAGCCCATCCACAGACCCGTACCACGGGATAAGAAGGAATTCAAATGTATACTTCGCAATACCTCGAAGCTTGATGTACCACACGTACGGCACGATGATACATGACCCCCAAGCACGGATTCATACACACATGCTTCTGCTATCTCACTAGGTCATACCCTTTTCCTACCTTATCCTCTCCTCCCCTACCCAACCATGTAAATGTATTAACCCCTGACATATATTTTTCTCTTTTTGAAATGTTTTAGAAGGTGGCAGTTATTATTGACTGCCAAAGGGTGGACTGTCAAAGTCAGAAAAATATCTCTATGCACACTACCATATTTGCACCTCACACAGGTCCGTGCTGCGCATGCGTGCGCTCTCCCGTACGTGCGCATACTCACAGTCGCGGACACCCGCAGGCGCACGGTATGCGTATTTACGGTAGAGTTTATGTGATCGTAGCGTGCGACTCAATCGTTACATATTTTCACTATATAATGTATTTTGTAGATCATGGTCCCTTTGATAGATTCTGAAAGTTTAGTTAACATAGCATGTTCCTGAACAGAGAGATCCCTCTTTGTATTGTACGAAGGGTCTAACAGGGGTCATACAGTGGTGTTTGGTACCCATCGGAAGAGTATTTAAATAGCAATATTCCGGTGTTGGTTTGGAGCGGATTAATCGCTCGTGCGAATAGTTATGGACATAAGAAGTTTATGTCCATTTACTATTATTTGTTCTTATTTAGTCATGCGGCGGGAAACTCAGTGTCCCACCCACCTGAACAGTTGGAAGCAGTCACAGCCCACCTGTATGAATCAACCTATGACCTTTTGTTATAATGCGAAGCCGAATTCCTGTGTCCAATGAACAATAAGATTGTAGGGACCATTGAATTGCATTGTGCGTGGGGCATAAATAGGCAGGCCGACCATATCCAGCTCACTCTCTTCAACGGTTCTCATTGCTGATAATCGGGAGCTGGATATCGAGGCGCATGCGATCGTTTCCCCTTGTGCGTAAGTGTTTCTCCGCAACTATATTGATCTTCTTGTTATTGTGGGCCAATTTCTCTCTCTCCCTCTCCCTTCTCCTCTTTCTCTCTTATTTTCCTTTAAATAGTAATTGTATTATATTTCCTGTGTAGTTATCTGGTTAGGTAGTCTATGTTATATTGTAGTGTATGATTTGTATTTGTATTAATTCTTTTGCAAGTTTATCATTCAAAATATATACATATTAGGCGTTGGACCCTAAGCCCAGGTATCTGTGTATTTCTTATAGTGTCTAGTATTCTCAGAGCGTCGGTGACGCTCAAACAGCTTTTAAGTTAATAAGGTTACACTAGGTTGCATCTACACCCTATCTCTACACAAAGGTTTTACAGCATATTACATTGTTTATGGTTTAGATATAAAGGTTTAACATTGTGAGCTTCAGCGCCGCTGGTGATCTCCTCGTGGTCCCTAGCGGTCGCTACGCTATAGCGAATCATTACGTTAGTCAGCAGCCAATAGCGTGCCTGCCAGTGATCTCTTGGCCGTGAGCGAACGTGACGCTTGAGCGTCTCGACTACGGCTAAGCGATTGTTACGCGACGTGCGTACCCTTACGGTACTTCATACGTAGATAGCGTACAGTGTTCTTAGACCTCATAAAGGGTATTATATAAGATAAATATTTAGCTTTAACAGTTTGTTGCAAGTGTGTATCTTATTTCTTATATCCCATTTCTCTCTCTTGTAGGTGTCTCTTTTGTTGTTTTTGTCAAATCCATTTATTTGTGCCAAAGTAGGCCAGATTTACTTTAATTTTGCTACAAAAGGAGCACCTTTATTTTGTGAGCAGGTAAGTTGCCTGTCCCTGGGTGTCATGGTGTGTGTTTGTTGCAAGTGTGTATCTTATTTCTTATATCCCATTTATCTCTCTTGTAGGTGTCTCTTTTGTTGTTTTTGTCAAATCCATTTATTTGTGCCAAAGTAGGCCAGATTTACTTTCATTTTGCTACAAAAGGAGCACCCTTATTTTCGGATCTGGTAATTTTTTGGATTTTAATGTTTGCATTTTTTTATTTTTTATAAATAAAACATACTTAGTACTTTTGTAATATATTGTTGCAGTAATTATATGGGTATGTTTTAAATCTCAAAAACTTTGTGATTTGTGTTGGTAACCTGTGTTGTAGGTACTTAGCTAAGTTTTTTTTTTTTTTTCATTTATGTGTTTTGGTCCCGTATTTTCATCTTGAAGATGTGGAGTACGCTCCTGCAGTAAGTGAACACCCATACACTTTGAATTATATTTTGGTTGACTGTGTGTTGTTAATTGTTTGGGTTTTTAATGATTCTTACCTTCATTTTAAGTTGGTGATGTCCATTCATGTGGCAGCTGAAGCCCTCCCACCACAACCCACGGAACCACTCCCACCCCAACCGCCGCAAGCCCTCCAACCCCAACCGGCTCCTCATCCTCCAAGGCAATGGAGGCGTGCTAGGCCACCAATTTTCCGTACCCGTATCCTCCTTTTTGGGATGCCTGATGATGTAGTGTTGCGCAGATACAGACTGCCACCTCATCTAATCCTAGACACTCTCTCCATAAGAGAGTGATCTAGAACAATTCATTAGGTATCCTACAGCAATACCAGCATTGACACAATTCCTTGCTGTGTTACATTTTGTGGCCACTAGTTCGTACCAGCATGTGGTAGGAGATCTGGTTGGCATGTCGCAGGGCCAGTTCAGTAAGGTCCTGCGGCGTGTCAGCCAAGCTTTCCTAAAGCGAGTTAAGCGATTTATCGCAATGCCTTTGGATGTTGGTGCCCTGGCTGTGGTGAAGCAGCAATTTCAGGAAGGTGGTAGTCACTTCCCACACGTTATTGGGGTTGTGGATGGCACACATGTAGCTATTGTTGCGCCAAGACATAATGAAGAAATTTATAGAAACAGGAAACTGTTTCATTCTCTGAATGTAATGGTTGTTTGTGGGCCATCCCTCCAGATCCTGTCCCTGAATGCGAAGTTCCCTGGGAACTCACATGATGCACATGTCATTAGACAATCAGGGATATGGCAGAGATTAAGAACGATGGAAGGGCAAGACATGTGGCTATTGGGTGAGTTTGGTTTTTTTCATGATTTGTGCAGTCATTTTTTTGGTATTACATTAATTAATGTAATCTTTATCCTTTTTCTATTTTCATCTTATCAAACAGGAGACCGTGGATATCCTTGCACCCCCTGGCTCATGACTCCTTACAGTAAACCCAGGCCGGGACCACAGACGGCATTTAACTCCGTGCTTACTGCCACTAGAGAGCTGGTGGAGCGCACGATTGGTGTTCTTGAAGGGCGTTTTCGTGTGCTCCACCGCACTGGTGGCGACATCATGTATTCACCGGAGATGGTAAGTAAAATTGTGGTCCTGTGCGCTATCCTACATAACATCGCTGTAAGGAGTCGCATAGAGCTTCCCCAAACGGAGGAATTGCCGGATGAGGAGCCAGGGGTTGGCCGGACATTCGGTGGGGGTAATGTGTCCCGCCGGGGGAATGCAGTAAGGGCAAGAATTGTCTGGGATTATGTCAGGTATTTTTTTTTTCTTTCTTTAGTATTGTTTCCAAAAACTCTCTGTATTTGTTTAATCATTTTGGACTGATGTCATTTAGGTAGCTTGGTAAAGTTCTTAGTGTGTTGGTTTGGTTTTGTGAGTCTATTTTATTGTTTCATTAATAAATTAATCTGTAATGTTCTCCTTATCATGTTTTTTTGTCTAATATTGTTGTTGACAATGTTTTTTATTTTTGTAATTTATAATTAATTCTATTTTGGTTAATTGTGTTAATAACCATATTTTTTATCTTTTTTATTTTTATGTTTGGCTTGTGCATCTGTTTACATTACAAATGACACAACATATGATCCTAAATGACGAAAACTTTGTGACTTTGTGCAGCTGATTGTTCATGCAAAATGTGGTGAGTACACAGATTGTAACAATTACTTTTCAATAAGTGTGTGTGTGTGTGTGTGTGTGTGTGTGTGATTGTGAGTGTGTGTTTGTGTGTGTGTATGTATGTGAGTGTGAGTGTGAGTGTGATTGTGAGTGAGTGTGATTGTGAGTGAGTGAGTATGTGTGTGTTTGTTTTTGTTTTTTTTATTTCTGCCGCGGGTGCGAATTTCCGCTAATACGAACTGTACCCACTGTACTTCACATTAATGCACACATATCAATAAAGTTTATTACAGATGACACGATCAATGTACAACCAATCAAATAGCACCACACACTATAAATATATGCCCATGTATGGAAAACGCCATTGGCACCATGCGCGCAGCTGCATTCTCACGACAGGAGCTGCGCGTGTTGGTCGCGGTAATAAACCTCCGCGTAGGCCGCGCAGGGCCCTTTATCCCAAATAGGGTAAAGCGCGAGGCCTATGCGGAGGTCCGCCGCTTACTGCGTACACGCACCCGGAGCAGAAGGACTATCATCCAGTTGGAGAGGCGCTGGAGCGACCTCCGCCGACGCACTCCGGACCTGTTGGCGGAATTGCGCCAACAAATCCGCGCAAGACGTTTACGCAGTAAGTTTCACATATTACACTGAATATGTGTATTACACTGAGAATATTAGCATACACTTTAAATGTAAAGACTGCACATTTTCACTAAGAGGTTATATAGTGAGAAAATTAGCAGACTGTTATTACACTATTGTTGAACAAACATGACAAGTTTACACAGTGTGTGTGGTTATGGCAAGCAGTACTGACTGTGTAGCAAAGTGCTTTGGAAATTGTTAATGTTGTTGTACTGAGTTGCTACACAGGCTGTCGACTAAACCCAATAACTAGCTCTGTGTCTTTAATATAGGACAGAACAATGTAATTTAAAAATGCTGATGTTATATTTTTTAAAGCCACTACCTAATTATTACATATCTCATTCTAGGGCAAGCACAACGTCGAGCAGCGTCTGCAATGCGGAGAATTAGAGGCCCAGGCCAAACACCTTCTCCGCACCCCTCCCCTTCTGTGGCCCACTCCCCCTCTCCGGCCCCCTCCCCCTCTCTTTCCCAATCCCCCTCTCCGGCCCACTCCCCCTCTCTTTCCCAATCCCCCTCTCCGGCCCACTCCCCCTCTCTTTCCCAAGCCCCCTCTCTAGCCCACTCTCCCTCTCCGGCCCACTCCCCATCTCTTTCCCAAGTCATCTCTCCGGCCCACTCCCCCTCTCCGGCCCACTCCCCCTCTCTTTCCAAAGCCACCTCTCTGGCCCACTCCCCCTCTCCAGCCCACTCCCCATCTCTCTCCCAAGTCATCTCTCTGGTCCCCTCCCCCTCTCTTTCCCAAACCCACTCTCTGGCCCACTCCCACTCTCTTTCACAATCAACCTCTCTGCCCACCTCCCCCTCTGTGTCCCACTCCCCATCTCTTTCCCAAGTCATCTCTCCGGCCAACTCCCCCTCTCCTGCCCCCTCCTCCTCTCTTTCCCAAACCCCCTCTCTGGCCCACTCCCTCTTTCTTTCACAATCCACCTCTCTGCCCACCTCCCCCTCTGTGTCCCAAACCACCTCTCCGCCACCCTCCCCCTCTCTTTCCCAAGTCATCTCTCTGCACCCCTCCCCCTCTGTGGCCCAACCCCCTCTCCACCACCCTCACCCTCTCAATCTGACCCACCCTTTGTAAGCTCCTCCCCTTCCATCCTCTTTCCCAAATCGACCCTCCTTCACCATCGGAATGGGCAGCAGAGGCCCCGGAGCCACTTGAGGGAGGTGGGCAAGTGGCAGAGGAGAGTAAGTTCACACACATTGACATTTCTTTTTGAAACGTATTTAACGTCACATTCCAATAAATGCAGTGTTGTACTGTGGCAAATATTTTGTCAAGGTTAAATGCTTGACTTCTTCATCATGGTATGGATGATGTATTAACATTTGTGTGAGGAACATTAGATGTACAGTGTCTACGTCTGCAATGTTGAGGATGCCCACTCTAGGTCGACAATCATTATGTCGACAGGGTTGCCTGCACAACAGGGTTTGTATGTGATACATTATATGCAAAACATTTAGACCTGAGTGGAGTTTAGTTTGTGGTTTTACTTTTACACTTGTGCCTGGGTATTGCAATATTTGCACATTGAATTCGCAGGATTCACTTTGTTAGGCAGGCTAAGGACACAGTGATTTGTGTTGTGAAAGTTACACTCCTACAATTTTGGATTTATACATTTTAAAAGCTGTTAGACCTTATGTAGTAAGGCAGGCTTTCAGGGAGTGTGGGCATACTAGGATATGTTGTTCTTCTGAAGATGTTGATATGCAGAGTGATGATTTTGGAACAAACCCAAAAAAGATAAGTCTGCTTCACTCCAGATGTGAATTAATCCCAGCATGGTGTTACATTTACTAAGATGGTAGTTTTATTTAAGATGGGATGTTGACCATAGCAACCAAGCAGATTCTACATCTCATTTTTTACACATCTTCTACAAGGTAATGTGTTTAATGTTATTGGTTGCTATAAGCAACGATCCATCTAAAATAGAAATCACATATTAGTAAATTTTCCCCATGGTGTGGTACACTTTATTAAAAATATTATTAAAAAAAAAAACATTGCTGAGCAGGCTTGTGTGTTTTTCTGCTACTGTTTTCTCATTTAAACATCCATGATGTAGTCACTTTGCCATTAAAGCAAGCCTGTCAAAACTTCGGGACTCCAGCTGTTGAGAAAGTACACATCCCAGCATGCCCTGAAACAGCTTTAGCATTCTCTGACTGCAAAAATGTGTCAAGGCATGCTGGTATATGTAGTTTCACAACAGCTGGAGGGCCACAGTTTGGACATGCCTGCATTAAAGTGTGCTTTGTGCCTTGCTTGTATAATAGGTAATGTGAGTAAGTTAGTAATGTTTTCTTTGCCTCTTCATTTCAGATGTTGCAGTTGGAGATCCCACCAGTTTGCCTGGGATTCTGGCCAGTTTGAAAAACAACCTGAGGGCCATGCTGGCTGATATAGAAAAAGTTGAAAGTTTTTTCTAAAAAAAAAAAGTTTGTTTCACAAAAAATATTATTTTCTAAAAAAAACTGAAAAATGTAACATAATAAAAAAAATTGTTCAAATTAAGCGGGTGTTGTGTTTATTAATGCTAAAAAGGAACAGCAGATTGGCGTGCATAAATTGGTGACGTAAAACAGTTCACACATCTTACTTAAGAATATTTTTAAAAATTACCAAAAAAACCCAAAACAATTTATGACAGTTAGGAGCTTATTGTTTATAAAAACATGTAAAGCCATTTATTCACACACTACGCCTCTACACAAAAAGAAGCTAATTAGCATTAGACCAGGCACATTTACATCTATTTCTTTAAAATTAACAAAAAAAAGTTGATGGCCAATTATGCCTCCAAAGTGTTATGCAGGTATTCTTTGAAGACTTAATTGGTCATGACCATTATCAGTCATTACACTAATTGAAATCGTAATTGAGGAAGGCTTGTTGAGTTAGAACTGAAAGGTGTAATTTAACTTAAAAAAAACATTGCTGTGCGTTTTTTAGCAAAAGAGTGTGCAATTTTAAGAAGAATGTGTAAATCTACGATAAGTTTGTATTTTTACGATGAGGTTTGTGGCAATGCGATGGGTTCGCATTAGTGCAATGTCATTTGGCATACGCCCACTTTGTGTACTACTGCGTACGAAATAGCACAGACACGTTGGGGGCGGATATTCGCTATTGTGCAACGTATTCACAATTTTGCGAATATGTTGTGCAAACGAAAAAAATAGCGAACATCTCGGAATCACCCCCATAATCAGGCACGTGAACAGGTACAGATGGAGCTTCGCACATCTAGGCTTCTCTGCTGCGCCTAGGCACACCATGGTTTATTAGCATAAGCCTTTCATCTACTGTTCTCAGCTGCAATACAATACAGAGAGAACAATACAGCAGGGGATTAAGTCCAACTGCACTGGCTCAGTTAATCCTATTAATGGCATAGATGAGTAGGGTTCCATCTGTATATTCATTACTCACTAACACATTTCAAAAGATGAACAGGTGGAGCTAATTATTTCACTTGTGACTCTGTGAGGAGACCTGGAAAAGATGCACTGTTTGTTGTCCTGAGGACTGAGTTTGACAACTTGTACCCTAGGGTACCATGATAGAAAGAAAGTTTGGGAACCACTGTGGTAAGGCATTTTAAAGCAAGAGAGAGAGAAAGCGAGAGAGGGAGAGAGAGAGAGAGAGAGAGAGAGAGAGAGAGAAAGCGAAAGAGAGAGAGAGAGATGATTAATAGGTAAACTTTGCTGGTGTCTTCTCTGCGGTGTTAGGCTTCCCTCTCCCACATTTGTGATACGGTGTGCAGTGGTGATGGTACAGCTGCCGATGCATTTGCTCTGCCTGACTCTGCTGCATGCTACCTGGGTGCTGGAAAGTATTGTGGAGTGCATAGTGGCTACTTTCGGTGCTCGAGGTCTCCGCAGTCTTAATTTGCTTTTAATAAGGTCGGACCATTATTATACGCTACATTATTAAAACATTATTAGGCGCTGCAGTCCTGATTTTTGTGCTCCTTGTTCCAGGGGCCCTTGTGAACTTTGAGGCCCGGTACAGGTGTCCCTTTCACCCCCCCCATGTTGCAGAGCCAAAAAATAGATCATCCCCGCCCTTTAGAACTAAATAACTCCCTTCTCTTCAGACAGCTCATCTCCCTTAGCATAGAATAGTCCCCTCAGACAGATCTTCTCTCTCTAGCACAGAATAACAAGTTCAATCATCTCCACTACAGAATATCCCTCATCATTGCCACCCTACACACATGGGTCAGTGCCAGCCTACATACACACACACAGTGGTCGAAGTGGAAATTTTTAAGTGGGGGTATGAAAAAAAGTGAAGGTTGAAATTATGTGTGCCCCGTCGGAAAAGGGGCATTGCCACTCAAAAGGGGGAGTGTCCTTTAGTGTAGTTTACCACACCATATACCTCTTATACACATTATGCACCACAATAGTAGGACCCCTTATACTATCTAGCACTGGTGCCCCTTTCACATTAAACCACACAGCATGAGCCAAAATTCTCATAGCACACGGAATGAGCCGAAATTCTCATTATAGCACACAGAATGAGCCGAAATTCCCATTATAGCACACTGAATGAGCCGAAATTCACCTTGTAGCACACAGAATGAGCCGAAATTCCCATTATAGCATACTGAATAAGCCGAAATTCCCATTATAGCACACTGAATGAGCCAAGATTCACATTATAGCACACTGAATGAGCTAATATTCACATTGTAGCACACTGAATGAGCCGAAATTCCCATTATAGCACACTGAATGAGCCGAAATTCACCTTGTAGCACACTGAATGAGCCAAAATTCACATTATAGCACACAGAATGAGCCAAAATTTCCATTATGCCACATGGAATGAGTCAAAATTCAGGGAGAGTGACAGCGGGGACAGTAAAAGTGACACCAGGGACACAGGGAGAGTGACAGAGGGACAGGGAAAGTGACAGCAGGAACATAGGGACATGGAGAGTGACAGCAAGGGCATAGAGTAGGGACTAGGGAGAGAGAAAGGCAGCAGGGTAAGATTACCTATTTAGCAGTGGCGGCGCTGAGGATGCTGTGGTCTGTGGTGCGGATGATGAGGAGGCTGTGGTCGGCATGGTGCGGAGCAGGCGGAAGTGCAGAAAAGAATTGAGAGAGGCGGTGGGGCGGCTGAGAGCGGTGGCGGCGTAGCGGAGGAAGAGGCAGAGGACAGCGGCGGTGCAAGGAGGAGGAAGCTGTGGTTGGCGGCACTGCGGCTCCTATGACCGCGGCGCTACTATTTCAAATCTGCCGTGGCTGCTGGTCCACGGAAGATTTGAAATAGTAGCGCTGCGGTCAAAGGAGCGAGAGCTCATTGCGGCAGTGGGGGACAGCAGTCAGTGCTCGAAGAAGTGCCGGTATGCTATACCTTTATACAGTGCCAGATTAAGGTTCTCATGGGCCTGGAGCTGAAATTTCTGAAGGGCCTAGTGTGTGCCGCAGCAGTGGGTGTGTCCGGCACGGTGGGGGCATGGCTACTGATAATGGGGGTGTGATCAGTGATGTGTATATATATATATATATATATATATATATATATACACATATATATATATTTATTTATTTTTTTGTGTGTGTGTGTGTGCACATGTTTGAAAATGAGAAAACTCTCAGCACTTAAATGTCCAATTATCTCCCAAAAAATTATTGAAACACACAAAAACATACACAGAAAATAGAAAAATTCCAAAAATGAAAATCAGATAAAGCAAATGTGAACACACTCCCTTCTTCAAAATGAGTGGTCATCATCCTTAGTCAAGGATCAAAATCTAGAAACAGTAAAAGAGGACAATGTGCCAAATAGTGCAGAATGTAACTGAAAATTTGTGTAAATCCTTACATGCTAATCCTCTTTTGTTATTTATAATACATATTTATCTCCATAGTACAACAAACAGAACAGGAGAGCACACAAGGAAGCTGATTCAGCAATAGTTGAGGCAGCATCTTCTGACAGTCGTGCAACTTTACGGTTAAATACTGCTATAAAGCCCTTCCCCTGTGTACAAGTGTGCATCCATCCAAATGTACAAGGACTGAGATGCTACTTTTTCAGCATCTATAGATACAGGCCCTCATTCAGACCTGATCACTCGCTAGCTGTTTTTGCAGTCCTGCAATCGCATAGTCGCCGCCCACCGGGGAGTGTATTTTAGCTGTGCAAATGTGCGATCGCATGTGCAGCCGCCCTGTACAAAAAGATTTTGTGCCGTTTCTGAGTTGCCCAGGACTTACTCAGCCGCTGCGTTCACTTCAGCCTGTCCGGGACCGGAATTGACGTCAGACACCCGCCCTGCAAACGCTTGGGAACGCCTGCGTTTTTCCAAACACTCCCAGAAAACGGTCAGTTGCCACGCATAAACGCCTTCTTCTGTCAATCTTCTTGCGATCAGCCGTGCGAATAGATTCTTCGCACAAACCCATTGCAGAGCAACGAACCACTTTGTACTTGTGTGACGCGCCTACGCATTGCGGTGCCTATGCATGCGCAGTTCTGACCTGATCGCAGCACTGCAAAAAACACTAGCGAGTAATGAGGTCTGAATCATCCCCACAGTCCTTAGATGCCACCATCAGTCACACCATGAAAACATAGAATGTGACGGCAGATAAGAACCATTAGGACCATCTAGTCTGCCCATGTACATACACACATTTACACACTAGGGTTAATTTTCATTTCTTTTAGTCAGGAGCCAATTAACGTACCAGTATATTATAGGATTGCGGGAGGAAACAAGGCAAGTACGGGGAGAATATACAAACTCCCCACAGTTAGAGCCATGGTGGGAATCGGACCCATGACCTCAGTGCTTTGAGGCAGTAATGCTAACCAATACACAATCCGTAATCACACCTGCCCTATGGAAGTTGCAAATTTACCATCTGAGTATTACCTCCAATAGTAATTTTTATTGGACTCAAGATATCCACCTGGTAAATCTCAGTCATGCTGGCTCACCAGATTTCCTAACAACGTAGATAACAAATCTGCATGCGTTCCACCACAGCGGAACGCATAACTGGAAGTCCGCGCACATCCGGAGCTACTGGAACTTTCGGTCCTGCGCTCAATCCAGCTGAAATGCACGGCACTATGCCTCCAGAGCGCTGTGTTCCCACATTTCTGGCTTGCGTTTTACTTAGGTGGAACGCACAGCCCTCCCATGATTATAAGACCACCATATCGCCACCACAGGGCACAGCGTATTAAAACGTTCTGGAGCCAAGCAAACAGGGCCATATAACAGGGGCCTCAAATATATATTAAACTAATTAAAGTCATATACAGTGATTTAAAATCAATTGATATAGATATATATATATATATATATGTGTGTGTACATTTATTTTGTATATGTGTGTGTATATATGTATATATACATACATATATATACACACATATACATATATATAGTATATATATATATATATGTGTGCACAGTATAATATATATGTATACATATATTTTATATATGTGTGTGTGTAATTGTATATGTGTATATATATATATATATATATTATATATACATATATTTTAAATATATATTATATATATATACATACACACACACCATATATTAAGGTCAGTGCCTAAATTGTCTTTATTTTACCAGCTTTGCAGCAGCCAGCAGGAGTACACCCCTCCTCAGGAGGATCCTACTCAGAGGTTGTCACTATGCAGCACGATCAGCAGCATCTGCTGTTGCTTCCTTCACATCGCGTGCGGTGGTGCCGGGGCGGCGCTCTCCGACGTCACACGTCCTGACGTCCCTGCGTATGCGTCGCAAAGGAGGCGGAGGAGCATGTGAAGTGACCGCGAGTCTTCCATTGCGGCTATGTGGGGGGACGTTTATAATGCTGGTGCTGACGGAGGGTGTGAAGCAGGGTCGCGACCGGGGGGGCGGGGCCTTGGACGGACTTTGGCATGCTGCTGTAGCAGGAAAAAAATGTTTTCCTCTCTACAGCAGCAACATACCAGAAGCTGTGGGCCTATTTTGATGGGGGGCTTGGAGCTGCAGCTCCATCCGCCCCATTGTTAATCCGGCCCTGCCTTTATATACCGGCCCACTTCGAGTACTGTGCACACACACACACACACACTCTTGAAATTTTGTGTACACAAACCTAGTATACAGTACAACACTGGCATTTTGCACCTATCCCATTGTAAATGACCAACAATTCAATTATATATATTTTTTTTTACAGTGTTAAGATATTTATAAATCATATTTCAGCTGTAATACGTAACTTTCTAAACACACACACACACACACACACACACACACACACACACACACACACACACACACATACATAGGGGTCAACACACGCTGCAGGTAGAACCACACACCTTGGGACCAGCCACTCCTACTGCTTCTCAGCCTCTTCTCCCAGCTGCCTTCAAACTCCTGCCATAGTGGCTCTTCGCGCCAGTCCAGGTCTCCCATCATTCCCCCTCTCAATTGGCAGCAGTTCCCAATGTGCAGGGGGACAGGAAGAGGCTCCCGCTCGCGCATGCGCAGTCAGGATTTGATGCGTGGCTGGGGATTCCGGGGACTTGAGTCTGCTTTCTGGGGCATCGGGAGTACCGGCAAGTATGTGCTGCAGCTGACGGCAGCCCGGGGAGCGGAGAGCAAGCTGCTGGACACGCCTCCCCCCTCTTCCTTTGAGGTGCATGCCGTCACTGGTGTGGCGTGCGGTACTCCTTTCAGCTGGTGGGAAGGGGGTGGGGCACAGTTGACAGGCGGCCCCATGCACCAGTCGGCCCACCGGGGATCTCCCCGGTGGCTGCAATGGCCAATCCGGCACTGCAAGAAGCTTATACTTCCAAAATGTAGTTAAAATTTTAAACATAATTTTGATGTCACTCTGACATTATTAGTTATATCTTATTTATATCTTCAACTGATATCATTTGTGATTTGAGTCTTCCTTCCTCCTTTTCATAACAGGTAATAGGAATTTGAAACCTGGAATTTCTGCAGACTATTTCTCCTGATGTGCTGCATATTACATTGCTCGGTAAGGTAATCATATTTAGAACATACTGTAATTGCAGATTATATATTTTTATTTGCACTGAAATTTTTCTAGGTAATTGGATGATAAACGATTAGAGGATTGCCATACGCATAAGGAAACAGTTTTTTGCACTAGAATGTCTATGCTTATGATGATGTGTTTTCTTAGATAAATAGGAATGTTTGCTATCTCCTGACTATAAACTGAGTGAGGGCATATCTTTTTTATTAAATCCTAGATGGTTAATATGTTTGTTTATGGCATTTTATTGCTAGGCAATTCAGTGGGAGTGTACATTGGAGGTTGGTAGTAATCCTTGCATAAATGTTTTTTTTTTTTCATTGTCTAAAGAACATTATAGAGGCTGGGGCTCATTTATCCATAGTGTAGTTTACATTTTAAACATAATGTTACACTGACCTTAAACAGAAAGAAAACAGAAGGAGAAAATTTTAATGCTACTGTAGGTACACTATACAAATATCTGGCAGATTATCTGCCATATCTAGCTGGTTGGAATGAAAATCTGGTAATGGATGAGAGCAAATGACAATCGACCATTTGCTCCCATACACTGTATAATGGACAACAATAGTCATTCATCCAAGTTGGTTAAATTTGTGTTTAACCAATTTGTATGACCGACAGTACTTGTTTGTTTTCCAGTGTTTGGGAGCAAATGATAGATTGTAATTTGGTCTCATCCATTCAGAGTCATCTTTTCATATGGGCTCAATGGGGCACTTGCCCGCGGGCCCCAGGAGTGTAAGGGCACTAGACTGATATCTGAGGATCCCATCTTTCCAGGGGTCCCAGATTTTTGAAAGTCGTCCCTGGGGATCCGGAGTTATCCAACTTCAAAGCAGTGGTCCCCATCCAAGCCTGTTAATTGCTCCTCCCAGCCAGGTATCTCAGGTTCTGTCTAACTTAGAATTGTTTTGAGGATATATTCCAAAAGCTGGGACTCTCCTCATTTGGTGGATACTGGCAGCTTGTCTGTAATATGCCCAGAATCAGAGATATTAGCCTTCCAGCAGCTGGTCCCTGCTCCAGCTCCACACGCCTGGGATGCAGTTTTGTATTTTTGTTGGTGGATTGCTCTGGCTCCTGAACTCTGTTCCCCAAGTCCCTAGAACCTCATCAAAGGTGGAAATCTCTATTTTTTTAATCCTATGCAAAGCTAAGAAATCTATTCCTAGGAAATTGAAATATCTGCAGTCAAGCAAGCTGCCCTCCCACCAGAAAATGATGAATATTATGCCCACTCTACTATCCACCCATCTACTACATATTAAACACCCCCTACCACCCTGAAAGTCATGTACCAGTGCCCCTTCATTCAGCCCAATGCCCCCTCCTACAGTTTAGTGTTACCCTCCTGCACCATCTGTGCAGTAAAGGAGTAATTATCAGAAATTACTGCTCCAGATCATACATACTGTGCGGAAGATAAAACAGTGCATTCCAGCTGAGGGACATCAAAGCTGCCACTGATAGGACCCCCCACCTCTACTGCTGTAGGATAGGTAGGGGCCCCAATGCATTGCAGTGCCCAGTGGCCTACACTGCTTTTAAGATGACCCTTAATCCATTACCAGATTTTCATTCCAACCAGGAAGATCTAAAAGATTATCTGCCAGATAATTGTATATTATGTACCTATCTTAACTGGCAGGTTTGACATGATGCTTGTGCATAGAGCAGCATCCGTGATCCATAGAAAATGCATTTAGTAATCACGGGTGCGATTATACGCACCTTGCTGAGAATAATTGCAATCGCAGCAAAATCGCACTCGCATATAAGATGAAGGTGGCCACATGTGTACTTTGAGTTTTTCACAAACATCTGAATGCACATATTTAACAAAGTCAGTTTTATTTTATACACTTGAAAGTCCTCTCTGAATTACCATGGTTTCTTTCACTCCTAACTTCACATACTCTCATTTACATCACACTTCAAAATTCAGTTTCAGCACTAATATAATCTACACTTTTATTCTGCTTGACACTAAATTATTGTCATTTGATATACAAATTTACCAAAACTGTACTTTCACCTGCATTTCTGCAAATCTACTGCTGTGTTTCTCATACAGCCTTTATTCCTTCTTCTAGTTTTTCTTGCTGTATTTACCTCATCCACACTAAGTCCCTCATTCCGAGTTGATCGCTCGCTGCCGTTTTTCGCAGCGCAGCGATCAGGTAAAAAAATGGCAAAACTGCGCATGCTTACGGGCCGCAGTACGCACGCGTGAAGTACTTTCACACAAAATTATGCAGTTTTACACAAGGTCGAGCGACGCTTTTCTGTCGCTATGTTGATCGGTGAGTGATTGACAGGAAGTGGGTGTTTCTGGGTGGTAACTGGCCGTTTTCAGGGAGTGTGCTAAAAAACACAGGCGTGTCAGGTTAAAACGCAGGCATGCCTGGGGAAACGGGGGAGTGTCTGGACGAACGCAGGGCGTGTTTGTGACGTCAAAGCAGGATCTAAACAGACTGAAGTGATCGCAAGGAAGGAGTAGGTCTGCAGCTACTCAGAAACTGCATGAAAAAATGTCAGCACTGCTCTGCTAACCTTTCAGTCGCACTTCTGCTAAGCTAAGATACACTCCCAGAGGGCGGCGGCTTAGCGTTTGCACTGCTGCTAAAAGCAGCTAGCGAGCGATCAACTCGGAATGAGGGCCTATGAGGGATATTCAGAGATGAACGCAGATGGCTGCATACACAGCCAGATCTGCATTCATCTCTGCACATGCTGGGGGTCGTCCAGCACAGGGCAAGGCTGCCCAGCATGTGTAATTGTGAATGCATCGGACCTAAGGTTGACCCCTATCAGGCGGTCAGCGGGCATTTAATCGAAGTGGCTGTGTGTGACGTCACACAGCCACCTCAAAGGCGGTCCAGGCCCTCCCCCATTCGCCCTTCCCCACCCCCGCTATGGTGCGTGGCTGCCCCAAAAAATGCTCACATTGCGGTTGCATCCATCGGGGATGCGACTGCAATGTGTGAGTCCACGCAGCTGCTGTGTGGCCGATGCGCATGCGCAGTTTGTTGCCACCGGCAAACTGCACACCGCAACAGTAGCAGGGTCTGAATGACCCCCTATGTCCATGTTTTCTTTAACGCCTTCATCACTCTATCTACATAATCCTTTCTTTTGAACACTGTTCCCTCCCCTATCTTTCACTCCTCCTTCTCATCTGTCTCCCAGCCACCCCTCTTCTTCTCTTCCCATCGTCCATTACCCCACTTTTTTTCACTTCTCCCAGAACATAATACTACAAAGGGATCAGAGCTTAATGGTGGACTAAACATTAAACTCTGATCTTTCCCTCCTCTCCCTGACACCTCCCTTCACATCCATCTGCATCATACTGTTCTCCCTCCGTGTCCACCTCCTGCAGGTTCCCTTGCTAGCTCAGGAACTCACACATCACTACACTCACTTTATCCCTCCCCTCCAAATTAATGTCACCTCAACACTACAGCAACCCTGATAAATTAATTCACATCTCTCCAAGAAACTCTCATTATCACAGCAAATCTACTGCTGTGTCTCTCATTCTGCCTTTATTCCTTCTTCCAGTTTTCCTCCCTTTATTTACCCCATCCGCACTAAGGAGCTCATTCAGGATGGATTGCAATTGGTGATCAATGATGATGAAAGCGCATACGCAGGAACATGTGCCCGTATTAACTGCATGTGCCCTGCAGTAAATGCGAATGCCTCTGCCCCCCAATCAGGCAGAGGTGTTCACGTGGTGGGTGGGGGATAGTGACACTCCATTTCCTAGGCGGAGACGGAGCGTTGCAGGGCAGCATCAGGGAAAAGGAGGCGTGGTGGTGCAAACAGGGGTGTGGGTGGGATCAGAGCAGCTGCGTGACGTCACGCGCAGCCGCTCTGATCAAAAGGATGGTGGCAGGCCTCATGCCATTGCAGCCATGCTGTTCTGGCAGGAGGCATCCACAATTTCTGCAAACACGCTGAAATTGCTGTGCAGCCACAATTTTAGCGCGGTCGCAGAGAGGGGGCAGCGGTCAGCAGTCTGGACGGCCTTGCCCTGCGATAGGTGGCCCTCAGCATGCAAGACTGATTACAAATTCTGCTAAAAAGCAGAATTTGCGATCCTTACTGAATAGGGACCTATGTCCATGTTTTCTTCAACTCCCTTATCACTCAGTATCTACATAATACTTTCTTTTATAAACTGTTCCCTCCTCTATCATTCATTCCAAGTCTCCTCCTCTTCCTCCCCTGTCACCTATCCCCCCCCGGCTTCTCCTCTCCTCCTATTTCATTACCCCACTCTTTTCACCTCTCCCCCACCATGAATCTACTACCCAACTATGAATCCCTGATCTCTCCCTCCTCTCCCTGTCACTACAATACATGTCCACCTGAATCATGCTGAACTCCCCCCGTGTCCACATACTCCAAGTTCCCTTCCTAGCTCAGGAACTCACACCATCACTACACTCACTTTAGCCCTGCCCTCCAAATTAATTTCACCTCAATGCATACAGCAACCCTGATCATTTCATTCACTTATCTGCCACTCTCCTGTGCCACCTGAAATGTCAGATCTGTCCGTAATAAACTGGTCCCCATCCATGACCTTTTTCAATTTCAACTACCTGAATCTCCTAGCCATTACTGAAACTGTATTACAACCTCTGACACCACTTCTCCTACTGCTATCTCCTCTGGAGGCCTCACATTCTCACACACTGTACCCTCCAGTTCATGGTTTACTCCTACCAACTTATTCCCTCTGAACAATTTCTTATATTCTCTACATTTGAGGTCCATATTATATACTTCTTCCAACACGTTCACATGTTCATTTATCATCCCCCTGGCATTTCCTACAAATTCCTTAATAACTTAACTTCCTAACTCCCTCGCTTCCTCTCTTCACATCTTCTCTCCATATCGTATGTGATTTCAACATCATACTCAATATCCCCAATGAATCCTCAGCCTCTAAACTCCTTAAACTTACACCATCACCTGGTCTCTCGACCTCCTCACCCACACATGTGAGTGGGCACTCACTTGATCTGGACTTCACTCATTATTGTGATACTTCTGATTACTCCTACTCCCCATTCCCCCTCTCTGACCATTGCCTCCTTTCTTTTAACTTATCCTTCTCTGTTTCTCCATCTATGGGGGTCATTCCGAGATGATCGTAGCTGTGCTAAATTTAGCACAGCTACGATCATCACACTGACATGCGGGGGGACGCCCAGCACAGGGCTATCCCACCTCGCATGTCACTGCCGTTCCCCCCCCCCCACAAAAGCGCAAAGGCATCGCACAGCAGCGATGCCTTTGCACTTCAAGAGTAGCTCCCGACCAGCGCAGCTTTTGTGTGCTGGCCGGGAGCTACTCATCGCTCCCTGACCCGCAGCGGCTGCATGTGACGCCACGCAGCCGCTGCGGCCCACCCCCCATTCGGTCCGGCCATGTCTGCGCTGGCCGGACCGCGTACTGGAAACGGCGGCCAAATGCCGTCATTCTGCCCCCCCCCCCGCCCAGCGACCACCTCAGACAGAGGCGATCGTAGCGGCCTGATGGCCTTCGGCCATCTGGCATGCGCCGGCGCACTGCGGCGCTGGCGTATGAGCAGTTCTGACCCGATCGCACCACTGCGATAAACAGCAGCGTGCGATCGGGTCAGAATGACCCCCTATACCTCCTAAGGCTACCATCGTTAATTGTAACATTGAGGTTAGTGACACTGTCTCTCTACTATGCCCTCTCTCTTTCATGCCATGAACAAGTCACTTCCCTTTACAATGCCACCCTTACTTCTGCTGTGTACTCAGTTGCTCCAGCAACCACTATTATCCCTCGCATATCAAACCTCAATCCTGGCACTGCAAATGTACTAGAGAACTTCAAAAATGTTAACGAACCACCAAGTGACAGTGGAGGAAATCACACTTTAAGGCAGACTTCTTTCACTTCAAATTTATGCTCTCATCCTACAGTGCTGTCATTTCCTTCTACAAACTCTCATATTTAAAGAAATAAAACTGTGTGTAGGCGCTGTTTGCTTGCAGTATACTATACTGTTTTTAAATCTTTCAATATTCGTGAGTGGTACACCAGGAAACACACCCTGTTAATTAAGAACTTACATTAGGGTTCTCACCCGCAGGCCAAACAAGATCACTTTAACCCCTGATATAATTTCTTCAATATATAATAAAACGGGATAACTTCATAACATATGATCACTTACATATTAATTCTGTCACGTGTTCACATAAGGGTATCTTTAGAAAGAGGGTATGTTTCCTGGTATACCACTCATGAAAATTGAAGGCTTTAAGAACAGTATACTGCAAGTGAACAGTGCCTACACACAGTTTTATTTATTTTTTTGCATTAGTGTCCTGTGGAGATTTATAGGTGTTCTCCTTTAAACTGTGTGGCTGCAGTTTACTGGTCAGCGCAGAAACCACACTTTGATTCTTGTGCATGTCATAGTTAACAAACTTCCCAGTCTTTAAACCCCAGCATCTTTTTGCTAGAGATGAGCGGGTTCGGTTTCTTTGAATCCGAACCCGCACGAACTTCACTTTTTTTTTCACGGGTCCGAGCGACTCGGATCTTCCCGCCTTGCTCGGTTAACCCGAGCGCGCCCGAACGTCATCATGATGCTGTCGGATTCTCGCGAGACTCGGATTCTATATAAGGAGCCGCGCGTCGCCGCCATTTTCACACGTGCATTGAGATTGATAGGGAGAGGACGTGGCTGGCGTCCTCTCCATTTAGATTAGATTTAGAAGAGAGAGAGAGATTGCTGTGATACTGTAGATTAGAAGAGAGTGCAGACAGAGTTTAGTGACTGACGACCACAGTGACCAGTGACCACCAGAGACAGTGCAGTTGTTTGTTTTATTTAATATATCCGTTCTCTGCCTGAAAAAAACGATACACAGTCACACAGTGACTCAGTCTGTGTGCACTGCTCAGCCCAGTGTGCTGCACATCAATGTATTGTATATAAAGCTTATAATTGTGGGGGAGACTGGGGAGCACTGCAGGTTGTTATAGCAGGAGCCAGGAGTACATGATAAATAATATTATATTAAAATTAAACAGTGCACACTTTTGCTGCAGGAGTGCCACTGCCAGTGTGACTAGTGGTGACCAGTGCCTGACCACCAGTATATTAGTAGTATTGTATACTATCTCTTTATCAACCAGTCTATATTAGCAGCAGACACAGTACAGTGCGGTAGTTCACGGCTGTGGCTACCTCTGTGTCGGCACTCGGCAGGCAGTCCGTCCATCCATAATTGTATTATAATATATACCACCTAACCGTGGTTTTTTTTTCATTCTTTATACCGTCGTCATACTAGTTGTTACGAGTATACTACTATCTCTTTATCAACCAGTGTACAGTGCGGTAGTTCACGGCTGTGGCTACCTCTGTGTCGGCACTCGGCAGGCAGTCCGTCCAACCATAATTGTATTATATACCACCTAACCGTGGTTTTTTTTAGAGATGAGCGCCTGAAATTTTTCGGGTTTTGTGTTTTGGTTTTGGGTTCGGTTCCGCGGCCGTGTTTTGGGTTCGAACGCGTTTTGGCAAAACCTCACCGAATTATTTTTGTCGGATTCGGGTGTGTTTTGGATTCGGGTGTTTTTTTCAAAAAACCCTAAAAAACAGCTTAAATCATAGAATTTGGGGGTAATTTTGATCCCAAAGTATTATTAACCTCAAAAAACATAATTTACACTCATTTTCAGCCTATTCTGAACACATCACACCTCACAATATTATTTTTAGTCCTAAAATTTGCACCGAGGTCGCTGTGTGAGTAAGATAAGCGACCCTAGTGGCCGACACAAACACCGGGCCCATCTAGGAGTGGCACTGCAGTGTCACGCAGGATGTCCCTTCCAAAAAACCCTCCCCAAACAGCACATGACGCAAAGAAAAAAAGAGGCGCAATGAGGTAGCTGTGTGAGTAAGATTAGCGACCCTAGTGGCCGACACAAACACCGGGCCCATCTAGGAGTGGCACTGCAGTGTCACGCAGGATGGCCCTTCCAAAAAACCCTCCCCAAACAGCACATGACGCAAAGAAAAAAAGAGGCGCAATGAGGTAGCTGTGTGAGTAAGATTAGCGACCCTAGTGGCCGACACAAACACCGGGCCCATCTAGGAGTGTCACTGCAGTGTCACGCAGGATGGCCCTTCCAAAAAACCCTCCCCAAACAGCACATGACGCAAAGAAAAAAAGAGGCGCAATGAGGTAGCTGACTGTGTGAGTAAGATTAGCGACCCTAGTGGCCGACACAAACACCGGGCACATCTAGGAGTGGCACTGCAGTGTCACGCAGGATGTCCCTTCCAAAAAACCCTCCCCAAACAGCACATGACGCAAAGAAAAAAAGAGGCGCAATGAGGTAGCTGTGTGAGTAAGATTAGCGACCCTAGTGGCCGACACAAACACCGGGCCCATCTAGGAGTGGCACTGCAGTGTCACGCAGGATGTCCCTTCCAAAAAACCCTCCCCAATCAGCACATGATGCAAAGAAAAAGAAAAGAAAAAAGAGGTGCAAGATGGAATTATCCTTGGGCCCTCCCACCCACCCTTATGTTGTATAAACAAAACAGGACATGCACACTTTAACCAACCCATCATTTCAGTGACAGGGTCTGCCACACGACTGTGACTGATATGACGGGTTGGTTTGGACCCCCCCCAAAAAAGAAGCAATTAATCTCTCCTTGCACAAACTGGCTCTACAGAGGCAAGATGTCCACCTCATCTTCACCCTCCGATATATCACCGTGTACATCCCCCTCCTCACAGATTATCAATTCGTCCCCACTGGAATCCACCATCTCAGCTCCCTGTGTACTTTGTGGAGGCAATTGCTGCTGGTCAATGTCTCCGCGGAGGAATTGATTATAATTCATTTTAATGAACATCATCTTCTCCACATTTTCTGGATGTAACCTCGTACGCCGATTGCTGACAAGGTGAGCGGCGGCACTAAACACTCTTTCGGAGTACACACTTGTGGGAGGGCAACTTAGGTAGAATAAAGCCAGTTTGTGCAAGGGCCTCCAAATTGCCTCTTTTTCCTGCCAGTATAAGTACGGACTGTGTGACGTGCCTACTTGGATGCGGTCACTCATATAATCCTCCACCATTCTATCAATGTTGAGAGAATCATATGCAGTGACAGTAGACGACATGTCCGTAATCGTTGTCAGGTCCTTCAGTCCGGACCAGATGTCAGCATCAGCAGTCGCTCCAGACTGCCCTGCATCACCGCCAGCGGGTGGGCTCGGAATTCTGAGCCTTTTCCTCGCACCCCCAGTTGCGGGAGAATGTGAAGGAGGAGATGTTGACAGGTCGCGTTCCGCTTGACTTGACAATTTTGTCACCAGCAGGTCTTTCAACCCCAGCAGACCTGTGTCTGCCGGAAAGAGAGATCCAAGGTAGGCTTTAAATCTAGGATCGAGCACGGTGGCCAAAATGTAGTGCTCTGATTTCAACAGATTGACCACCCGTGAATCCTTGTTAAGCGAATTAAGGGCTGCATCCACAAGTCCCACATGCCTAGCGGAATCGCTCCGTGTTAGCTCCTTCTTCAATGCCTCCAGCTTCTTCTGCAAAAGCCTGATGAGGGGAATGACCTGACTCAGGCTGGCAGTGTCTGAACTGACTTCACGTGTGGCAAGTTCAAAGGGCATCAGAACCTTGCACAACGTTGAAATCATTCTCCACTGCACTTGAGACAGGTGCATTCCATCTCCTATATCGTGCTCAATTGTATAGGCTTGAATGGCCTTTTGCTGCTCCTCCAACCTCTGAAGCATATAGAGGGTTGAATTCCACCTCGTTACCACTTCTTGCTTCAGATGATGGCAGGGCAGGTTCAGTAGTTTTTGGTGGTGCTCCAGTCTTCTGTACGTGGTGCCTGTACGCCGAAAGTGTCCCGCAATTTTTCTGGCCACCGACAGCATCTCTTGCACGCCCCTGTCGTTTTTTAAAAAATTCTGCACCACCAAATTCAAGGTATGTGCAAAACATGGGACGTGCTGGAATTTGCCCATATTTAATGCACACACAATATTGCTGGCGTTGTCCGATGCCACAAATCCACAGGAGAGTCCAATTGGGGTAAGCCATTCCGCGATGATCTTCCTCAGTTGCCGTAAGAGGTTTTCAGCTGTGTGCGTATTCTGGAAAGCGGTGATACAAAGCGTAGCCTGCCTAGGAAAGAGTTGGCGTTTGCGAGATGCTGCTACTGGTGCCGCCGCTGCTGTTCTTGCGGCGGGAGTCCATACATCTACCCAGTGGGCTGTCACAGTCATATAGTCCTGACCCTGCCCTGCTCCACTTGTCCACATGTCCGTGGTTAAGTGGACATTGGGTACAACTGCATTTTTTAGGACACTGGTGAGTCTTTTTCTGACGTCCGTGTACATTCTCGGTATCGCCTGCCTAGAGAAGTGGAACCTAGATGGTATTTGGTAACGGGGGCACACTGCCTCAATAAATTGTCTAGTTCCCTGTGAACTAACGGCGGATACCGGACGCACGTCTAACACCAACATAGTTGTCAAGGACTCAGTTATCCGCTTTGCAGTAGGATGACTGCTGTGATATTTCATCTTCCTCGCAAAGGACTGTTGAACAGTCAATTGCTTACTGGAAGTAGTACAAGTGGGCTTACGACTTCCCCTCTGGGATGACCATCGACTCCCAGCGGCAACAACAGCAGCGCCAGCAGCAGTAGGCGTTACACGCAAGGATGCATCGGAGGAATCCCAGGCAGGAGAGGACTCGTCAGACTTGCCAGTGACATGGCCTGCAGGACTATTGGCATTCCTGGGGAAGGAGGAAATTGACACTGAGGGAGTTGGTGGGGTGGTTTGCGTGAGCTTGGTTACAAGAGGAAGGGATTTACTGGTCAGTGGACTGCTTCCGCTGTCACCCAAAGTTTTTGAACTTGTCACTGACTTATTATGAATGCGCTGCAGGTGACGTATAAGGGAGGATGTTCCGAGGTGGTTAACGTCCTTACCCCTACTTATTACAGCTTGACAAAGGGAACACACGGCTTGACACCTGTTGTCCGCATTTCTGGTGAAATACCTCCACACCGAAGAGCTGATTTTTTTGGTATTTTCACCTGGCATGTCAACGGCCATATTCCTCCCACGGACAACAGGTGTCTCCCCGGGTGCCTGACTTAAACAAACCACCTCACCATCAGAATCCTCCTGGTCAATTTCCTCCCCAGCGCCAGCAACACCCATATCCTCCTCATCCTGGTGTACTTCAACACTGACATCTTCAATCTGACTATCAGGAACTGGACTGCGGGTGCTCCTTCCAGCACTTGCAGGGGGCATGCAAATAGTGGAAGGCGCATGCTCTTCACGTCCAGTGTTGGGAAGGTCAGGCATCGCAAACGACACAATTGGACTCTCCTTGTGGATTTGGGATTTCAAAGAACGCACAGTTCTTTGCGGTGCTTTTGCCAGCTTGAGTCTTTTCAGTTTTCTAGCGAGAGGCTGAGTGCTTCCATCCTCATGTGAAGCTGAACCACTAGCCATGAACATAGGCCAGGGCCTCAGCCGTTCCTTGCCACTCCGTGTGGTAAATGGCATATTGGCAAGTTTACGCTTCTCCTCCGACAATTTTATTTTAGGTTTTGGAGTCCTTTTTTTTCTGATATTTGGTGTTTTGGATTTGACATGCTCTGTACTATGACATTGGGCATCGGCCTTGGCAGACGACGTTGCTGGCATTTCATCGTCTCGGCCATGACTAGTGGCAGCAGCTTCAGCACGAGGTGGAAGTGGATCTTGATCTTTCCCTAATTTTGGAACCTCAACTTTTTTGTTCTCCATATTTTATAGGCAGAACTAAAAGGCACCTCAGGTAAACAATGGAGATGGATGGATTGGATAGTTTACTAGTATACAATTATGGACGGACTGCCACGGTTAGGTGGTATAAAAAAACCACGGTTAGGTGGTATATATTATAATAATAATACAATTATGGATGGACGGACTGCCTGCCGACTGCCGACACAGAGGTAGCCACAGCCGTGAACTACCGCACTGTACACTGGTTGATAAAGAGATAGTAGTATACTCGTAACAACTAGTATGACACTATGACGACGGTATAAAGAATGGAAAAAAAACCACGGTTAGGTGGTATATATTATAATAATAATACAATTATGGATGGACGGACTGCCTGCCGACTGCCGACACAGAGGTAGCCACAGCCGTGAACTACCGCACTGTACACTGGTTGATAAAGAGATAGTAGTATACTCGTAACAACTAGTATGACACTATGACGACGGTATAAAGAATGGAAAAAAAAACACGGTTAGGTGGTATATATTATAATAATAATACAATTATGGATGGACGGACTGCCTGCCGACTGCCGACACAGAGGTAGCCACAGCCGTGAACTACCGCACTGTACACTGGTTGATAAAGAGATAGTAGTATACTCGTAACAACTAGTATGACACTATGACGACGGTATAAAGAATGGAAAAAAACCCACGGTTAGGTGGTATATATTATAATAATAATACAATTATGGATGGACGGACTGCCTGCCGACTGCCGACACAGAGGTAGCCACAGCCGTGAACTACCGCACTGTACACTGGTTGATAAAGAGATAGTAGTATACTCGTAACAACTAGTATGACACTATGACGACGGTATAAAGAATGGAAAAAAAACCACGGTTAGGTGGTATATATTATAATAATAATACAATTATGGATGGACGGACTGCCTGCCGACTGCCGACACAGAGGTAGCCACAGCCGTGAACTACCGCACTGTACACTGGTTGATAAAGAGATAGTAGTATACTCGTAACAACTAGTATGACACTATGACGACGGTATAAAGAATGGAAAAAAAACCACGGTTAGGTGGTATATATTATAATAATAATACAATTATGGATGGACGGACTGCCTGCCGAGTGCCGACACAGAGGTAGCCACAGCCGTGAACTACCGCACTGTACACTGGTTGATAAAGAGATAGTAGTATACTCGTAACAACTAGTATGACACTATGACGACGGTATAAAGAATGGAAAAAAAACCACGGTTAGGTGGTATATATTATAATAATACAATTATGGATGGACGGACTGCCTGCCGACTGCCGACACAGAGGTAGCCACAGCCGTGAACTACCGCACTGTACACTGGTTGATAAAGAGATAGTAGTATACTCGTAACAACTAGTATGACACTATGACGACGGTATAAAGAATGGAAAAAAAACCACGGTTAGGTGGTATATATTATAATAATAATACAATTATGGATGGACGGACTGCCTGCCGACTGCCGACACAGAGGTAGCCACAGCCGTGAACTACCGCACTGTACACTGGTTGATAAAGAGATAGTAGTATACTCGTAACAACTAGTATGACACTATGACGACGGTATAAAGAATGGAAAAAAAACCACGGTTAGGTGGTATATATTATAATAATAATACAATTATGGATGGACGGACTGCCTGCCGACTGCCGACACAGAGGTAGCCACAGCCGTGAACTACCGCACTGTACACTGGTTGATAAAGAGATAGTAGTATACTCGTAACAACTAGTATGACACTATGACGGTATAAAGAAAGAAAAAAAAATACCACGGTTAGGTGGTATATATTGTAATACAATTATGGATGGACGGACTGCCTGCCGAGTTCCGACTGCCGACACAGAGGTAGCCACAGCCGTGAACTACCGCACTGTACTGTGTCTGCTGCTAATATAGACTGGTTGATAAAGAGATAGTATACAATACATACAACAATGAATATACTACTATACTGGTGGTCAGGCACTGGTCACCACTAGTCACACTGGCAGTGGCACTCCTGCAGCAAAAGTGTGCACTGTTTAATTTTAAATTAATATAATATTATGTACTCCTGGGGGCTCCTGCTATAACAACCTGCAGTGCTCCCCAGTCTCCCCCACAATTATTATAAGCTTTGCCTTTTATACATTGATGTGCAGCACACTGGGCTGAGCTGAGTGCACACAGACTGAGTCACACTGTGTGACTGGCTGCTGCTGTGTATCGTTTTTTTTCAGGCAGAGAACGGATATAGCAGAGAACGGATATATATTAAAATAAATAAAAGTTAACTAACAACAACTGCACTGGTCACTGTGGTAAACTCTGTCTGACTCTGCACAATCTCTCTCTCTCTTCTAATCTAATTTCTAATGGAGAGGACGCCAGCCACGTCCTCTCCCTATCAATCTCAATGCACGTGTGAAAATGGCGGCGACGCGCGGCTCCTTATATAGAATCCGAGTCTCGCGAGAATCCGACAGCGTCATGATGACGTTCGGAGCGCGCTCGGGTTAACCGAGCAAGGCGGGAGGATCCGAGTCTGCTCGGACCCGTGAAAAAAACATGAAGTTCGTGCGGGTTCGGTTTCAGAGAAACCGAACCCGCTCATCTCTAGTTTTTTTTTCATTCTTTATACCGTCGTCATACTAGTTGTTACGAGTATACTACTATCTCTTTATCAACCAGTGTACAGTGCGGTAGTTCACGGCTGTGGCTACCTCTGTGTCGGCACTCGGCAGGCAGTCCGTCCATCCATAATTGTATTATAATATATACCACCTAACCGTGGTTTTTTTTTCATTCTTTATACCGTCGTCATACTAGTTGTTACGAGTATACTACTATCTCTTTATCAACCAGTGTACAGTGTGGTAGTTCACGGCTGTGGCTACCTCTGTGTCGGCACTCGGCAGGCAGTCCGTCCAACCATAATTGTATTATAATATATACCACCTAACCGTGGTTTTTTTTTCATTCTTTATACCGTCGTCATACTAGTTGTTACGAGTATACTACTATCTCTTTATCAACCAGTGTACAGTGCGGTAGTTCACGGCTGTGGCTACCTCTGTGTCGGCACTCGGCAGGCAGTCCGTCCAACCATAATTGTATTATATACCACCTAACCGTGGTTTTTTTTTCATTCTTTATACCGTCGTCATACTAGTTGTTACGAGTATACTACTATCTCTTTATCAACCAGTGTACAGTGCGGTAGTTCACGGCTGTGGCTACCTCTGTGTCGGCACTCGGCAGGCAGTCCGTCCAACCATAATTGTATTATAATATATACCACCTAACCGTGGTTTTTTTTTCATTCTTTATACCGTCGTCATACTAGTTGTTACGAGTATACTACTATCTCTTTATCAACCAGTGTACAGTGCGGTAGTTCACGGCTGTGGCTACCTCTGTGTCGGCACTCGGCAGGCAGTCCGTCCATCCATAATTGTATTATATACCACCTAACCGTGGTTTTTTTATACCACCTAACCGTGGCAGTCCGTCCATAATTGTATACTAGTATCCAATCCATCCATCTCCATTGTTTACCTGAGGTGCCTTTTAGTTCTGCCTATAAAATATGGAGAACAAAAAAGTTGAGGTTCCAAAATTAGGGAAAGATCAAGATCCACTTCCACCTCGTGCTGAAGCTGCTGCCACTAGTCATGGCCGAGACGATGAAATGCCAGCAACGTCGTCTGCCAAGGCCGATGCCCAATGTCATAGTACAGAGCATGTCAAATCCAAAACACCAAATATCAGAAAAAAAAGGACTCCAAAACCTAAAATAAAATTGTCGGAGGAGAAGCGTAAACTTGCCAATATGCCATTTACCACACGGAGTGGCAAGGAACGGCTGAGGCCCTGGCCTATGTTCATGGCTAGTGGTTCAGCTTCACATGAGGATGGAAGCACTCAGCCTCTCGCTAGAAAACTGAAAAGACTCAAGCTGGCAAAAGCACCGCAAAGAACTGTGCGTTCTTTGAAATCCCAAATCCACAAGGAGAGTCCAATTGTGTCGGTTGCGATGCCTGACCTTCCCAACACTGGACGTGAAGAGCATGCGCCTTCCACCATTTGCACGCCCCCTGCAAGTGCTGGAAGGAGCACCCGCAGTCCAGTTCCTGATAGTCAGATTGAAGATGTCAGTGTTGAAGTACACCAGGATGAGGAGGATATGGGTGTTGCTGGCGCTGGGGAGGAAATTGACCAGGAGGATTCTGATGGTGAGGTGGTTTGTTTAAGTCAGGCACCCGGGGAGACACCTGTTGTCCGTGGGAGGAATATGGCCGTTGACATGCCAGGTGAAAATACCAAAAAAATCAGCTCTTCGGTGTGGAGGTATTTCACCAGAAATGCGGACAACAGGTGTCAAGCCGTGTGTTCCCTTTGTCAAGCTGTAATAAGTAGGGGTAAGGACGTTAACCACCTCGGAACATCCTCCCTTATACGTCACCTGCAGCGCATTCATAATAAGTCAGTGACAAGTTCAAAAACTTTGGGTGACAGCGGAAGCAGTCCACTGACCAGTAAATCCCTTCCTCTTGTAACCAAGCTCACGCAAACCACCCCACCAACTCCCTCAGTGTCAATTTCCTCCTTCCCCAGGAATGCCAATAGTCCTGCAGGCCATGTCACTGGCAAGTCTGACGAGTCCTCTCCTGCCTGGGATTCCTCCGATGCATCCTTGCGTGTAACGCCTACTGCTGCTGGCGCTGCTGTTGTTGCCGCTGGGAGTCGATGGTCATCCCAGAGGGGAAGTCGTAAGCCCACTTGTACTACTTCCAGTAAGCAATTGACTGTTCAACAGTCCTTTGCGAGGAAGATGAAATATCACAGCAGTCATCCTACTGCAAAGCGGATAACTGAGGCCTTGGCATCCTGGGTGGTGAGAAACGTGGTTCCGGTATCCATCATTACTGCAGAGCCAACTAGAGACTTGTTGGAGGTACTGTGTCCCCGGTACCAAATACCATCTAGGTTCCATTTCTCTAGGCAGGCGATACCGAAAATGTACACAGACCTCAGAAAAAGAGTCACCAGTGTCCTAAAAAATGCAGCTGTACCCAATGTCCACTTAACCACGGACATGTGGACAAGTGGAGCAGGGCAGGGTCAGGACTATATGACTGTGACAGCCCACTGGGTAGATGTATGGACTCCCGCCGCAAGAACAGCAGCGGCGGCACCAGTAGCAGCATCTCGCAAACGCCAACTCTTTCCTAGGCAGGCTACGCTTTGTATCACCGCTTTCCAGAATACGCACACAGCTGAAAACCTCTTACGGCAACTGAGGAAGATCATCGCGGAATGGCTTACCCCAATTGGACTCTCCTGTGGATTTGTGGCATCGGACAACGCCAGCAATATTGTGTGTGCATTAAATCTGGGCCAATTCCAGCACGTCCCATGTTTTGCACATACCTTGAATTTGGTGGTGCAGAATTTTTTAAAAAACGACAGGGGCGTGCAAGAGATGCTGTCGGTGGCCAGAAGAATTGCGGGACACTTTCGGCGTACAGGCACCACGTACAGAAAACTGGAGCACCACCAAAAACTACTGAACCTGCCCTGCCATCATCTGAAGCAAGAAGTGGTAACGAGGTGGAATTCAACCCTCTATATGCTTCAGAGGTTGGAGGAGCAGCAAAAGGCCATTCAAGCCTATACAATTGAGCACGATATAGTAGGTGGAATGCACCTGTCTCAAGTGCAGTGGAGAATGATTTCAACGTTGTGCAAGGTTCTGATGCCCTTTGAACTTGCCACACGTGAAGTCAGTTCAGACACTGCCAGCCTGAGTCAGGTCATTCCCCTCATCAGGCTTTTGCAGAAGAAGCTGGAGGCATTGAAGGAGGAGCTAACACGGAGCGATTCCGCTAGGCATGTGGGACTTGTGGATGCAGCCTTTAATTCGCTTAACAAGGATTCACGGGTGGTCAATCTGTTGAAATCAGAGCACTACATTTTGGCCACCGTGCTCGATCCTAGATTTAAAGCCTACCTTGGATCTCTCTTTCCGGCAGACACAGGTCTGCTGGGGTTGAAAGACCTGCTGGTGACAAAATTGTCAAGTCAAGCGGAACGCGACCTGTCAACATCTCCTCCTTCACATTCTCCCGCAACTGGGGGTGCGAGGAAAAGGCTCAGAATTCCGAGCCCACCCGCTGGCGGTGATGCAGGGCAGTCTGGAGCGACTGCTGATGCTGACATCTGGTCCGGACTGAAGGACCTGACAACGATTACGGACATGTCGTCTACTGTCACTGCATATGATTCTCTCAACATTGATAGAATGGTGGAGGATTATATGAGTGACCGCATCCAAGTAGGCACGTCACACAGTCCGTACTTATACTGGCAGGAAAAAGAGGCAATTTGGAGGCCCTTGCACAAACTGGCTTTATTCTACCTAAGTTGCCCTCCCACAAGTGTGTACTCCGAAAGAGTGTTTAGTGCCGCCGCTCACCTTGTCAGCAATCGGCGTACGAGGTTACATCCAGAAAATGTGGAGAAGATGATGTTCATTAAAATGAATTATAATCTATTCCTCCGCGGAGACATTGACCAGCAGCAATTGCCTCCACAAAGTACACAGGGAGCTGAGATGGTGGATTCCAGTGGGGACGAATTGATAATCTGTGAGGAGGGGGATGTACACGGTGATATATCGGAGGGTGAAGATGAGGTGGACATCTTGCCTCTGTAGAGCCAGTTTGTGCAAGGAGAGATTAATTGCTTCTTTTTTGGGGGGGGTCCAAACCAACCCGTCATATCAGTCACAGTCGTGTGGCAGACCCTGTCACTGAAATGATGGGTTGGTTAAAGTGTGCATGTCCTGTTTTGTTTATACAACATGAGGGTGGGTGGGAGGGCCCAAGGATAATTCCATCTTGCACCTCTTTTTTCTTTTCTTTTTCTTTGCATCATGTGCTGATTGGGGAGGGTTTTTTGGAAGGGACATCCTGCGTGACACTGCAGTGCCACTCCTAGATGGGCCCGGTGTTTGTGTCGGCCACTAGGGTCGCTAATCTTACTCACACAGCTACCTCATTGCGCCTCTTTTTTTCTTTGCGTCATGTGCTGTTTGGGGAGGGTTTTTTGGAAGGGACATCCTGCGTGACACTGCAGTGCCACTCCTAGATGTGCCCGGTGTTTGTGTCGGCCACTAGGGTCGCTAATCTTACTCACACAGCTACCTCATTGCGCCTCTTTTTTTCTTTGCGTCATGTGCTGTTTGGGGAGGGTTTTTTGGAAGGGACATCCTGCGTGACACTGCAGTGCCACTCCTAGATGTGCCCGGTGTTTGTGTCGGCCACTAGGGTCGCTAATCTTACTCACACAGTCAGCTACCTCATTGCGCCTCTTTTTTTCTTTGCGTCATGTGCTGTTTGGGGAGGGTTTTTTGGAAGGGCCATCCTGCGTGACACTGCAGTGCCACTCCTAGATGGGCCCGGTGTTTGTGTCGGCCACTAGGGTCGCTAATCTTACTCACACAGCTACCTCATTGCGCCTCTTTTTTTCTTTGCGTCATGTGCTGTTTGGGGAGGGTTTTTTGGAAGGGACATCCTGCGTGACACTGCAGTGCCACTCCTAGATGGGCCCGGTGTTTGTGTCGGCCACTAGGGTCGCTTATCTTACTCACACAGCGACCTCGGTGCAAATTTTAGGACTAAAAATAATATTGTGAGGTGTGAGGTATTCAGAATAGACTGAAAATGAGTGTAAATTATGGTTTTTGAGGTTAATAATACTTTGGGATCAAAATGACCCCCAAATTCTATGATTTAAGCTGTTTTTTAGTGTTTTTGGAAAAAAACACCCGAATCCAAAACACACCCGAATCCGACAAAAATAATTCGGTGAGGTTTTGCCAAAACGCGTTCGAACCCAAAACACGGCCGCGGAACCGAACCCAAAACCAAAACACAAAACCCGAAAAATTTCAGGCGCTCATCTCTACTTTTTGCCACTTTCAACTACCTGCGACGGCACAAAAAGTTTTCTGCAGTTTCTGAGTAGCTCTGGACTTACTCAGCCACTGCGATCGCTTCAGTCTTTTTGGTCTCGGAAACTGACGTCAGACACCCGCCCTGCAAACACTTGGACACGCCTGCATTTTTGCAAACACTCCCAGAAAACGGTCAGTTGACACCCACAAACACCCTCTTTCTGTCAATCACCTTGCGATTGGCTGAGCGAATGGATTCTTTGTTAAATCCATCGCCCAGCACCGATCCTCTTTGTACCCGTACTACGCACCTGCGCAATGCGGTGCATACGCATGCACAGTTTTGCCAAGAATTAACCTGATCGCAGCGCTGCAAAAAGTTGCTAGCAAGCGATCAACTCGGATTGACCCCCTACATGTAGTTATTTCTGTGCTAATAACATTGCAAAATCAATTACATAAATAATTATAGAGGAATAAACAATTTCACAATATATGAAATACAAAGATCAGTAAGAATATGAGCCATACTCACCTTCTGTCCTTATGAAGTTAGCACAAGCTTTTTCTCCAAGAGTGCTAAATGTTCATTATTTCAGCTTTTTATATTGTAGAGGTGAGAGTTATTCTTTTCTTAGCTATTTAAGATAAACATGACATACAAGTCACAAGCAGCTGGTATGATACCAACAATGTACTATAACACAAGCTTGTGATTTATCACGTTATAGTGTGAACCTGAGCTCCATCCGGTTCCCACAGGATGTTATATCTACGAAGCTTCAGTTGTCCTGCAAAATTACAAAGTGCAAAGTACAACCTATGGTGGTCATTCTGAGTTGTTCGCTCGCTAGCTGCTTTTAGCAGCATTGCAAACGCTAGGCCGCCGCCCTCTGGGAGTATATCTTAGCTTAGCAGAATAGTGAACGAAAGATTAGCAGAACTGCTACTAAAAATTTTCAAGCAGTTTCTGAGTAGCTCCAGACCTACTCCTAGATTGCGATCACCTCAGTCCATTTAGTTCCTGGTTTGACATCACAAACACGCCCTGCGTTCGGTCAGCCACTCCCCCGTTTCTCCAGACACTCCTGCGTTTTTGCCTGACATGCCTGCGTTTTTTAGCACACTCCCGGAAAACGCTGTTACCACCCAGAAACGTCCCATTCCTGTCAATCACTCACCGATCAGCAGTGCGACTGAAAAGCGCCGCACGAACAACAGCAAAACTGCTAAGTTTTTAGTTAAATAACTAAGTGCATGCGCACTGCGTACCATGCGCGTGCGCATTTAGCAACAAATCGCAGCATAGCGAAAATCGGCAACGAGTGAACAATTCGGAATGACCACCCATATCCAATTTAAGGGGCATATTCAATTCAAAGAATTTGTTTTTTGTATAGGCAGCATGCAAAATGTCAGGTAGACACTAAGGTTTTTGGTATTTAGAAATGTAGCCACAGTAATTTCTATAGAAAATGGAACAGATGCAAGTTTCGGAAAAATAATTATTTTAAGGTAGAAATGTTTGGAGTTGGTTCAGAGCCCCTGGAAACTCACTCCCCACTACAAAGAAATACATTTATTGTAAATTTTCAGTTATAGTAGTCTACAGTACTTGGGATAATAATTACATGTCATTTTTGGCGTATTATTCTACAAGGTGCAGAACACCGTATTAAAGATGTCAGACAGGTACAGTACATAGAAATGTTGGGAGTTGGCTCAGAGCCCCTGGAAACTCACTCCCCACTACAAAGAAATACATTCATTGTAAATTTTCAGTTATAATAGCTTACAGTACTTGGGCTAATAATTAGTAATTACATGTCATTTTTGGCTACAAAGTGCAGAACACCGTATTAAAGATGTCAGACAGGTACAGTACATGGAGTTGCTGTAAAGGTACTGTAGGACAGATGTTTTAAACATAGCAGGTACAGGTGTTTTTTTTTCTGTAATATCCTCAAATATCCTTAGTAGCCTCAAATTACCCCCAAATCAACTTCATTCAACTTTTTAGCTTTTTATTTTAAAGAAAAAAGTTTATTTTTATATATATTTTTTACATTTAAGACAGCACAAATCAGCCATTTAAAACATTTTTAAAACTGAAAATATTTTTCTTTGAACAGCAATTGACATATATGCTATTACTAGAGATGAGCGGGTTCGGTTCTCTGAGAACCAAACCCTACCGAACTTCACGTGTCAAACACGAGTCCGAGCCAGGCTCGGTTGTTCCCGCCTTACTCGGAAAACCCGAACGAGGCAAAACGTCATCATCCCGCTGTCGGATTCTCGCGAGATTCGGATTCCATAAAAAGAGACGCGCGTCTACGCCATTTTTACTCGTGCATTGTAGAGGGTACAGAGAGGACATGGCTACGTTCTTTCAGTGGCAAATCTCAGTATCAGTGCTCAGTATCAGTGATTATTGCTGCTCAGTAATACTAGTACAGTGTCTCTCTTGTGCTGCATCTTGCTGCTGTAGGGTGCTCTGGTAGTAGTGTGCTGTGACTGTGCATTGGTCATCATCATTCCAGTCACAGTGGTATCTGGGGGGGGGGGGGGGGGGTGACAATTCCAGAGTGCTTTTGTGCTGCTCAGAAATACTAGTACAGTGTCTCTCTTGTGCTGCATCTTGCTGCTGTAGGGTGCTCTGGTAGTAGTGTCCTGTGACTGCATCGGTCATCATCATTCCAGTCACAGTGGTATCTGGGGGGGTGACAATTCCAGAGTGCTTTTGTGCTGCTCAGTAATACTAGTACAGTGTCTCTCTTGTGCTGCATCTTGCTGCTGTAGGGTGCTGTGGTAGTAGTGTTCTGTGACTGTGTATCGTTCATCATCATTCCAGTCACAGTGGTATCTGGGGGGTGACAATGCCAGAGTGCTTTTGTGCTGCTCACTAATACACAGTGTCTTGTGCTGCATCGTGCTGGTAAGTGTCAGTTCTCCGTACTATCAGCAGTGCTCAGTATCATCAGTGCTTAGTATCAGCAGTGCTCAGTATCACTGCTCATTGTCTTGTGGTGCTCAGTAATACTACATTAGTAATACTAGTACAGTGTCTTGTGCTAATCGTGCTGCTCAGTGTCAGTTCTCCGTAGTATCATCAGTTCTCAGTATCATCAGTGCTCAGTATCAGCAGTGCTCAGTATCACTGCTCATTGTCTTTTGGTGCTCAGTAATACTACATTAGTAACACTAGTACAGTGTCTTGTGCTAATCATGCTGCTTAGTGTCAGTTCTCCGTAGTATCGTCAGTGCTCAGTATCAGCAGTGCTCAGTATCACTGCTCATTGTCTTGTGGTGCTCAGTAATACTACATTAGTAACACTAGTACAGTGTCTTGTGCTAATCATGCTGCTTAGTGTCAGTTCTCCGTAGTATCGTCAGTGCTCAGTATCAGCAGTGCTCAGTATCACTGCTCATTGTCTTGTGGTGCTCAGTAATACTACATTAGTAACACTAGTACAGTGTCTTGTGCTAATTGTGCTGCTCAGTGTCAGTCCTCCGTAGTATCAGCAGTGCTCAGTATCACTGCTCATTGTCTTGTGGTGCTCAGTGATACTACATTAGTAATACTAGTACAGTGTCTTGTGCTGCATCTTGCTGCTGTAGGGTGAGGTGGACATCTTGCCTCTGTTGACCCAATTTGTGCAAGGAGAGATTGATTGCTTCTTTTCTCTGACGTCCTAGTGGATGCTGGGTACTCCGTAAGGACCATGGGGTATAGACGGGCTCCGCAGGAGACTGGGCACTGGCTCCTCCCTCTATGCCCCTCCTCCAGACCTCAGTTAGTATCTGTGCCCGGCCAGAGCTGGATGCACCCTAGGGGCTCTCCTGAGCTTCCTAGAAAAGAAAGTATTTGTTAGGTTTTTTATTTTCAGTGAGATCTGCTGGCAACAGACTCACTGCTACGTGGGACTGAGGGGAGAGAAGCGAACCTACCTGCTTGCAGCTAGCTTGGGCTTCTAAGGCTACTGGACACCATTAGCTCCAGAGGGATCGAACACAGGCCCAGTCCTCGGTCGTCCGGTCCCGGAGCCGCGCCGCCGCCCCCCTTGCAGAGCCAGAAGAACGAAGAGAAGTTGAAAATCGGCGGCTGAAGATTTCGGTCTTCATTAAGGTAGCGCACAGCACTGCAGCTGTGCGCCATTGCTCCCTTAGCACACCACACACTCCGGTCACTGATGGGTGCAGGGCGCTGGGGGTGGGGGGGCGCCCTGGGCAGCAATTAGATTACCTTACTTGGCGAAAAGCACATAATACAGTCTGATAAACTGTATATGTGCATTAACCCCCGCCATTAAAGTACATAAAAGGACAGAAGCCCGCCGCTGAGGGGGCCGGGCCTTCTTCCTCAGCACACTGGCGCCATTTTCTCTTCACAGCTCAGCTGGAAGGAAGCTCCCCAGGCTCTCCCCTGCAGTATCCTGGTACACAAAGGGTAAAAAAGAGAGGGGGGGGGCACATAAATTTAGGCGCAAAACTGTGTATATAAGCTGCTATAGGGGAAAAATCACTCAGTATAGTGTACATCCCTGTATTATATAGCGCTGTGGTGTGTGCTGGCATACTCTCTCTCTGTCTCGCCAAAGGGCCTGGTGGGGGAACTGTCTTCAAATAGAGCATCCCCTGTGTGTGTGGTGTGTCGGTACGCGTGTGTCGACATGTCTGAGGTAAAAGGCTTCTCTAAGGAGGTGATAGAGCGGATATGTGTGTGGGAGGGTGTCTGCGTCGACAACGCCGACACCTGTTTGGATATGTGTAAGTGCTGAGGTAAAATTATTGCACAAAAGGTTAGGGAACAGAAAGGAAATCTATCCTGGTCTGTCCCTATGTCACAGAGTACTTCAGAGTCTCTCTATGTCCACTATCCAAAATAACAAAGTATCGACACAGAGTTTTACCTCCACTGTCGACTACGATAATGCAAAGTTACAGCCAAGAGGGCTAAAAGATATTCAATATATGATTATTGGAATAAAAGATGATTTGCATATCACTGATGACTCATCTGTCCCTGACACGAGAGTACACATGTTAAGGGGAAGAAAGCTGAGGTAAATTTCCCTCCTCTCATGAGGAAAAAGAGCGGGAATCTCCAGACAAGAAACGGCAGCTTCCCACAAGAGAATTCTCAGGCTGTATCCTTTCCCCACTAGGGCCAGGATGTGTTGAGAATCTTCCCCTTGGGTGTCCTGTTTGCACTAGCTATTCTCAGGGATCCTGCAGATAGTGTGCACATTCTAGTATACTACCCAGACCGGCGATTGTGTCGGCATGGGTTTATAGCGCTGTGGCAGCATGGACAGGTACCTTATCAGCAGAGATTGAGACCCTAGTATGCATATAAATATTTTAAGATGCTGTCTTAAGTGATAGATATATAATTATAAAGCATGCCCAAAGGGACATGAGTATACTGGGTCTTAGAGACAAAATCTATGTCGATTTCTGCTTGACGTGTCCTGTAGAATATACATTGGACAGATGATGCCGACTTAAGAGGCATATGGAAGGCTGAGGATTGTGTGGAGAAAGGTTCTCGGGCCTGGTCTCCACAGCTATAGCTGGTAATTCTGATATTTTTCCTTATATTCCTGCACAGCCTAGGAAAGCACGACATTATTAAATGCAGCTTTTCGAATAAAGAAACAAGAAAGTCTGAGGTGCGTCCTTTCTTGTCAGAGCCGGGGGCAGAGGTAAGAAGCTGTACAACACAGCTAGTCCCCAGGAACAGAAGTCCTCCCCGGCCTCTACAAAAATCCACCGCATGTCGCTGGGGCTCCACAGGCGGAGCTAGGCCCGGTGGGGACACGCCTTCGTAAGTTCAGCCACAAGTGGGTTCACTCCCTGTTAGATCCCTGGGCAATAGAAATTGTATCGCAGGGATACAGGCTGGACTGTGAGAAGATGCCCCCTCACCGAGGACCCGGCGGGCTTCCCCCCAAGAGAGGGAGCCAGTGTTAACTGCAATTCGTAAATTGTATTTTCAACAGGTGGTGGTCAAGGGTCCCCTCCTTCAACAAGAGGGTGTTATTATTCGACCATGTTATAATCCCGAAACCAGACGGTTTGGTTAGACCCATATTGTATTAAAATCCCTGAACATATACCTGAAAAGGTTCAGGTTCAAGATGGAATCGCTAAGAGCGGTCATTGCAAGCCTGAAATGAATCGGGACATAAGGGATGCATACCTTCGTGTCCCCATTTATCCACCTCATCAGGCGTACCTCAGAATTGTGGTACGGGATTGTCATTACCAATTTCACCAAGGTAATGGCGGATATGAGGGTGCCCCTGCGGAAGCAAGGTGTCACTATTATCACATACTTGGATGATCTCCTCATAAAAGCGAGATCAAGAGAGCAGTTGCTGGACAGCGTATCACCTTCTCTGGAAGTGAAACGGCAACACGACTGGATTCTATATATTCCGAAGTCGCAGTTGGTTCCTACAGCTCATCTGCCTCGCCTAGGCATGATCCTAGACACAGACCAGAAGAGGGTTTATCTCCCAATAGAGAGAGCTCAGGAGCTCATGACACTGGTCAGGAATCCATTGAAAACCAAAACAGGTGTCAGTGCATCACTGCACTCGAGTCCTGGGAAGGATGATGGCATCATACGAGGCCATCCCCTTCGGCTGGTTCCATGCAAGGACAATGGAACTTACTGGACAAGTGGTCCGGATCACATCTTCAGATGCATCGGTTAATCACCCTATCCCCCAGGGCCAGGGTGTCTCTCCTGTGGTGGCTGCGGACAACGCCCTAAGTCAAGCGGAGTTCCTGCTTCGCGACCAACCGGTTCTGATCCAGTAAGACCGCAGGGGCTCATGTAAACCGCCAGGGCGGCACAAGGAGCAGGGTGGCGAGGGTAGAAGCCACCAGAATTCTTCGCTAGGCGGAGAATCAAGTAAGCGCACTGTCAGCAGTGTTCATTCCGGGAGTGGACACGACCTCCACCCGGGAAAGTGGTGACTTCATCAGGAAGTCTTCACGCAGTTTTGCAAATTGATGGAAACTGCCTCAGGTGGACCACATGGCGTCCCACCTCAATAAAAAGATAAAAAAGGTTTTACGCTGGGTCAAGGGACTCTCAGGCGATAGCTGTGGTCGCACTAGTAACACTGTGGGTGTTCCAGTCGGTCTATATATATTCCCTCCTCTTCCTCTCAGACCCAAGGGCTGAGAATTGTAATAAACGGAGGAGTGTGAACAATATTCTTTGCTCCGGATTGGCCAAGAAGGACTCGGTACCCGGAACTGCAAGAAATGCTCTCAGAGGACCCATGGCCTCTGCCCCTCAGTCAGGACATGTTGCAAAAGGGACCCTGTCTGATCCAAGACTTACCGCGGCTGCGTTGGACGGCATGGCGGTTGAACGCCGGATCCTAGCGGAAAAGGGCATTCCGGATGCAGTTATTCCTACGCTGATAAAGGCTAGGAAAGACGTGACAGCAAGACTTTTTCACTGTATATGGCGAAAATAGGTTGCTTGGTGTGTGGCCGGGAAGGCCCTACAGAGGAATTCCAGGGGGGTCGATTCCTGCATTTCCTACAGTCAGGAGTGACTATGGGCCTAAAATTAGGATCCATAAAGGCCAAGATTTCGGCCCTATCCCTTTTTCTCTCAAAAAGAACTGCCTTCACTGCCTGAAGTTCGGACGTTGTTACAGGGGTGCTGCATATTCAGCCCCTTTTGTGCCTCCAGTGGCACCTTGGGATCTTAACGTGTGTTGGATTCCAAAAATCCCACTGGTTTGAGCCACTTAAGACCGTGGAGCTAAAATATCTCACGTGGAAAGTGATCATGCTTTTGGCCTTAGCTTGGACTAGGCGTGTGTCAGAATTGGCGGCTTTGTCATGTAAAAGCCCATATCTGATCTTCCATATGGAAAGGGCAGAATGGAGGACTCGCCCCCAATTTCTCCCTAGGGTGGTATCATCGTTTCATTTGAACCAACCTATTGTGGTGCCTGCGGCTACTAGGGACTTGGAGAATTCCAAGTTGCTAGACGTAGTCCGGGCCCTGAAACTTTATGTTTCCAGGACGGCTAGAGTCAGAAAAACTGACTCGCTATTTATCCTGCATGCACCCAACAAGCTGGGTGCTCTTGCTTCAAAGCAGACTATTGCTCGCTGGATCTGTAGCACGATTCAGCTTGCACATTCTGCGGCTGGACTGCCGCATCCTAAATTAGTAAAAGCCCATTCCACGAGGAAGGTGGGCTCTTCTTGGGCGGCTGCCCGAGGGGTCTCGGCTTTACAACTTTGCCGAGCTGCTACTTGGTCGGGTTCAAACACTTTTGCAAAATTCTACAAGTTTGATACCCTGGCTGAGGAGGACCTTGAGTTTGCTCATTCGGTGCTGCAGAGTCATCCGCACTCTCCCGCCCGTTTGGGAGCTTTGGTATAATCCCCATGGTCCTTACGGAGTACCCAGCATCCACTAGGACGTCAGAGAAAATAAGAATTTACTCACCGGTAATTCTATTTCTCGTAGTCCGTAGTGGATGCTGGGAGCCCGTCCCAAGTGCGGACTCTCTGCAATACATGTATATAGTTATTGCTTAACTAAAGGGTTATTGTATGAGCCATCTGTTGAGAGAGGCTCAGTTATTGTTCATACTGTTAACTGGGTATAGTTATCACGAGTTGTACGGTGTGATTGGTGTGGCTGGTATGAGTCTTACCCTGGATTCCAAATCCTTTCCTAGTAATGTCTGCTCTTCCGGGCACAGTTTCCCTAACTGAGGTCTGGAGGAGGGGCATAGAGGGAGGAGCCAGTGCACACCAGATATAGTACCTAATCTTTCTTTAAAGAGTGCCCAGTCTCCTGTGGAGCCCGTCTATACCCCATGGTCCTTACAGAGTACCCAGCATCCACTACGGACTACGAGAAATAGAATTACCGGTGAGTAAATTCTTATTTTTTGGTAGGGGCCCAAACAAACCAGTCATTTCAGCCACAGTCATGTGGCAGACCCTGTCGCTGAAATGATTGGTTTGTTAAAGTGTGCATGTCCTGTTTATACAACATAAGGGTGGGTGGGAGGGCCCAAGGACAATTCCATCTTGCACCTCTTTTTTTTATTTATCTTTGCATCATGTGAGGTTTGGGGACTATTTGTTTTAAGTGCTATCCTGTCTGACACTGCAGTGCCACTCCTAGATGGGCCAGGTGTTTGTGCCGCCCAATTGGGTCGCTTAGCTTAGTCATCCAGTGACCTCAGTGCAAATTGTAGGACTAAAAATAATATTGTGAGGTGTGAGGTGTTCAGAATAGACTGGAAATGAGTAGATAATTATGGTTATTGAGGTTATTAATACTATAGGATCAAAATTACCCCCAAATTCTATGATTTAAGCTGTTTTTGAGGTTTTTTTAAAAAAAAACCACCTGAATCCAAAACGCATCCGAATCCGAAAAAAATCCGAAAGTGTGGTTTTACCATAACGCGCCCGAATCCAAAACACGGCCGCGGAACCGAATCCAAAACCAAAACACGAAAAATGCCCGCAGCAAATCTCTAACTATTACACATTTTCTTATTTCTTTTTGCATCTACAAGCTGATTTCCAGTTTTTCCAATTATTTTTAAAAATGTAAAATTATCTCACCCATTCTTTCAATTGGATAGAGTGAGAATTGGGAGCGAACATACCAGTGGTAATAGGAAAATGTCAGCAATAAATGCATTCATTTTTTGAGCTAATAATCTCACACCAAATAGGATATGCCCCTACAGTACTTCTAAAACACTGCTTAGTTTACCTTTTACGCTGGCTGAAGTGCCCATATAAAAGTTATCTCAGAATAGATACAAACACTGTACAACATAAGATCACACCTTTGAATAAACCAAAAAATTGAACAAAACTATATATTTATAAAAATGTATGCTTTATATATTTCTAAAAAGTAAGCTACAAGTGCTAAATGGAATAAGGATTAAAAAATAATCTTGAAAAATATAGGATTTTAATAACCTACCGGTAAATCCTTTTCTCGTAGTCCGTAGAGGATGCTGGGGTCAATTTTAGTACCATGGGGTATAGACGGTTCCACAGGAGCCTTCGGCACTTTAAGACTTTTTAACAGTGTGAACTGGCTCCTCCCCTATGCCCCTTCTCCAGACCTCAGTATAGGAACTGTGCCCGAGGAGACGTACATATTCGAGCGAGGATTTACTAATAAACTTGTGGCGAGATTCACACCAGCTCACACCATATACAAGAAACATGTCGGCTAACATGGCCTTTAACATAACTCATGCCAACCAGCATGTATAACGTAACAGCAACAGCTGTCAACATCTAAACATAAGTGTGTAAACATTTTTTAAACGTAATTAGCAGGAAAAATGGAGCACTGGGCGGGCGCCCAGCATCCTCTACTGACTACGAGAAAAGGATTTACCGGTAGGTTATTAAAATCCTATTTTCTCTTCCGTCCTAGAGGATGCTGGGGTCCATTTTAGTACCATGGGGATATACCAAAGCTCCCAGTATGGGCGGGAAATTGCTAATGTTCCTGCAGAACTGACTGACCAAATTTTAGGTCGTCAGCAGCCAATGTGTCAAACTTATAAAACTTAGCAAACGTGTTTGCACCTGACCAAGTAGCAGCTCGGCAGATTTGCAATGCCGAGACACCCCGGGCAGCCGCCCAGGATGAACCCTCTTTCCTTGTAGAGTGCGCTTTTACAGAAATTGGTAACGGCAATCTTGACGTGGAATGAGCATGCTGAATGGTACCTCTGATCCAGCGCACAATTGTCTGCTTAGAAGCAGGTCCCCCAATCTTGTTGGGGTCATAGAGGACAAACAAAGATTCTGTTTTCCTTATCCTAGCCGTTCTTGCGATATAAGTCCTCAACGCTCTGACGACATCCAAGGACTTTAGGACGGCTGAGGTGTCAGAAGCCACTGGCACCACCACTGGTTGGTTGATATGAAAAGAAGACACAACCTTTGGAAGAAAGTGCTGACGTGTTCTCAGTTCAGCCCTATGTTCATGAAATATTAAGTAAGGACTCTTGTGTGACAGAACTCCTAACTCAAACACTCGTCTGCCTGAGGCCAAGACCAACAGCATGACCACTTTCCAAGTGAGAAACTTCAGCTCTACCTCTTGTAGAGGCTCAAGCCAGTCCGATTTAAGGAACTTCAACACCACATTAAGATCCCATGGTGCCGCAGGAGGCACAAAGGGAGGTTGGATGCGCAGAACCCCTTTTATGAAGGTCTGGACCTCAGAAAGAGAAGCCATTTGTTTCTGAAAGAAAACTGATAAGGCCGAAATCTGAACCTTGATAGATCCTAATCTCAGTTCAGCATCAACACCCACCTGCAGAAATAGGAGAAGTTGTCCTAATTGAAACTCCACCGCAGGAGACTTCTTGTATTCACACTAAGATACATATTTTCTCCAAATCCGATAGTAATGTTTGGACGTTACCCCTTTTCTGGCCAGAAAAAGTGTGGGAATGACTTCATTAGGAATGCCTTTACGGGCTAGGATCTGGCACTCAACAGCCATGCTGTCAAACGCAGCCGCGGTAAGTCCTGATAAACTAATGGCCCCTGCTGAAGCAGGTCCTCGCGAAGAGGAAGAGGCCGAGGATCTTCCAGTAATAACTCTTGAAGATCTGGATATCAAGCTCTCCTTGGCCAATCTGGAGCAATGAGAATTGCTCAAACCCTTGTTCTTCTGATGATCTTGAGAACTTTTGGTATTAGTGGAAGTGGAGGGAACAGATACACCGACTGAAACACCCACTGGTTCACCAATGCATCTATCGCTATTGCTTGTGGGTCTCTGAACCTGGAACAATATTTCTGAAGCTTCTTGTTGAGGCGTGATGCCATCATATCCACTTGAGGAGCACCCCAACGACTTGCCACCTCCGCAAAGACTTCTGGGTGGAGGCCCCATTCTCCTGGATGGAGATCGTGTCTGCTGAGGAAGTCTGCTTCCCAGTTGTCCACTCCCGGAATGAAAATTGCCGTCAGAGCTTATGCATGTCTTTCTGTCCAGAGGAGTATCTTTGTCACCTCTGCCATTGCCGCTCTGCTTTTTGTTCTGCCTTGATGGTTTATGTAAGCTACTGCCGTTACATTGTCTGACTGTATCTGTATGGGACGACCTTGAAGAAGGTGTGCCGTTTGATAAAGGCTGTTGTACACAGCTCTCAATTCCAGAATGTTTATGTGAAGGAGTACTTCTTGACTTGACCATCGTCCTTGAAAGCTTTCCCCTTGCGTGACTGCTCCCCAACCTCGGAGGCTTGTATCTGTGGTCACCAGGATCCAAGTCTGAATCTCGAACCAGCGACCCTCCAGGAGGTGAAGAACTTTGAAGCCACCACAAGTGTGAAATACTGGCTTTTGTTCATAGGATTATCCTCCAGTGCATGTGTAGGTGCGATCCGGACCACTTGTCCAGTAGGTCCCAATGGAACACCCTGGCGTGAAATTATAACCTTGGTGAATATTCTCAGAGCCGTGGAGAGCCCGAAAGGCAATTGAACAAAAGAAAGACAATTTTTCTCAGTATAAGCGCCCAATATAAACATCAAATAAATATGACATATACGTCCCTTGAAGATGTTAAGTATGTTGATCCTCAATTGCTCAACGGATGTTCTCAATTGATGTGATTAATGTCCAGTCATTATTATATGGAAACAAAAAGAGCAAACATACAATGTGTAGTATTGTTTTATACAATGTTTTCTTTTTATATATAGAAATGTCCTTTATCCCATCAGAGTGAAAGGAAACGATAGCATGAATAGGGGATCTATATGAGGTGCATACCCCAACTCACACTAGGAAGAACGAATATGTGCACAAAAAGGCTTCTTTAGACTTCTTCACCCTCTTTATGTGTCCTTCACCATATAGTATGCATGGAAAAGCATACCTAAACTCACTTTAAAGTGGGAATAAGTCAAGTGTATAAAGGTATCTTTCTCCTATATTGCTGTATCAATAAAGGTGCGTACCACACTCACAAGACAAAAAGTGAAGATGTTCCTATCAAGGTATCTTTTGAGTCCACAGCTGTTTCGGACTACAGGATGCCAATGCGCAGTTTGACAGTTTTAAATCCAAAAATAAAAAAAATGGTGCCAATCAATCCATTTAAAAAAAAAAAAAAAAGTTTTTTAATTAATACAAAATCCCATAGTTGGGAAAAAACACATACATAGATGAACGACAATCACTCCTTAGAAGGAGAGTCAAGTTAAAAATAAAATTTGCACCAACAAAAAAATATAAAAAAATCCGATTTTCAAAAAGTGCACTAGGTAATTAAAAATACCTTAGAGGCTGGCTTTTTGGAGTTGAGAGAAGTTGCACAGTGCCCAGTTTTGTCAACGCGTTTCGGCTAAGCAGGAGCCTTCCTCAAGACATGTCTTGAGGAAGGCTCCTGCTGAGCCGAAACGCGTCGACAACATTGGGCACTGTGCAACTTCTCTCAACTCCAAAAAGCCAGCCTCTAAGGTATTTTTCATTACCTAGTGCACTAGGAGAAAGATACCTTTATACACTTGACTTATTCCCACTTTAAAGTGAGTTTAGGTATGCTTTTCCATGCATACTATATGGTGAAGGACACATAAAGAGGGTGAAGAAGTCTAAAGAAACCTTTTTGTGCACATATTCGTTCTTCCTAGTGTGAGTTGGGGTACGCACCTCATATAGATCCCCTATTCATGCTATCGTTTCCTTTCACTCTGATGGGATAAAGGACATTTCTATATATAAAAAGAAAACATTGTATAAAACAATACTACACATTGTATGTTTGCTCTTTTTGTTTCCATATAATAATGACTGGACATTAATCACATCAATTGAGAACATCCGTTGAGCAATTGAGGATCAACATACTGAACATCTTCAAGGGACGTATATGTCATATTTATTTGATGTTTATATTGGGCGCTTATACTGAGAAAAATTGTCTTTCTTTTGTTCAATTTCTGTTTTTGTGGGGTGTGGTGGCATCCTGCCAGACAATTTACATTAGTTAAAGCTGCCTTGCGCACATTTCGAGTACTCTAAATTTTCTTTAGCCCGAAAGGCAATGTTTGGAACTGGTAGTGGCAGATCTGCATCGCAAACCTCAGGTATGCCTGATGCGGCGGGTAGATCGGAACATGTAAATAAGCATCTTTGATGTCCATTGATACCAGAAATTCATTTTCCTCCAAGCTGGAGATCACCGCTATCAAGAATTCCATCTTGAATTTGAATCTTTTTAAAAAAAGATTCAGAGATTTTAGGTTTAAAATCGGCCTGACCGAGCCATCCGGCTTCGGTACTACAAACAGGCTTGAATAAAAGCCTTGATTCCTTTGTTTGGCAGGAACCAAGGCAATTACTTTGTCTTGACATAATTTGTGCATTGCGTTCAGGACATTTGCGCTGTCCTGAGCAGAAACTGGTAAGGCTGATTTGAAAAATCGGCATGGGGAAGGTCTTGAAATTTTCCAACTTGTAACCTTGAGTTATTATCTGTAAAACCCAAGGATCCAGGTCTGAGCGAAGCCAGACCTGGCTGAGAAATAGTAAACATGCCCCCACCCAATCGCACTCCCGCAGAGGAGCCCCAGCGTCATGCTGTGGTTTTTGCAGAAGTAGTTACCGACTTCTGCTCTTGGGAGCCTGAGGGTGTTGTAGGTTTTCAACCTTTTCCTCTCCCTTTTCCTGTGAAAAAAGGGGTACTTTTAGCCTGTTTGTACTTTTTGGGCCGAAAGGACTGCATAGTATGAGAATGATATACTTTTTTAGCCGGCGTAGCTGCCGACGGCAGAAATGCTGACTTGCCAGATGTAGTAGTTGATATCATGGCATCTAATTTGCCTCCAAAGAGGGCCTCACCATTGTATGGGAGTGCCTCAATATTTCTTTTGGATTCTGAATCAGCATTCCACTGGCATATCCAGAGCGCCCTTCGGGCTGAAACCGCCATAGCAGAGGCACGTGAGCCCAGTAAGCTTACGTCCTTCATAGCCTCAACCAAATAACCTGCAGAATCTTTGATATGACCTAGAATTTGCAGCATGTCATCTTTATCGTCCGTGTAAATATTAACAATTAAGTTATCTGCCCACTTTTCGACTGCGTTACCTACCCACGCAGAAGCAATTGTGGGCCTGAGTAACGTACCCGTAGCAACATAGATGGACTTTAAAGTCATCTCTAATTTGCGGTCAGCAGGTTCTTTTAATGAAGCTGACCCTGGGGCTGACAAAATGATTTTCTTTGACAACCTAGAAACTGAGGTGTCTATCATTGGGGGTAACTCCCACTTACGCCTATCCTCTTCTGGGAAAGGGTACGCTACCCGCAGCCTTTTAGGGATAGCAAATTTCTTTTCCAGGTTAGCCCAGGATTCCTCAAAAAATGTATTTAAGTCCTTAGACGGAGGAAAAGTCACTACCTTTTTTTTATTTAATTTAAAATAATATTTTTCCTCAGGTGAAGGTGTTGTGTCAGGAAATTCCAACACCTCTTTTATAGTGACTATCATATATTGAATGCTCTTAGCCAGTTTGGGGTCTACCCCCCTCAAATCCCCAGTGTCGACGTCCGTGTCGGAATCTGTGTCAGTGTCCCTTTGCATAATTTGGGCCAGGGACCTTTTCTGGGAACTGGAGTGGTCCCGAGTGGATGATGTGGAACAATCAGCAAATAGAGCATCTTCCACAGACTGTCTCCAATGCTTTGTCTGTTCCTCAGACTCAGAGAATTTCTTCGCTAGTTTAGCCATATTACTCTGCAGCTTTCTCACCCACACAGGTTCAGAACACTCTTGTGCCTCTAACATGGGTTCCTCTGGGGAAGAACTTTCACTAGATATGTTACACGCGTGTAGTCACACCACTCACACACACACACATGGGAGCTAATGGGGACAGACCTACACTAATGTCTGTCAGAGGGACCCAGAGGGAATTGCCAGTCCACACCACGCGCCCTTTATGTATTACATACAATGAATATACATATATAACAAAACAGCGCTTTTTATCCAATGTGAAGCCCGCAGACTTCAATAAATTATGTGCTCCCTCCCCTTCTATAACACCCTGGTACTTGTATCAGCAATGTGTGAGGAGAAGCAGCCTGCAGGATCAGTGCTCCGGCGTCTCTGTGAGGAGAAAATGGTGTCAATTGACTGTTACATAGCAATTCTGAGGTGAAGCCCCGCCTCCTGTAATGGCGCGGTTCAGCCACAGTAATATTTATACTGGCGGGGGTAGTGTACATCAGCGGCTCACATATATGTACACTTTGCCAGTGAGAGTAAGGATTTGTCATGTCCCTCAGAGCATGCGGGGGTGCGCTGAGAGACATGTTTGTGCGCAGCATCCCGCGCTGCGCTGTACCTTTATGCCGCCATGATGACCGGAGGGCCCCTCTCTGCAGGTCTCCGGTAAATACTCGCCAGCCTTATGACTTCAGGCTCTGTTAGGGGGTGGCGGCAGTGCTGTGGGAGTGAGCAGCAGCCAGGCAAGGGCTTTGTTCAGTACCCTTCAGGAGCTAATGGTGTTCTGTCAGTGGAAGCAGAGCCATTAAACTAACTTGGTTCCTACTTCCCCCCCTAAGTCCCACGAAGCAGGGAAACTGTTGCCAGCAGCTTCCCTGTAAACTAAAAAACCTAACAAAGTCTTTTCCAGCAGAACTCTGTAGAGCTCCACTGGTGTGCATCCAGTCTACTGGGCACATTTTCTAAACTGAGGTCTGGAGGAGGGGAATTGGGGGAGGAGCCAGTTCACACTGTTAAAAAGTCTTAAAGTGCCGAAGGCTCCTGCGGAACCGTCTATACTCCATGGTACTAAAATGGACCCCAGCATCCTCTAGGACGTAAGAGAAAGCCAATTATATCATAAAAAATAGCAATTGAACTAGAATGCAAGATATAAAGGAGAGTGAAAGAAAGACAGAAGGGGGCACATAGGTCCCCTCCCCATTTCTTTTCATGGCTATTTCCAGTGATGAGTGTACAAACAAGGAAAAGTGAGTACAGTGTAGAGCTGAAACGTTTGTGCAGAGATGCCAAAAGGCAGAGCTGTTTAAATGGAGATGTTATAGGGAAAGTATTCTCCAACAGGATGTCACGAACCGGTCTCTCACCTTTGCGGGTTCTGGGGTTCATCCGCTGCCAGTGCGGTTGCTCGCGGTGCTGTGCGCCCGTGTGGGGACGCGGCGTGATCAGTGGCACAGGTAATGCAGAGTCTGGGAACTGGGAGTGCGGGGACCAAATGGCCTAAGGCACTGCGGTGTGTCTGCTGTATAGGAGGTGGCCATGTTGGAGACCAAATAGGTAATACAGAGCACTTGTGAAAACACCTGTGGGCAGGTGTAAGCCAATCCCGTGCTTGTGCTGCCTTTAAGTAGGCTGGGATTATGTTACTCTGGGCCAGTGCTTTGTTGTATCAACGCTGTGCTCTAGCTCTGAGCTCTCTCCGTGCATTCCTGTGTGATTCCCGTGGTCCAGATATCGCCTCCGTTCCCAGAGGTCCGTCTGCAGCCTTCACTGCTAAAAGATTCACCGGCTCCCCGCTGTGCTGTCAGTTAATCACGCACCTACTGGTAACAATTGGATTCCCAGAGTCTTACATGAGGAAACCCTGTCTGCCTGCTTTCAACCATACAGAGTTTGGAGGATTCCACTAACTTCAGCTGTTCGTTTGTTCTGCTCTGCATTTAACCCGTTCATCACTTATATCATCTGCTACAGTTTCACAGTGATCTCCGGAACTCGCAAGTAACCCAATTTAGTACTTTTACTTTCTATGTTGCCATTACAAGGATAATTCTTCACAGTCTCTCAGTTACCTCTCAAAACTTCATTGCAAATCCTCACAGTTATTTCTTCATGTCTGCATTACTCAGTTAAACACATTCTACAGTTCAGCATCAAAGCTTGTTTATATTTGGACAATTCAACATTTATTCTCCAGCCTGTTTTAAACGCAATTCCATGAACATTTCTTTTATTTTTTCTTTAAGATTTATCCTGCATATTATTTCTATTATTCATGCAATACATCAGTATATTATGGTGATTAATAACTTGCCATTTATCATTTTACTGAATTGTTATTTTCAATAAATATATGAAACGGAACTTTCTTCGTCCTCCCTGCTTTCTTCATACCCCAGCACCTACACCTGTGGTTGGTCCAGGGTTAACGGATTCACAAAAACACCCGGACCTGACAGTAATCACTGGCCACATGGATCCGTCAAGTGACCAATTCGCAGGAGGCGGTGCTACGTCAGATATCCTTTCCCATCTGGAAAACCAGGAGTCTATACAGACACAAATAGTTCAGTTTATGCAAACTATAGCAGACCGTTTGGAGACTCTTCATACAGCTATTAAAACGTCTCAAGTCCAGATTCCAACTCCGGTTGTCCCAGTTACCACTACAGCTTCTCCTGTGACGCTGCCTATGTCCCGCTTGCAGTTACCCTCTCCGAGTAAGTTTGACGGAACCCCAAAACTTTGCAGAGGATTCCTGAATCAATGCGAGATCCAGTTCGAACTGTTGTCCTCCAGTTTCCCATCAGCTCGTTCTAAAGTTGCATATATTATTGCCCTCCTCTCCGGTCAGGCTCTGGAGTGGGCATCACCATTATGGGAAAGAGGTGATCCTATCCTCTCTAATTACAAGGAGTTCGTATCATCCTTCCGGAGAATCTTTGACGAACCAGGCAGAACCACCTCAGCATCTTTGGAGATTCTCCGTCTACGTCAAGGTTTACGTCCTGTCAGTCAATATATTATTCAGTTTCGCACGTTGTCCTCAGAATTAAATTGGAATGAGGAGGCCCTGATCGCCACGTTTTGGAATGGACTTTCAGAGAAAATCAAGGACGATTTAACCATCCGGGATGTGCCTACTAAACTGGATGAATTGATTTCTCTCTGTAACAAACTTGACCTACGCTACAGAGAGCGATGTTTAGAGAAATCCAGGACAGAGCGATCCAGTCTACGTTATCATCCTAGGCCTCGACAAGATTCTTCATCACAGTCGCCGGTAACGACAGAAGAACCTATGCAGATTGGGCGCTCTCGCCTCACAGAGGAAGAACGACTTCGTCGTCGACAGGGTAACCTCTGCATGTACTGTGGGTCCTCCGAACATTTAGTTAAATTCTGCAAACTCCGGCCGGGAAACTCTCGCTCCTAGCTTATTCAAGGGAGGTTAAGCTAGGAGTTACTTTAGAATCACGTTCTGGGAAAGAGCCGACCTTGTCTATTCAATTAGAAGTTCCAAGTTCTACAGTGAAAGTTTCAGCCCTCCTAGATTCCGGGGCAGCCGAGAACTTCATCTCCTCAGCCTTTGTCTTACGGTCTAAAGTTCAAACCATGCCTCTGGAAGCAGCAGTTGCTGTTACAGCAGTGGATGGAAGTCGAATTCCAGATGGTATAATTACTCATCGAACCGTATGTCTCAAGATGAAAGTTGGTGTGCTCCATTCCGAATACATCTCCTTCTACGTGATTCCCAAAGCCTCTCAAGATGTGATACTTGGTTTACCTTGGCTGCAGAAACATAATCCTCAACTTAATTGGCAAACCTTGGAAGTCCTTTCATGGGGTAAATCTTGTACCAATGACTGTTTAGCCTCAATTGTACCTCTCCGGCAAATTAGCCTTCCCGACCTACCTCCGGTGTATCAATCCTTTGCGGATGTTTTCAGTAAACAAGCAGCATACTCTCTACCTCCTCATCGCGAATGGGACTGCCCAATCATCCTGGTTCCGGGTAAAACACCTCCTAGGGGACGAATTTATCCGCTATCCATCCCAGAGACGCAAGCTATGTCTGATTATATACAGGAAAATCCAACCAAAGGATTTATCAGACCATCTTCTTCACCTGCAGGAGCTGGATTCTTCTTCGTTAAGAAGGACGGTGGGTTACGACCATGCATAGATTACCGTGGACTCAATGAGATCACTGTGAAAAACAAGTACCCATTACCCTTAATTCCAGAATTATTTGACCGGGTAAAGGAAGCTACTGTGTTTACAAAATTGGATCTCCGAGGGGCCTACAATTTAATCCGCATCCGGGCAGGGGACGAGTGGAAGACTGCTTTTAATACCCGGGATGGGCATTACGAATACCTTGTAATGCCTTTTGGTCTTTGTAATGCACCTGCAGTTTTTCAAAGCTATGTGAATGAACTTTTTCGTGATCTTCTCTACAAGTGTCTAGTAGTGTACCTGGATGATATCCTAATATTTTCTACGGATCTAAAGTCTCACCGTCACCAAGTTAAAGAGGTACTGACACGTCTGAGGAAAAATCAACTTTATTGTAAGTTAGAGAAGTGCACTTTTGAAGTATCTTCCATACCGTTCCTTGGTTACATCATTTCTGGATCAGAGCTATGTATGGATCCCGGTAAGGTACAAGCTATCCGAGATTGGTCCACTCCTATAACTCTCAAGGGGATTCAGCGATTTCTTGGCTTTGCTAATTTCTATAGGAGATTCATTAAGAATTATTCTTCGTTAGCTGCTCCCATCACAGCCCTAACTCGCAAGGGAGCAAATCCTACGAACTGGTCTTCTGAAGCAATCAAAGCCTTCTCTGATTTAAAGCAAGCCTTTGGGTCAGCCCCTATTCTTCGACAGCCTGATTTGAATCGTCCCTTTCTACTAGAGGTGGATGCATCTACAGAAGCAGTAGGAGCTGTGTTGTCACAAGTCTTTGAAGATAAAAAGGTCCATCCCTGCGGATATTTCTCCCGTAAGTTCCTCCCGGCAGAAAGAAATTATGCAATCGGTGAGCAAGAATTACTTGCCATCAAGTTGGCATTTGAGGAGTGGAGATACCTTCTAGAAGGAGCACAACATCGCATTACAGTTTATACTGATCATAAGAATCTTCTATATCTGCAGTCAGCTCAGTGCTTGAATCCACGACAAGCTCGATGGGCGCTTTTCTTCACACGATTTAATTTCAAGCTCACCTATCGTCCAGGGTCTCAGAACAAAATGGCAGATGCCCTTTCCCGGTCCTTTGCTTCTTCTGAATTAAATGATGCTACCACGAATCAAGCCATTGTAAATCCTATGTCCTTTTTAATGACTCGAACCTCTCCAGTTCCTCCGCCTGGCAAGACCTTTGTCGCCACAAATCTTCGAAAACGGCTGCTTACCTGGGCTCACTCCTCTTCCTTCATGGGTCATCCTGGGGTTCTAAAGACTCTCAAATTTATTCAACAGTCTTATTGGTGGCCACGTCTCAAAGCCGATGTCCAAGAGTTTATAGCAGCTTGTCCTAAATGTGCCCAACATAAGAGTCCAAGAAGTTCTCCACCAGGTTTATTACATCCATTATCCATACCCAAACAACCATGGACTCATATCTCAATAGATTTCGTGACCGATCTACCTCCATCAAAAGGGCGAAATACCATTTGGGTGATAGTGGATCGATTTTCGAAAATGGCACATTTCATTCCATTAACTGGATTACCATCAGCCCCTTTACTAGCCAGATTGTTCATCTCTGAAATCTTCAAGTTGCATGGCCTTCCTCGTGAGATCATCTCTGATCGGGGAACACAGTTTGTGGCCAAGTTTTGGAGGTCGCTTTGTTCATGTTTAAATGTCAAGTTGAATTTTTCTTCTGCATATCATCCTCAGACAGATGGACAAACTGAGAGAGTAAACCAAGACCTTGAAACATTTCTCCGGCTATATATATCGTCCTCACAGGATGACTGGGTTGAATACCTTCCATTGGCAGAATTTGCTCATAATAATCTCTTCCATTCGTCTTCAGAATCTAGGCCCTTTTATATTAACTTCGGCTTTCATCCTCGTGTGCCAGAGTTCCATCCATTGCCAGCCCTAGAGGTTCCAGCAGCAGATCAAAAGCTTCAAAGTCTATCTAGAATCTGGAGTTGTGTGCGTAAGTCGTTGGTCAAAACTTCCGCTCGTTATAAATCTTTTGCAGATAGAAAACGTAAAGCTGTACCGAATTACAAGGTGGGAGACCAAGTTTGGATTTCTACGCGCAATCTCAGGTTCAAAGTTCCTTCTAAGAAATTTGCTCCCAAGTTTATTAGTCCATTTCCCATTGTAAAGGTACTCAATCCTGTGTCATACAAAGTCAAGTTGCCACCATCTTTGAGAATTCCTAACGCCTTTCATACATCTTTATTGAAGCCTTTGATTCTCAATAAGTTCCGTACTACCCAGTCCAAATCTCCTAAAGTTCACTCTGTGCAGGATGAGGAATTTGAAGTTAAAGAGATTGTGGACTCACGTTCCCGATATGGACGTTTACAGTTTTTGGTCGATTGGAAGGGTTACGGTCCGGAGGAGAGATCCTGGGTTTTCTCTGAAGATGTTCATGCTCCAAGACTGGTACAGAAATACTTCTCCAAAAATCCTGATAAGGTTCAAAGGTGTTCGGAGACCACCCGTAGAAGAGGGGGTACTGTCACGAACCGGTCTCTCACCTTTGCGGGTTCTGGGGTTCATCCGTTGCCAGTGCGGTTGCTCGCGGTGCTGTGCGCCCGTGTGGGGACGCGGCGTGATCAGTGGCACAGGTAATGCAGAGTCTGGGAACTGGGAGTGCGGGGACCAAATGGCCTAAGGCACTGCGGTGTGTCTGCTGTATAGGAGGTGGCCATGTTGGAGACCAAATAGGTAATACAGAGCACTTGTGAAAACACCTGTGGGCAGGTGTAAGCCAATCCCGTGCTTGTGCTGCCTTTAAGTAGGCTGGGATTATGTTACTCTGGGACAGTGCTTTGTTATATCAACGCTGTGCTCTAGCTCTGAGCTCTCTCCGTGCATTCCTGTGTGATTCCCATGGTCCAGATATCGCCTCCGTTCCCAGAGGTCCGTCTGCAGCCTTCACTGCTAAAAGATTCACCGGCTCCCCGCTGTGCTGTCAGTTAATCACGCACCTACTGGTAACAATTGGATTCCCAGAGTCTTGCATGAGGAAACCCTGTCTGCCTGCTTTCAACCATACAGAGTTTGGAGGATTCCACTAACTTCAGCTGTTCATTTGTTCTGCTCTGCATTTAACCCGTTCATCACTTATATCATCTGCTACAGTTTCACAGTGATCTCCGGAACTCGCAAGTAACCCAATTTAGTACTTTTACTTTCTATGTTGCCATTACAAGGATAATTCTTCACAGTCTCTCAGTTACCTCTCAAAACTTAATTGCAAATCCTCAGTTATTTCTTCATGTCTGCATTACTCAGTTTAACACATTCTACAGTTCAGCATCAAAGCTTATCAAAAAGTTCCAGTACTGGTCAGGCAAAGCCTTTAAACAGGTCTGGAGAGTAACCCGCACCGAGATTTATGTATTATGTTGTGAATCTGTTGGAGTGCCTATAATTATTTCTCATTAAACCCTACTGTAGGGATTCATATGCATGCATGCAAGGTTCAAAGGCTCATAAAGGTGCTACCAACTGGTTTAAACAAGAATATGGAGTCAAATCCCCATAGGAGGGGGAAAAGAAAAAGAAACCAGATACATTTAAGGTGCACTCATCCAACTACTGAATCATTAATACAATTATTATTATGACACACATATATCCCCAATAATAGTATCAAGTAAGGGCTTGAATGCTCAGTGATCTTAATTACTATAGAGGTTTATTTAATATAGTCCCGTATAAATACACAATTAAATAAACCTCTATAGTAATTAAGATCACTGAGCATTCAAGCCCTTACTTGATACTATTATTGGGGATATATGTGTGTCATAATAATAATTGTATTAATGATTCAGTAGTTGGATGAGTGCACCTTAATTGTATCTGGTTTCTTTTTCTTTTCCCCCTCCTATGGGGATTTGACTCCAGCATCAAAGCTTGTTTATATTTGGACAATTCAACATTTATTCTCCAGCCTGTTTTAAACGCAATTCCATGAACATTTCTTTTTTTTTTTCTTTAAGATTTATCCTGCATATTATTTCTATTATTCATGCAATACATCAGTATATTATGGTGATTAATAACTTGCCATTTATCATTTTACTGAATTGTTATTTTCAATAAATATATGAAACGGAACTTTCTTCGTCCTCCCTGCTTTCTTCATACTCCAGCACCTACACCTGTGGTTGGTCCAGGGTTAACGGATTCACAAAAACACCCGGACCTGACACAGGAGAGATTCCCCAAAATATCAGAGCTGAAAGTTCACATACTGTAGAATTTAAGATAGAGGTCAGGAAATTTAGGTTGGTGTTCTGCAAATAATTTTATAATCAGACATACAGATAATCGAATACCAGGGCCCACTATCTGTCAAAGAAGGTGGAGAAGAGTTCCGAGTGAAAATCATATTTTCCACAATGGAGTGATGGATATGGTTGGGGATTGGAGAAGCACTTGCAAGCTCCCAAATCTGAACAGAAAAGTATAAAGTGGGAGGAAGTTTAGTAATATTGTGCCTGTGCGATTGCAAGAGGCCCCACACAGAGGTAAGGTATGGAATTGCAAGAAGTGGAGATTCAATATCAACCCTTGCAAGGGAGGCAGGTGGAGAAAAAGAAACAACTATTTGACTGAGATGAGATGCCAACTAGTAGGATCTGAGGTCTGAGAAGTCCCTACCATAACAGCTGGCTGCTTTTAAGAATTTCCAACTTGATTCAAGTAAACCTGTTACATCATATGAATCTTGACATGAATCGTTGAAGAACAGAAAGTTGAGAAACTGGCACCCTAACAGGGAGGGTTAAGAATAGGTAAAGAAGTTTAAGAAGGGTGTTTATCTTAATTGCCGTGATTCTGCCCAGCCACAAAATAATTAGTGAAAACCAGTATCCTAGAAAAAAGGACGGGGAAATTATCCCAGTAAAGGGAATTTTGGGAATGAATCATACCTCAAATATTCCTCAAGGGGGGTTAAATTAAGAAGGAGCAACTCAGATTTTGAGCTATTTATTTTCTTCTCAGATAGGCTACTATAGTGTAAAAGTAACAAACAAAAACAAGGAGAAAGTCCTGGTTGTTGGTGGGTCAGGAGGATATAATCCTCAAGCAGGGACACCGACATAGCCCATATGTACAACAAATATATCTATAGATAGTGGCCACAAGGGGTACAATTGCAAGATAATAATCAGTGAAGATAGGGGGCAGTTGCTTGTAATCTGGGACAGTTTAGGCAGAACGTGCTTCTCTCACTGACTGTAATAAACAGTAACACATTAAGCCCTATTTAGGACCAGTACAATGAGCCTATTTGACCTGACTCCTTTCACTGTCTGTATTTTACTTGTATTCATCTTAGAACTCCCTTGAATACATTAGATGGGGTGTCAAAGGAGATGTCCTCTACTTAATAGTTGCTGAGTATCAATCTGTCCCTGTCACCTCTCTGTCTTATTGAATCTATGTGTTTCCTGGCTTGAAAAATTTTATTTGTGACAATTCCTAGTTTCAATAAGGAGGGGATAGTGGTAGAGGTGTTTCTTTGTAAGGTTTGCCAGTTCCAATCACTGTCAGTTGAATGGAAATATCTGGCTCCAGGTGTACAGCGTAGCTCGTCACTGACATGCACTGGAGCACTGTCCTCTCAGATGATAGTCACCGCCAGACTGTGGACTTGAGGTCTGCTCTCTCACTGCAAACTATGCAGCATTAGCTACTCTGTAGACATCGCCCAGCTGTAGCTCCTCCTTGCTCCTTATATCAGCTGACTGGATTTCAGTGCAGGGTGCCTCCCAGTAAACACTGCTGTTTCACCATCATAACCACTTCTCTCACTCAGCGGCACCTCATCTGCCCTGTAATTCTCCTTATAAGCTGCCGCTCTGGAGCTCTGATACAAAAAGGCTCCTGTTCTGCATGACTATTGCCATAAACTTCCATTAAACTGCTGCAGGTGTGGCTTCAATACTGTCACATGTATGGCTTAACCCACTGACCGCATGCCCAGCTGTGATATCTGGACAGTTTGGGGGTATCACAGTAGCATCAGAACAGAGAACTATATAGGGGATATTCTTGACCCACATAATCTGAAAGATACTTGTTTGTGTAGAAATAATGTTAAGGTCATTATCATACAACAGCAGTTCAACCAGACTCGCATCTTGCCCCTGTCACACCCTGCCCCCTTCATCTCTTAGCTACAACATCTCCCCCTTGCATCTCTCAGCCATACCATCTCCCCCTGCATCTCTCAGCCACACTATCATCCCCCTTTGTAGCATCTCTGTCACACATCACCTAACCCCTGTGTCTTCCCGCAGCAAACCATCACCTCCCCCTGCAACATCTATCAGCACACCTTCACCTCCCCCTGCATGGTCTTTCAGCACACCATCACCACCTCCTGCATCATCTCTCAGCATACCATCATCCCCCCTACATCATTTCTCAGCACACCATCACCTACCCCCTGCGTCATCTCTCAGCACACATCACCTCCCCCTGTGTCATTCTTTATTGTATTGACCACACTAAATGGTTGTGATATTCATGATAATTGGTGGGCAAATTACTAAAGTGGTACCTTACTTACACCAAGTATGAGTTATGATACTGCTAGGAACGATGCCTATAAACTGACACATAAAGCTGTACTTGATTCTGTGACCCAATACACTAATTGGGAAATAATTACCATATAAGTCCAATTTAAATCTGGACTACAAACACATTCTTATTTCATGACTATCATTTATTCAGGACTCTCATCAGTGATGCAGAGAGTGTGCAAGCAATGAGGCCCTAAGGCACACTGCTGTCTAAACACTGAAAGCAGATCCTTACATTTTCTTGTTTCCATCCTCCTCTATGCATATACGCAAACAGGGGAGGTCTTTTTCATCTCACCCATTCTTGGGAATTCTGCACTATCCACTCCTTCTCCTTCCATTAACTGCCCTCATTTGTGAACTCTCATCAGTGATTCCAAATGAGAAATGTATTAATATCCTACAAACATACTACATTGAATTTGCCCAATCTCGTCTGATCTTGGAAGCAATAAAGTATTTTATTCTCAAGGTCTAATGTTGACAGCAGATTCACAACCTCTATTAATTCTTGCATCTTTTGACTGTAAAAGACAATTACCACCATGAGGGTAGAGGAATTCCAGTCCACCACAACAGGGACAACCTTTAAAATTAAACAGAACTTATCATGCAAAACAAAGGGGGTCATTTAGTTAGTGAAATGTAGTTGTGGACTGGAATACATAGGCAGAACTGTCAGACCACTCAAAATAAGAATTTCCGAACACCTAAGGAACATTAGAATAGGATATGATAACCACAGTCTATCACGACATTACAAAGAAAAACATAACTTGGATCCCGCAATGATTTTTTTCATTGCCATTGAATAACCACCCAAGAACTGGAGGTATGGGGTGATCATAACACCAGTGGTGGAACTATCGCCAGTGCAAGCTGTCTCTTGCACTGGGGCCTGCCACTGTCAAGGGGTTCAAAGCCTGAGCAGCGCACCAGCTACTGGGGGGAGAGAAGGATGGAGGTGGAGGAGGGAGCCGCAGCGCACTGTAATTGGTGGAGGCGCTGCTGCTGCTGTCCCTCTCCTTCACCATAGGCTGTCCTCCGCCACTGTGAATGCTGGGATGTGCTTCCCAGCATTCACAGCGGTGGAGGGCAGCCTATGGTGAAGGAGAAGGACAGCAGCAGCAGCGCATCCACCAATTACACTGCGCTGCTGCGGCTCCCAAGTTCCCCTCCCTCCTCCTTCTTCTCCCCTGCCCGGGATCTGCCAGAAGCTGCACGAGGAGCCTGAGCCAGGGGAAACAGTAAGTGTATCTATTCTATCTCTATCTATCTATCTATCTATCTATCTATCTTTATCTATTCTGTCTGCCTTAATGTGTAAAAAGGGGACGTTGTCTGCCCTAATGTGTAAAAAAGGGGGCGCTGTCTGCCGTTATGTGCAAAAAGGGGACGCTGTCTGCCATAATATGTATAAAAAAAGGGGACGCTGTCTGCAGTAATGTGTAAAAAAAGGGCACTCTGTCTGCCGTAATGTGTAAAAAGGGGACGGCGTCTGCCGTAATGTTTAAAAAGGGGAATCTGTCCGCCGCAAGGTGTAAAAGGGGCTCTAACTGGTGTAGTGGTGCTACCATGCAGCGTAATTTGAATAATGAAGACTAATGTGCACTGTTAAATGAATTGGTATTATTTTGTGGCCACACGCCTTCCCCACGAAGCCATGCCCCTATATTTTCTGCACGCGCCTATGGCGCGCACTGCCGCTGTTTTACATGGGTGGCTCCAATGCTGTTTCATGCACACAGCGCTAAAATGTCTAGTTACAGCACTGTTGCTAGGTATCTATTTCCCTGTCCCTGAGCAGGTCCCCCTCACCAGATCCTCTCCAGGGGTGAGTGGGTGGACTTGGATGGGAAGGGGGGGTGGGGGGGCAAAAGCATTTTGTCGCACCTGGGCCCACCGCTCGCTAGTTCCGCCACTGCATAACACCACACTAGACAGACATGAGATGAAATGGATTTACACACAATACAAATACCTATGGCGCAATTGGATGATGGTATATAAAAAATATACTAATAATATTGATTCAATTGCAGCAGCCCCCGAGACCTATCTGCACAAGTTTCAATGGGTATATCTTAGGGTAAAAATGGGAAGAGAGGCTGCACTAAAGAATCAAAAATATATGTAAAGGATAAATAAATTGCCGTTGGTTCAAATTAAATCACATTTATTTTTCACATATATAATAATAAAATACTAGTTCATGTAGTTAAGTATAAAAACAATAATAGATACAAGTATCAATATAAAATGTTGCAATAGTAACTGGATATATAGTATAAACTACAACTAAAACATGTAACTTTTCCTCTCAAATGGATTTGTGATCCAGTAACAATGGCTGGAGACCAATAAAATGACCTTTTGCATTGCGGTATTAAATAGCCACTGCAATCCGTGTCACCGCTACAAAATGAATAGAAGTCAATTGTGGGCTATATAAGTTCACTGAAGATCTTTAGCACAAAGACCGCACTTTATATGGAAGTTTCTGCTGGGAGCCGCTACTCACTATATCCCTGCTGTCCGGGACCCTTTGATGGATGTGAGGAATCGGTGCTTTCAGAGTGTCCTCGGGAAATGTACCTGTATGCGGCAGCCGTCTGTGGTTGCAGCAGTTTGCTCCAGCCAACTCGCGGCCGCAAAAGGAGAAAGAGGTGACTTCCGTTTGTAAAAGACCAAGTGCGGGAGCCGTGACACGAATGGTGCAGGATTAACGGCTGATCGTTAGAATGTCCAATTCTCCAGCTCATACAGGGAGTCCTATATGCGTTTCGTCACTTCCTGTGACTTTCTCGATAGGCAGTTAACTCCCTGCTCCAACGGATCCTTATTTATATGGTATACTGTGCACAGCTGTAATTAATCTTATATCAAATACTCAATTTCAATGCTAATAGCGCATTAGCACATATACCATATGCATCTTTAAAAATATATATACCTACAGTATTATAAATAAACAATTATTATGAACCACCAGCATACATCCAAAATAACTATTATACTGTACATATCAAAATCTAAACCAGGATAATATCATTTATTAAATTAATTAAATTCAATTTAAAACAGGACACATGGCTGTCTTAATTATAGGATTTTTGATAATACAAATATCAGAAGAATAACTTTGTATATAATACACTTCATATTCATTATTCATGTATAATTCTACTCAGACTAGCATATAAACAAACAGGGAAAGCTATATATATATATATATATATATATATATTGAAGCAAAAAGCCCGGCACTCCCAATAAGGGTATCAGCTTGCCCCGGTGCCCTCAGAAGTGCATGCCATATGAAAAGAAAAACTGCGGCACTCAGGGACTGGTGAAAAAGCAAATGTATTCAGCAATACATATATAACATCAACGTTTCGGGGATTTTAACCCCTTCTTCAAGATGTACCTATGTGAAAAGAAAAGAATAGCCCACTCACCTTTATGTAGAGACAGGACCCGCCACCACACCTGTGCATGTGAAGTCACGAGCGTCCCCGTCCGGCGTGTGCGGAGGCGTCAGGCGATGACGTGGCCCGACGTCCGTGCTATGCCCGTCCGTCAGTTGCCCAGCAACGCCTGACGCTAGACTCACAGGCCGGAAGCTGGAGAGAGGGGACACAGAAAGTACAGGCACTTGAGTTAACGACATCCACAATACATAGTGTGCAGAATACAGTAATGTGATTTAAAGGTAAAGCACACCGAACGGGCCTGACATGCAGAGAGAGGGCACAATATGAGTGTCTCAGGGAAAGGGATATTAATAGATATAGGTGTAAGACACTCCGCCATGCAGGGGGATAGAAAGAAGTAACAAGTGATGTAAATAGTCAGCTATGTCAGTATAACCCATGGGGTAGACAAATAGAATGGAGCAAGAGGAATAACATAAACAATAATCAAAATAAAGAATCAATAATGAAAAAATAATAAAACGAAAAAGATAATGGGGGACTGAGGGTGACTGGTTATGTCACATGGTGTCAAGTCCCAAGGCATAAAGAGTATCCAGTGGTCCCTCTCGTTACTTGGTTTTCAATTATCCGAAGGTACTCCACACAATTCTTTCATTAAGGCCTGCTGGGTAAATGGTGTTGAGCCTGAAGATCCAGGATGCCTCTTTACGAAGAAGGGCCCCATCACGGTCACCCCCACGGGCAGATTTTGGAATATGATCAATGATGATATGTTTCAAGTCTCCCAACCGATGTTTGGCCTCCTGGAAATGCCTCGCTACTGGCTGATCAGAGGGGGACCCCGCAATAGCGGCCTTTATGGCTGAACGATGGAGGGCCATGCGTTCCCTCAGAGTTCTGATCGTTTTCCCTACATAACAAAGGTTGCAGGGACAGATAATGAGGTATATGATGTGCGTGGATGTACAGGAGAGAACATGCCTGATGGTGATTCTCATGCCCGTAGTGGGAATAGTAAATGAGGACCCGGTAATCATATGGCTACAGGTGGTACATCCCAAACAACGGTAGCATTCTGGTTTTTTAGACAAGAATGTCCCTTTGGCTGTATGGGAAAAATTAGAGATGTCCGTACGGACCACTAGGTCCTTAATATTGCGTCCCCTCCTGTAGCACATCATAGGAGTGGAATGTTTAAATGGGAGGGAAGAGTCAGTAGACACTATAGGCCAAAGTGCACGGCTTGCTCTATTCAGCACAGGACTGGAGGTGTCAAATGTTGTGGTCCAAGGAATTCTGTCGCCCATCGGTCTCACCGAGGGGCGTAAGAGTTCATCTCGCTTCTGTGCCAGAACTTGTTTCTTGGTGCATACCAGAGCTGTCTTATCGTATCCTCTTTCGGCAAACTTGGTGACCATCTTATCCAATTCGCCTTCGATCTTATCCGGCTGGTTACAGATGCGTGCCACTCTTAGCATCTGAGATCTGGGTAAGCCCTGTTTCAAATGGCGGGGATGATGGCTATTGGCACGTAGCAGGGTGTTTTTATCTGTTGGTTTACTGTAGATATTAGTCAGTAATTTCCCTGCATCCAAGGACACCAGGACATCTAGGTAATTGATGGATGACGGGGACCAATGATAGGTGATCCTAATTGGGGAAGCTCTGGTATTAATGGACTCAAGTAGACTTTTCAGTGCTTGTTCACCCCCCGTCCAAAGGATGAAAATATCATCAATATACCTGGTGAAGAGGGCGATATACTGGGCAACCGTAGGATCTTGAAAAAACATCAACTTCTCTTCCTGCAACATAAAAATGTTGGCATACGAGGGTGCCACGTTACTTCCCATGGCACACCCCGATTTTTGTATATAAAATCTGCCGTCAAACAGAAAAAAGTTTCTGGTTAAGGTTAACTCCAGCAAGGTCATAAAAAAATTTAGATCCACATCTTGCATATCCTCCCTATGTAAGAATGATCTCATGGCGTCCAGGCCATTATCATGGGGGATGCTGGTGTACAAACTGCAGATGTCGATTGTACATAGGAGGGTCCCATCGGGTACCCTCCCCATGGAATCCAAGAGCAGCAAAAAAGATGTGGTGTCTTTCAAACAGCTGGGTTGCCTTAACACGAGCGGTTGCAGAATACAATCCAAAAATTGGGACACAGGTTGATATAAGGATTGACGTGCGGAGATAATCGGACGACCAGGAGGCCTATTGAGATCTTTATGTATTTTTGGGACTGTATAAAGGATAGGGACCAGAGGGAAATCTTGTGTCAATGCCTTATGTATCTTGTCAGAAATGAGGCCTGAGTCCTTGGCTTCGGCCAGAATCCCATCCAGCTCCAATTTGTATTCTAAGGATGGATCCGTATCCAATAGGCCATAGGTGTCGAGGTCTGAAAGTTGAGCCAAGATTTCCGTTCTGTAGTAGGCCAAGTCAAGGATAACGATCCCGCCCCCCTTGTCTGCGGGGCGGATAACGACATCAGTATATGATCCCAAATCCTTCAGAGCCGATAGCTGTAGTTTGGAAAGGTTGTGATGTTGTATTTTGGATGCTTTAGTGTATTTGTTCATTGATTCGTCCATCAGTCTGATAAACGATTTGATGGACGAATTTGACGACTGGGGGTCAAACGTGGAACTACTTCTTTTATTAAGAAAAGGTTGAACAGTGGTGGGGGTGTTGGTAGTGCTAGAGGAGATGGGGTGCAGTGAGAAGAATTCTTGCCTCCTAAATTTGCGGGAAAATTGATATAAATCAATCTTCCAATCCAGCTCCTTATGCTGATTGGTAGGGACAAAGGAAAGGCCGTACCCCAAGACCTCCAATTCTGTTGGGGAGAAAGTGCGTTTGGACAAGTTGTATACTAAGTTTTGTTTTTCGCGGCCCGATCGAAGGAGTCGCGTGTTCTGACCGGCCCTGCGGGTGGTCGACCTCTTCCTTTTGGTGTTGCGGCTGGTATGGTCCCTAAAGGGGCCGAAGGGTTGTCCAAGGCTCCATCTGAATCACCCATCGCGAATTCGCTATCACTATTAGAGGAGGCTCCAGATCTTTGCTTATTTTCTCTACGTCTCCGCCATCCTTGTCTGGGTTTGGGCTGGGCTGTGTGTTGGTTACCGGGGTTGCCCCCCATCTGCCAGCGGTGAACCCTGTTGGTATCGTAGTCTTCCTGAACAGTGTGAAGCTTATTTTTCTTAAATTTGATCAGGTCCCGGCGGTATGTGTCACATTGTGATTGCAATTTCTGCTGCAAATTGTGGAACCCCTCGTGTGATAGCGCAGCGGCATGTGTTGTTTCAAATGCATATATCTTCTCTTTGGTGGCCGACAATTCCTTACCGGCCTCCTCTATTACCAGCAACATGAGATCTAGACTGCATTTGTTAGTAATGCCAATCCATTTTTTGCAGAACTCTGGATTGTATCTGCCAATTGTGGGGGTGTTCCTTACCCTGAATCCCCTAGGGATCATGCATTCCCGATGATAATCGGAGAGGGAAATGCCGTGGAGCATGAAGTCTATTTCCCTTCGCTTCAATTTAGATAACTGTTGAAATAGATCATCTGCACTGTATTGTTGATCTGCAGAGGACAGCTGCTCTTTAAAACGTAGTCGGTCAGCGTCATCATCTGTAAATCCAAACACCTCCCGCCTGTTGATATTTAGGTGTGCATACCCTTTGGTGCCATCCGTGGTAGACGTGGAGGGATGGATATCCATATTGATTGGCACTGTGCTGCTGTGTCTCCCCGTAAAGTGCAGATGCTAGATAGTGCAAAAACTGCAGTAGAAAGTGCTTAGTGCTAGTGTGCTAAAGTCAAAGAGTGTCCCAAGTGAGGCACTGCAGTAAAGTCCAGCTGGCACACTGTCTCCTTAAAAAGGTTGAAAGCAACAGACCTGAGCCTGGAGAAATGTGTAATTGAACAACAGGGGTGCCCTGGCTCAAGTAGGTGATGTCCAGATGCGACAGCTCCTAAAGTAATATTGAAGCAAAAAGCCCCGCACTCCCAATAAGGGTATCAGCTTGCCCCGGTGCCCTCAGAAGTGCATGCCATATGAAAAGAAAAACTGCGGCACTCAGGGACTGGTGAAAAAGCAAATGTATTCAGCAATACATATATAACATCAACGTTTCGGGGATTTTAACCCCTTCTTCAAGATGTACCTATGTGAAAAGAAAAGAATAGCCCACTCACCTTTATGTAGAGACAGGACCCACCACCACACCTGTGCACGTGAAGTCACGAGCGTCCCCGTCCGGCGTGTGCGGAGGCGTCAGGCGATGACGTGGCCCGACGTCCGTGCTATGCCCGTCCGTCAGTTGCCCAGCAACGCCTGACGCTAGACTCACAGGCCGGAAGCTGGAGAGAGGGGACACAGAAAGTACAGGCACTTGAGTTAACGACATCCACAATACATAGTGTGCAGAATACAGTAATGTGATTTAAAGGTAAAGCACACCGAACGGGCCTGACATGCAGAGAGAGGGCACAATATGAGTGTCTCAGGGAAAGGGATATTAATAGATATAGGTGTAAGACACTCCGCCATGCAGGGGGATAGAAAGAAGTAACAAGTGATGTAAATAGTCAGCTATGTCAGTATAACCCATGGGGTAGACAAATAGAATGGAGCAAGAGGAATAACATAAACAATAATCAAAATAAAGAATCAATAATGAAAAAATAATAAAACGAAAAAGATAATGGGGGACTGGGGGTGACTGGTTATGTCACATGGTGTCAAGTCCCAAGGCATAAAGAGTATCCAGTGGTCCCTCTCGTTACTTGGTTTTCAATTATCCGAAGGTACTCCACACAATTCTTTCATTAAGGCCTGCTGGGTAAATGGTGTTGAGCCTGAAGATCCAGGATGCCTCTTTACGAAGAAGGGCCCCATCACGGTCACCCCCACGGGCAGATTTTGGAATATGATCAATGATGATATGTTTCAAGTCTCCCAACCGATGTTTGGCCTCCTGGAAATGCCTCGCTACTGGCTGATCAGAGGGGGACCCCGCAATAGCGGCCTTTATGGCTGAACGATGGAGGGCCATGCGTTCCCTCAGAGTTCTGATCGTTTTCCCTACATAACAAAGGTTGCAGGGACAGATAATGAGGTATATGATGTGCGTGGATGTACAGGAGAGAACATGCCTGATGGTGATTCTCATGCCCGTAGTGGGAATAGTAAATGAGGACCCGGTAATCATATGGCTACAGGTGGTACATCCCAAACAACGGTAGCATCCTGGTTTTTTAGACAAGAATGTCCCTTTGGCTGTATGGGAAAAATTAGAGATGTCCGTACGGACCACTAGGTCCTTAATATTGCGTCCCCTCCTGTAGCACATCATAGGAGTGGAATGTTTAAATGGGAGGGAAGAGTCAGTAGACACTATAGGCCAAAGTGCACGGCTTGCTCTATTCAGCACAGGACTGGAGGTGTCAAATGTTGTGGTCCAAGGAATTCTGTCGCCCATCGGTCTCACCGAGGGGCGTAAGAGTTCATCTCGCTTCTGTGCCAGAACTTGTTTCTTGGTGCATACCAGAGCTGTCTTATCGTATCCTCTTTCGGCAAACTTGGTGACCATCTTATCCAATTCGCCTTCGATCTTATCCGGCTGGTTACAGATGCGTGCCACTCTTAGCATCTGAGATCTGGGTAAGCCCTGTTTCAAATGGCGGGGATGATGGCTATTGGCACGTAGCAGGGTGTTTTTATCTGTTGGTTTACTGTAGATATTAGTCAGTAACTTCCCTGCATCCAAGGACACCAGGACATCTAGGTAATTGATGGATGACGGGGACCAATGATAGGTGATCCTAATTGGGGAAGCTCTGGTATTAATGGACTCAAGTAGACTTTTCAGTGCTTGTTCACCCCCCGTCCAAAGGATGAAAATATCATCAATATACCTGGTGAAGAGGGCGATATACTGGGCAACCGTAGGATCTTGAAAAAACATCAACTTCTCTTCCTGCAACATAAAAATGTTGGGGATTCAGGGTAAGGAACACCCCCATAATTGGCAGATACAATCCAGAGTTCTGCAAAAAATGGATTGGCATTACTAACAAATGCAGTCTAGATCTCATGTTGCTGGTAATAGAGGAGGCCGGTAAGGAATTGTCGGCCACCAAAGAGAAGATATATGCATTTGAAACAACACATGCCGCTGCGCTATCACACGAGGGGTTCCACAATTTGCAGCTGAAATTGCAATCACAATGTGACACATACCACCGGGACCTGATCAAATTTAAGAAAAATAAGCTTCACACTGTTCAGGAAGACTACGATACCAACAGGGTTCACCGCTGGCTGATGGGGGGCAACCCCGGTAACCAACACACAGCCCAGCCCAAACCCAGACAAGGATGGCGGAGACGTAGAGAAAATAAGCAAAGATCTGGAGCCTCCTCTAATAGTGATAGCGAATTCGCGATGGGTGATTCAGATGGAGCCTTGGACAACCCTTCGGCCCCTTTAGGGACCATACCAGCCGCAACACCAAAAGGAAGAGGTCGACCACCTGCAGGGCCGGTCAGAACACGCGACTCCTTCGATCGGGCCGCGAAAAACAAAACTTAGTATACAACTTGTCCAAACGCACTTTCTCCCCAACAGAATTGGAGGTCTTGGGGTACGGCCTTTCCTTTGTCCCTACCAATCAGCATAAGGAGCTGGATTGGAAGATTGATTTATATCAATTTTCCCGCAAACTTAGGAGGCAAGAATTCTTCTCACTGCATCCCATCTCCTCTAGCACTACCAACACCCCCACCACTGTTCAACCTTTTCTTAATAAAAGAAGTAGTTCCACGTTTGACCCCCAGTCGTCAAATTCGTCCATCAAATCGTTTATCAGACTGATGGACGAATCAATGAACAAATACACTAAAGCATCCAAAATACAACATCACAACCTTTCCAAACTACAGCTATCGGCTCTGAAGGATTTGGGATCATATACTGATGTCGTTATCCGCCCCGCAGACAAGGGGGGCGGGATCGTTATCCTTGACTTGGCCTACTACAGAACGGAAATCTTGGCTCAACTTTCAGACCTCGACACCTATGGCCTATTGGATACGGATCCATCCTTAGAATACAAATTGGAGCTGGATGGGATTCTGGCCGAAGCCAAGGACTCAGGCCTCATTTCTGACAAGATACATAAGGCATTGACACAAGATTTCCCTCTGGTCCCTATCCTTTATACAGTCCCAAAAATACATAAAGATCTCAATAGGCCTCCTGGTCGTCCGATTATCTCCGCACGTCAATCCTTATATCAACCTGTGTCCCAATTTTTGGATTGTATTCTGCAACCGCTCGTGTTAAGGCAACCCAGCTGTTTGAAAGACACCACATCTTTTTTGCTGCTCTTGGATTCCATGGGGAGGGTACCCGATGGGACCCTCCTATGTACAATCGACATCTGCAGTTTGTACACCAGCATCCCCCATGATAATGGCCTGGACGCCATGAGATCATTCTTACATAGGGAGGATATGCAAGATGTGGATCTAAATTTTTTTATGACCTTGCTGGAGTTAACCTTAACCAGAAACTTTTTTCTGTTTGACGGCAGATTTTATATACAAAAATCGGGGTGTGCCATGGGAAGTAACGTGGCACCCTCGTATGCCAACATTTTTATGTTGCAGGAAGAGAAGTTGATGTTTTTTCAAGATCCTACGGTTGCCCAGTATATCGCCCTCTTCACCAGGTATATTGATGATATTTTCATCCTTTGGACGGGGGGTGAACAAGCACTGAAAAGTCTACTTGAGTCCATTAATACCAGAGCTTCCCCAATTAGGATCACCTATCATTGGTCCCCGTCATCCATCAATTACCTAGATGTCCTGGTGTCCTTGGATGCAGGGAAATTACTGACTAATATCTACAGTAAACCAACAGATAAAAACACCCTGCTACGTGCCAATAGCCATCATCCCCGCCATTTGAAACAGGGCTTACCCAGATCTCAGATGCTAAGAGTGGCACGCATCTGTAACCAGCCGGATAAGATCGAAGGCGAATTGGATAAGATGGTCACCAAGTTTGCCGAAAGAGGATACGATAAGACAGCTCTGGTATGCACCAAGAAACAAGTTCTGGCACAGAAGCGAGATGAACTCTTACGCCCCTCGGTGAGACCGATGGGCGACAGAATTCCTTGGACCACAACATTTGACACCTCCAGTCCTGTGCTGAATAGAGCAAGCCGTGCACTTTGGCCTATAGTGTCTACTGACTCTTCCCTCCCATTTAAACATTCCACTCCTATGATGTGCTACAGGAGGGGACGCAATATTAAGGACCTAGTGGTCCGTACGGACATCTCTAATTTTTCCCATACAGCCAAAGGGACATTCTTGTCTAAAAAACCAGAATGCTACCGTTGTTTGGGATGTACCACCTGTAGCCATATGATTACCGGGTCCTCATTTACTATTCCCACTACGGGCATGAGAATCACCATCAGGCATGTTCTCTCCTGTACATCCACGCACATCATATACCTCATTATCTGTCCCTGCAACCTTTGTTATGTAGGGAAAACGATCAGAACTCTGAGGGAACGCATGGCCCTCCATCGTTCAGCCATAAAGGCCGCTATTGCGGGGTCCCCCTCTGATCAGCCAGTAGCGAGGCATTTCCAGGAGGCCAAACATCGGTTGGGAGACTTGAAACATATCATCATTGATCATATTCCAAAATCTGCCCGTGGGGGTGACCGTGATGGGGCCCTTCTTCGTAAAGAGGCATCCTGGATCTTCAGGCTCAACACCATTTACCCAGCAGGCCTTAATGAAAGAATTGTGTGGAGTACCTTCGGATAATTGAAAACCAAGTAACGAGAGGGACCACTGGATACTCTTTATGCCTTGGGACTTGACACCATGTGACATAACCAGTCACCCTCAGTCCCCCATTATCTTTTTCGTTTTATTATTTTTTCATTATTGATTCTTTATTTTGATTATTGTTTATGTTATTCCTCTTGCTCCATTCTATTTGTCTACCCCATGGGTTATACTGACATAGCTGACTATTTACATCACTTGTTACTTCTTTCTATCCCCCTGCATGGCGGAGTGTCTTACACCTATATCTATTAATATCCCTTTCCCTGAGACACTCATATTGTGCCCTCTCTCTGCATGTCAGGCCCGTTCGGTGTGCTTTACCTTTAAATCACATTACTGTATTCTGCACACTATGTATTGTGGATGTCGTTAACTCAAGTGCCTGTACTTTCTGTGTCCCCTCTCTCCAGCTTCCGGCCTGTGAGTATAGCGTCAGGCGTTGCTGGGCAACTGACGGACGGGCATAGCACGGACGTCGGGCCACGTCATCGCCTGACGCCTCCGCACACGCCGGACGGGGACGCTCGTGACTTCACGTGCACAGGTGTGGTGGCGGGTCCTGTCTCTACATAAAGGTGAGTGGGCTAGTCTTTTCTTTTCACATAGGTACATCTTGAAGAAGGGGTTAAAATCCCCGAAACGTTGATGTTATATATGTATTGCTGAATACATTTGCTTTTTCACCAGTCCCTGAGTGCCGCAGTTTTTCTTTTCATATATATATATATATATATATATATATATATATATATAAGGAAAATGAAGAACAGGCGCCTGATGGTGCAGTAATTTCAGATTTTGATTTCTGTCACGACAACACTCATATAGGTATTAAGCGTACCAGATGAGGAAATTTTAGCATGCACATCAAAAAACTGTTGTCTTCTATTGCTCACAGCCTGGGGAGTCGGAAAACTTCCAAGAAGACGACACGTCACGGTGAGTCTTAAATCATCCAAAGCTCAGAGTGTGGTAGAGTCAGCTCACAGCACAGGAGTTCTTCAAAAGGCTTCCTCAGGAGTGTCTATAGGGATTAGAACTGGCTTCCTTCTTATACTCTCCAGAATTATGGGTGTAGATAAATTATGCAAATTACTTCCGGATGTATTTTCCTTTGCTGCGAGCAGCTGCTGCGCCACCTACTGACTCCTCCCACCACTCGTCTCCAAGCTCATCAGCCATGAGGAGGAGTCAGTAGGTGGTGCATTTATTTATCGAAGCGTGCATTTTTATGAAAGCGTGATAAAATTGACACAACAGCAGCATTCCATCAGCGTTCAATCGAAGAGAAAAAGAAGGAAAACAGAAGCACACCAATCTAACAAAACAAAGAAAACTGAAGAACTAATAACAAATGTGAGTCACTTACTCCTCAGATCACTCACCTCCTGATTGTTGCATCTGATTAAATAGCACGGACCTACCTTACTTGGACATTTCAAAAACTGTAAATTTCACCTACAAATGCTTGTATCTGTATTATTGTAATTTTGTTTTTAAGTACAGCTGCACCAATGCAATTTTACCTGCAAACACTTAAAAAATCTAACATAATTACCATTGCTTCTTAAACCTCTCACAATCCTTTCATTTCTTACACTCCAAATACATTTCTGCACCCACTTTATCTACGCTTTTGACTCATTTCATACTAAATCTACACCCATTGAGCCTACACTGCTTTTCTCACCTGCATTTCTGCAATTCTTCTGCTCGGATTCCCTTACTGTCTCCTCTCCTACTTCCACTTTCCCTCAACCTACTTACCTACTTAACACTATGTCAAGGCTTTCTTATACTCCCCACATCACTCAGTGTCTACTTAATCACGTGTCTTTATCCTTTCCCCTAGTCTCCTACACCTCCTCCTCTCTCCCCTCCTCTGTCTCGCCTCCATCCCTCTGTTTCCTTCCCCCACCTTTCTACCCCACTTCCATTCACCTCTGCCCCATGGTCCTGCTACCCCACAACTCAGCCCTGCTCCCTCTCTCCCTTCCCTGTCACCTCCCCACACCCCCATCCACATCTCACTGACCTCCCTCCCTGCCCACCTCCTGCAGTTTCCCCTCCTAGCTCAGGCACCTGTACCATCACTACTCTCTCATCATCCCTGCCCTCAAAGTTAATCTCCCCTCATCGCTACAGCAACCCTGAAAATCTCATTCACATCTCTCCCACAAACTCATACCCCCTATCCTGTGCCCTCTGGAATGCCAGATCTGTTTGTAACAAACTGGTCCCCACTCATGACCTTTTCATTTCCAACTCCCTACACCTACTAGCCATTACTGAAACTTGGATTACGCCCTCTGACACTACTTCTCCTGCTGCTCTCTCTGCTGGGGGCCTCACATTCACACACACACACCGACCTGGGGTTCGCCATGGGGGTGGTGTTGGGGTCCTTTTACCTTCTAGTTACTCCTACCAACTCATACCACCAGAACCATCCCTTACATTTTCTACATTTGAGGTCCATGCCATACGCCTCTTCCAACCAGTCCATCTTAGAGTAGCTGTCATTTACCGCCCCCCTGGCACTGCTTCCAAATTCATCGACAACTTTGCTTCCTGGCTTCCTCACTTCCTCTCTTCTGACATTCCCACCATTATCCTAGGCGATTTCAACATCCCTATTGACATCCCCACACAATCCCCTGCCTCTAAACTCCTTAACCTCACCTCTTCACTTGGTCTCTCCCAGTGGACCTCCTCACCTTCTCATGTGAATGGGAGCTCACTGGATCTGGTCTTCACTCACCGCTGTGATATTTCTGATTTTTTCCAACTCCCTGCTCTCCTTTAACCTATCTCTCTCGACTTCCCCATCTCTACCTCCTAAGGCTACCATCACTAAGCGTAACATTTAAGCTATTGACACCACATTCCTTTCCTCCCTGTTTGACTCACTTCTCTCTCCTATTCTCTCTCTCTCATGCCCTGAACAAGCACTTCCACATACAATGCATCCCTTACTTCTGCTCTTGACTCTGTTGCTCCACCAATCACTATTCACCCTCGCAAATTAACACCTCAACCCTGTCACACCAAATGCACCAGATATCTGCAAAAATGCTCACGTACTGCTGAGCGACACTGGAGGCAGACTTCCTCCATTTCAAACTTATTCTCTCATCCTTCAGTGCTGCCCTTTCTCTTGCTAAACAGTCATACTTCAAGAACCTCATCTCCTCCCAGTCTTCCAACCCCCGGCGCCTCTTTGCCACTCTCAACTCACTCCTCTGCCCACCTCCACCTCGTCTCCCTTCCTCACTCTCTGCAATTGACTTTGCCACTTACTTCACATCCAAAATTGACTCCATACGTCAGGACATCACATCACACCAGACCATCAGTAACCAGCCTTCTCCCATCCCTTACCAACCCTCCCCATCCCTCACACCAACTCTGTCATCTTTCTCCCATGCATCTGGAGAGGAAGTCATGGCCCTCATTCATTCTTGTCCCCTCGCCACCTCCCCACTTGACCCTATCCCCTCCCACCTCCTCTGCTACCTCTCTCCTTCTGCTTGTTCCCATCTTTCCCACCTTCTCAATCTCTCCCTCTCATCAGGCCTTCAAGCATGCACTCATCTCTCCTATTCTTAAAAAACCTACCCTTGATCCAAACACTCTCTCCAACTACCGACTCATCTCTCTCCTCCCGTTTGCCTCCAAACTCCTTGAGTGCATTGTCTACAACCGCCTTACTTCCTTTCTTTCCTCACACTCACTGCTTGACCCTTTCCAGTCTGGCTTCCGTCCTCTCCACTACACTGAAACTGCCCTTACAAAAGTATGCAATGACCTCCATGCTGCTAAATCTAAGGGACACTACTCTCTACTTATTCTACTTGATCTCTCTGCTGCTTTTGACACTGTGGACCATCCTCTCCTACTGCAAATCCTTCACTCCATTGGTCTGCGTGACACTGCCCTCTCTTGGTTGTCTTCCTACCTTTCTGACCGTTCATTCTCTGTCTCCTCTCATGACTCCACCTCCCCCTCACTTCCACTAACTGTAGGGGTACCCCAAGGTTCTGTCCTTGGTCCTCTTCTCTTCTCTCTCTATACGTCCTCACTAGGTAAGCTCATTAGTTCTTTTGGTTTCCAATATCATCTCTATGGTGATGACACTCAAATCTATCTTTCCTCTCCAGACCTCTCCCATGCTCTCCTCACTCATATCTCCAGCTGTCTCTCTGCTACCTCTTCCTGGATGTCCCAGCGCTTTCTTAAACTTAACATGTCTAAGACCGAGCTGATCATCTCCCCTCCCTCCCGCATAACCTCACCTCCTACAATCTCATTATCTATTGATGGCACTACTATCGCCTCTACCCCCCCAAGTGCGCTGTCTTGGAGTAATCCTTGACTCCTCCCTCTCCTTCAAACCACACATTCAGCACCTCTCACAAACCTGCCGTTTTCATCTAAAAAATATTTCCAGGATCAGACCCTTTCTGACCCAGGATGCTACTAAGACTCTTATCCACTCACTGGTCATCTCCAGACTGGACTACTGTAATCTCCTCCTGACTGGCATTCCTGACAAATACCTCTCTCCACTCCAATCTATCCTCAATGCTGCTGCCTGGCTCATTTTCCTCACCAAACGCACTACGTCAACCTCTCCTCTCTTACTAGACCTTCACTGGCTCCCCTTCCCTTTCAGAATCCATTTCAAGCTTCTCACACTTGCTTACAAAGCCCTCACCCACTCCTCTCCCATCTACATCTCTGACCTTATCTCGCTTTACACTCCCACCCGTCCTCTTCGCTCTGCTAATGCACGCCGACTCTCCTGCCTACGGATTACTTCCTCCCACTCCTACCTCCAAGATTTTTCACGTGCTTCACCACTTCTCTGGAATTCCCTACCTCTCCCCCTCAGACTCTCCACCTCTCTACAAAACTTCAAACGGGCTCTCAAGACCCACTTCTTCACCAAACCCAGCCAAATCACATCCTAAACCTCTGTTCCACTCTCTCTATGTACCCCATCTGTCTCACCCCTGTCTGTCTACCCCTCCCCTTTAGAATGTAAGCTCTCACGAGCAGGGTCCTCTTCCCTCATGTGCTTACCCTTTTCTTACTTTAATAATCTTTAACTGCGCCAAATCTAGCAGTCTTCTGCCACCTGATACTTATTCCAGTGTCATCTGCTGATATAGCTATGTTTATTTACCCTGTACTTGTCCTATATTGTCGTCTACTGTAAGTTGCTGTTTTCCTGTTTGATTATTTATGTACTCTGTAATTGGGTGCTGCGGAACCCTTGTGGCGCCATCTAAATAAAGGATAATAATAATAAATAAAACCCCAAGATCATAACTCTATAGATAACTACCAAAAATTAATTGAACCTCATGTATCATAACATCAAAATAAATCATACCTTTAAGGAATAATTTCATTCTATGTTTATATAAATATAATTATTAAATACAGATTAAACAAAATAATACCATCCTCTCTATAAAAAAGGGGGACATTTTAAAAATATATACAAATATATCCTTAACCAGATGGAGATGACTATGAGATACCTAGGGATCAATTTCAATATACTCATTCAGGCCCTCGGGAACGAGGGTCCTTAATCTATGAATCCAATAGTTTTCTCGTAAGCACAATTTTCTATATCTCCACCTCTCGCAGTCGGGGTCACCCATTCTATTCCCGCCATTGGTGGGACATGATAACATTACAGAAATATATTAAAAATAAAAGAATACCCCGAGGGCTTAGAATTTTTAAAGCACTGTCTTTTGTGGCTGATGAGACACTAAAAGAAAACTGGGAAAAACTGCTGGATAAGTGCTCCTTCTCACTCATGGAATTATTAATCTCATATAGAAATGATAAGATAAACCAAATAGGGAAAGATATTGAAGCCACCCAGAAGGCCCTGAGTGAATTTTGTGACCATCCTCTATATAAACAAAAAGATACTGGACTCAATCAAAAGATTGAAGCATTTGAGAGGGAGATCATAGATGGTAAAAATAAGAAATTTAACAGTGATTTAGATGACTATCGGTATAATAAAGTAAGAACCTATTGAAATAGGGGCAACCCAAGGGATAGATCACTTAACACACACCATAGGAGTGTTTCTATTAATAAGACAGTTGGACAGAATATCAGTAGAAATAAAACACAAGCCTCCTTTATAAATTCATCTCCCAGACAATACAATTTACAAGAAGCTGACATAAGAAATCCCAGAAGAGTGGATTTGAGGAATAAGGGTACTGTCACTGAGAGGTCTGTTAGACCTAAAGCTGGATCTCAGCATGCCTTTATGGGGAGAAAAGGGAATAGTGTGTCCTCTTTTTTTAGAAGAGGACCAACACTTACAGACACACCCGTACCAGAACAGAAGGAACAGGTACGAGGTATTGAGGATACAAACCCCAAAAAGAGGGCGAGAACCAAGCAGAGAGGATGTAGGGGAGGACACAGAATACAGAAAAAGGCCATACACAAAGAATTAAAGGGATGGAACATTCACAACCTCTCTTCTCGAACCCTAAGTCAGGATGAAATTAACCTTTTAGATAAAGGGCTTAAGTTTTCACCTGCAAAGCCACCTGACTTTTTTAATCTTTTTGTAGAGCTCAATAGATTTACCAGAGGTTTGGCTAGAAAGAGATATTTTGTTTCTAAATCTCTCAAAAAGAATGATGAAATTGGCCAGGCTATTGTGTTGGGTGATATCGATAGACAGGGAATAGATATTTTAGAATCCCTTGCCATAGTAAGTGATCTGACATCAGGCCCAGTTCAATTATTCAATATTGAGAGGTCGAATGAAAATAGACGCTTGCTTAAAAATAAGTCACATTTTTTTACCACGAACTTTAGGAGTGCACCTATCAATATATTCTATAAGAAGACACTAGAACAGTTCAATCGATTATGTATAAAGGAAAAGAAGAAGTTCAGGTATAGGAATAACCTTTCTATGCAAGAGAGGCTGGCTCTTAAACGTTTGGCTGTGGTCATCAAGCCTGCTAATAAGGGGGGGGGGGGGGGGGGATTGTGCTGCAGAATACGGATGATTATTTGAAAGAGGCATATCGTCAACTAATGGATACCACATTATATTGCAAATTAGGTAGTAATCCTATTAGAGTTTATACACCGGACACTTGTGGTAAAAGCTCAAAAGGAGGGTATAATATCCAGAGAGGAGTCTGCTTATCTTATACCTTTGGACCCTATCACACCCACTTATTATCACCTCCCCAAGATACATAAATCACTCACTGCACCTCCCAGGAGACCTATTATTTCTGGTGTGGGGTCCCTTACTGTTAATCTTTCACATTTTGTTGATTTCTTTTTACAGCCCTATGCAGCTTCACAACGTTCACATATTAAAGAAACCACTTCATTTTTAAGTGGAATTTCCAAAATAAAATGGAAGGAATCATATTGGTTTGTTACATGCAATGTTCAGGTGCTTTATTCAAATATCCCCCACGAGAAGGGGGTAATGGCAGTAGAGGAATGCTTGAACGTCACTGACACCATGCCTGTGAACCTGCGTTGGGAGCATTTCCAATTAACACTCACTAAGTAGAAAAATGCTATAAGTACATATAAGTTTAAACGGTACACACTATTGGTTGTTTCTTTTTCTCTTTTGCATATTACTGTGATGATATTGGTCTGAGGACCGAAGATTCCTATCTGAGATAAGTGCTTGTCCCATTTTTTTCACTAAATTTCATTCTATGTCCCCACCGTCATTTTCTAGGCATTAGTAGGCCCTGATTACTTCTATTCTTTACATATATATATATATATATATATATATATATACGTAAATAATCCTGCACTCTCACAACTAAACTAAAGCCATTGGCTGGGGTGCCAATCAGAGTCCCACACAGCAAGGTGTGGGGCCCATAGTACAATACAGGTTTTTTCCACAATAGTGAAAATATGATAGCACTCTCCAGACTTCAGAATCAATAAATCAAAAAATTGGAAAATTTTAATATAAAGTAATCTCACAGTTCCAAGGTGGTTTTCAAAAACGATCTCCAACGTTTCGGTCCTCAGCGGGACCTTTGTCAAGGAATGTACAGTCTAGTCAGTAAAGTCAGCATCACAGCAAGCATCAAAACGGCAGGAAACTGGAGACAGAGAAATAGCCTCACCGGCCCCTGCTAAATACCCTTCAAAAATGCGCAAAAACACACAAGATACGCCCCCATCGCGGCTGGGAGTCGTGTGGAACGCACAAGTGGAACGCAGACGCATCACTTCCGCCGGAAGTAGGGTGCGTCCCTGGTGCTAGCGGAGTCACGGGCACAGCTTGCAAAAGGACCACATAGTGGTACGCATTATGTCACTTCCGGTGATACCGGAAGTGAGCGGTAACCATGGTAATCGGGATAAATAGCTGTAGTAGCTCCGGTGCCAAACGGTCACCATGGTAATCAGGGTAAATAGCGGGGTTACCTGTAATGGCTCCGGTGCCAAACGCACAGTGGAAAACTTGATCAGTAAAGTAAAGGGACAAACACATATCAATACTAATAGTGTGTCCCACCGTTCGGGAGAATCGCATCCCCGTTATCACAGCAATACACTAGCCATAATTAAGGTGCAGTTAGGGTATAGCAGAGGCCGGTGAAGCAACTCAGGAGGGATATACATGAACCAAAAATTAAGCTAATATTGTAGTTCAATATGAGCATTACACATAGTGACAAATTAATACCAGCAGTATTGTGGGCTATGCAAACGTATAGGATAAAGACATGCAGTGCAAGAAAAATACATCAATATAATTATTTCAAAAACATTGACAGAGGGTTGTTTTCATTCATGCCCCTCGGGGCTATTGTGTCAAGTTTATATATCCACAGGCTCTCCCTCTTTCTTAGTGCAAGGGAACGATCACCACCCCTAGGGGGTGGGGGGATCCAATCAATCAGTTTAGACCTTAGGTCAGATACCTGATGTCTTAATGCCATAAAGTGTCTGGCCACTGGTAGTGTTGCTGTCCCCGTGGCAATCTCCTGGTGTATCAATGTCCTGTGGTTCGCCATACGGTCCCAGAAGCGTCTCGTAGTCATACCTACGTAATAGAGCCCGCAGGGGCAAGTCAAGATATAGATCAAATGATCCATAGCACAGTGGAGCCTGTATTTTATGGCTATAGGTTTACCAGAGTGTGGGTGAGGAAAAAATGGGCCAGTCAGCATAGCCCTACAAGCGGTACAACCCGTGCACTTGAAGCATCCAGGGCGTCTTTCATGTAGTCAGGTAGTACTCCGTAGTCCCTCATCACTGGCCATGGGTCTCAACAAAAGTTGCTTTAGATTTGCTGATCTTCGGTAAGCCATCATAGGAGGAGAACTTCTTTTCAACTTTAGGCGATCATCTCTGGCTAGGATTGGCCAATTCTTACGTATGCTCCCCTTTAGTCTGTTTGAGAAGTTGACATATGTAGTGGTGAACACCATCTGCTCCGGTACATGTGTGGTCTGTGTGGCAGTAGTGTTGGAACCGAATTTGTTCCTAGCCTTCATTAGGCATCTGAGTACATTCTTTTTCCCGTAACCCCGTTCCAAAAATCTGGAAATCATCTCAGATATTTGAGATTCCATGATGTCTCTATCACAGTTATTTCGCATTACTCTTAAAAATTGTGAAACTGGAAGATTATCCTTGAGGGCAGGCGGGTGCTGGCTGCTAGGGTGTAACAAGGTATTTCTGTCCGTTGGTTTTCTGTAGAGACTGGTGCCGATTCGTCCTCCCTCTAAGGTAATTGAGATGTCAAGAAAGCTAATGTTATGTGGATCAATCTGGTATGTGAATTTATCCGGTGTATTCAAATAGTTTAGTGAGGCAATCATCAGGTTAAAGGATTCAGTCGTCCCTTTCCACAGAAGCAAGATATCGTCGATGAATCTCTTATAGAACAATATATGTTCACCAAACTGGGGTAGAATATGGTTTTGTTCAAATTCAGACATGAAGATATTTGCGTATGCCAGCGCTAAATTCGATCCCATCGCTGTCCCCTTCTGTTGCAGATAATACTTCCCTTGATATAGGAAATGATTGTGCTGGAGAACTAGACTGGTCAGATCCAATAGGAACGGTACAGGTGGTCCATTAGGTGGTTGTTGATGCCAGGCATTAGTCAATGCCTGCAAGCCTTGTTCATGTGGGATGATCGTATATAGGGAACAGACATCCATGGTCGCAAGTAGAGTGTCATCGAGTCCATCAGGAAGGGCTAGGAGCTTTTGCAAAAAATCGGTTGAATCTCGTAGGTAACTATCACCCTGTTGTACTATGGGCTGGAGGAATGTATCTACATAGATGGCTAATGGTTGTAATAATGAGTTCCTAGCTGAAATGATAGGTCTACCGGGTGGTTGTGTAAGTGTTTTATGTACCTTCGTTAGGGTGTAATTGATTGGGCATACCGGGAATTCAACTGAAAGAAAATCATGCGTGTTCTTATCTATATACCGTTCTTTAATTGCACTGCCGAGTAGGTTATCTACTGTTGCTTTGATCTCTGGGATGGGGTTGTGAGACAAACAGACATAGATTGTCTCATCAGCCAACTGCCTCATAATCTCTGCGTTATAGTCCACCCAGTCCTGCACTACCACTGCTCCCCCTTTGTCAGCGGGTCTAATCACAATGCTCGTATCATGTCTTAGTGATGTTAGTGCTTTGCGTTCTGCCGGAGTCAAATTGTCAAAACGCTTATTGGAGGTAAGCGTTAGAGCATCATGTTCGAGCATACGGGTGAATGTTTTAATACTTGGATTGGAGGAGGCTGGATCAAATGTAGAAGGTTTCCGAAATTGCACATTATCTATACCGGTATCAGTGGCAAAATATTCACGTAGCCTGAGCTTACGTCCAAATTTATAGACATCCACTGTGGTGTCAAACTGTCGGTGGGGGGCTGTAGGTACAAATGAGAGACCCCTCGAGAGGAGTTTTAAAGTGGCTTCATCAATTGTTTTATTAGAAAGGTTAAAGACTAGGTCACAGTTTTGTCCCTGCATCTTCGCCAGGTATCTCCCCTTCCTTGGGTGCGGCCTCCGTGGCTTGTTACCGGAGGGAGGTTGGGGGTGGCGGTATGCTCTAAAAAAGGCCTCTGTGTTGGGCGACTATCTGATAAATCTGTATCCGAGGCGGAAGCAGAGGAGCCTGTATCATGAGAATAAGGTTGCCTACGTCCTTGGCGTCGCTGTCTAAACGGTCAATGTTGTTTATTGGACCTAGAGTCACCCATCAACCATCTATAAACCGTGTGGTTTTGGTAATCTGCGGTGACCGCGGTGAGTTTGCTGCGCTTAAATGCAGTAATTTCCTTTTTATAATTATCTATCTGTGTCTGTAGTTTTTCTACCAAGTTGTTGCAAAAGCTCCTAGCCCTTCCTGATGGACTCGATGACACTCTACTTGCAACCATGGATGTCTGTTCCCTATATACGATCATCCCACATGAACAAGGCTTGCAGGCATTGACTAATGCCTGGCATCAACAACCACCTAATGGACCACCTGTACCGTTCCTATTGGATCTGACCAATCTAGTTCTCCAGCACAATCATTTCCTATATCAAGGGAAGTATTATCTGCAATGGAAGGGGACAGCGATGGGATCGAATTTAGCGCCGGCATACGCAAATATCTTCATGTCTGAATTTGAACAAAACCATATTCTACCCCAGTTTGGTGAACATATATTGTTCTATAAGAGATTCATCGACGATATCTTCCTTCTGAGGAAAGGGACGACTGAATCCTTTAACCTGATGATTGCCTCACTAAACGATTTGAATACACCGGTGAAATTCACATACCAGATTGATCCACATAACATTAGCTTTCTTGACATCTCAATTACCTTTGAAGGAGGACGAATCGGCACAAGTCTCTACAGAAAACCAACGGACAGAAATACCTTGTTACACCCTAGCAGCCAGCACGCGCCTGCCCTCAAGGATAATCTTCCAGTTTCACAATTTTTAAGAGTAATGCGAAATAACTCTGATAGAGACATCATGGAATCTCAAATATCTGAGATGATTTCCAGATTTTTGGAACGGGGTTACGGGAAAAAGAATGTACTCAGATGCCTAATGAAGGCTAGGAACAAATTCGGTTCCAACACTACTGCCACACAGACCACACATGTACCGGAGCGGATGGTGTTCACCACTACATATGACAACTTCTCAAACAGACTAAAGGGGAGCATACGTAAGAATTGGCCAATCCTAGCCACAGATGATCGCCTAAAGTTGAAAAGAAGTTCTCCTCCTATGATGGCTTACCGAAGATCAACAAATCTAAAGCAACTTTTGTTGAGACCGATGGCCAGTGATGAGGGACTACGGAGTACTACCTGGCTACATGAAAGACGCCCTGGATGCTTCAAGTGCACGGGTTGTACCGCTTGTAGGGCTATGTTGACTGGCCCATTTTTTCCTCACCCACACTCTGGTAAACCTATAGCCAGAAAATACAGGCTCCACTGTGCTATGGATCATTTGATCTATATCTTGACTTGCCCCTGCGGGCTCTATTACGTAGGTATGACTACGAGACGCTTCCGGGACCGTATGGCGAACCACAGGACATAGATACACCAGGCGATTGCCACGGAACAGCAACACTACTAGTGGCCAGACACTTTATGGCATTAAGACATCAGGTATCTGACCTAAGGTCTAAACTGATTGATTGGATCCCCCCACCCCCTAGGGGTGGTGATCGTGCCCTTGCACTAAGAAAGAGGGAGAGCCTGTGGATATATAAACTTGACACAATAGCCCCGAGGGGCATGAATGAAAACAACCCTCTGTCAATGTTTTTGAAATAATTATATTTATGTATTTTTCTTGCACTGCATGTCTTTATCCTATACGTTTGCATAGCCCACAATACTGCTGGTATTAATTTGTCACTATGTGACTTTGTGTAATGCTCATATTGAGCTACAATATTAGCTTAATTTTTGGTTCATGTATATCTCTCCTGAGTTGCTTCACCGACCTCTACTATACCCTAACTGCACCTTAATTATGGCTAGTGTATTGCTGTGATAACGGGGATGCGATTCTCCCGAACGGTGGGACACACTATTAGTATTGATATGTGTTTGTCCCTTTACTTTACTGATCAAGTTTTCCACTATGCGTTTGGCACCGGAGCCATTACAGGTAACCCCGCTATTTACCCTGATTACCATGGTGACCGTTTGGCACCGGAGCTACTACAGCTATTTATCCCGATTACCGTGGTTACCGCTCACTTCCGGTATCACCGGAAGTGACATAATGCGTTCCACTATGTGGTCCTTTTGCAAGCTGTGCCCGTGACTCCACTAGCACCAGGGACGCACCCTACTTCCGGCGGAAGTGATGCGTCTGCGTTCCACTGGTGCGTTCCACACGACTCCCAGCGGCGATGGGGGCGTGTCTTGTGTGTTTTTGCGCGTTTTTGAAGGGTATTTAGCAGGGGCCGGTGAGGCTATTTCTCTGTCTCTAGTTTCCTGCCGTTTTGATGCTTGCTGTGATGCTGACTTTACTGACTAGACTGTACATTCCTTGACAAAGGTCCCGCTGAGGACCGAAACGTTGGAGATCGTTTTTGAAAACCACTTTGGAACTGTGAGATTACTTTATATTAAAATTTTCCAATTTTTTGATTTATTGATTCTGAAGTCTGGAGAGTGCTATCATTTTTTCACTATTGTGGAAAAAACCTGTATTGTACTATGGGCCCCACACCTTGCTGTGTGGGACTCTGATTGGCACCCCAGCCGATGGCTTTAGTTTATTTGTGAGAGTGCAGGATTATTTACGTATACATTGGGGGCACTGTAGGTTTCTGCCATGTCTCTTTCTCTGCACCCACTCCCTTTATATTATTTGTATAGCAGGTACTTTGACGTGAGATTCATCACTCATTTGGGATATATACACATTGTGTGGCTGTGCATAGAGTTGTTTTCTGATTCAATATATGGTCTCATATCTGTGTTTATTTATTTACTATCATACCGCACTGGACAAGCCCAAAGACCATCCGAACTTGGAAGCTAAACAGTGCTGGGCCTGGTCAGTACCCGTCAGGGAGACCATGGGGAATACCAGGTGTAGTAAGTTTCATCTCTAAACCTAGCGACTGAATATTATTCGTTTGGTATGGCACATAGCCAGTTGAGCTTCCTTGATGACAACCTCATTGCACGAGCTGAGCATGGTGTTGTCTCCCTCACGGACGATGATGCAGAAAAAGTCCTGTTTGATCAATCAGATTTTGACACATTACCGGCCGAGACACCGATAGATTTGTACCACCAACATCTTAGACTAAAAAGGAGGGAGATAGACCTGACCCTACACGGACAATTTCTCTCCGAATATTTTCGGAAGAAACAGATACCCCGAGGCTTTAGGATTAATAACATCCCCACACTGGGTAGGAATAACCCCACCTTCTGCAGTCGCTGGTGTGGGGTCCTAAACAAATGCTCCCTAGACCTTATGCTCTTGGTAGTGGAGGAGGTTGGTATTGAATTAAAGAAAATGAAATCACAAATTGACACATTTAATGGAGCACATTTGTCAACTATCAGAAATGACAAAACCAACAACTTGGTAGAAAAACTACAGACACAGATAGATAATTCTTAAAAGGAGATTACTGCATTTAAGCGCAGCAAACTCACCCTGGTCACCGCAGATTACCAAAACCACATTGTTTATAGATGGTTGATGGGTGACTCTAGGTCCAATAAACAACAAAGACCGTTTAGACAGCGACGCCAAGGACGTAGGCAACCTTATTCTCATGATACAGGCTCCTCTACTTCCGCCTCGTATACAGATTTATCAGATAGTCGCCCAACACAGAGGCCTTTTTTAGAGCATACCGCCACCCCCAACCTCCCTCCGGCAACAAGCCACGGAGGCCGCACCCAAGGAAGGGGAGATACCTGGCGAAGATGCTGGGACAAAACTGTGACCTAGTCTTTAACCTTTCTAATAAAACAATTGATGAAGCCACTTTAAAACTCCTCTCGAGGGGTCTCTCATTTGTACCTACAGCCCCCCACCGACAGTTTGACACCACAGTGGATGTCTATAAATTTGGACGTAAGCTCAGGCTACGTGAATATTTCGCCACTGATACCGGTATAGATAATGTGCAATTTCGGAAACCTTCTACATTTGATCCAGCCTCCTCCAATCCAAGTATTAAAACATTCACCCGTATGCTCGAACATGATGCTCTAACGCTTACCTCCAATAAGCGTTTTGACAATTTGACTCCGGCAGAACGCAAAGCACTAACATCACTGAGACATGATACGAGCATTGTGATTAGACCCGCTGACAAAGGGGGAGCAGTGGTAGTGCAGGACTGGGTGGACTATAACGCAGAGATTATGAGGCAGTTGGCTGATGAGACAACCTATGTCTGTTTGTCTCACAACCCCATCCCAGAGATCAAAGCAACAGTAGACAACCTACTCGACAGTGCCATTAAAGAACGGTATATAGATTAGAACACGCATGATTTTCTTTCAGTTGAATTCCCGGTATGCCCAATCATTTACACCCTACCGAAGGTACATAAGACACTTACACAACCACCCGGTAGACCTATCATTTCAGCTAGGAACTCATTATTACAACCATTAGCCATCTATGTAGATACATTCCTCCAGCCCATAGTACAACAGGGTGATAGTTACCTACGAGATTCAACCGATTTTTTGCAAAAGCTCCTAGCCCTTCCTGATGGACTCGATGACACTCTACTTGCGACCATGGATGTCTGTTCCCTATATACGATCATCCCACATGAACAAGGCTTGCAGGCATTGACTAATGCCTGGCATCAACAACCACCTAATGGACCACCTGTACCGTTCCTATTGGATCTGACCAATCTAGTTCTCCAGCACAATCATTTCCTATATCAAGGGAAGTATTATCTGCAACGGAAGGGGACAGCGATGGGATCAAATTTAGCGCCGGCATACGCAAATATCTTCATGTCTGAATTTGAACAAAACCATATTCTACCCCAGTTTGGTGAACATATATTGTTCTATAAGAGATTCATCGACGATATCTTCCTTCTGTGGAAAGGGACGACTGAATCCTTTAACCTGATGATTGCCTCACTAAACGATTTGAATACACCGGTGAAATTCACATACCAGATTGATCCACATAACATTAGCTTTCTTGACATCTCAATTACCTTAGAGGGAGGACGAATCGGCACCAGTCTCTACAGAAAACCAACAGACAGAAATACCTTGTTACACCCTAGCAGCCAGCACCCGCCTGCCCTCAAGGATAATCTTCCAGTTTCACAATTTTTAAGAGTAATGCGAAATAACTCTGATAGAGACATCATGGAATCTCAAATATCTGAGATGATTTCCAGATTTTTGGAACGGGGTTACGGGAAAAAGAATGTACTCAGATGCCTAATGAAGGCTAGGAACAAATTCGGTTCCAACACTACTGCCACACAGACCACACATGTACCGGAGCGGATGGTGTTCACCACTACATATGACAACTTCTCAAACAGACTAAAGGGGAGCATACGTAAGAATTGGCCAATCCTAGCCACAGATGATCGCCTAAAGTTGAAAAGAAGTTCTCCTCCTATGATGGCTTACCGAAGATCAGCAAATCTAAAGCAACTTTTGTTGAGACCCATGGCCAGTGATGAGGGACTACGGAGTACTACCTGGCTACATGAAAGACGCCCTGGATGCTTCAAGTGCACGGGTTGTACCGCTTGTAGGGCTATGTTGACTGGCCCATTTTTTCCTCACCCACACTCGGGAAAACCTATAGCCAGAAAATACAGGCTCCACTGTGCTATGGATCATTTGATCTATATCTTGACTTGCCCCTGCGGGCTCTATTACGTAGGTATGACTACGAGACGCTTCCGGGACCGTATGGCGAACCACAGGACATAGATACACCAGGCGATTGCCACGGAACAGCAACACTACTAGTGGCCAGACACTTTATGGCATTAAGACATCAGGTATCTGACCTAAGGTCTAAACTGATTGATTGGATCCCCCCACCCCCTAGGGGTGGTGATCGTGCCCTTGCACTAAGAAAGAGGGAGAGCCTGTGGATATATAAACTTGACACAATAGCCCCGAGGGGCATGAATGAAAACAACCCTCTGTCAATGTTTTTGAAATAATTTTATTTATGTATTTTTCTTGCACTGCATGTCTTTATCCTATACGTTTGCATAGCCCACAATACTGCTGGTATTAATTTGTCACTATGTGACTTTGTGTAATGCTCATATTGAGCTACAATATTAGCTTAATTTTTGGTTCATGTATATCCCTCCTGAGTTGCTTCACCGACCTCTGCTATACCCTAACTGCACTTTAATTATGGCTAGTGTATTGCTGTGATAACGGGGATGCGATTCTCCCGAACGGTGGGACACACTATTAGTATTGATATTTGTTTGTCCCTTTACTTTACTGATCAAGTTTTCCACTGTGCGTTTGGCACCGGAGCCATTACAGGTAACCCCGCTATTTACCCTGATTACCATGGTGACCGTTTGGCACCGGAGCTACTACAGCTATTTATCCCGATTACCATGGTTACCGCTCACTTCCGGTATCACCGGAAGTGACATAATGCGTTCCACTATGTGGTCCTTTTGCAAGCTGTGCCCGTGACTCCACTAGCACCAGGGACGCACCCTACTTCCGGCGGAAGTGATGCGTCTGCGTTCCACACGACTCCCAGCGGCAATGGGGGCATGTCTTGTGTGTTTTTGCGCGTTTTTGGAGGGTATTTAGCAGGGGCCGGTGAGGCTATTTCTCTGTCTCCAGTTTCCTGCCGTTTTGATGCTTGCTGTCATGCTGACTTTACTGACTAGACTGTACATTCCTTGACAAAGGTCCCGCTGAGGACCGAAACGTTGGAGATCGTTTTTGAAAACCACTTTGGAACTGTGAGATTACTTTATATTAAAATTTTCCAATTTTTTGATTTATTGATTCTGAAGTCTGGAGAGTGCTATCATTTTTTCACTATTGTGGAAAAAACCTGTATTGTACTATGGGCCCCACACCTTGCTGTGTGGGACTCTGATTGGCACCCCAGCCAATGGCTTTAGTTTATTTGTGAGAGTGCAGGATTATTTACGTATACATTGGGGGCACTGTAGGTTTCTGCATTGTCTCTTTCTCTGCACCCACTCCATTTATATTATTTGTATAGCAGGTACTTTGACGTGAGATTCATCACTCATTTGGGATATATACACATTGTGTGGCTGTGCATAGAGTTGTTTTCTGATTCAATATATGGTCTCATATCTGTGTTTACTTATTTACTATCATACCGCACTGGACAAGCCCAAAGACCATCCGAACTTGGAAGCTAAACAGTGCTGGGCCTGGTCAGTACCCGTCAGGGAGACCATGGGGAATACCAGGTGTAGTAAGTTTCATCTCTAAACCTAGCGACTGAATATTATTCGTTTGGTATGGCACATAGCCAGTTGGGCTTCCTTGATGACAACCTCCTTGCACGAGCTGAGCATGGTGTTGTCTCCCTCACGGACAATGATGCAGAAAAAGTCCTGTTGATCAATCAGATTTTGACACATTACCGGCCGAGACACGGATAGATTTGTACCACCAACATCTTAGACTAAAAAGGAGGGAGATAGACCTGACCCTACACGGACAATTTCTCTCCGAATATTTTCGGAAGAAACAGATACCCCGAGGCTTTAGGATTAATAACATCCCCACACTGGGTAGGAATAACCCCACCTTCTGCAGTCGCTGGTGTGGGGTCCTAAACATATTTCACCACTGATACCGGTATAGATAATGTGCAATTTCGGAAACCTTCTACATTTGATCCAGCCTCCTCCAATCCAAGTATTAAAACATTCACCCGTATGCTCGAACATGATGCTCTAACGCTTACCTCCAATAAGCGTTTTGACAATTTGACTCCGGCAGAACGCAAAGCACTAACATCACTGAGACATGATACGAGCATTGTGATTAGACCCGGGGAGCAGTGGTAGTGCAGGACTGGGTGGACTATAACGCAGAGATTATGAGGCAGTTGGCTGATGAGACAACCTATGTCTGTTTGTCTCACAACCCCATCCCAGAGATCAAAGCAACAGTAGACAACCTACTCGACAGTGCCATTAAAGAACGGTATATAGATTAGAACACGCATGATTTTCTTTCAGTTGAATTCCCGGTATGCCCAATCATTTACACCCTACCGAAGGTACATAAGACACTTACACAACCACCCGGTAGACCTATCATTTCAGCTAGGAACTCATTATTACAACCATTAGCCATCTATGTAGATACATTCCTCCAGCCCATAGTACAACAGGGTGATAGTTACCTACGAGATTCAACCGATTTGTTGCAAAAGCTCCTAGCCCTTCCTGATGGACTCGATGACACTCTACTTGCGACCATGGATGTCTGTTCCCTATATACGATCATCCCACATGAACAAGGCTTGCAGGCATTGACTAATGCCTGGCATCAACAACCACCTAATGGACCACCTGTACCGTTCCTATTGGATCTGACCAATCTAGTTCTCCAGCACAATCATTTCCTATATCAAGGGAAGTATTATCTGCAACGGAAGGGGACAGCGATGGGATCAAATTTAGCGCCGGCATACGCAAATATCTTCATGTCTGAATTTAAACAAAACCATATTCTACCCCAGTTTGGTGAACATATATTGTTCTATAAGAGATTCATCGACGATATCTTCCTTCTGTGGAAAGGGACGACTGAATCCTTTAACCTGATGATTGCCTCACTAAACGATTTGAATACACCGGTGAAATTCACATACCAGATTGATCCACATAACATTAGCTTTCTTGACATCTCAATTACCTTAGAGGGAGGACGAATCGGCACCAGTCTCTACAGAAAACCAACAGACAGAAATACCTTGTTACACCCTAGCAGCCAGCACCCGCCTGCCCTCAAGGATAATCTTCCAGTTTCACAATTTTTAAGAGTAATGCGAAATAACTCTGATAGAGACATCATGGAATCTCAAATATCTGAGATGATTTCCAGATTTTTGGAACGGGGTTACGGGAAAAAGAGTGTACTCAGATGCCTAATGAAGGCTAGGAACAAATTCGGTTCCAACACTACTGCCACACAGACCACACATGTACCGGAGCGGATGGTGTTCACCACTACATATGACAACTTCTCAAACAGACTAAAGGGGAGCATACGTAAGAATTGGCCAATCCTAGCCACAGATGATCGCCTAAAGTTGAAAAGAAGTTCTCCTCCTATGATGGCTTACCGAAGATCAGCAAATCTAAAGCAACTTTTGTTGAGACCCATGGCCAGTGATGAGGGACTACGGAGTACTACCTGGCTACATGAAAGACGCCCTGGATGCTTCAAGTGCACGGGTTGTACCGCTTGTAGGGCTATGTTGACTGGCCCATTTTTTCCTCACCCACACTCTGGTAAACCTATAGCCAGAAAATACAGGCTCCACTGTGCTATGGATCATTTGATCTATATCTTGACTTGCCCCTGCGGGCTCTATTACGTAGGTATGACTACGAGACGCTTCCGGGACCGTATGGCGAACCACAGGACATAGATACACCAGGCGATTGCCACGGAACAGCAACACTACTAGTGGCCAGACACTTTATGGCATTAAGACATCAGGTATCTGACCTAAGGTCTAAACTGATTGATTGGATCCCCCCACCCCCTAGGGGTGGTGATCGTGCCCTTGCACTAAGAAAGAGGGAGAGCCTGTGGATATATAAACTTGACACAATAGCCCCGAGGGGCATGAATGAAAACAACCCTCTGTCAATGTTTTTGAAATAATTATATTTATGTATTTTTCTTGCACTGCATGTCTTTATCCTATACGTTTGCATAGCCCACAATACTGCTGGTATTAATTTGTCACTATGTGACTTTGTGTAATGCTCATATTGAGCTACAATATTAGCTTAATTTTTGGTTCATGTATATCCCTCCTGAGTTGCTTCACCGACCTCTGCTATACCCTAACTGCACCTTAATTATGGCTAGTGTATTGCTGTGATAACGGGGATGCGATTCTCCCGAACGGTGGGACACACTATTAGTATTGATATGTGTTTGTCCCTTTACTTTACTGATCAAGTTTTCCACTGTGCGTTTGGCACCGGAGCCATTACAGGTAACCCCGCTATTTACCCTGATTACCATGGTGACCGTTTGGCACCGGAGCTACTACAGCTATTTATCCCGATTACCATGGTTACCGCTCACTTCCGGTATCACCGGAAGTGACGTAATGCGTTCCACTATGTGGTCCTTTTGCAAGCTGTGCCCGTGACTCCACTAGCACCAGGGACGCACCCTACTTCCGGCGGAAGTGATGCGTCTGCGTTCCACTGGTGCGTTCCACATGACTCCCAGCGGCGATGGGGGCATGTCTTGTGTGTTTTTGCGCGTTTTTGAAGGGTATTTAGCAGGGGCCGGTGAGGCTACTTCTCTGTCTCCAGTTTCCTGCCGTTTTGATGCTTGCTGTGATGCTGACTTTACTGACTAGACTGTACATTCCTTGACAAAGGTCCCGCTGAGGACCGAAACGTTGGAGATCGTTTTTGAAAACCACTTTGGAACTGTGAGATTACTTTATATTAAAATTTTCCAATTTTTTGATTTATTGATTCTGAAGTCTGGAGAGTGCTATCATTTTTTCACTATTGTGGAAAAAACCTGTATTGTACTATGGGCCCCACACCTTGCTGTGTGGGACTCTGATTGGCACCCCAGCCGATGGCTTTAGTTTATTTGTGAGAGTGCAGGATTATTTACGTATACATTGGGGGCACTGTAGGTTTCTGCATTGTCTCTTTCTCTGCACCCACTCCCTTTATATTATTTGTATAGCAGGTACTTTGACGTGAGATTCATCACTCATTTGGGATATATACACATTGTGTGGCTGTGCATAGAGTTTTTTTCTGATTCAATATATGGTCTCATATCTGTGTTTACTTATTTACTATCATACCGCACTGGACAAGCCCAAAGACCATCCGAACTTGGAAGCTAAACAGTGCTGGGCCTGGTCAGTACCCGTCAGGGAGACCATGGGGAATACCAGGTGTAGTAAGTTTCATCTCTAAACCTAGCGACTGAATATTATTCGTTTGGTATGGCACATAGCCAGTTGGGCTTCCTTGATGACAACCTCCTTGCACGAGCTGAGCATGGTGTTGTCTCCCTCACGGACGATGATGCAGAAAAAGTCCTGTTTGATCAATCAGATTTTGACACATTACCGGCCGAGACACTGATAGATTTGTACCACCAACATCTTAGACTAAAAAGGAGGGAGATAGACCTGACCCTACACGGACAATTTCTCTCCGAATATTTTCGGAAGAAACAGATACCCCGAGGCTTTAGGATTAATAACATCCCCACACTGGGTAGGAATAACCCCACCTTCTGCAGTCGCTGGTGTGGGGTCCTAAACAAATGCTCCCTAGACCTTATGCTCTTGGTAGTGGAGGAGGTTGGTATTGAATTAAAGAAAATTAAAACACAAATTGACACATTTAATGGAGCACATTTGTCAACTATCAGAAATGACAAAACCAACAACTTGGTAGAAAAACTACAGACACAGATAGATAATTATAAAAAGGAGATTACTGCATTTAAGCGCATCAAACTCACCACGGTCACCGCAGATTACCAAAACCACACGGTTTATAGATGGTTGATGGGTGACTCTAGGTCCAATAAACAACAAAGACCGTTTAGACAGCGACGCCAAGGACGTAGGCAACCTTATTCTCATGATACAGGCTCCTCTGCTTCTGCCTCGGATACAGATTTATCAGATAGTCGCCCAACACAGAGGCCTTTTTTAGAGCATACCGCCACCCCCAACCTCCCTCCGGCAACAAGCCACGGAGGCCGCACCCAAGGAAGGGGAGATACCTGGTGAAGATGCAGGGACAAAACTTGACCTAGTCTTTAACCTTTCTAATAAAACACTTGATGAAGCCACTTTAAAACTCCTCTCGAGGGGTCTCTCATTTGTACCTACAGCCCCCCACCGACAGTTTGACACCACAGTGGATGTCTATAAATTTGGACGTAAGCTCAGGCTACGTGAATATTTCGCCACTGATACCGGTGTAGATAATGTGCAATTTCGGAAACCTTCTACATTTGATCCAGCCTCCTCCAATCCAAGTATTAAAACATTCACCCGTATGCTCGAACATGATGCTCTAACGCTTACCTCCAATAAGCGTTTTGACAATTTGACTCCGGCAGAACGCAAAGCACTAACATCACTGAGACATGATACGAGCATTGTGATTAGACCCGCTGACAAAGGGGGAGCAGTGGTAGTGCAGGACTGGGTGGACTATAACGCAGAGATTATGAGGCAGTTGGCTGATGAGACAACCTATGTCTGTTTGTCTCACAACCCCATCCCAGAGATCATAGCAACAGTAGACTATCCTACTCGACAGTGCCATTAAAGAACGGTATATAGATTAGAACACGCATGATTTTCTTTCAGTTGAATTCCCGGTATGCCCAATCATTTACACCCTACCGAAGGTACATAAGACACTTACACAACCGCCCGGTAGACCTATCATTTCAGCTAGGAACTCATTATTACAACCATTAGCCATCTATGTAGATACATTCCTCCAGCCCATAGTACAACAGGGTGATAGTTACCTACGAGATTCAACCGATTTTTTGCAAAAGCTCCTAGCCCTTCCTGATGGACTCGATGACACTCTACTTGCGACCATGGATGTCTGTTCCCTATATACGATCATCCCACATGAACAAGGCTTGCAGGCATTGACTAATGCCTGGCATCAACAACCACCTAATGGACCACCTGTACCGTTCCTATTGGATCTGACCAATCTAGTTCTCCAGCACAATCATTTCCTATATCAAGGGAAGTATTATCTGCAACGGAAGGGGACAGCGATGGGATCGAATTTAGCGCCGGCATACGCAAATATCTTCATGTCTGAATTTGAACAAAACCATATTCTACCCCAGTTTGGTGAACATATATTGTTCTATAAGAGATTCATCTACGATATCTTCCTTCTGTGGAAAGGGACGACTGAATCCTTTAACCTGATGATTGCCTCACTAAACGATTTGAATACACCGGTGAAATTCACATACCAGATTGATCCACATAACATTAGCTTTCTTGACATCTCAATTACCTTAGAGGGAGGACGAATCGGCACCAGTCTCTACAGAAAACCAACAGACAGAAATACCTTGTTACACCCTAGCAGCCAGCACCCGCCTGCCCTCAAGGATAATCTTCCAGTTTCACAATTTTTAAGAGTAATGCGAAATAACTCTGATAGAGACATCATGGAATCTCAAATATCTGAGATGATTTCCAGATTTTTGGAACGGGGTTACGGGAAAAAGAATGTACTCAGATGCCTAATGAAGGCTAGGAACAAATTCGGTTCCAACACTACTGCCACACAGACCACACATGTACCGGAGCGGATGGTGTTCACCACTACATATGACAACTTCTCAAACAGACTAAAGGGGAGCATACGTAAGAATTGGCCAATCCTAGCCACAGATGATCGCCTAAAGTTGAAAAGAAGTTCTCCTCCTATGATGGCTTACCGAAGATCAGCAAATCTAAAGCAACTTTTGTTGAGACCCATGGCCAGTGATGAGGGACTACGGAGTACTACCTGGCTACATGAAAGACGCCCTGGATGCTTCAAGTGCACGGGTTGTACCGCTTGTAGGGCTATGTTGACTGGCCCATTTTTTCCTCACCCACACTCTGGTAAACCTATAGCCAGAAAATACAGGCTCCACTGTGCTATGGATCATTTGATCTATATCTTGACTTGCCCCTGCGGGCTCTATTACGTAGGTATGACTACGAGACGCTTCCGGGACCGTATGGCGAACCACAGGACATAGATACACCAGGCGATTGCCACGGAACAGCAACACTACTAGTGGCCAGACACTTTATGGCATTAAGACATCAGGTATCTGACCTAAGGTCTAAACTGATTGATTGGATCCCCCCACCCCCTAGGGGTGGTGATCGTGCCCTTGCACTAAGAAAGAGGGAGAGCCTGTGGATATATAAACTTGACACAATAGCCCCGAGGGGCATGAATGAAAACAACCCTCTGTCAATGTTTTTGAAATAATTATATTTATGTATTTTTCTTGCACTGCATGTCTTTATCCTATACGTTTGCATAGCCCACAATACTGCTGGTATTAATTTGTCACTATGTGACTTTGTGTAATGCTCATATTGAGCTACAATATTAGCTTAATTTTTGGTTCATGTATATCCCTCCTGAGTTGCTTCACCGACTTCTGCTATACCCTAACTGCACTTTAATTATGGCTAGTGTATTGCTGTGATAACGGGGATGCGATTCTCCCGAACGGTGGGACACACTATTAGTATTGATATGTGTTTGTCCCTTTACTTTACTGATCAAGTTTTCCACTGTGCGTTTGGCACCGGAGCCATTACAGGTAACCCCGCTATTTACCCTGATTACCATGGTGACCGTTTGGCACCGGAGCTACTACAGCTATTTATCCCGATTACCATGGTTACCGCTCACTTCCGGTATCACCGGAAGTGACATAATGCGTTCCACTATGTGGTCCTTTTGCAAGCTGTGCCCGTGACTCCACTAGCACCAGGGACGCACCCTACTTCCGGCGGAAGTGATGCGTCTGCGTTCCACTGGTGCGTTCCACACGACTCCCAGCGGCGATGGGGGCATGTCTTGTGTGTTTTTGCGCGTTTTTGAAGGGTATTTAGCAGGGGCCGGTGAGGCTACTTCTCTGTCTCCAGTTTCCTGCCGTTTTGATGCTTGCTGTGATGCTGACTTTACTGACTAGACTGTACATTCCTTGACAAAGGTCCCGCTGAGGACCGAAACGTTGGAGATCGTTTTTGAAAACCACTTTGGAACTGTGAGATTACTTTATATTAAAATTTTCCAATTTTTTGATTTATTGATTCTGAAGTCTGGAGAGTGCTATCATTTTTTCACTATTGTGGAAAAAACCTGTATTGTACTATGGGCCCCACACCTTGCTGTGTGGGACTCTGATTGGCACCCCAGCCGATGGCTTTAGTTTATTTGTGAGAGTGCAGGATTATTTACGTATACATTGGGGGCACTGTAGGTTTCTGCATTGTCTCTTTCTCTGCACCCACTCCTTTATATTATTTGTATAGCAGGTACTTTGACGTGAGATTCATCACTCATTTGGGATATATACACATTGTGTGGCTGTGCATAGAGTTTTTTTCTGATTCAATATATGGTCTCATATCTGTGTTTACTTATTTACTATCATACCGCACTGGACAAGCCCAAAGACCATCCGAACTTGGAAGCTAAACAGTGCTGGGCCTGGTCAGTACCCGTCAGGGAGACCATGGGGAATACCAGGTGTAGTAAGTTTCATCTCTAAACCTAGCGACTGAATATTATTCGTTTGGTATGGCACATAGCCAGTTGGGCTTCCTTGATGACAACCTCTTTGCACGAGCTGAGCATGGTGTTGTCTCCCTCACGGACGATGATGCAGAAAAAGTCCTGTTTGATCAATCAGATTTTGACACATTACCGGCCGAGACACCGATAGATTTGTACCACCAACATCTTAGACTAAAAAGGAGGGAGATAGACCTGACCCTACACGGACAATTTCTCTCCGAATATTTTCGGAAGAAACAGATACCCCGAGGCTTTAGGATTAATAACATCCCCACACTGGGTAGGAATAACCCCACCTTCTGCAGTCGCTGGTGTGGGGTCCTAAACAAATGCTCCCTAGACCTTATGCTCTTGGTAGTGGAGGAGGTTGGTATTGAATTAAAGAAAATTAAAACACAAATTGACACATTTAATGGAGCACATTTGTCAACTATCAGAAATGACAAAACCAACAACTTGGTAGAAAAACTACAGACACAGATAGATAATTATAAAAAGGAGATTACTGCATTTAAGCGCATCAAACTCACCACGGTCACCGCAGATTACCAAAACCACACGGTTTATAGATGGTTGATGGGTGACTCTAGGTCCAATAAACAACAAAGACCGTTTAGACAGCGACGCCAAGGACGTAGGCAACCTTATTCTCATGATACAGGCTCCTCTGCTTCCGCCTCGGATACAGATTTATCAGATAGTCGCCCAACACAGAGGCCTTTTTTAGAGCATACCGCCACCCTCAACCTCCCTCCGGCAACAAGCCACGGAGGCCGCACCCAAGGAAGGGGAGATACCTGGTGAAGATGCAGGGACAAAACTTGACCTAGTCTTTAACCTTTCTAATAAAACACTTGATGAAGCCACTTTAAAACTACTCTCGAGGGGTCTCTCATTTGTACCTACAGCCCCCCACCGACAGTTTGACACCACAGTGGATGTCTATAAATTTGGACGTAAGCTCAGGCTACGTGAATATTTCGCCACTGATACCGGTATAGATAATGTGCAATTTCGGAAACCTTCTACATTTGATCCAGCCTCCTCCAATCCAAGTATTAAAACATTCACCCGTATGCTCGAACATGATGCTCTAACGCTTACCTCCAATAAGCGTTTTGACAATTTGACTCCGGCAGAACGCAAAGCACTAACATCACTGAGACATGATACGAGCATTGTGATTAGACCCGCTGACAAAGGGGGAGCAGTGGTAGTGCAGGACTGGGTGGACTATAACGCAGAGATTATGAGGCAGTTGGCTGATGAGACAACCTATGTCTGTTTGTCTCACAACCCCATCCCAGAGATCATAGCAACAGTAGACTATCCTACTTGACAGTGCCATTAAAGAACGGTATATAGATTAGAACACGCATGATTTTCTTTCAGTTGAATTCCCGGTATGCCCAATCATTTACACCCTACCGAAGGTACATAAGACACTTACACAACCGCCCGGTAGACCTATCATTTCAGCTAGGAACTCATTATTACAACCATTAGCCATCTATGTAGATACATTCCTCCAGCCCATAGTACAACAGGGTGATAATTACCTACGAGATTCAACCGATTTTTTGCAAAAGCTCCTAGCCCTTCCTGATGGACTCGATGACACTCTACTTGCGACCATGGATGTCTGTTCCCTATATACGATCATCCCACATGAACAAGGCTTGCAGGCATTGACTAATGCCTGGCATCAACAACCACCTAATGGACCACCTGTACCGTTCCTATTGGATCTGACCAATCTAGTTCTCCAGCACAATCATTTCCTATATCAAGGGAAGTATTATCTGCAACGGAAGGGGACAGCGATGGGATCGAATTTAGCGCCGGCATACGCAAATATCTTCATGTCTGAATTTGAACAAAACCATATTCTACCCCAGTTTGGTGAACATATATTGTTCTATAAGAGATTCATCGACGATATCTTCCTTCTGTGGAAAGGGACGACTGAATCCTTTAACCTGATGATTGCCTCACTAAACGATTTGAATACACCGGTGAAATTCACATACCAGATTTATCCACATAACATTAGCTTTCTTGACATCTCAATTACCTTAGAGGGAGGACAAATCGGCACCAGTCTCTACAGAAAACCAACAGACAGAAATACCTTGTTACACCCTAGCAGCCAGCACCCGCCTGCCCTCAAGGATAATCTTCCAGTTTCACAATTTTTAAGAGTAATGCGAAATAACTCTGATAGAGACATCATGGAATCTCAAATATCTGAGATGATTTCCAGATTTTTGGAACGGGGTTACGGGAAAAAGAATGTACTCAGATGCCTAATGAAGGCTAGGAACAAATTCGGTTTCAACACTACTGCCACACAGACCACACATGTACCGGAGCGGATGGTGTTCACCACTACATATGACAATTTCTCAAACAGACTAAAGGGGAGCATACGTAAGAATTGGCCAATCCTAGCCACAGATGATCGCCTAAAGTTGAAAAGAAGTTCTCCTCCTATGATGGCTTACCGAAGATCAGCAAATCTAAAGCAACTTTTGTTGAGACCCATGGCCAGTGATGAGGGACTACGGAGTACTACCTGGCTACATGAAAGACGCCCTGGATGCTTCAAGTGCACGGGTTGTACCGCTTGTAGGGCTATGTTGACTGGCCCATTTTTTCCTCACCCACACTCTGATAAACCTATAGCCATAAAATACAGGCTCCACTGTGCTATGGATCATTTGATCTATATCTTGACTTGCCCCTGCGGGCTCTATTACGTAGGTATGACTACGAGACGCTTCCGGGACAGTATGGCGAACCACAGGACATAGATACACCAGGCAATTGCCACGGGGACAGCAACACTACTAGTGGCCAGACACTTTATGGCATTAAGACATCAGGTATATGACATAAGGTCTAAACTGATTGATTGGATCCCCCCACCCCCTAGGGGTGGTGATCGTGCCCTTGCACTAAGAAAGAGGGAGAGCCTGTGGATATATAAACTTGACACAATAGCCCCGAGGGGCATGAATGAAAACAACCCTCTGTCAATGTTTTTGAAATAATTATATTGATGTATTTTTCTTGCACTGCATGTCTTTATCCTATACGTTTGCATAGCCCACAATACTGCTGGTATTAATTTGTCACTATGTGACTTTGTGTAATGCTCATATTGAGCTACAATATTAGCTTAATTTTTGGTTCATGTATATCCCTCCTGAGTTGCTTCACCGACCTCTGCTATACCCTAACTGCACTTTAATTATGGCTAGTGTATTGCTGTGATAACGGGGATGCGATTCTCCCGAACGGTGGGACACACTATTAGTATTGATATGTGTTTGTCCCTTTACTTTACTGATCAAGTTTTCCACTGTGCGTTTGGCACCGGAGCCATTACAGGTAACCCCGCTATTTACCCTGATTACCATGGTGACCGTTTGGCACCGGAGCTACTACAGCTATTTATCCCGATTACCGTGGTTACCGCTCACTTCCGGTATCACCGGAAGTGACATAATGCGTTCCACTATGTGGTCCTTTTGCAAGCTGTGCCCGTGACTCCACTAGCACCAGGGACGCACCCTACTTCCGGCGGAAGTGATGCGTCTGCGTTCCACTAGTGCGTTCCACACGACTCCCAGCGGCGATGGGGGCGTGTCTTGTGTGTTTTTGCGCGTTTTTGAAGGGTATTTAGCAGGGGCCGGTGAGGCTATTTCTCTGTCTCCAGTTTCCTGCCGTTTTGATGCTTGCTGTGATGCTGACTTTACTGACTAGACTGTACATTCCTTGACAAAGGTCCCGCTGAGGACCGAAACGTTGGAGATCGTTTTTGAAAACCACTTTGGAACTGTGAGATTACTTTATATTAAAATTTTCCAATTTTTTGATTTATTGATTCTGAAGTCTGGAGAGTGCTATCATTTTTTCACTATTGTGGAAAAAACCTGTATTGTACTATGGGCCCCACACCTTGCTGTGTGGGACTCTGATTGGCACCCCAGCCGATGGCTTTAGTTTATTTGTGAGAGTGCAGGATTATTTACGTATACATTGGGGGCACTGTAGGTTTCTGCATTGTCTCTTTCTCTGCACCCACTCCCTTTATATTATTTGTATAGCAGGTACTTTGACGTGAGATTCATCACTCATTTGGGATATATACACATTGTGTGGCTGTGCATAGAGTTTTTTTCTGATTCAATATATGGTCTCATATCTGTGTTTACTTATTTACTATCATACCGCACTGGACAAGCCCAAAGACCATCCGAACTTGGAAGCTAAACAGTGCTGGGCCTGGTCAGTACCCGTCAGGGAGACCATGGGGAATACCAGGTGTAGTAAGTTTCATCTCTAAACCTAGCGACTGAATATTATTCGTTTGGTATGGCACATAGCCAGTTGGGCTTCCTTGATGACAACCTCCTTGCACGAGCTGAGCATGGTGTTGTCTCCCTCACGGACGATGATGCAGAAAAAGTCCTGTTTGATCAATCAGATTTTGACACATTACCGGCCGAGACACTGATAGATTTGTACCACCAACATCTTAGACTAAAAAGGAGGGAGATAGACCTGACCCTACACGGACAATTTCTCTCCGAATATTTTCGGAAGAAACAGATACCCCGAGGCTTTAGGATTAATAACATCCCCACACTGGGTAGGAATAACCCCACCTTCTGCAGTCGCTGGTGTGGGGTCCTAAACAAATGCTCCCTAGACCTTATGCTCTTGGTAGTGGAGGAGGTTGGTATTGAATTAAAGAAAATTAAAACACAAATTGACACATTTAATGGAGCACATTTGTCAACTATCAGAAATGACAAAACCAACAACTTGGTAGAAAAACTACAGACACAGATAGATAATTATAAAAAGGAGATTACTGCATTTAAGCGCAGCAAACTCACCACGGTCACCGCAGATTACCAAAACCACACGGTTTATAGATGGTTGATGGGTGACTCTAGGTCCAATAAACAACAAAGACCGTTTAGACAGCGACGCCAAGGACGTAGGCAACCTTATTCTCATGATACAGGCTCCTCTGCTTCCGCCTCGGATACAGATTTATCAGATAGTCGCCCAACACAGAGGCCTTCTTTAGAGCATACCGCCACCCCCAACCTCCCTCCGGCAACAAGCCACGGAGGCCGCACCCAAGGAAGGGGAGATACCTGGTGAAGATGCAGGGACAAAACTTGACCTAGTCTTTAACCTTTCTAATAAAACACTTGATGAAGCCACTTTAAAACTCCTCTCGAGGGGTCTCTCATTTGTACCTACAGCCCCCCACCGACAGTTTGACACCACAGTGGATGTCTATAAATTTGGACGTAAGCTCAGGCTACGTGAATATTTCGCCACTGATACCGGTATAGATAATGTGCAATTTCGGAAACCTTCTACATTTGATCCAGCCTCCTCCAATCCAAGTATTAAAACATTCACCCGTATGCTCGAACATGATGCTCTAACGCTTACCTCCAATAAGCGTTTTGACAATTTGACTCCGGCAGAACGCAAAGCACTAACATCACTGAGACATGATACGAGCATTGTGATTAGACCCGCTGACAAAGGGGGAGCAGTGGTAGTGCAGGACTGGGTGGACTATAACGCAGAGATTATGAGGCAGTTGGCTGATGAGACAACCTATGTCTGTTTGTCTCACAACCCCATCCCAGAGATCATAGCAACAGTAGACTATCCTACTCGACAGTGCCATTAAAGAACGGTATATAGATTAGAACACGCATGATTTTCTTTCAGTTGAATTCCCGGTATGCCCAATCATTTACACCCTACCGAAGGTACATAAGACACTTACACAACCGCCCGGTAGACCTATCATTTCAGCTAGGAACTCATTATTACAACCATTAGCCATCTATGTAGATACATTCCTCCAGCCCATAGTACAACAGGGTGATAGTTACCTACGAGATTCAACCGATTTTTTGCAAAAGCTCCTAGCCCTTCCTGATGGACTCGATGACACTCTACTTGCGACCATGGATGTCTGTTCCCTATATACGATCATCCCACATGAACAAGGCTTGCAGGCATTGACTAATGCCTGGCATCAACAACCACCTAATGGACCACCTGTACCGTTCCTATTGGATCTGACCAATCTAGTTCTCCAGCACAATCATTTCCTATATCAAGGGAAGTATTATCTGCAACGGAAGGGGACAGCGATGGGATCGAATTTAGCGCCGGCATACGCAAATATCTTCATGTCTGAATTTGAACAAAACCATATTCTACCCCAGTTTGGTGAACATATATTGTTCTATAAGAGATTCATCTACGATATCTTCCTTCTGTGGAAAGGGACGACTGAATCCTTTAACCTGATGATTGCCTCACTAAACGATTTGAATACACCGGTGAAATTCACATACCAGATTGATCCACATAACATTAGCTTTCTTGACATCTCAATTACCTTAGAGGGAGGACGAATCGGCACCAGTCTCTACAGAAAACCAACAGACAGAAATACCTTGTTACACCCTAGCAGCCAGCACCCGCCTGCCCTCAAGGATAATCTTCCAGTTTCACAATTTTTAAGAGTAATGCGAAATAACTCTGATAGAGACATCATGGAATCTCAAATATCTGAGATGATTTCCAGATTTTTGGAACGGGGTTACGGGAAAAAGAATATACTCAGATGCCTAATGAAGGCTAGGAACAAATTCGGTTCCAACACTACTGCCACACAGACCACACATGTACCGGAGCGGATGGTGTTCACCACTACATATGACAACTTCTCAAACAGACTAAAGGGGAGCATACGTAAGAATTGGCCAATCCTAGCCACAGATGATCGCCTAAAGTTGAAAAGAAGTTCTCCTCCTATGATGGCTTACCGAAGATCAGCAAATCTAAAGCAACTTTTGTTGAGACCCATGGCCAGTGATGAGGGACTACGGAGTACTACCTGGCTACATGAAAGACGCCCTGGATGCTTCAAGTGCACGGGTTGTACCGCTTGTAGGGCTATGTTGACTGGCCCATTTTTTCCTCACCCACACTCTGGTAAACCTATAGCCAGAAAATACAGGCTCCACTGTGCTATGGATCATTTGATCTATATCTTGACTTGCCCCTGCGGGCTCTATTACGTAGGTATGACTACGAGACGCTTCCGGGACCGTATGGCGAACCACAGGACATAGATACACCAGGCGATTGCCACGGAACAGCAACACTACTAGTGGCCAGACACTTTATGGCATTAAGACATCAGGTATCTGACCTAAGGTCTAAACTGATTGATTGGATCCCCCCACCCCCTAGGGGTGGTGATCGTGCCCTTGCACTAAGAAAGAGGGAGAGCCTGTGGATATATAAACTTGACACAATAGCCCCGAGGGGCATGAATGAAAACAACCCTCTGTCAATGTTTTTGAAATAATTATATTGATGTATTTTTCTTGCACTGCATGTCTTTATCCTATACGTTTGCATAGCCCACAATACTGCTGGTATTAATTTGTCACTATGTGACTTTGTGTAATGCTCATATTGAGCTACAATATTAGCTTAATTTTTGGTTCATGTATATCCCTCCTGAGTTGCTTCACCGACCTCTGCTATACCCTAACTGCACTTTAATTATGGCTAGTGTATTGCTGTGATAACGGGGATGCGATTCTCACGAATGGTGGGACACACTATTAGTATTGATATGTGTTTGTCCCTTTACTTTACTGATCAAGTTTTCCACTGTGCGTTTGGCACCGGAGCCATTACAGGTAACCCCGCTATTTACCCTGATTACCATGGTGACCGTTTGGCACCGGAGCTACTACAGCTATTTATCCCGATTACCATGGTTACCGCTCACTTCCGGTATCACCGGAAGTGACATAATGCGTTCCACTATGTGGTCCTTTTGCAAGCTGTGCCCGTGACTCCACTAGCACCAGGGACGCACCCTACTTCCGGCGGAAGTGATGCGTCTGCGTTCCACTGGTGCATTCCACACGACTCCCAGCGGCGATGGGGCATGTCTTGTGTGTTTTTGCGCGTTTTTGAAGGGTATTTAGCAGGGGCCGGTGAGGCTACTTCTCTGTCTCCAGTTTCCTGCCGTTTTGATGCTTGCTGTGATGCTGACTTTACTGACTAGACTGTAAATTCCTTGACAAAGGTCCCGCTGAGGACCGAAACGTTGGAGATCGTTTTTGAAAACCACTTTGGAACTGTGAGATTACTTTATATTAAAATTTTCCAATTTTTTGATTTATTGATTCTGAAGTCTGGAGAGTGCTATCATTTTTTCACTATTGTGGAAAAAACCTGTATTGTACTATGGGCCCCACACCTTGCTGTGTGGGACTCTGATTGGCACCCCAGCCGATGGCTTTAGTTTATTTGTGAGAGTGCAGGATTATTTACGTATACATTGGGGGCACTGTAGGTTTCTGCATTGTCTCTTTCTCTGCACCCACTCCCTTTATATTATTTGTATAGCAGGTACTTTGACGTGAGATTCATCACTCATTTGGGATATATACACATTGTGTGGCTGTGCATAGAGTTGTTTTCTGATTCAATATATGGTCTCATATCTGTGTTTACTTATTTACTATCATACCGCACTGGACAAGCCCAAAGACCATCCGAACTTGGAAGCTAAACAGTGCTGGGCCTGGTCAGTACCCGTCAGGGAGACCATGGGGAATACCAGGTGTAGTAAGTTTCATCTCTAAACCTAGCGACTGAATATTATTCGTTTGGTATGGCACATAGCCAGTTGGGCTTCCTTGATGACAACCTCCTTGCACGAGCTGAGCATGGTGTTGTCTCCCTCACGGACGATGATGCAGAAAAAGTCCTGTTTGATCAATCAGATTTTGACACATTACCGGCCGAGACACCGATAGATTTGTACCACCAACATCTTAGACTAAAAAGGAGGGAGATAGACCTGACCCTACACGGACAATTTCTCTCCGAATATTTTCGGAAGAAACAGATACCCCGAGGCTTTAGGATTAATAACATCCCCACACTGGGTAGGAATAACCCCACCTTCTGCAGTCGCTGGTGTGGGGTCCTAAACAAATGCTCCCTAGACCTTATGCTCTTGGTAGTGGAGGAGGTTGGTATTGAATTAAAGAAAATTAAAACACAAATTGACACATTTAATGGAGCACATTTGTCAACTATCAGAAATGACAAAACCAACAACTTGGTAGAAAAACTACAGACACAGATAGATAATTATAAAAAGGAGATTACTGCATTTAAGCGCAGCAAACTCACCACGGTCACCGCAGATTACCAAAACCACACGGTTTATAGATGGTTGATGGGTGACTCTAGGTCCAATAAACAACAAAGACCGTTTAGACAGCGACGCCAAGGACGTAGGCAACCTTATTCTCATGATACAGGCTCCTCTGCTTCCGCCTCGGATACAGATTTATCAGATAGTCGCCCAACACAGAGGCCTTTTTTAGAGCATACCGCCACCCTCAACCTCCCTCCGGCAACAAGCCACGGAGGCCGCACCCAAGGAAGGGGAGATACCTGGTGAAGATGCAGGGACAAAACTTGACCTAGTCTTTAACCTTTCTAATAAAACACTTGATGAAGCCACTTTAAAACTCCTCTCGAGGGGTCTCTCATTTGTACCTACAGCCCCCCACCGACAGTTTGACACCACAGTGGATGTCTATAAATTTGGACGTAAGCTCAGGCTACGTGAATATTTCGCCACTGATACCGGTATAGATAATGTGCAATTTCGGAAACCTTCTACATTTGATCCAGCCTCCTCCAATCCAAGTATTAAAACATTCACCCGTATGCTCGAACATGATGCTCTAACGCTTACCTCCAATAAGCGTTTTGACAATTTGACTCCGGCAGAACGCAAAGCACTAACATCACTGAGACATGATACGAGCATTGTGATTAGACCCGCTGACAAAGGGGGAGCAGTGGTAGTGCAGGACTGGGTGGACTATAACGCAGAGAATATGAGGCAGTTGGCTGATGAGACAACCTATGTCTTTTTGTCTCACAACCCCATCCCAGAGATCATAGCAACAGTAGACTATCCTACTCGACAGTGCCATTAAAGAACGGTATATAGATTAGAACACGCATGATTTTCTTTCAGTTGAATTCCCGGTATGCCCAATCATTTACACCCTACCGAAGGTACATAAGACACTTACACAACCGCCCGGTAGACCTATCATTTCAGCTAGGAACTCATTATTACAACCATTAGCCATCTATGTAGATACATTCCTCCAGCCCATAGTACAACAGGGTGATAATTACCTACGAGATTCAACCGATTTTTTGCAAAAGCTCCTAGCCCTTCCTGATGGACTCGATGACACTCTACTTGCAACCATGGATGTCTGTTCCCTATATACGATCATCCCACATGAACAAGGCTTGCAGGCATTGACTAATGCCTGGCATCAACAACCACCTAATGGACCACCTGTACCGTTCCTATTGGATCTGACCAATCTAGTTCTCCAGCACAATCATTTCCTATATCAAGGGAAGTATTATCTGCAACGGAAGGGGACAGCGATGGGATCGAATTTAGCGCCGGCATACGCAAATATCTTCATGTCTGAATTTGAACAAAACCATATTCTACCCCAGTTTGGTGAACATATATTGTTCTATAAGAGATTCATCGACGATATCTTCCTTCTGTGGAAAGGGACGACTGAATCCTTTAACCTGATGATTGCCTCACTAAACGATTTGAATACACCGGTGAAATTCACATACCAGATTTATCCACATAACATTAGCTTTCTTGACATCTCAATTACCTTAGAGGGAGGACGAATCGGCACCAGTCTCTACAGAAAACCAACAGACAGAAATACCTTGTTACACCCTAGCAGCCAGCACCCGCCTGCCCTCAAGGATAATCTTCCAGTTTCACAATTTTTAAGAGTAATGCGAAATAACTCTGATAGAGACATCATGGAATCTCAAATATCTGAGATGATTTCCAGATTTTTGGAACGGGGTTACGGGAAAAAGAATGTACTCAGATGCCTAATGAAGGCTAGGAACAAATTCGGTTTCAACACTACTGCCACACAGACCACACATGTACCGGAGCGGATGGTGTTCACCACTACATATGACAACTTCTCAAACAGACTAAAGGGGAGCATACGTAAGAATTGGCCAATCCTAGCCACAGATGATCGCCTAAAGTTGAAAAGAAGTTCTCCTCCTATGATGGCTTACCGAAGATCAGCAAATCTAAAGCAACTTTTGTTGAGACCCATGGCCAGTGATGAGGGACTACGGAGTACTACCTGGCTACATGAAAGACGCCCTGGATGCTTCAAGTGCACGGGTTGTACCGCTTGTAGGGCTATGTTGACTGGCCCATTTTTTCCTCACCCACACTCTGATAAACCTATAGCCATAAAATACAGGCTCCACTGTGCTATGGATCATTTGATCTATATCTTGACTTGCCCCTGCAGGCTCTATTACGTAGGTATGACTACGAGACGCTTCCGGGACAGTATGGCGAACCACAGGACATAGATACACCAGGCAATTGCCACGGGGACAGCAACACTACTAGTGGCCAGACACTTTATGGCATTAAGACATCAGGTATATGACATAAGGTCTAAACTGATTGATTGGATCCCCCCACCCCCTAGGGGTGGTGATCGTGCCCTTGCACTAAGAAAGAGGGAGAGCCTGTGGATATATAAACTTGACACAATAGCCCCGAGGGGCATGAATGAAAACAACCCTCTGTCAATGTTTTTGAAATAATTATATTGATGTATTTTTCTTGCACTGCATGTCTTTATCCTATACGTTTGCATAGCCCACAATACTGCTGGTATTAATTTGTCACTATGTGTAATGCTCATATTGAACTACAATATTAGCTTAATTTTTGGTTCATGTATATCCCTCCTGAGTTGCTTCACCGACCTCTGCTATACCCTAACTGCACTTTAATTATGGCTAGTGTATTGCTGTGATAACGGGGATGCGATTCTCCCGAACGGTGGGACACACTATTAGTATTGATATGTGTTTGTCCCTTTACTTTACTGATCAAGTTTTCCACTGTGCATTTGGCACCGGAGTCATTACAGGTAACCCCGCTATTTACCCTGATTACCATGGTGACCGTTTGGCACCGGAGCTACTACAGCTATTTATAACGATTACCATGGTTACCGCTCACTTCCGGTATCACCGGAAGTGACATAATGCGTTCCACTATGTGGTCCTTTTGCAAGCTGTGCCCGTGACTCCACTAGCACCAGGGACGCACCCTACTTCCGGCGGAAGTGATGCGTCTGCGTTCCACTGGTGCGTTCCACACGACTCCCAGCGGCGATGGGGGCGTGTCTTGTGTGTTTTTGCGCATTTTTGAAGGGTATTTAGCTGGGGCCGGTGAGGCTATTTCTCTGTCTCCAGTTTCCTGCCGTTTTGATGCTTGCTGTGATGCTGACTTTACTGACTAGACTGTACATTCCTTGACAAAGGTCCCGCTGAGGACCGAAACGTTGGAGATCGTTTTTGAAAACCACTTTGGAACTGTGAGATTACTTTATATTAAAATGTTCCAATTTTTTTATTTATTGATTCTGAAATCTGGAGAGTGCTATCATTTTTTCACTATTGTGGAAAAAACCTGTATTGTACTATGGGCCCCACACCTTGCTGTGTGGGACTCTGATTGGCACCCCAGCCGATGGCTTTAGTTTATTTGTGAGAGTGCAGGATTATTTACGTATACATTGGGGGCACTGTAGGTTTCTGCATTGTCTCTTTCTCTGCACACACTCCCTTTATATTATTTGTATAGCAGGTACTTTGACGTGAGATTCATCACTCATTTGGGATATATACACATTGTGTGGCTGTGCATAGAGTTGTTTTCTGATTCAATATATGGTCTCATATCTGTGTTTACTTATTTACTATCATACCGCACTGGACAAGCCCAAAGACCATCCGAACTTGGAAGCTAAACAGTGCTGGGCCTGGTCAGTACCCGTCAGGGAGACCATGGGGAATACCAGGTGTAGTAAGTTTCATCTCTAAACCTAGCGACTGAATATTATTCGTTTGGTATGGCACATAGCCAGTTGGGCTTCCTTGATGACAACCTCCTTGCACGAGCTGAGCATGGTGTTGTCTCCCTCACGGACGATGATGCAGAAAAAGTCCTGTTTGATCAATCAGATTTTGACACATTACCGGCCGAGACACCGATAGATTTGTACCACCAACATCTTAGACTAAAAAGGAGGGAGATAGACCTGACCCTACACGGACAATTTCTCTCCGAATATTTTCGGAAGAAACAGATACCCCGAGGCTTTAGGATTAATAACATCCCCACACTGGGTAGGAATAACCCCACCTTCTGCAGTCGCTGGTGTGGGGTCCTAAACAAATGCTCCCTAGACCTTATGCTCTTGGTAGTGGAGGAGGTTGGTGTTGAATTAAAGAAAATTAAAACACAAATTGACACATTTAATGGAGCACATTTGTCAACTATCAGAAATGACAAAACCAACAACTTGGTAGAAAAACTACAGACACAGATAGATAATTCTAAAAAGGAGATTACTGCATTTAAGCGCAGCAAACTCACCCTGGTCACCGCAGATTACCAAAACCACACGGTTTATAGATGGTTGATGGGTGACTCTAGGTCCAATAAACAACAAAGACCGTTTAGACAGCGACGCCAAGGATGTAGGCAACCTTATTCTCATGATACAGGCTCCTCTGCTTCCGCCTCGGATACAGATTTATCAGATAGTCGCCCAACACAGAGGCCTTTTTTAGAGCATACCACCACCCCCAACCTCCCTCTGGCAACAAGCCATGGAGGCCGCACCCAAGGAAGGGGAGATACCTGGCGAAGATGCAGGGACAAAACTGTGACCTAGTCTTTAACCTTTCTAATAAAACACTTGATGGAGCCACTTTAAAACTCCTCTCGAGGGGTCTCTCATTTGTACCTACAGCCCCCCACTGACAGTTTGACACCACAGTGGATGTCTATAAATTTGGACGTAAGCTCAGGCTACGTGAATATTTCGCCACTGATACTGGTATAGATAATGTGCAATTTCGGAAACCTTCTACATTTGATCCAGCCTCCTCCAATCCAAGTATTAAAACATTCACCCGTATGCTCGAACATGATGCTCTAACGCTTACCTCCAATAAGCGTTTTGACAATTTGACTCCGGCAGAACGCAAAGCACTAACATCACTGAGACATGATACGAGCATTGTGATTAGACCCGCTGACAAAGGGAGAGCAGTGGTAGTGCAGGACTGGGTGGACTATAACGCAGAGATTATGAGGCAGTTGGCTGATGAGACAACCTATGTCTGTTTGTCTCACAACCCCATCCCAGAGATCAAAGCAACAGTAGACAACCTACTCGACAGTGCCATTAAAGAATGGTATATAGATTAGAACACGCAAGATTTTCTTTCAGTTGAATTCCCGGTATGCCCAATCATTTACACCCTACCGAAGGTACATAAGACACTTACACAACCGCCCGGTAGACATATCATTTCACCTAGGAATTCATTATTACAACCATTAGCCATCTATGTAGATACATTCCTCCAGCCCATAGTACAACAGGGTGATAGTTACCTACGAGATTCAACCGATTTTTTGCAAAAGCTCCTAGCCCTTCCTGATGGACTCGATGACACTCTACTTGCGACCATGGATGCTTGTTCCCTATATACGATCATCCCACATGAACAAGGCTTGCAGGCATTGACTAATGCCTGGCATCAACAACCACCTAATGGACCACCTGTACCGTTCCTATTGGATCTGACCAATCTAGTTCTCCAGCACAATCATTTCCTATATCAAGGGAAGTATTATCTGCAACAGAAGGGGACAGCGATGGGATCGAATTTAGCGCCGGCATACGCAAATATCTTCATGTCTGAATTTGAACAAAACCATATTCTACCCCAGTTTGGTGAACATATATTGTTCTATAAGAGATTCATCGACAATATCTTCCTTCTGTGGGAAGGGACGACTGAATCCTTTAACCTGATGATTGCCTCACTAAACGATTTGAATACACCGGTGAAATTCACATACCAGATTGATCCACATAACATTAGCTTTCTTGACATCTCAATTACCTTAGAGGGAGGACGAATCGGCACCAGTCTCTACAGAAAACCAACGGACAGAAATACCTTGTTACACCCTAGCAGCCAGCACCCGCCTGCCCTCAAGGATAATCTTCCAGTTTCACAATTTTTAAGAGTAATGCGAAATAACTCTGATAGAGACATCATGGAATCTCAAATATCTGAGATGATTTCCAGATTTTTGGAATGGGGTTACGGGAAAAAGAATGTACTCAGATGCCTAATGAAGGCTTGGAACAAATTCGGTTCCAACACTACTGCCACACAGACCACACATGTACCGGAGCGGATGGTGTTCACCACTACATATGACAACTTCTCAAACAGACTAAAGGGGAGCATACGTAAGAATTGGCCAATCCTAGCCACAGATGATCGCCTAAAGTTGAAAAGAAGTTCTCCTCCTATGATGGCTTACCGAAGATCAGCAAATCTAAAGCAACTTTTGTTGAGACCCATGGCCAGTGATGAGGGACTACGGAGTACTACATGGCTACATGAAAGACGCCCTGGATGCTTCAAGTGCACGGGTTGTACCGCTTGTAGGGCTATGTTGACTGGCCCATTTTTTCCTCACCCACACTCTGGTAAACCTATAGCCATAAAATACAGGCTCCACTATGCTATGGATCATTTGATCTATATCTTGACTTGCCCCTGCGGGCTCTATTACGTAGGTATGACTACGAGATGCTTCCGGGACCGTATGGCGAACCACAGGACATAGATACACCAGGCGATTGCCACGGGGACAGCAACACTACTTGTGGCGAGACACTTTATGGCATTAAGACATCAGGTATCTGACCTAAGGTCTAAACTGGTGGTGATCGTGCCCTTGCACTAAGAAAGAGGGAGAGCCTGTGGATATATAAACTTGACACAATAGCCCCGAGGGGCATGAATGAAAACAACCCTCTGTCAATGTTTTTGAAATAATTATATTTATGTATTTTTCTTGCACTGCATGTCTTTATCCTATACGTTTGCATAGCCCACAATACTGCTGGTATTAATTTGTCACTATGTGACTTTGTGTAATGCTCATATTGAGCTACAATATTAGCTTAATTTTTGGTTCATGTATATCCTTCCTGAGTTGCTTCACCGACTTCTGCTATACCCTAACTGCACCTTAATTATGGCTAGTGTATTGCTGTGATAACGGGGATGCGATTCTCCCGAACGGTGGGACACACTATTAGTATTGATATGTGTTTGTCCCTTTACATTACTGATCAAGTTTTCCACTGTGCGTTTGGCACCGGAGCCATTACAGGTAACCCCGCTATTTACCCTGATTACCATGGTGACCGTTTGGCACCGGAGCTACTACAGCTATTTATCCCGATTACCATGGTTACCGCTCACTTCCGGTATCACCGGAAGTGACATAATGCGTTCCACTATGTGGTCCTTTTGCAAGCTGTGCCTGTGACTCCACTAGCACCAGGGACGCACCCTACTTCCGGCGGAAGTGATGCGTCTGCGTTCCACTGGTGCATTCCACACGACTCCCAGCGGCGATGGGGGCGTGTCTTGTGTGTTTTTGCGCGTTTTTGAAGGGTATTTAGCAGGGGCCGGTGAGGCTATTTCTCTGTCTCCAGTTTCCTGCCGTTTTGATGCTTGCTGTGATGCTGACTTTACTGACTAGACTGTATATTCCTTGACAAAGGTCCCGCTGAGGACCGAAACGTTGGAGATCGTTTTTGAAAACCACTTTGGAACTGTGAGATTACTTTATATTAAAATTTTCCAATTTTTTGATTTATTGATTCTGAAGTCTGGAGAGTGCTATCATTTTTTCACTATTGTGGAAAAAACCTGTATTGTACTATGGGCCCCACACCTTGCTGTGTGGGACTCTGATTGGCACCCCAGCCGATGGCTTTAGTTTATTTGTGAGAGTGCACGATTATTTACGTATACATTGGGGGCACTGTAGGTTTCTGCATTGTCTCTTTCTCTGCACCCACTCCCTTAATATTATTTGTATAGCAGGTACTTTGACGTGAGATTCATCACTCATTTGGGATATATACATATTGTGTGGCTGTGCATAGAGTTGTTTTCTGATTCAATATATGGTCTCGTATCTGTGTTTACTTATTTACTATCATACCGCACTGGACAAGCCCAAAGACCATCCGAACTTGGAAGCTAAACAGTGCTGGGCCTGGTCAGTACCCGTCAGGGAGACCACGGGGAATACCAGATGTAGTAAGTTTCATCTCTAAACCTAGCGACTGAATATTATTCGTTTGGTATGGCACATAGCCAGTTGGGCTTCCTTGATGACAACCTCCTTGCACGAGCTGAGCATGGTGTTGTCTCCCTCACGGACGATGATGCAGAAAAAGTCCTGTTTGATCAATCAGATTTTGACACATTACCGGCCGAGACACCGATAGATTTGTACCACCAGCATCTTAGACTAAAAAGGAGGGAGATAGACCTGACCCTACACGGACAATTTCTCTCCGAATTTTTTCGGAAGAAACAGATACCCCGAGGCTTTAGGATTAATAACATCCCCACACTGGGTAGGAATAACCCCACCTTCTGCAGTCGCTGGTGTGGGGTCCTAAACAAATGCTCCCTAGACCTTATGCTCTTGGTAGTGGAGGAGGTTGTTATTGAATTAAAGAAAATTAAAACACAAATTGACACATTTAATGGAGCACATTTGTCAACTATCAGAAATGACAAAACCAACAACTTGGTAGAAAAACTACAGACACAGATAGGTAATTATAAAAAGGAGATTACTGCATTTAAGCGCAGCAAACTCACCACGGTCACCGCAGATTACCAAAACCACACGGTTTATAGATGGTTGATGGGTGACTCTAGGTCCAATAAACAACAAAGAACGTTTAGACAGCGACGCCAAGGACGTAGGCAACCTTATTCTCATGATACAGGCTCCTCTGCTTCCGCCTCGGATACAGATTTATCAGATAGTCGCCCAACACAGAGGCCTTTTTTAGAGCATACCGCCACCCCCAACCTCCCTCCGGCAACAAGCCACGGAGGCCGCACCCAAGGAAGGGGAGATGCCTGGTGAAGATGCAGGGACAAAACTTGACCTAGTCTTTAACCTTTCTAATAAAACACTTGATGAAGCCACTTTAAAACTCCTCTCGAGGGGTCTCTCATTTGTACCTACAGCCCCCCACCGACAGTTTGACACCACAGTGGATGTCTATAAATTTGGACGTAAGCTCAGGCTACGTGAATATTTCGCCACTGATACCGGTATAGATAATGTGCAATTTCGGAAACCTTCTACATTTGATCCAGCCTCCTCCAATCCAAGTATTAAAACATTCACCCGTATGCTCGAACATGATGCTCTACTGCTTACCTCCAATAAGCGTTTTGACAATTTGACTCCGGCAGAACGGAAAGCACTAACATCACTGAGACATGATACGAGCATTGTGATTAGACCCGCTGACAAAGGGGGAGCAGTGGTAGTGCAGGACTGGGTGGACTATAACGCAGAGATTATGAGGCAGTTGGCTGATGAGACAACCTATGTCTGTTTGTCTCACAACCCCATCCCAGAGATCATAGCAACAGTAGACTATCCTACTCGACAGTGCCATTAAAGAACGGTATATAGATTAGAACACGCATGATTTTCTTTCAGTTGAATTCCCGGTATGCCCAATCATTTACACCCTACCGAAGGTACATAAGACACTTACACAACCGCCCGGTAGACCTATCATTTCAGCTAGGAACTCATTATTACAACCATTAGCCATCTATGTAGATACATTCCTCCAGCCCATAGTACAACAGGGTTATGTTACCTACGAGATTCAACCGATTTTTTGCAAAAGCTCCTAGCCCTTCCTGATGGACTCGATGACACTCTACTTGCGACCATGGATGTCTGTTCCCTATATACGATCATCCCACATGAACAAGGCTTGCAGGCATTGACTAATGCCTGGCATCAACAACCACCTAATGGACCACCTGTACCGTTCCTATTGGATCTGACCAATCTAGTTCTCCAGCACAATCATTTCCTATATCAAGGGAAGTATTATCTGCAACGGAAGGGGACAGCGATGGGATCGAATTTAGCGCCGGCATACGCAAATATCTTCATGTCTAAATTTGAACAAAACCATATTCTACCCCAGTTTGGTGAACATATATTGTTCTATAAGAGATTCATCTACGATATCTTCCTTCTGTGGAAAGGGACGACTGAATCCTTTAACCTGATGATTGCCTCACTAAACGATTTGAATACACCGGTGAAATTCACATACCAGATTGATCCACATAACATTAGCTTTCTTGACATCTCAATTACCTTAGAGGGAGGACGAATCAGCACCAGTCTCTACAGAAAACCAACGGACAGAAATACCTTGTTACACCCTAGCAGCCAGCACCCGCCTGCCCTCAAGGATAATCTTCCAGTTTCACAATTTTTAAGAGTAATGCGAAATAACTCTGATAGGGACATCATGGAATCTCAAATATCTGAGATGATTTCCAGATTTTTGGAACGGGGTTACGGGAAAAAGAATGTACTCAGATGCCTAATGAAGGCTAGGAACAAATTCGGTTCCAACACTACTGCCACACAGACCACACATGTACCGGAGCGGATGGTGTTCACCACTACATATGACAACTTTTCAAACAGACTAAAGGGGAGCATACGTAAGAATTGGCCAATCCTAGCCACAGATGATCGCCTAAAGTTGAAAAGAAGTTCTCCTCCTATGATGGCTTACCGAAGATCAGCAAATCTAAAGCAACTTTTGTTGAGACCCATGGCCAGTGATGAGGGACTACGGAGTACTACCTGGCTACAAGAAAGACGCCCTGGATGCTTCAAGTGCACGGGTTGTACCGCTTGTAAGGCTATGTTGACTGGCCCATTTTTTCCTCACCCACACTCTGGTAAACCTATAGCCATAAAATACAGGCTCCACTGTGCTATGGATCATTTGATCTATATCTTGACTTGCCCCTGCGGGCTCTATTACGTAGGTATGACTACGAGACGCTTCCGGGACCGTATGGCGAACCACAGGACATAGATACACCAGGCGATTGCCACGGGGACAGCAACACTACTAGTGGCCAGACACTTTATGGCATTAAGACATCAAGTATCTGACCTAAGGTCTAAACTGATTGATTGGATCCCCCCACCCCCTAGGGGTGGTGATCGTGCCCTTGCACTAAGAAAGAGGGAGAGCCTGTGGATATATAAACTTGACACAATAGCCCCGAGGGGCATGAATGAAAACAACCCTCTGTCAATGTTTTTGAAATAATTATATTTATGTATTTTTCTTGCACTGCATGTCTTTATCCTATACGTTTGCATAGCCCACAATACTGCTGGTATTAATTTGTCACTATGTGACTTTGTGTAATGCTCATATTGAGCTACAATATTAGCTTAATTTTTGGTTCATGTATATCCCTCCTGAGTTGCTTCACCAACCTCTGCTATACCCTAACTGCACCTTAATTATGGCTAGTGTATTGCTGTGATAACGGGGATGCGATTCTCCCGAACGGTGGGACACACTATTAGTATTGATATGTGTTTGTCCCTTTACTTTACTGATCAAGTTTTCCACTGTGCGTTTGGCACCGGAGCCATTACAGGTAACCCCGCTATTTACCCTGATTACCATGGTGACCGTTTGGCACCGGAGCTACTACAGCTATTTATCCCGATTACCATGGTTACCGCTCACTTCCTTTATCACCGGAAGTGACATAATGCGTTCCACTATGTGGTCCTTTTGCAAGCTGTGCCCGTGACTCCACTAGCACCAGGGATGCACCCTACTTCCGGCGGAAGTGATGCATCTGCGTTCCACTGGTGCGTTCCACACGACTCCCAGCGGCGATGGGGGCGTGTCTTGTGTGTTTTTGCGCGTTTTTGAAGGGTATTTAGCAGGGGCCGGTGAGGCTATTTCTCTGTCTCCAGTTTCCTGATGTTTTGATGCTTGCTGTGATGCTGACTTTACTGACTAGACTGTATATTCCTTGACAAAGGTCCCGCTGAGGACCGAAACGTTGGAGATCGTTTTTGAAAACCACTTTGGAACTGTGAGATTACTTTATATTAAAATTTTCCAATTTTTTGATTTATTGATTCTGAAGTCTGGAGAGTGCTATAATTTTTTCACTATTGTGGAAAAAACCTGTATTGTACTATGGGCCCCACACCTTGCTGTGTGGGACTCTGATTGGCACCCCAGCCAATGGCTTTAGTTTATTTGTGAGAGTGCAGGATTATTTACGTATACATTGGGGGCACTGTAGGTTTCTGTATTGTCTCTTTCTCTGCACCCACTCCCTTAATATTATTTGTATAGCAGGTACTTTGACGTGAGATTCATCACTCATTTGGGATATATACACATTGTGTGGCTGTGCATAGAGTTGTTTTCTGATTCAATATATGGTCTCGTATCTGTGTTTACTTATTTACTATCATACCGCACTGGACAAGCCCAAAGACCATCCAAACTTGGAAGCTAAACAGTGCTGGGCCTGGTCAGTACCCGTCAGGGAGACCACGGGGAATACCAGGTGTAGTAAGTTTCATCTCTAAACCTAGCAACTGAATATTATTTGTTTGGTATGGCACATAGCCAGTTGGGCTTCCTTGATGACAACCTCCTTGCACGAGCTGAGCATGGTGTTGTCTCCCTCACGGACGATGATGCAGAAAAAGTCCTGTTTGATCAATCAGATTTTGACACATTACCGGCCGAGACACCGATAGATTTGTACCACCAGCATCTTAGACTAAAAAGGAGGGAGATAGACCTGACCCTACACGGACAATTTCTCTCCGAATATTTTCGGAAGAAACAGATACCACGAGGCTTTAGGATTAATAACATCCCCACACTGGGTAGGAATAACCCCACCTTCTGCAGTCGCTGGTGTGGGGTCCTAAACAAATGCTCCCTAGACCTTATGCTCTTGGTAGTGGAGGAGGTTGGTATTGAATTAAAGAAAATTAAAACACAAATTGACACATTTAATGGAGCACATTTGTCAACTATCAGAAATGACAAAACCAACAACTTGGTAGAAAAACTACAGACACAGATAGATAATTATAAAAAGGAGATTACTGCATTTAAGCGCAGCAAACTCACCACGGTCACCGCAGATTACCAAAACCACACGGTTTATAGATGGTTGATGGGTGACTCTAGGTCCAATAAACAACAAAGACCGTTTAGACAGCGACGCCAAGGACGTAGGCAACCTTATTCTCATGATACAGGCTCCTCTGCTTCCGCCTCGGATACAGATTTATCAGATAGTCGCCCAACACAGAGGCCTTTTTTAGAGCATACCGCCACCCCCAACCTCCCTCCGGCAACAAGCCACGGAGGCTGCACCCAAGGAAGGGGAGATACCTGGCGAAGATGCAGGGACAAAACTGTGACCTAGTCTTTAACCTTTCTAATAAAACACTTGATGAAGCCACTTTAAAACTCCTCTCGAGGGGTCTCTCATTTGTACCTACAGCCCCCCACTGACAGTTTGACACCACAGTGGATGTCTATAAATTTGGACGTAAGCTCAGGCTACGTGAATATTTCGCCACTGATACCGGTATAGATAATGTGCAGTTTCGGAAACCTTCTACATTTGATCCAGCCTCCTCCAATCCAAGTATTAAAATATTCACCCGTATGCTCGAACATGATGCTCTAACGCTTACCTCCAATAAGCGTTTTGACAATTTGACTCCGGCAGAACGCAAAGCACTAACATCACTGAGACATGATACGAGCATTGTGATTAGACCCGCTGACAAAGGGGGAGCAGTGGTAGTGCAGGACTGGGTGGACTATAACGCAGAGATTATGAGGCAGTTGGCTGATGAGATAACCTATGTCTGTTTGTCTCACAACCCCATCCCAGAGATCAAAGCAACAGTAGACAACCTACTCGACAGTGCCATTAAAGAACGGTATATAGATTAGAACACGCATGATTTTCTTTCAGTTGAATTCCCGGTATGCCCAATCATTTACACCCTACCGAAGGTACATAAGACACTTACACAACCGCCCGGTAGACCTATCATTTCAGCTAGGAACTCATTATTACAACCATTAGCCATCTATGTAGATACATTCCTCCAGCCCATAGTACAACAGGGTGATAGTTACCTACGAGATTCAACCGATTTTTTGCAAAAGCTACTAGCCCTTCCTGATGGACTCGATGACACTCTACTTGCGACCATGTATGTCTGTTCCCTATATACAATCATCCCACATGAACAAGGCTTGCAGGCATTGACTAATGCCTGGCATCAACAACTACCTAATGGACCACCTGTACCGTTCCTATTGGATCTGACCAATCTAGTTCTCCAGCACAATCATTTCCTATATCAAGGGAAGTATTATCTGCAACGGAAGGGGACAGCGATGGGATCGAATTTAGCGCAGGCATACGCAAATATCTTCATGTCTGAATTTGAACAAAACCATATTCTACCCCAGTTTGGTGAACATATATTGTTCTATAAGAGATTCATCGACGATATCTTCCTTCTGTGGAAAGGGACGACTGAATCCTTTAACCTGATGATTGCCTCACTAAATGATTTGAATACACCGGTGAAATTCACATACCAGATTGATCCACATAACATTAGCTTTCTTGACATCTCAATTACCTTAGAGGGAGGACGAATCGGCACCAGTCTCTACAGAAAACCAACAGACAGAAATACCTTGTTACACCCTAGCAGCCAGCACCCGCCTGCCCTCAAGGATAATCTTCCAGTTTCACAATTTTTAAGAGTAATGCGAAATAACTCTGATAGAGACATCATGGAATCTCAAATATCTGAGATGATTTCCAGATTTTTGGAACGGGGTTACGGGAAAAAGAATGTACTCAGATGCCTAATGAAGGCTAGGAACAAATTTGGTTCCAACACTACTGCCACACAGACCACACATGTACCGGAGCGGATGGTGTTCACCACTACATATGACAACTTCTCAAACAGACTAAAGGGGAGCATACGTAAGAATTGGCCAATCCTAGCCACAGATGATCGCCTAAAGTTGAAAAGAAGTTCTCCTCCTATGATGGCTTACCGAAGATCAGCAAATCTAAAGCAACTTTTGTTGAGACCCATGGCCAGTGATGAGGGACTACGGAGTACTACCTGGCTACATGAAAGACGCCCTGGATGCTTCAAGTGCACGGGTTGTACCGCTTGTAGGGCTATGTTGACTGGCCCATTTTTTCCTCACCCACACTCTGGTAAACCTATAGCCAGAAAATACAGGCTCCACTGTGCTATGGATCATTTGATCTATATCTTGACTTGCCCCTGCGGGTTCTATTACGTAGATATGACTACGAGACGCTTCCGGGACCGTATGGCGAACCACAGTACATAGATACACCAGGCGATTGCCACGGGGACAGCAACACTACTAGTGGCCAGACACTTTATGGCATTAAGACATCAGGTATCTGACCTAAGGTCTAAACTGATTGATTGGATCCCCCCACCCCCTAGGGTGACACAATAGCCCCGAGGGGCATGAATGAAAACAACCCTCTGTCAATGTTTTTTAAATAATTATATTTATGTATTTTTCTTGCACTGCATGTCTTTATCCTATACGTTTACATAGCCCACAATACTGCTGGTATTAATTTGTCACTATGTGACTTTGTGTAATGCTCATATCGAGCTACAATATTAGCTTAATTTTTGGTTCATGTATATCCCTCCTGAGTTGCTTCACCGACCTCTGCTATACCCTAACTGCACCTTAATTATGGCTAGTGTATTGCTGTGATAACGGGGATGCGATTCTCCCGAACGGTGGGACACACTATTAGTATTGATATGTGTTTGTCCCTTTACTTTACTGATCAAGTTTTCCACTGTGCGTTTGGCACCGGAGCCATTACAGGTAACCCCGCTATTTACCCTGATTACCATGGTGACCGTTTGGCACCGGAGCTACTACAGCTATTTATCCCGATTACCATTGTTACCGCTCACTTCTGGTATCACCGGAAGTGACATAATGCGTTCCACTATGTGGTCCTTTTGCAAGCTGTGCCCGTGACTCCACTAGCACCAGGGACGCACCCTACTTCCGGCGGAAGTGATGCGTCTGCGTTCCACTGGTGCGTTCCACACAACTCCCAGCGGCGATGGGGGCGTGTCTTGTGTGTTTTTGCGCGTTTTTGAAGGGTATTTAGCAGGGGCCGGTGAGGCTATTTCTCTCTCTCCAGTTTCCTGCCGTTTTGATGCTTGCTGTGATGCTGACTTTACTGACTAGACTGTATATTCCTTGACAAAGTTCCCGCTGAGGACAGAAACGTTGGAGATCGTTTTTGAAAACCACTTTGGAACTGTGAGATTACTTTATATTAAAATTTTCCAATTTTTTGATTTATTGATTCTGAAGTCTGGAGAGTGCTATCATTTTTTCACTATTGTGGAAAAAACCTGTATTGTACTATGTGCCCCACACCTTGCTGTGTGGGACTCTGATTGGCACCCCAGCCGATGGCTTTAGTTTATTTGTGAGAGTGCAGGATTATTTACGTATACATTGGGGGCACTGTATGTTTCTGCATTGTCTCTTTCTCTGCACCCACTCCCTCAATATTATTTGTATAGCAGGTACTTTGACGTGAGATTCATCACTCATTTGGGATATATACACATTGTGTGGCTGTGCAAAGAGTTGTTTTCTGATTCAATATATGGTCTCATATCTGTGTTTACTTATTTACTATCATACCGCACTGGACAAGCCCAAAGACCATCCGTACTTGGAAGCTAAACAGTGCTGGGCCTGGTCAGTACCCGTCAGGGAGACCACGGGGAATGCCAGGTGTAGTAAGTTTCATCTCTAAACCTAGCGACTGAATATTATTCGTTTGGTATGGCACATAGCCAGTTGGGCTTCCTTGATGACAACCTCCTTGCACGAGCTGAGCATGGTGTTGTCTCCCTCACGGACGATGATGCAGAAAAAGTCCTGTTTGATCAATCAGATTTTGACACATTACCGGCCGAGACACCGATAGATTTGTACCACCAACATCTTAGACTAAAAAGGAGGGAGATAGACCTGACCCTACACGGACAATTTCTCTCCGAATATTTTCGGAAGAAACAGATACCCCGAGGCTTTAGGATTAATAACATCCCCACACTGGGTAGGAATAACCCCACCTTCTGCAGTCGCTGGTGTGGGGTCCTAAACAAATGCTCCCTAGACCTTATGCTCTTGGTAGTGGAGGAGGTTGGTATTGAATTAAAGAAAATTAAAACACAAATTGACACATTTAATGGAGCACATTTGTCAACTATCAGAAATGACAAAACCAACAACTTGGTAGAAAAACTACAGACACAGATAGATAATTATAAAAAGGAGATTACTGCATTTAAGCGCAGCAAACTCACCACGGTCACCGCAGATTACCAAAACCACACGGTTTATAGATGGTTGATGGGTGACTCTAGGTCCAATAAACAACAAAGACCGTTTAGACAGCGACGCCAAGGACGTAGGCAACCTTATTCTCATGATACAGGCTCCTCTGCTACCGCCTCGGATACAGATTTATCAGATAGTCGCCCAACACAGAGGCCTTTTTTAGAGCATACCGCCACCCCCAACCTCCCTCCGGCAACAAGCCACGGAGGCTGCACCCAAGGAAGGGGAGATACCTGGCGAAGATGCAGGGACAAAACTGTGACCTAGTCTTTAACCTTTCTAATAAAACACTTGATGAAGCTACTTTAAAACTCCTCTCGAGGGGTCTCTCATTTGTACCTACAGCCCCCCACTGACAGTTTGACACCACAGTGGATGTCTATAAATTTGGACGTAAGCTCAGGCTACGTGAATAATTCGCCACTGATACCGGTATAGATAATGTGCAATTTCGGAAACCTTCTACATTTGATCCAGCCTCCTCCAATCCAAGTATTAAAACATTCACCCGTATGCTCGAACATGATGCTCTAACGCTTACCTCCAATAAGCGTTTTGACAATTTGACTCCGGCAGAACGCAAAGCACTAACATCACTGAGACATGATACGAGCATTGTGATTAGACCCGCTGACAAAGGGGGAGCAGTGGTAGTGCAGGACTGGGTGGACTATAACGCAGAGATTATGAGGCAGTTGGCTGATGAGACAACCTATGTCTGTTTGTCTCACAACCCCATCCCAGAGATCAAAGCAACAGTAGACAACCTACTCGACAGTGCCATTAAAGAACGGTATATAGATTAGAACACGCATGATTTTCTTTCAGTTGAATTCCTGGTATGCCCAATCATTTACACCCTACCGAAGGTACATAAGACACTTACACAACCGCCCGGTAGACCTATCATTTCAGCTAGGAACTCATTATTACAAGCATTAGCCATCTATGTAGATACATTCCTCCAGCCCATAGTACAACAGGGTGATAGTTACCTACGAGATTCAACCGATTTTTTGCAAAAGCTCCTAGCCCTTCCTGATGGACTCGATGACACTCTACTTGCGACCATGGATGTCTGTTCCCTATATACGATCATCCCACATGAACAAGGCTTGCAGGCATTGACTAATGCCTGGCATCAACAACCACCTAATGGGCCACCTGTACCGTTCCTATTGGATCTGACCAATCTAGTTCTCCAGCACAATCATTTCCTATATCAAGGGAAGTATTATCTGCAACGGAAGGGGACAGCGATGGGATCGAATTTAGCGCCGGCATACGCAAATATCTTCATGTCTGAATTTGAACAAAACCATATTCTACCCCAGTTTGGTGAACATATATTGTTCTATAAGAGATTCATCGACGATATCTTCCTTCTGTGGTAAGGGACGACTGAATCCTTTAACCTGATGATTGCCTCACTAAACGATTTGAATACACCGGTGAAATTCACATACCAGATTGATCCACATAACATTAGCTTTCTTGACATCTCAATTACCTTAGAGGGAGGACGAATCGGCACCAGTCTCTACAGAAAACCAACGGACAGAAATACCTTGTTACACCCTAGCAGCCAGCACCCGCCTGCCCTCAAGGATAATCTTCCAGTTTCACAATTTTTAAGAGTAATGCGAAATAACTCTGATAGAGACATCATGGAATCTCAAATATCTGAGATGATTTCCAGATTTTTGGAACGGGGTTACGGGAAAAAGAATGTACTCAGATGCCTAATGAAGGCTAGGAACAAATTCGGTTCCAACACTACTGCCACACAGACCACACATGTACCGCAGTGGATGGTGTTCACCACTACATATGACAACTTCTTAAACAGACTAAAGGGGAGCTTACGTAAGAATTGGCCAATCCTAGACACAGATGATCGCCTAAAGTTGAAAAGAAGTTCTCCTATTATGGCTTACCGAAGATCAGCAAATCTAAAGCAACTTTTGTTGAGACCCATGGCCAGTGATGAGGGACTACGGAGTACTACCTGGCTACATGAAAGACGCCCTGGATGCTTCAAGTGCACGGGTTGTACCGCTTGTAGGGCTATGTTGACTGGCCCATTTTTTCCTCACCCACACTCTGGTAAACCTATAGCCAGAAAATACAGGCTCCACTGTGCTATGGATCATTTGATCTATATCTTGACTTGCCCCTGCGGGCTCTATTACGTAGGTATGACTACGAGACGCTTCCGGGACCGTATGGCGAACCACAGGACATAGATACACCAGGCGATTGCCACGGGGACAGCAACACTACTAGTGGCCAGACACTTTATGGCATTAAGACATCAGGTATCTGACCTAAGGTATAAACTGATTGATTGGATCCCCCCACCCCCTAGGGGTGGTGATCGTGCCCTTGCACTAAGAAAGAGGGAGAGCCTGTGGATATATAAACTTGACACAATAGCCCGAGGGGCATGAATGAAAACAACCCTCTGTCAATGTTTTTGAAATAATTATATTTATGTATTTTTCTTGCACTGCATGTCTTTATCCTATACGTTTGCATAGCCCACAATACTGCTGGTATTAATTTGTCACTATGTGACTTTGTGTAATGCTCATATTGAGCTACAATATTAGCTTAATTTTTGGTTCATGTATATCCCTCCTGAGTTGCTTCACCGACCTCTGCTATACCCTAACTGCACCTTAATTATGGCTAGTGTATTGCTGTGATAACGGGGATGCGATTCTCCCGAACGGTGGGACACACTATTAGTATTGATATGTGTTTGTCCCTTTACTTTACTGATCAAGTTTTCCACTGTGCGTTTGGCACCGGAGCCATTACAGGTAACCCCGCTATTTACCCTGATTACCATGGTGACCGTTTGGCACCGGAGCTACTACAGCTATTTATCCCGATTACCATTGTTACCACTCACTTCTGGTATCACCGGAAGTAACATAATGCGTTCCACTATGTGGTCCTTTTGCAAGCTGTGCCCGTGACTCCACTAGAACCAGGGACGCACCCTACTTCCGGCGGAAGTGATGCGTCTGCGTTCCACTGGTGCGTTCCACACGACTCCCAGCGGCGATGGGGGCGTGTCTTGTGTGTTTTTGCGCAGTTTTTGAAGGGTATTTAGCAGGGGCCGGTGAGGCTATTTCTCTGTCTCCAGTTTCCTGCCATTTTGATGCTTGCTGTGATGCTGACTTTACTGACTAGACTGTACATTCCTTGACAAAGGTCCCGCTGAGGACCGAAACGTTGGAGATCGTTTTTGAAACCACTTTGAAACTGTAAGATTACTTTATATTAAAATTTTCCAATTTTTTGATTTATTGATTCTGAAGTCTGGAGAGTGCTATCATTTTTTCCCTATTGTGGAAAAAACCTGTATTATATATATATATATATATATATATATATATATATATATATATATATACCAGATTATCTTCAAAACCCTGCTGAGGGTCTCAAATAGAGGGCACTCACCAATCACTTTCCAAAGATAAAAAGTTTTATTTAGACCATTGAAGTCATCACATACATGTCGACGTTTCTGCTTCGCAGAGCCTTTTTCAAGACCACCACAGGAGACATCTGTTCAGCACGCCAGAGAGCAGTATACTGACATCTGCCTGCCGGGCTCCCTTATATAGCACAAACCCAATCACCTTAATGATTTAATTACCTGATTGCCTAGAGCAGCCCTGTCCCAGTGTTACATATAATCACTGGAGCAGGTAACCATATAGGACATAAATAACAACCAATACTGATCTACTGCAATACAGGGCTTTATTAAATACCTGTACTGAAAAAACCGACATATAACATACTTACAGCACTGTGTTTAATGTGTAAAACTCGCGGTATGGCCGGAAGCGCATCATATATTTATTTATTTATTTATTAACAGTTTCTTATATAGCGCAGCAAATTCCGTTGCGCTTTACAATTTGAAATAACAATAACAAACTGGGTGATAACAGTCATAGAGGTAGGAAGGCCCTGCTCGCAAGCTTACAATCTATAGGGAAATAGGCATATGTACACAAGGAAAGGTGCTATCTATTGCATAGAATGAAAAGACATGTGAGGATATGTGTGGACTGTACAGAGTGGATGTAATTTGATAGGAAGGTTTATGAAAGTTATGTGGGCGGTTCAGGAATTTGATACGCTTGCCTAAAGAGGTGAGTTTTGAGGGAATGCTTGAAGGTTTGGAGACTAGAGGAGAGTCTTATTGTGCGTGGTAGGGCATTCCACAGAGTGGGTGCAGCCCGATGAAAGTCCTGCAGTCGTGAGTGGGAGCGAGTAATGAGTGTGGATGAGAGACGCAGGTCTTGTGAAGAGCGAAGAGGTCAGGTTGGGAGATATTTTGTGATAAGCGAAGTGATGTACGTTGGTGTAGTTTGGTTAATGGCCTTGTGTGTGAGTAAAAGTATTTTATATTGAATGCGGTAGAGTACAGGTTACCAATGGAGGGACTGACAGAGTGGATCTGCAGACGATGAACGTCTAGCGAGGAAGATAAGCCTCGCCGCTGCATTCAGAATGGATTGTAGTGGTGAGAGTCTCGTTTTGGGAAGACCAGTTAGGAGACTATTGCAATAATCAATGCGGGAGATAATGAGAGCGTGGATTAGAGTTTTAGCAGTATCTTGTGTAAGGTATGGTCGTATTTTGGATATGTTTTTTAGATGCATGTAACATGATCTTGAGACAGATTGAATGTGGGGAACAAAGGACAGATCAGAGTCAAGGATGACACCTATGCGCTCCTCTGGTCACCGCTGTGCGTTCCACTGACATTAACTGGAAGCGCGTCATATGCGCTCGACCGGTAAGCACTGTGCGTTCCATCAGTACTTCCGCCTAGGCACAAATCATGTGTCTCATAGGGGAAAAATGAACATAGTCATCATCTCCATATTTTAAGCTAATGGTTATACTCATAAATCATAGTCTGACACATTAGACCCGCCATCACATAGGCTGTGGTCTCATAGACTAACTATATATAGGAGCCCGGAAGACAATGCACACATAGTCCCTTTAGGAGTATATACATACAAATATACCAGTGCATCAGAAAACCTGTCATGCTGATGCACAATGATAAATACCTACATAGAAAAAAAAAACAGAAAAACAAACAACAAACAAAGGTTTAAAATTGCATAGAGAAAAGAGTATTACTGTTTCAAAATATTCAATTATTTAAAATAGACACTTCTTGCTATTTAGCTTAAAATATGGAGATGATGACTATGTTCAATTTTCCCCTATGAGACACACGATTTGTGCCTAGGCGGAAGTACTTATGGAACGCACAGTGCTTACCGGTGGAGCGCATATGACGCGCTTCCGGTTAATGTCAGTGGAACGCACAGCGGTGACCAGAGGAGCGCATATGATGCGCTTCCGGCAATACCGCGAGTTTTACACATTAAACACAGTGCTGTAAGTATGTGATATGTCGGTTTTTTTAGTACAGGTATTTTATAAAGCCCTGTATTGCAGTACATCAGTATTGGTTGTTATTTATGTCCTATATGGTTACCTGCTCCAGTGATTATATGTAACACTGGGACAGGGCTGCTCTAGGCAATCAGGTAATTAAATCATTAAGGTGATTGGGTTTGTGCTATATAAGGGAGCCCGGGAGGCAGATGTCAGTATACTGCTCTCTGGCGTGCTGAACAGATGTCTCCTGTGGTGGTCTTGAAAAAGGCTCTGCGAAGCCGAAACGTCGACATGTATGTGATGACTTCAATGGTCTAAATAAAACTTTTTATCTATGGAAAGTGATTGGTGATTGCCCTCTATTTGAGACCCTCAGCAGGGTCTTGAAGATAATCTGGTATATGTGGAAGTCTATACAGGCCTCCTTGTGGAGCACCCCACTGATGACTGCGAAATAGCTGTGAGTGCGGACTTATACAATGCAATATATATATATATATATATATATATATATATATATATATAGTTTTCCCTGTTTGGTTATATGCTAGTCTGAGTAGAATTATACATGAATAATTGTAATGAAGTGTATTATATACAAAGTTATTCTTCTGATATTTGTATTATCAAAAATCCTATAATTAAGACAGCCATATGTCCTGTTTTAAATTGAATTTAATTAATTTAATATGTTGATATGTATATTAATTATTTTGGATGTATTATGCCGGTGGTTCATAATAATTGTTTATTTATAATAGGTATATATATTTTTAAAGATGCATATGGTATATGTGCTAATGTGCTATTAGCATTGAAATTGAGTATTTGATATAAGATTAATTACAGCTGTGCACAGTATACCATATAAATAAGGATTCGTTGGAGCAGGGAGTTAACTGCCTATCGAGAAAGTCACAGGAAGTGACGAAACGCGTCTAGGACTCCTTGTATGAGCTGGAGAATTGGACATTCTAACGATCAGCCGTTAATCCTGCACCATTCGCGTCACGGCTCCCGCACCTGGTCTCTTACAAACGGAAGTCACCTCTTTCTCCTTTTGCGGCCGCGAATCGTTTGGAGCCAAATGCTGCAACTACAGACGGCTGCCGCATACAGGTACATTTCCTGAGGACGCTTGGGAAGCACCGATTCCTCACATCCATCAAAGGGTCCCGGACAGCAGGGATATAGTGAGTAGCGGCTCCCAGCAGCAACTTCCATATAAAGTGTGGTCTTTGTGCTAAAGATCTTCAGTTAACTTATATAGCCCACAATTGACTTCCATTCATTTTGTAGCGGTGACACGGATTGCAGTGGCTAATTAATACCGCAATACAAAAGGTCATTTTATTGGTCTCCAGCCATTGTTACTGAATCACAAATCCATTTGAGAGGAAAAGCTACATGTTTCTATTTAGTTGTAGTTTATACTATATATCCAGTTACTATTGCAACATTTTATATTGATACTTGTATCTATTATTGTTTTTATACTTAACTACATGAACTAGTATTTTATTGTTATACTGTATATGTGAAAAATAAATGTGATTTAATTTGAACCACTGGCAATTTATATATCCTTTACATATATTATTGATTCTTTAGCGCAGCCTCTCTTCCCATTTTTACCCTGAAATGGATTTACAACTGCAAAACCATGACGCCTAGGGGTCTGAATATAGACTTTCATACAAGCATACTCATCAGATAAATTTGACAACTGTCAAAACACATTGTTTCTTTTATTCCTCCTTTTCTCTATCATCACTCATGGACACAAACCCTTTTACAAGACATTTACACCGCATTCATAGATTCTATACAAATAATACTTAATGAGCACACATTACATTACACACATACTGCTACTGCCATCGTGTACATATACACATAGAAATATGTCATAACAACTTATGAGACCCCTAAATTCAACTGTTTGCTGTAACAGATGTAAAATGGCATAGGATATCCAAGACTGAGTATAGACACTCCAGTGGCACATTATTAGACTATGTCATTGTCAATCAGCAACAAAGGACACTCCCACTGGACCCTTATTGGATAAGACACTACCACTGGACACTGATTGGAATTAGTCCTCGGGGCTATAAAAGAACACATTCATTGCACCATAAGCCATCCTTGACAAAGGCCCGGTTGGGGCGAAACACGGTGTAGGGCACAGATCATAACTACAGTGATTGTGTGTCTGCAGCACATATTCACCAACAACATCGCCAAAGCCTACTACAGAATATACACACAGCCCCTCCCCCTCAGCTGGGGAGGAGAAAGGTAGTGCTGATCGGGGGGACGAGGAGCCACATGATACTACCCGGAAGCAAGAACGGGCATCCGTAGCGGCACGCGTGTGACACGCACAGACGCCCGGACCACGGACCAGCAGCAAGTGGGACAAGCATACCGCCATGCAGACATGTCAAAATGGGGCCACACCATCCGGATCAGAGGACACAGGTAAGTGGATAGTGCTAGAGCGGGATGCCGCTACACACATCCACACCACACTGAACTGTTACCATCAGTACAAATAGGTGAAGTGCAACCACCATCAGGGGGCATAGGCTCCGGGAGCAGGGGCCTATGCACACAAAGGGTTCTCTAAAAGAGTACCTGGCACCCAGTGGCAAGGGGCCCCTGTAACGAGTGACACCGCCTCCACCTTCTTGTACACAGGCATTGAATTTTTAATATAATGTTTTGGACTTTTAAAGACTTAATTAAATAATCAGAGACAGCAGGAAGCACTGTGACTTCCATTTCTTAGAATAAAACACTCTCTTATTCATTTGACCATACTGTACGTATTGCTCATTAAGCACGCATTAATAATTCCAGACCTAAATCTCCTACCTACTCTCATCACATACAAACATCGGGTGAGCGCCAACACCATCTTTCCCCCTGTATATTTTGACTGAGGCTGCAGACAAAAGAATCTTGGTGACTCAGTCCTGTCTATGTTACTTTATTCTTTACTGATAAGAGAATCAATTTCCAAGTGTAAAGGCCCATATAGACGGGCCGATGCGGGGAGAGATGTGTGCTGAGCGAACGGCTCAGCACACATCTCTCCCGCCGCTCAGCACAGCGCGATCTGTGCTGAGCGTGCGGGTGGAGACGGGGGGCCGCTCACTTCACCCAGCGGGTGAAGTGAGCGACCTGCTAGATTGGCCTGCACAGCAGGTCAATCTAGCAGCAGCGATAGCGATGCGCGTGGCTGCGCATCGCTATCGCTGTAAGGGGTACACACTGAGCGATCAGGCTTATATTCTAAGCAATCTAGTCAGATTGCTTAGAATATCGCTCCGTGAGTACCCCCCTTAATGGGGGGTACTGACAGGAGAGATGTGTGCTGAGCGATCTTAACACAGACCGCTCAGCACACATCTCTTCCCCCGCTCGGCACAATTTAGCACCGGGGATAGCGATGCACGGGGCCGCGCATCGCTATCGCTGGGGGGGCATACACACGAGATCTGTGCTTAACTTCTGAGCAATCTAGTCAGATTGCTTAGATTTTAAGCATGGATCTCTCCATGTGTACCCCACATAAGAAGTTTAAAGGCCATCGTATATTGAGACAATGGCCCTCATTCCGAGTTGTTCGTTCGCTAGCTGCTTTTAGCAGCATTGCAAATGCTAGGCCGCCGCCCTCTGGGAGTGTATCTTAGCTTAGCAGAATAGCGAACGAAAGAGTAGCAGAATTGCTACTAAATATTTTCTTGCAGTTTCTGAGTAGCTCCAGACCTACTCCTAGATTGCGATCAGCTCGGTCCGTTTAGTTCCTGGTTTGACGTCACAAACACTAACATGCCCTGCGTTCGGCCAGCCACTCCCCCGTTTCTCCAGACACTCCCGCGTTTTTCCCTGACATGCCTTCGTTTTTTTAGCACACTCCCGGAAAAAGCTCAGTTACCACCCAGAAACGCCCCTTTCCTGTCAATCACCGATCAGCAGTGCGACTGAAAAGCGCCGCAGGACCAACAGCAAAACTGCTAAGTTTTTAGTTAAATAACTAAGTGCATGCACGCTGCGTACCATGCGCATGCGCATTTAGTAACAAATCGCAGCATAGTGAAAATCGGCAACGAGCTAACAACTCGGAATGACCACCTATAAGCTTTCTGTGTACAATTTTCTTTCTTAAGCCAAATAAAAGGGTGATCAGCGACCCTGCGGAGCTGAGACTCCCCCATGTTTGGATTTGTGGGTACAAGATGTCTGAGAGTCTCCACATGACAATAATAATTTTGTTGATGTGTCATATTTTCACCTAACTAAAGGTGAAACTTACACACCTGACCGGATCTAGGACTTGTGGCACCCAAGGTGAAAAATAGGGGCGTGGCTTCAGAGAAGGGGCGTGATCAGTTATGCCCTGTAGCTGTGCCCTCAGCAGTTGTGCCCCCTGTACTGTGTCTCCAATACTGTGCCCCCAGTAGCGCCGATCACCCCCCAAAAAAATACTCACAATCCCCGCTCCTGCTTCCAGACCGCTGCTGTCCTTTGTCTCCGGCCGCCGGCATCACTCCTCGGACCTATGGGAGAGACATCATGATGTCTCTCCCATAGCACAGCATAGACACTAGAGGTCAATTATGACCCCTAGCGTCTGTGTGCCGGTCCCACAATGCCGTACTGTGCACGATGCCATCATTGCGCACCGCACAGCACCAGTCAGCACAGGGGGGCAACACCAGTAGCGGATCTTGCAGCGATGCACTCCGAAAAGCGGCGCCCCGAGCAAAAATCCTGCGCACCCGTAGCAAGATCCACTAATGCTTACACATACATGTTCTGCATACTCAATGGTGCAAGTATGCGGGTACGCTCGTGTACGAAGTACCCTTAAGAATTTGTCAGCGGGTACTCAGTAGCACTTGCCACACACTTTGCCATTACCACAATTATAATGTGCCACAAAGCAACAAGACCATGGTGCTTGGCAGCATGACTGCTCCTTCCACTTTGTCAGGGTTACTGGGAGTGCGACAGTTACTGTATTTTCCTGCTATAATGGAGGCATTACTATATATTGTTATTAAATAGGGGGCATTACTATATATTTCTATTATACTGGAGGTATCACTATATATTTCTATTATACTGGAGGCATTACTATATATTTTTAGCCTTGCCTCCAGAATCCTCCCAAAAAAGGGGCAGTGGTATGTGGCCACGTCGCTAGTGTCATGTAGCCACTCCCACTAGCAGCATGTGGCCACTCCCCATCACAAAGCATAACCACACCCATTTTTGTCACTCAGTACCCATAAGAAAATCTTTCTACTTGCACCACTGTGTATACTGTATGTTATAACTGTACATGCAGGTTTGTCAGGGACAAATGTTTTCTGATTATTTATTAGTGTGTCACCAAAAGAATATATATATATTTTTGAAATGATCACAAAATTAAAAGTTGCATTTTATCGTATATGAATTTATTTTTTTTATGATGCAGAACTGGATGCCTTATTACTTATCATCTCTACAGTGGCAGAACTAGCGACAAAGGGGGCCATTCCGAGTTGTTCGCTCGCTAGCAGTTTTTAGCAGCCGTGCAAACGCTATGCCACCTCCCACTGGGAGTGTAATTTAGCTTAGCAGAAGTGCGAACGAAAGGATCGCAGAGCGGCTACAAAAAAAATTTGTGCACTTTCAGAGTAGCTCCAGACCTACTCAGCGCTTGCGATCACTTCAGACTATTCAGTTCCTGTTTTGACGTCACAAACACGCCCTGCATTCGCCCAGCCACGCCTGCATTTTTTCTGGCACGCCTGCGTTTTTTCGAACACTTCGTGAAAATGGTCAGTTGACACCCAGAAACGCCCTCTTCCTGTCAATCACTCTGCGGCCAGCAGTGCGACTGAAAAGCTTCGCTAGACCTTGTGTGAAACTACATCATTCGTTGTAATAGTATGACGTGCGTGCGCATTGCGCCACATACACATGCGCAGAAGTGCCGATTTTTTTGCCTGATCACTGCGCAGCGACCGAAATCTGCTAGCAAACAACTCGGAATGACCCCCAAAGTGGGCCCAGGTGCAACAAAATGTTTTGCCCCCCCCCCCACTCATCCCGTCCAAGTCAACCCTCTCACCCCTTGAGAGGATCTGGTGAGGGGGACCTGCTCAGGGCCAGGGAAATGGATACCTAGCAACAGTGCCGTAACTAGACATTTTAGCGCTGTGTGCAAGAAATGGCATCAGAGGCCCCACCTATGTGAAACAGGGGCACACGCAAAAAATATAGAAGCGTGGCTTCATGGGGAAGGGGTGTGGCCACAAAATAATACCACTTCATATAACGGTGCACAATAGTCACCATTATTCAAATTACGCCACACAGTAGCACCACTACACCAGGTAGAGCCCCTTTTACACATTACGGTAGACAGCGTCCCCTTTTTTACACATTACGGTAGACAGCGCCCCTTTTTACACATTACGGCAGACAGCGTCCCCTTTTTTACACATTACGGCAGACAGCATCTCCTGTTTTACACATTACGGCAGACAGCATCCCCTTTTTTAAACATTACGGCAGACAGCGTCCCCTTTTTTTACACATTACGGCAGACAGCATCTCCTGTTTTACACATTACGGCAGACAGCATCCCCTTTTTTAAACATTACGGCAGACAGCGTCCCCTTTTTTACACATTACGGCAGACAGCGTCTCCTTTTTTACACATTATGACAAAATAGATAGATAGATAGATAGATAGACAGAAAGAATAGATTATATTTACTGTCTCCGCTGGCAGTCAGGCTCCTTGGTGCAGGTAGTCACTGTCAGGCAGCTGCAGATCTCGGGCAGGGGAGAAGGAGGAGGAGGGGGCCGCAGCAGCGCAATGTAATTGGTGGAGGCGCCGCTGCAGCTGTCCCTCTCCTTTCACATAGGCTGCCCGCCACTGCTGTGATGAGGGAAGCGCATCCCAGCATTCACAGCGGCGGTGGGCAGCCTATGTGGAAGGAGAGAGAAAGCTGCAGCAGCGCCTCCACCAAGTACATTGCGCAGCTGTGGCTGCCTCCTCCCCCTCACTCCTCCTTCTCCCCCCCCCCCCATAGCTGCTGTGTCCCTGCTGCTCTTCTCCTCGGCGGGCGTCAGGGCCTGCAGCACACAGCGGCATGTAATGAGTCCGTTTGACTCATTACATGCTATGCTGGCTTTGGGCCCCTTGACAGTGGCGGGCCCCAGTGCAAGGCACCGCTTACACTGACAGTAGCTCTGCCACTGCATCTCTAGGATTGTATGATTTACATAAAAGAGTGCTCCTGGAAGAGACTTTTTTTTGTCTCTGTCTCCCCGAATTGTGTAGTTCGTATCTACAAAATATTCCAGAGCACCACCAATAAAATACTGTACTGAATTGAAAATTACAGTTTAGTTAATTGGTTTTCTAAATTTCTAGAAAGTATACCTTGTTACTACCAGTGCAGACTCATCCCTCCTCCTACAATTGCATTCCCTCCAAGGATCATTCTAGGCTCCAGTGTATCCGGTGATTACTCCCCAGTGACTACTCTGCTTCTCTGTGTCCTGCTTCTGTTTCCTGCATTACCACCTGCTGGTTTTATTCCATCTACCAGTGTTGCAGATCCCACGCTACCGACATTCAGTGAACTTCATGCTACCGCTGAGTTACCATCTGCCACCACTGCAGCTTCCAGTCTGCATATAGACTTGCTCCCAGTCATCTAACTGTCAGCATGGCTTGTGTACCTGCTGTCCATTCCATCTGCTGCTGTTCTCACACCATACCATCTGTGTGAATCTCATTCTATGTCCAGGCTGACTACTTCCTTGGACTGTGCTATCCAGCATTGGTCTATGGTTCACTCAGGTTAAAAACATATCTCTTTGATACTTATTAGTTTCCCAGAACAGTGTGTGCTGGTTCAAGGGCTGTTTTACCTGGTCTGTACCTCTGTACCGAGTTGCTAATTTGTATTCTAGGACCAGGTCTCTGATTCCTGTTTTGGATTCTGGATCCATTTTGCCAGTACTATGATGCTTTAAGTTCTGGGGCCTAGAGTGTGTCTCTAGCCTGGTTGTTTTTTAATGGTCACCAGGTAAGAGGTCACCCAGTGACTAGAGATGAGCGGGTTCGGTTCCTCGGAATCCGAACCCCCCCGAACTTCAGCCTTTTTACACAGGTCCGAGGCAGACTCGGATCTTCCCGCCTTGCTCGGCTAACCCGAGCGCGCCCGAACGTCATCATCCCGCTGTCGGATTCTCGCGAGGCTCGTATTCTATCGCGAGACTCGGATTCTATATAAGGAGCCGCGCGTCGCCGCCATTTTCACACGTGCATTGAGATTGATAGGGAGAGGACGTGGCTGGCGTCCTCTCCGTTAGAATAGATAGAGACACTTGAGTTGATTACTTAGTAATTTTGGGGAGCATTAGGAGTACTCAGAGTGCAGAGTTTTGCTGATAGTTAGTTACTAGTGACTGACCACCACCAGTTTTATTTATTATTTAATATAATCCGTTCTCTGCCTGAAAAAAAACGATACACAGTCACATACCATATCTGTGCTCAGCCTCAGTGTGCTGCATGATAATATCATCTATGTATATCTGACTGTGCTGAGTGCTCACTGCTCACACAGCTGAATTGTGGGGGAAACTGGGGTGCAGTTATAGCAGGAGTACAGTGCACACTTTTGCTGCCAGTGTGACTGACCAGTGACCACCAGTATATTGTCTGCCTGAAAAAGTTAAACACTCCTGTGGTGTTTTTTTTTTTATTCTATAAACACATTCTGCTGACAGTGTCCAGCAGGTCCGTCATTCATTATATTATATAAATATTTACCTGCAGTAGTGTTATATTTTTTTTGTTCATCTCTATCATCTTTATCATCTCTATATTAGCAGACGCAGTACGGTAGTCCACGGCTGTGGCTACCTCTGTGTCGTCAGTGCTCGTCCATAATTGTATACCTACCTGTGGTGGGGTTTTTTTTTCTATCTTCTTCATACTAGTAGTTTAGGAGTCTGCTGACAGTGTCCAGCAGGTCCGTCATTATATTATATATACCTGCAGTAGTGATATATATATATTTTTTATATCATTATCATCTCTATACTAGCAGACGCAGTACGGTAGTCCATGGCTGTAGCTACCTCTGTGTCGTCAGTGCTCGTCCATAATTGTATACCTACCTGTGGTGGGTTTTTTTTTTATCTTCTTCATACTAGTAGTTTAGGAGTCTGCTGACAGTGTCCAGCAGGTCCGTCATTATATTATATATACCTGCAGTAGTGATATATATATATTTTTTATATCATTATCATCTCTATACTAGCAGACGCAGTACGGTAGTCCACGGCTGTAGCTACCTCTGTGTCGTCAGTGCTCGTCCATAATTGTATACCTACCTGTGGTGGGTTTTTTTTTTCTATCTTCTTCATACTAGTAGTTTAGGAGTCTGCTGACAGTGTCCAGCAGGTCCGTCATTATATTATATATACCTGCAGTAGTGATATATATATATTTTTTATATCATTATCATCTCTATACTAGCAGACGCAGTACGGTAGTCCACGGCTGTGGCTACCTCTGTGTCGTCAGTGCTCGTCCATAATTGTATACCTACCTGTGGTGGGGTTTTTTTTTCTATCTTCTTCATACTAGTAGTTTAGGAGTCTGCTGACAGTGTCCAGCAGGTCCGTCATTTTATTATATATACCTGCAGTAGTGATATATATATATTTTTTATATCATTATCATCTCTATACTAGCAGACGCAGTACGGTAGTCCACGGCTGTAGCTACCTCTGTGTCGTCAGTCACTCGTCATCCATAAGTATACTAGTATCCATCCATCTCCATTGTTTACCTGAGGTGCCTTTTAGTTGTGCCTATTAAAATATGGAGAACAAAAATGTTGAGGTTCCAAAAATAGGGAAAGATCAAGATCCACTTCCACCTCGTGCTGAAGCTGCTGCCACTAGTCATGACCGAGACGATGAAATTCCATCAACGTCGTCTGCCAAGGCCGATGCCCAATGTCATAGTACAGAGCATGTAAAATCCAAAACACAAAATATCAGTAAAAAAAGGACTCAAAAATCTAAAATAAAATCGTCGGAGGAGAAGCGTAAACTTGCCAATATGCCATTTACCACACGGAGTGGCAAGGAACGGCTGAGGCCCTGGCCTATGTTCATGGCTAGTGGTTCAGCTTCACATGAGGATGGAAGCACTCAGCCTCTCGCTAGAAAAATGAAAAGACTTAAGCTGGCAAAAGCACAGCAAAGAACTGTGCGTTCTTCGAAATCACAAATCCACAAGGAGAGTCCAATTGTGTCGGTTGCGATGCCTGACCTTCCCAACACTGGACGTGAAGAGCATGCGCCTTCCACCATTTGCACGCCCCCTGCAAGTGCTGGAAGGAGCACCCGCAGTCCAGTTCCTGATAGTCAGATTGAAGATGTCAGTGTTGAAGTACACCAGGATGAGGAGGATATGGGTGTTGCTGGCGCTGGGGAGGAAATTGACAAGGAGGATTCTGATGGTGAGGTGGTTTGTTTAAGTCAGGCACCCGGGGAGACACCTGTTGTCCGTGGGAGGAATATGGCCATTGACATGCCTGGTGAAAATACCAAAAAAATCAGCACTTCGGTGTGGAAGTATTTCAACAGAAATGCGGACAACAGGTGTCAAGCCGTGTGTTGCCTTTGTCAAGCTGTAATAAGTAGGGGTAAGGACGTTAACCACCTCGGAACATCCTCCCTTATATGTCACCTGCAGCGCATTCATCATAAGTCAGTGACAAGTTCAAAAACTTTGGGCGACAGCGGAAGCAGTCCACTGACCAGTAAATCCCTTCCTCTTGTAACCAAGCTCACGCAAACCACCCCACCAACTCCCTCAGTGTCAATTTTCTCCTTCCCCAGGAATGCCAATAGTCCTGCAGGCCATGTCACTGGCAATTCTGACGAGTCCTCTCCTGCCTGGGATTCCTCCGATGCATCCTTGAGTGTAACGCCTACTGCTGCTGGCGCTGCTGTTGTTGCTGCTGGGAGTCGATGGTCATCCCAGAGGGGAAGTCGTAAGCCCACTTTTACTACTTCCACCAAGCAATTGACTGTCCAACAGTCCTTTGCGAGGAAGATGAAATATCACAGCAGTCATCCTGCTGCAAAGCGGATAACTGAGGCCTTGGCATCCTGGGCGGTGAGAAACGTGGTTCCGGTATCCATCATTACTGCAGAGCCAACTATAGACTTGATTGAGGTACTGTGTCCCCGGTACCAAATACCATCTAGGTTCAATTTCTCTAGGCAGGCGATACCGAAAATGTACACAGACCTCAGAAAAAGACTCACCAGTGTCCTAAAAAATGCAGTTGTACCCAATGTCCACTTAACCACGGACATGTGGACAAGTGGAGCAGGGCAGACTGAGGACTATATGACTGTGACAGCCCACTGGGTAGATGTATTGACTCCCGCCGCAAGAACAGCAGCGGCGGCACCAGTAGCAGCATCTCGCAAATGCCAACTCTTTCCTATGCAGGCTACGCTTTGTATCACCGCTTTCCAGAATACGCACACAGCTAAAAACCTCTTACGGCAACTGAGGAAGATCATCGCAGAATGGCTTACCCCAATTGGACTCTCCTGTGGATTTGTGGCATCGGACAACGCCAGCAATATTGTGTGTGCATTAAATATGGGCAAATTCCAGCACGTCCCATGTTTTGCACATACCTTGAATTTGGTGGTGCAGAATTATTTAAAAAACGAGAGGGGCGTGCAAGAGATGCTGTCGGTGGCCAGAAGAATTGCGGGACACTTTCGGCGTACAGGCACCACGTACAGAAGACTGGAGCAACACCAAAAACGCCTGAACCTGCCCTGCCATCATCTGAAGCAAGAAGTGGTAACGAGGTGGAATTCAACCCTCTATATGCTTCAGAGGTTGGAGGAGCAGCAAAAGGCCATTCAAGCCTATACAACTGACCACGATATAGGAGGTGGAATGCACCTGTCTCAAGCGCAGTGGAGAATGATTTCAACGTTGTGCAAGGTTCTGCAACCTTTTGAACTTGCCACACGTGAAGTCAGTTCAGACACTGCCAGCCTGAGTCAGGTCATTCCCCTCATCAGGCTTTTGCAGAAGAAGCTGGAGACATTGAAGGAGGAGCTAACACTGAGCGATTCCGCTAGGCATGTGGGACTTGTGGATGGAGCCCTTAATTCGCTTAACAAGGATTCACGGGTGGTCAATCTGTTGAAATCAGAGCACTACATTTTGGCCACCGTGCTCGATCCTAGATTTAAAACCTACATTGTATCTCTCTTTCCGGCAGACACAAGTCTGCAGGGGTTCAAAGAACTGCTGGGGAGAAAATTGTCAAGTCAAGCGGAACGCGACCTGTCAACATCTCCTCCTTCACATTCTCCCGCAACTGGGGGTGCGAGGAAAAGGCTCAGAATTCCGAGCCCACCCGCTGGCGGTGATGCAGGGCAGTCTGGAGCGACTGCTGATGCTGACATCTGGTCCGGACTGAAGGACCTGACAACGATTACGGACATGTCGTCTACTGTCACTGCATATGATTCTCTCACCATTGAAAGAATGGTGGAGGATTATATGAGTGACCGCATCCAAGTAGGCACGTCAGACAGTCCGTACGTATACTGGCAGGAAAAAGAGGCAATTTGGAGGCCCTTGCACAAACTGGCTTTATTCTACCTAAGTTGCCCTCCCACAAGTGTGTACTCCGAAAGAGTGTTTAGTGCCGCCGCTCACCTTGTCAGCAATCGGCGTACGAGGTTACTTCCAGAAAATGTGGAGAAGATGATGTCCATTAAAATGAATTATAATCAATTCCTCCATGGAGACATTCACCAGCAGCAATTGCCTCCACAAAGTACACAGGGAGCTGTGATGGTGGATTCCAGTGGGGACGAATTGATAATCTGTGAGGAGGGGGATGTACACGGTGATGAATCGGAGGATGATGATGAGGTGGACATCTTGCCTCTGTAGAGCCAGTTTGTGCAAGGAGAGATTAATTGCTTCTTTTTTGGTGGGGGTCCAAACCAACCCGTCATTTCAGTCACAGTCGTGTGGCAGACCCTGTCACTGAAATGATGGGTTGGTTAAAGTGTGCATGTCCTGTTTATACAACATAAGGGTGGGTGGGAGGGCCCAAGGACAATTCCATCTTACACCTCTTTTTTCTTTCATTTTTCTTTGCGTCATGTGCTGTTTGGGGAGTGTTTTTTGGAAGGGCCATCCTGCGTGACACTGCAGTGCCACTCCTAGATGGGCCAGGTGTTTGTGTCGGCCACTAGGGTCGCTTAGCTTACTCACACAGCTACCTCATTGCGCCTCTTTTTTTCTTTGCGTCATGTGCTGTTTGGGGAGTGTTTTTTGGAAGGGCCATCCTGCGTGACACTGCAGTGCCACTCCTAGATGGGCCAGGTGTTTGTGTCGGCCACTAGGGTCGCTTAGCTTACTCACACAGCTACCTCATTGCGCCTCTTTTTTTCTTTGCGTCATGTGCTGTTTGGGGAGTGTTTTTTGGAAGGGCCATCCTGCGTGACACTGCAGTGCCACTCCTAGATGGGCCAGGTGTTTGTGTTGGCCACTTGGGTCGCTGAGCTTAGTCATCCAGCGACCTCGGTGCAAATTTTAGGACTAAAAATAATATTGTGAGGTGTGAGGTGTTCAGAATAGACTGAAAAAGAGTGGAAATTATGGTTATTGAGGTTAATAATACTTAGGGATCAAAATGACCCCCAAATGCTATGCTGTTTTGTAGGGTTTTTTGAAAAAAATACCCGAATCCAAAACACACCCGAATCCGACAAAAATTCGGTGAGGTTTTGCCAAAACGCGTTCGAACCCAAAACACGGCCACGGAACCGAACCCAAAACCAAAACACAAAACCCGAAAAATTTCCGGTGCACATCTCTACCAGTGACCTGTGGTTCCTGATTCCATTTCAGTATCCTTGCATATCATCAGTTCATGCTTCCTGTGTGTCATTAGTGTGCTTAATCTCTTGTAAATTCTATAAGTGCAAGTAACATCAAGCCTTCCCATTTTCGGTATGCCGCAGCTCATACACAGGGCCCAGAGCCAGATCTAAAGAATTTCAGAACTGTGACACACTGATTCTTATGGAACAAAGCTTTGAAATAAATAGGATTCTATACAGATCACCACCCTGGGAGTGTATAATGTTTGTAGATAATGGTGGAAGATGCTGAAATGGCTTCATGCAAGTAATCACTGGGGTCACTTACGTGCGAAAAGTTCTATCTCTTGTTGTCACTTCCCAGAAAGTCTCTTCACAGTACTGATAACTGTACAAACAGTTGCAGTCATATAGGACCTCATTCCGAGATGATCGTAGCTGTGCTAAATTTAGCACAGCTACGATCATTCACACTGACATGTGGGGGGACGCCCAGCACAGGGCTTGTCCGCCCCACATGTCAGAGCCGGTCCCCCCCCCTTCCCACAAAAGTTCAAAGGCATCACACAGCGGCGAATCCTTTGCACTTCAAGAGTAGCTCCCGACCAGCACAGCTTTAGCGTGCTGGCCGGAAGCTACTCATCGCTCCCTGGCCCGCAGCGGCTGCGTATGACATCACGCAGCTGCTGCGGGCCGCCCCCCGCACGGTCCAGCCACGCCGGCATTGGCTGGACCGCGCCCACAAAACGGCGGCAGTTCCACCCCCTCCCGCACAGCGACCACCTCTGCCTGTCAATCAGGCAGAGGCGATCGCAGCCCAGCTATGGCCTTCGGCTGTCTGGCATGCGCTGACGCACTACGGCACTGTAGTGTGCCGGTGCATGCGCAGTGGGTACCCATTCGCTCGGCTGCGATAAAAAGCAGCGAACGGGTCAGAATGACCCCCATAGTGCAGCATAAATCAGACTGGAAGACAAACTTCCCTGGGTCCTAATGCTAAGCATGTATGCAACAAGCACACAAAAACCACATACAATGCCATGTTATGCTCATATGTTTTATAGATCATTTTATCTGAAAGAAATTACATTTCCAATGACGTTATAGAACAATTATATAGAAATATATGTATATCATTAGTAAAAAGTTAAGATTGTTTTAGTAATGCAGCTGCTATTATATTAGCAGCTGTAGTAATATCGTTTGACAGTTTGGCCATTTTCCTAATAGTACGACGATTGAATGCCCTCGCATATCTCATTTCTTCATTGTCAGTGAGGTCCTGCTGTATCTCCCGCTCTTCAATCTCATTGTTGATTTTGTAACTCCTATACCAATGAGAAAAATATTATTGTCAGTAAAAACAGTAGTAGTAACTAAAAATGTAACTATGATTAGTGATTTCCAGTGGCAAACGCAGGATTTGCATGGGGGGGTTTCCAGAACTGGTTGGAGCCAAGCACGGGGGTGGGGACTGAGGTGACCCAGTATATGCTGGGTCCGTAAAACTAGTGTGTCTGTGTGTGTGTGTATATATATATATATCTACACATATATATATATATATATATATATATATATATTCACATACATGCATACATCATATACACATAGCATATTAAACATGCATACATACATACATATATATATATATATATATATACATACACACACACACACACACACACACACACACATACAGTACACATATATATACACATGTATATATATCATATGTGTGGGTGTTTATATGTATGTATGTATATACATGTGTGTATATGTATGCACATGAATATATATGTACTATAATTAAAATAAAGAAATCTTTTATTAAGCACTTACAAGTGCCACCAGGAAGACTACAGGCTGCAGAGGACGCTAGACAGCCATTAATAATACTCATGCAGCAAAAAAAAAAAATGATTATTTTTTTTGGGTGGAGGGGGTTTCTGGGTGCTCGGAAACCCCCCCTGGGTGCGCCACTGATTTCTATCTAATTACGGCAGCATGTCAGAGTGAGACAAATTTTTGGTGAAGTGACACTAGTATTTTTAAGTAGTTTTTCATCAATTGAAATGACAAATTATATTAGAGTAATTAATTGACAAGTGATAAATAAGAAAAAAGTTACATTTAATACATTCATCTTTGTTAAACAATAATTGTCTTTCAGTGAGTAAAAATTAACTCCATGGATTTTTTTTTCTTCAAATCTTACACCAGTTACTGTAGCTGACTATAGGGAATTTCAGTAGATGTTTTTCTGAAGTCGCTTATAATTCTCAGTGTGATGAAATGGCGTCCGAGTTTACAGAAGGTGCCGGATGCCAGCCGAACTCTGACTTTTTTTTTTTAAAGTGGTCACAAGGTAAATAACCTTGTAAATAAATGCTGCTTTAAAAAAAGTCTAAGTTTAGCCGGCATCCCGCACCTCCGGGAAACTTGGACTCCATTACATACTGCAGTCTGTTTCTTTAACTGTGGCATGCAAGGAGAATAACCGAGATTGTTACATATTTATTCAGATATTTAGCCCTTTTAATGTGCAGTAAATTGTAAGCTCATATTAATGTATTCTCAGCACCACTATATATAATTTTATGAGCAGACCCTAGCTGAGTGATATTTATGACATTCTGAATGTTAGTTTTGAAACATTTATTGTTTTTACTGTACACGTGCAAGAATAAACTCATGTTATTTTATACAAATGAGCCTCTTCTTGTTACAACAAGTAGAAAACAGAGAAGGTTTCTATCTCCATATGCATGCAGTCAGAGGCGGATTCAGGGCCGTCTTTACGTATGGGCTCAATGGGCTCTTGCCCAAGGGCCCCAGGAGTATAAGGGCCCTAGGCTGATAGCTGGGGGTCCCCTCTTTCCAGGGGTACCAGATTTTTGAAAATCGGCCTTGGGGAACCGGAGATATTCAACGTGAAAGCAGTGGTCCCCATCCGAGCCTGTTAATTGCTCTTCCCAGCCAGATATCTCAGGTTCTGTCTGACATAGATTTTGGATTATACCCTCAGAAAAACTCTGAGACTCTCCCCTTTTGCTGGACACTGTCAGCTTGTCTCTACTGTGCCCAGAACCAGAGATATCAGCCTTCCAGCAGCTGGTCCCTGCTCCAGCTCCACACGCCTGGTATACAGTTTTATATATTCATTGGAGGATTGCTCTGGCTCCTGACCTCTGATCCCCAAGTTCCCAGAACCTTCTAAAAGGTGGGAATCTCTTGTTTTTTATTCAATTCAAAGCTAAGAAATATATTTTCAGGAACTTGAGATATCTGCAGTCAGGCAAGCTGCCCTCCCACCAGAAAATGATGAATATTAAGCCCACTCCATTATCCACCCCTCCCCTATGTATTAAACACCCCCTACCACCCCGGAAGTCATGTACCAGGGCTTTTTTATTCAGCCCAATGGCCCCTCTACAGTTTAGTCCCATCTGTGCAGTAAAGGAGTAATTAGCAGAAATTACTGCTCCAGGTCCTACATGCTGAGCGGAAGATAGAACACCCCCTACCGCCCGTGGGACATCAAAGCTGCCACTGATAGCACACCCCACCCCTACCGCTGGAGGATGGGTAGGGGGCCCAATGCATTGCTGTGCCCAGGGGCCCACACTGCTGTTAAGACGGCCCTGGGCGGATTGGAATGCCGGGACACCAGGACAGTTTCTGATTGGCTGGTCCCTTTGTCCCATCAGTGGCCGCACGTCCCCCAATACTAGGCCAGCTGCCGTGCTCCGATCAGACATGTGGGCAGGTGACAGAGTCGGCCGCACTGAGACCAGCACTGCACTTCCATGTCATAAGAGGCGGCAGATGCTAGGACTGTCGCGGCTCTAATAACCATGACCGATGTTAACTTTGGGGAGCAGGGCTGCCCGTAAAACGTGGTGCAGACAATGATGGGCGCCTGCTCCCTAGTCAGTCCGGCTCTTCAGTGAGGCCCTTCTGCTCCCGGATACTTCCCTGCACTCGCCTAGAAGCTGTGGCAGCCTCCCCCGCTTCTATCATTTCCACAGTACACACTGCGGAGTGAGAAGCTGTGACAGCAGACACACCAGGTGAGTGCTGCTGCTGTGTATGATTTGATAGAGAGGGAGAGGGAGGCAGTGACAGGGAACTGACCCCACTACTGTATGGCACAGTCAGAGCCGGCCTTAGGCATAGGCAAACTAGGCAAATGCCTAGGGCATTTGGTATGCTTAGGGGCACCAGCAGCTTCTGCTGATTAAAATGATATGTGGCATGCCTATATTCTGTGTGTGACTGCGGATGTATCTGCATACGAAATGCTATGTTGCAGTGTATTCATGGAAATCACTGCAACATAGCATTTCGTATGCAGATACAGCCACAGTCGCACACAGAATATAGGCATGCAACATATAATTTTAATCAGCAGAAGCCACATAGTAATGCAAATAATATGATGCATTTTCATAAACAAAAGGCGCCCAACGTTAGCAGAGCTGCCAGCTGACTCATGCCAGGCATCTCCTGCAGAACTAGCGGCGGTGCTAGGGGGCACCAGCCCAAATCTTGCCTAGGGCATCATATTGGTTAGGGCCGGCTCTGGGCACAGTGGCAATGCTGCATATTGTGTATGGGGTGTTACTACTGTGTGGGTAATATGTGTACAGGGCATTATTACTACTGTGTGGGCAATATGTGTACGGGACACTACTACTACTGTGTGGGCAATACAGGTGTGTAATGTGAGTATGTAGAGATATGGTGTGGTGTAATGTGAATAAGGAGCAATACGGTGTGGTGTAATGTGAGTAAGGAGATTTATACAGTGTGGTGTAATGTGAATAAGGAGCAATATGGTGTGGTGAAATGTCAGTAAGGAAATGTATAGGTTGCGGTGTAATGTGACTAAAGAGTGATATGGTGTGGTGTAGTGTGAATAACGGATACTACTGTGTGACGTCACGGAGGGGGAGCTGGGTCAGAGGCGGAAGTATCGGCAGGGCTAGGGGGCAGCAGCCAAAATTTTGCATAGGGCATCAAATTGGTTAGGGTCACCTCTGACAGCGCTATCAGCCCAGGTGATCTCTGTATGTTTTGTGCTGCTACTGATGGAATGTCAGCGGACGGTGCACATGACTGAGAAAAGGAGCAAGAGGTGGCTCTTGGGAGCAGGTAACCAGAGGGGAGAGCTGAGCGCATACTGTGCATGTTTGTGTGAGGGAGTAAATAGTGGGTGGGGGCTGGGTCACTTTCATACCCTGAATACAGTCAGAACACACCAGCAAGAGGACCAATAGAGAGGTAACACAGGATGAGTAGCACTATATGGCTCAGCATGTCTCCTCTGTGAGAGACATCCTGGTATCTGCCCTGTAAGCCCAGACTGTGGTCACAACCATAACCACACTCGGTGCTCTCATACTGTATATAGCCTGTATAATATAGGGATACTGTAGTTACCTGCACTGTCTGCTTCTAGTGTGTTTTTACATAGCTCTAGATCAGGGGTGGGGAACCTTTTTTCTACCAAGGGCCATTTGGATATTTATAAAATCCTTCGGGGGCCATACAAGTCTGCCCCCGCGCGCGCCAAAAAAATGGGTGTGGCCAGTTAAAATGGGACGTGATACACATATGCCCCCAATAGTGCAGTGCCAGATCCACAATTGCCCCCACAGTGCCAGGTATACAAATGCCCCTCACAGTGCCAGGTATACAGATGCCCCCACAGTGCCAGGTATACAGATGCCCCCACAGTGCCAGGCATACAAATGCCCCTCACAGTGCCAGGCATACAGATGCCCACACAGTGCCAGTTATACAAATGCCCCCACAGTGCCAGTTATACAAATGCCCCCACAGTGCCAGGTATACAAATGCCCCTCACAGTGCCAGGTATACAGATGCCCCCACAGTGCCAGGTATATAAATGCCCCCACAGTGCCAGGTATACAAATACCCCCACAGTGCCAGGTATACAAATGCCCCTCACAGTGCCAGGTATACAGATGCCCCCACAAAGGTTTTTTACACCAACAAAAAACACATATTTCTGCAGATATTTTGAACGGAATAATAAACTACTTTACATTCCATAACATAAGGAGAAAGGAGAAACTAAAGATGCATGCACACATGGCGATATTGTAAACAACCTTGCTAAATTTTACCCTCCTGAGAGATAATGGGGGTAATTCTGAGTTGATCGCAGCAGGAACTTTGTTAGCAGTTGGGCAAAACCATGGGGGTCATTCCGAGTTGTTAGCTCGTTGCCGATTTTCGCTATATTGCGATTAGTCGCTTACTGCGCATGCGCAATGTTCGCAGAGCGCATGCGGTTAGTTATTTTACACAAAAGTTAGGTATTTTACTCACGGCATAACGAGGATTTTTCATCGTTCTGGTGATCGGAGTGTGATTGACAGGAAGTGGGTGTTTCTGGGCGGAAACTGGCCGTTTTCTGGGCGTGTGCGAAAAACGCTGGCGTTTCTGGGAAAAACGCGGGAGTGTCTGAAGAAACGGGGGAGTGTCTGGGCGAACGCTGGCTGTGTTTGTGACGTCAAACCAGGAACGAAACTGACTGAACTGTTCACAATGGCTGAGTAAGTCTGGAGCTACTCAGAAATTGCTAAGAAATTTCTATTCGCAATTCTGCAAATCTTTCGTTCGCAATTCTGCTAAGCTAAGATACACTCCCAGAGGGCGGCGGCTTAGCGTGTGCAATGCTGCTAAAAGCAGCTAGCAAGCGAACAACTCGGAATGAGGGCCCATGTGCACTGCAGGGGAGGCAGATATAACATGTGCAGAGAGAGTTAGGGTGTGTACACACGGTGAGATCCCTGCTATGTTCAATTTTGACTATGTGATTTCCCTTGAACTCCCCCAGAGCCCAGATAGCACAGATTGTACAGATTTTGAATATCTGTGCTTGAGATTTTGTCTATGTACGATTTTGACTAAGTGCCAATTTTGACTATACTTTGTACTAGATTGTACACTAGATAGTCAAGATTGACTTACCTGCACAGTCTATCTAGCCTTACGATACCGACCCCACGGGAGCGCGCATCGGGATCGAATCTGTCTCGCAAGCTGCCTAGCACCATGAGATATGCACTAACTTTTCATAAGATTTTGACTACATAGTCAAAATCTCACAGATTTATCTCGCCGTGTGTACACACCCTTAGATTTGGGTGTGGTGTGTTCAATCTGCAATCTAAATTGCAGTGTAAAAATAAAGCAGCCAGTATTTACCTTGCACAGAAACAATATAACCCACTCAAATCTAAGTCTCTCTGCACATGTTATATCTGCCTCCCCTGCACTGCACATGGTTTTGCCCAACTGCTAACAAAATTGCTGCTGCAATCAACTCAGAATTAGGCCCATTGTTTCCAAAATTGTCCAGTGTGTATGCTGCAAACGGTGAATGACGCGTGGTACCGCTCATGGTTATCATACCCCTGTGTCGCCTGTACATGCAGCTCAGTTTGGACTATCGGCCACGGCCACAGCATGATGCCACTGTGCGATATCGTACAGTGTGTACTGTGTATGCACTATGGGGGTAATTCCAAGTTGATCGCAGCAGGAAATTTTTTAGCAGTTAGGCAAAACCATGTGCACTGCAGTGGAGGCAGATGTAACATGTGCAGAGAGAGTTAGATTTGGGTGAGTTATATTGTTTATGTGCAGGGTAAATACTAGCTGCTTTATTTTACACTGCAAATTAGATTGCAGATTGAACACACCCCACCCAAATCTAACTCTCTCTGCACATGTTACATCTGCCTGCCCTGCAGTGCACATGGTTTTGCCCAACTGCTAAAAAATTTCCTGCTGTGATCAACTTGGAATTACCCCCTATATCGGCTGCCCTGGCCATGAGGGGAAACACTATGCGATATCGCTCTTGGAGCAAATCTCAAAGTGTGTTTGCACCATTAGTATACAAATACTGTACTATCCTTTCTATAAATATTAGATGAAACTGGTTCCCAAAGTGAGCGCTACTGCTTCCTCGGGTGATAGGATTACTAAGGGGGGTGATTGGATTTCAAATAATGTTAATTAATGACTACCTTTTTGTGTTATATTCCTTGGTCACATAGTAATAGGTAACAGTCAAAGAGGTAAAGGGGCATTTTATGAAGAAAAAAATTGGAACCAATGTACTATGAATTTTCAACATGTTAACTCATCACAAACATTTATTTGGTCCATGCATAAATAATTTCTATAGACCAGGACTTGCTTGCTGCATAACGCACATTATGCAGCAACAATCGGAAAGGACATACTGTATCTGTACAATCATTGACATTAGCCATCCTACTAGCACAGAAGTAGAATACATAGTCACAACTGTACCCAGACTCAACAAAAAATTAGTTACCGTACTTTCTCTTTTTTATTTACTTTCAACTAACAATCAGGCCTATTGCCCCTCATTACATCCTCTGTGAATCTGAGGGGTAAATTCTGATGTTTTAAATTTTGTTATTTCCCTTCCATCCCATTTTTTTTAACCCATTTCATGCTCCCTTATTTTATTTTCCAGTGCATACTTGAAATGTTACCTAAAAACCTAAACTCAATATTGAAGGATGACTATGCTCTTTAAGTCAAATTCATTCCTTTAAGTAAATTCATAATATTCTGTTTATGCCAAAATATAAATGGAAGCTTGCTGATTGTGTGACACTGACACCTAAAAGGTGTGCTGTACATATTAGTTGCTGTCAATAACCACTTGCAATGCTAAAACTTTTAGTTAATTTCACGAAGAGAAATTTAAAGTATCACATACTATTAGTCATAATATATGACTAAAATAACAATAGTTATGCAATAAGTAGTAGCATGTTATCAACAAAATTAACTGAGTTAAAATTGAAATTAACATAATGTATATAAATGAATAGGAAACGTTGTTCAGAAATTTTGCCAACTTACTTTTCTGCTTTCCCGAGTTGTACAAGGCAGGCAAGGGCCACAGCTGTCACCAGTATTACCAATTTGGGCATCATCTTGGGATTCTAAGAATCTGTTTAATGAGATACATGACAATTACTGTGTACATGTAGATATCAGGGGTTATTGAAGCCCCTGTGCTTTTATCGGCAGCCACACCTTGGAGGAGAGAGCTGTTCAGCATATATAAACATACTGTACATGTGATGTTGTATGTAATATATGTGCTGTCTGCCTTACCCAGGGATCGTCAGCTGCCGCTGTGTGTAACACTAACCTGCTGGCTATCGAATCATGGGGACATTACTTTGCTTGTCTATCATCTTCTATAAGCCCGCCCCAGACTCCTGTGAGCCAAAGGAAGTCAATGAGTGGGCTTATAGAAGATGACAGAAAACCAGAATGATGTCTCCTATCCTTCAGCAGCTGGCAGGTCAGTATTACACACAGTGGTAGCTATTGATCCCTGGGTAAGGCAGCCAGCACATATATTAGATACATCGCATGTATGTTTATATGTGCTGAGTAATGTGTGGCGGAGCTGCAGCCTAGTGAAAGCAGCTGCCACTGGTATACATATTTGACAAACTATTTCATTATATATGTTAAGTTAATGATACAGTATATCCTTTGGTGCACTATTTATTTTGTGTACATACGTAGAAAATATGAACAGAAACCAGTACTTACATACACTGTCTAGAAACACCTTGTCTGCATGCACCATCTTACTTCTATCATAAGATTTTTAATATGCAGTGGGTTTTACTGCATAATCCTCTTTATTTCCCACCATCAAAGTACCTGGCCAGTGTTAGTGATACACATTGGGCCTAATTCAGATCTGATCACAGCAGGAAAATTGTTAGCTAATGGACAAAAACCATGTGCACTGCAGGGGAGCATAGGCACAGATTCCATGGGTGCTCCCGGGTCCGAGCACCCACAGACATCGAGGAGTAACCACGGAACCAGCCACCCAGTAAAGTTAGCCTCCGCAGTGGATTGAGACGCGCTGGGGGCTGCGGAAGGGCTTCCATACATTGCAGTGTAAAAATACCCACCAAAAATGGCTGCCACCAAGGAGGAGACGATTGCTAAAGGTCCCATTTGACCTCTAGCGCTTGTCTCCCCGGTGGCAGTCATTTTAAGGTTTTTTAACCTGCAATGTATGGAAACCCTTCCATAGCCCTCAGTGCTTCTCAATCCACTGTGGGGGCTGCGGGGTCTTAGCGCATGCAGGGGGGGCAGAGCCCAAATGTTTGTGAGCTCCTGCAAGCCAGGCGGTAGCACACCTTGCCTGGCTACAGCACCAGCAGGGCATCTCATATATAAGTTTGGTTATACTGTATGTGTTTGTATGTATTTGTGTATGTATGTGTGTATTTATGTGCTATATGTGTGTATATGTAGGTGAGTCTGTGCTCTATGTGTGTGTGTTCTATGTGTTTGCGTGTATGTGTTATTTATGTGTCTTTGTGTGTGTGTTTACTTTGTATGTGTGTTTGTGTTCTATGTGTGTGTATATGTAAGTGTGTGTTTACTATGTGTTTGTGTGTGTTATATGTTTGTCTTTGTATGTTTGTATGTGTTCTATGTTTATGAACATGTATGTGTGAGTTTCAGTGTATACATGTATGTGTTCTATGTAACATTTATGAAACTCACCCACCACCCCTCCCCTACAAAACCTTCATTTACTCCTAACAATCATATATGGAAACCCCCCCAGTAAAATCCTGCATTTGCCCCTGTGCTAGCAGCATACTAGCAGTACAGTATACTGAGTGATGCCCGCCCGCACCCACCCTCCCATACTTTGATGGTAATGTGCAGGAGATCCGTGGAAACATGCATTAGGCCCCTGGCAGTGCATATGAAACCCCTGGCAACGCACATGAAACCCCTGGCAATGCGCAGGAGACCCCTGACAACGCGCATGAAACCCCTGGCAATGCGCAGGAGACCCCTGCCAACGCGCATGAAACCCCTGGCAATGTGCTGAAGACCCATGGCAAAGAGCAAAAGACCCCGGTGAGCATGGAACTCAGAGCATGAAACCCCTTACAACAGGCAGGTAATTTAAAAGTAATTAGAAGCCTTACTGTGTGGCATCATTTGTAAGGGACAGTATTGTGTGGGGGGCATCAAATGGTGTCGGAGCCATAACTATGTGTGGCATAATATGTAATTGACGTTACAGTGTGTGGCATATTGTGTAATGGGCATCACGGTGTGTGGCATAATGTGTAAAAGGCATTACTGTGTGTCGCATAATGTGTAAAAGGCATTAATGTGTGTTGCATAATGTGTAATGGGCATTACTGTGTGTTGCATAATGTGTAATGGGCATTAGTCACTGCCATGGCCGTCCGTTCATTCCCGCTCCCGCCGAGCACCCACCAGCAAAAACATAAATCGGCACCTATGCAGGGGAGGCAACTGTAATATGTGCAGAGAGAGTTAGATTTGGGTGGGTTATATTGTTTCTGTGCAGGGTAAATACTGGCTGCTTTATTTCTACACTGCAATTTAGATTTCAGTTTCAACACACCACACCCAAATCTAACTCTCTCTGCACATGTTATTTCTGCCCACTCTGCAGTGTACATGGTTTTGCTATTAGCTAACAAATGTACTGCTGCAATCAGATCTGAATTAGGCCCATTAACATGGAGAGCTAGATACATTATTTAATTCAAGCCTCATAAAATAATTTTTATGTCACATAGGTGGGAGCTACTGTATGTGTAAATAGGGAACTGGATACAACTGATACCAGGAAAATGGTGAAGCTTCAGACAAAAAGTAACGTTTAGATCAGCCATACACAACATGTGGAAAATGATTTCACTGCAGGTGTCACCACTCAGAGCACCATCACTGAGAGGAGATTATAATTTGTTTCAGTGCACTCTGTGTTGTGTAGTGGGGGAGGAGGTAATCAACGGAAGTCATTCATCAGTGCAGGTTGTAGCAGTAACAGGCCTGTGGCAGACAGCCAATCAGATGAGCTGTCACACTGCCTGTCTGCTGCCGTGGAGCTCTGAGTCTAAAGGCCTGTACACACTGGTCGATATATTGGCCGTTCTCTTGAACGGCCGATATATCGCGGGACCGTCGGCAAGTGTGTACAGCCGATACATCTGTGAACTCCGTCTTCACAGAAGTATCGCGTCGGCCGCGCAGCACAGCCAACGGCCAATATATCCACCGATATATTTGCGCGTCGCTATGTGTGTACGGGGCGGTCGGCCGACCGCCCGTACACATGCTGCGGCGGCCGGAGGTGATTGACAGCTGAACTGGGCGGGCGTGTGTTCACGCCCGCCCAGTTCATGACGTCAGTCCCCGACGGATCGGGCAGTGTGTATGCTCAACACAATGCCTGATCCATCCATAGATATATCTGCAGATCAATTGATCTGCAGATATATCTATTAGTGTGTACCCACCTTAAGATATGGTAATCTTGCAAGACTCATCTCTTTCGCTCAACCCTGAAGGACAGCTACATGCTGGACCACCATTTCCCAGAATAAGGAAATATCATTTTTTCATTCTTAATTTAGATATATGATAAAAAAAAAATTTTGCATTTAGAAGCTGTGTTCCAAGGGGAAAGTTTCTCAGATCATCCTACAAGAAGCTTATACTTCCAAAATGTAGTTAAAATTTTAAACATAATTTTGATGTCACTCTGACATTATTAGTTATATCTTATTTATATCTTCAACTGATATCATTTGTGATTTGAGTCTTCCTTCCTCCTTTTCATAACAGGTAATAGGAATTTGAAACCTGGAATTTCTGCAGACTATTTCTCCTGATGTGCTGCATATTACATTGCTCGGTAAGGTAATCATATTTAGAACATACTGTAATTGCAGATTATATATTTTTATTTGCACTGAAATTTTTCTAGGTAATTGGATGATAAACGATTAGAGGATTGCCATACGCATAAGGAAACAGTTTTTTGCACTAGAATGTCTATGCTTATGATGATGTGTTTTCTTAGATAAATAGGAATGTTTGCTATCTCCTGACTATAAACTGAGTGAGGGCATATCTTTTTTATTAAATCCTAGATGGTTAATATGTTTGTTTATGGCATTTTATTGCTAGGCAATTCAGTGGGAGTGTACATTGGAGGTTGGTAGTAATCCTTGCATAAATGTTTTTTTTTTTTTTTTTCATTGTCTAAAGAACATTATAGAGGCTGGGGCTCATTTATCCATAGTGTAGTTTACATTTTAAACATAATGTTACACTGACCTTAAACAGAAAGAAAACAGAAGGAGAAAATTTTAATGCTACTGTAGGTACACTATACAAATATCTGGCAGATTATCTGCTATATCTAGCTGGTTGGAATGAAAATCTGGTAATGGATGAGAGCAAATGACAATCGACCATTTGCTCCCATACACTGTATAATGGACAACAATAGTCATTCATCCAAGTTGGTTAAATTTGTGTTTAACCAATTTGTATGACCGACAGTACTTGTTTGTTTTCCAGTGTTTGGGAGCAAATGATAGATTGTAATTTGGTCTCATCCATTCAGAGTCATCTTTTCATATGGGCTCAATGGGGCACTTGCCCGCGGGCCCCAGGAGTGTAAGGGCACTAGACTGATATCTGAGGATCCCATCTTTCCAGGGGTCCCAGATTTTTGAAAGTCGTCCCTGGGGATCCGGAGTTATCCAACTTCAAAGCAGTGGTCCTCATCCAAGCCTGTTAATTGCTCCTCCCAGCCAGGTATCTCAGGTTCTGTCTAACTTAGAATTGTTTTGAGGATATATTCCAAAAGCTGGGACTCTCCTCATTTGGTGGATACTGGCAGCTTGTCTGTAATATACCCAGAATCAGAGATATTAGCCTTCCAGCAGCTGGTCCCTGCTCCAGCTCCACACGCCTGGGATGCAGTTTTATATTTTTGTTGGTGGATTGCTCTGGCTCCTGAACTCTGTTCCCCAAGTCCCTAGAACCTCATCAAAGGTGGAAATCTCTATTTTTTTAATCCTATGCAAAGCTAAGAAATCTATTCCTAGGAAATTGAAATATCTGCAGTCAAGCAAGCTGCCCTCCCACCAGAAAATGATGAATATTAGGCCCACTCTACTATCCACCCATCTACTACATATTAAACACCCCCTACCACCCTGAAAGTCATGTACCAGTGCCCCTTCATTCAGCCCAATGCCCCCTTCTACAGTTTAGTGTTACCCTCCTGCACCATCTGTGCAGTAAAGGAGTAATTATCAGAAATTACTGCTCCAGATCATACATACTGTGCGGAAGATAAAACAGTGCATTCCAGCTGAGGGACATCAAAGCTGCCACTGATAGGACCCCCCACCTCTACTGCTGTAGGATAGGTAGGGGCCCCAATGCATTGCAGTGCCCAGTGGCCTACACTGCTTTTAAGATGACCCTTAATCCATTACCAGATTTTCATTCCAACCAGGAAGATCTAAAAGATTATCTGCCAGATAATTGTATATTATGTACCTATCTTAACTGGCAGGTTTGACATGATGCTTGTGCATAGAGCAGCATCCGTGATCCATAGAAAATGCATTTAGTAATCACGGGTGCGATTATACGCACCTTGCTGAGAATAATTGCAATCGCAGCAAAATCGCACTCGCATATAAGATGAAGGTGGCCACATGTGTACTTTGAGTTTTTCACAAACATCTGAATGCACATATTTAACGAAGTCAGTTTTATTTTATACACTTAAAAGTCCTCTCTGAATTACCATTGTTTCTTTCACTCCTAACTTCACATAGTCTCATTTACATCACACTTCAAAATTCAGTTTCAGCACTAATATAATCTACACTTTTATTCTGCTTGACACTAAATTATTGTCATTTGATATACACATTTACCGAAACTGTACTTTCACCTGCATTTCTGCAAATCTACTGCTGTGTTTCTCATACAGCCTTTATTCCTTCTTCTAGTTTTTCTTGCTGTATTTACCTCATCCACACTAAGTCCCTCATTCCGAGTTGATCGCTCGCTGCCGTTTTTCGCAGCGCAGCGATCAGGTAAAAAAATGGCAAAACTGCGCATGCTTACGGGCCGCAGTACGCACGCGTGAAGTACTTTCACACAAAATTATGCAGTTTTACACAAGGTCGAGCGACGCTTTTCTGTCGCTATGTTGATCGGTGAGTGATTGACAGGAAGTGGGTGTTTCTGGGTGGTAACTGGCCGTTTTCAGGGAGTGTGCTAAAAAACACAGGCGTGTCAGGTTAAAACGCAGGTGTGCCTTGGGAAACGGGGGAGTGTCTGGACGAACGCAGGGCGTGTTTGTGACGTCAAAGCAGGATCTAAACAGACTGAAGTGATCGCAAGGAAGGAGTAGGTCTGCAGCTACTCAGAAACTGCATGAAAAAATGTCAGCACTGCTCTGCTAACCTTTCAGTCGCACTTCTGCTAAGCTAAGATACACTCCCAGAGGGTGGCGGCTTAGCGTTTGCACTGCTGCTAAAAGCAGCTAGCGAGCGATCAACTCGGAATGAGGGCCTATGAGGGATATTCAGAGATGAACGCAGATGGCTGCATACACAGCCAGATCTGCATTCATCTCTGCACATGCTGGGGGTCGTCCAGCACAGGGCAAGGCTGCCCAGCATGTGTAATTGTGAATGCATCGGACCTAAGGTTGACCCCTATCAGGCGGTCAGCGGGCATTTAATCGAAGTGGCTGTGTGTGACGTCACACAGCCACCTCAAAGGCGGTCCAGGCCCTCCCCCATTCGCCCTTCCCCACCCCCGCTATGGTGCGTGGCTGCCCCAAAAAATGCTCACATTGCGGTTGCATCCATCGGGGATGCGACTGCAATGTGTGAGTCCACGCAGCTGCTGTGTGGCCGATGCGCATGCGCAGTTTGTTGCCACCGGCAAACTGCACACCGCAACAGTAGCAGGGTCTGAATGACCCCCTATGTCCATGTTTTCTTTAACGCCTTCATCACTCTATCTACATAATCCTTTCTTTTGAACACTGTTCCCTCCCCTATCTTTCACTCCTCCTTCTCATCTGTCTCCCAGCCACCCCTCTTCTTCTCTTCCCATCGTCCATTACCCCACTTTTTTTCACTTCTCCCAGAACATAATACTACAAAGGGATCAGAGCTTAATGGTGGACTAAACATTAAACTCTGATCTTTCCCTCCTCTCCCTGACACCTCCCTTCACATCCATCTGCATCATACTGTACTCCCTCCGTGTCCACCTCCTGCAGGTTCCCTTGCTAGCTCAGGAACTCACACATCACTACACTCACTTTATCCCTCCCCTCCAAATTAATGTCACCTCAACACTACAGCAACCCTGATAAATTCATTCACATCTCTCCAAGAAACTCTCATTATCACAGCAAATCTACTGCTGTGTCTCTCATTCTGCCTTTATTCCTTCTTCCAGTTTTCCTCCCTTTATTTACCCCATCCGCACTAAGGAGCTCATTCAGGATGGATTGCAATTGGTGATCAATGATGATGAAAGTGCATACGCAGGAACATGTGCCCGTATTAACTGCATGTGCCCTGCAGTAAATGCGAATGCCTCTGCCCCCCAATCAGGCAGAGGTGTTCACGTGGTGGGTGGGGGATAGTGACACTCCATTTCCTAGGCGGAGACGGAGCGTTGCAGGGCAGCATCAGGGAAAAGGAGGCGTGGTGGTGCAAACAGGGGTGTGGGTGGGATCAGAGCAGCTGCGTGACGTCACGCGCAGCCGCTCTGATCAAAAGGATGGTGGCAGGCCTCATGCCATTGCAGCCATGCTGTTCTGGCAGGAGGCATCCACAATTTCTGCAAACACGCTGAAATTGCTGTGCAGCCACAATTTTAGCGCGGTCGCAGAGAGGGGGCAGCGGTCAGCAGTCTGGACGGCCTTGTCCTGCGATAGGTGGCCCTCAGCATGCAAGACTGATTACAAATTCTGCTAAAAAGCAGAATTTGCGATCCTTACTGAATAGGGACCTATGTCCATGTTTTCTTCAACTCCCTTATCACTCAGTATCTACATAATACTTTCTTTTATAAACTGTTCCCTCCTCTATCATTCATTCCAAGTCTCCTCCTCTTCCTCCCCTGTCACCTATCCCCCCCCGGCTTCTCCTCTCCTCCTATTTCATTACCCCACTCTTTTCACCTCTCCCCCACCATGAATCTACTACCCAACTATGAATCCCTGATCTCTCCCTCCTCTCCCTGTCACTACAATACATGTCCACCTGAATCATGCTGAACTCCCCCCGTGTCCACATACTCCAAGTTCCCTTCCTAGCTCAGGAACTCACACCATCACTACACTCACTTTAGCCCTGCCCTCCAAATTAATTTCACCTCAATGCATACAGCAACCCTGATCATTTCATTCACTTATCTGCCACTCTCCTGTGCCACCTGAAATGTCAGATCTGTCCGTAATAAACTGGTCCCCATCCATGACCTTTTTCAATTTCAACTACCTGAATCTCCTAGCCATTACTGAAACTGTATTACAACCTCTGACACCACTTCTCCTACTGCTATCTCCTCTGGAGGCCTCACATTCTCACACACTGTACCCTCCAGTTCATGGGTTACTCCTACCAACTTATTCCCTCTGAACAATTTCTTATATTCTCTACATTTGAGGTCCATATTATATACTTCTTCCAACACGTTCACATGTTCATTTATCATCCCCCTGGCATTTCCTACAAATTCCTTGATAACTTAACTTCCTAACTCCCTCGCTTCCTGTCTTCACATCTTCTCTCCATATCGTATGTGATTTCAACATCATACTCAATATCCCCAATGAATCCTCAGCCTCTAAACTCCTTAAACTTACACCATCACCTGGTCTCTCGACCTCCTCACCCACACATGTGAGTGGGCACTCACTTGATCTGGACTTCACTCATTATTGTGATACTTCTGATTACTCCTACTCCCCATTCCCCCTCTCTGACCATTGCCTCCTTTCTTTTAACTTATCCTTCTCTGTTTCTCCATCTATGGGGGTCATTCCGAGATGATCGTAGCTGTGCTAAATTTAGCACAGCTACGATCATCACACTGACATGCGGGGGGACATCCAGCACAGGGCTATCCCACCTCGCATGTCACTGCCGTTCCCCCCCCCCCCACAAAAGCGCAAAGGCATCGCACAGCAGCGATGCCTTTGCACTTCAAGAGTAGCTCCCGACCAGCACAGCTTTTGTGTGCTGGCCGGGAGCTACTCATTGCTCCCTGGCCCGCAGCGGCTGCTTGTGACGCCATGCAGCCGCTGCGGCCCACCCCCCATTCGGTCCGGCCATGTCTGCGCTGGCCGGACCGCGTACTGGAAACGGCGGCCAAATGCCGTCATTCTGCCCCCCCCCGCCCAGCGACCACCTCAGACAGAGGCGTTCGGCCATCTGCCGTCATTCTGCCCCCCCCCCCCGCCCAGCGACCACCTCAGACAGAGGCCTTCGGCCATCTGGCATGCGCCGGCGCACTGCGGCGCTGGCGTATGAGCAGTTCTGACCCAATCGCACCGCTGCGATAAATAGCAGCGTGCGATCGGGTCAGAATGACCCCCTATACCTCCTAAGGCTACCATCGTTAATTGTAACATTGAGGTTAGTGACACTGTCTCTCTACTATGCCCTCTCTCTTTCATGCCATGAACAAGTCACTTCCCTTTACAATGCCACCCTTACTTCTGCTGTTGACTCAGTTGCTCCAGCAACCACTATTATCCCTCGCATATCAAACCTCAATCCTGGCACTGCAAATGTACTAGAGAACTTCAAAAATGTTAACGAACCACCAAGTGACAGTGGAGGAAATCACACTTTAAGGCAGACTTCTTTCACTTCAAATTTATGCTCTCATCCTACAGTGCTGTCATTTCCTTCTACAAACTCTCATATTTAAAGAAATAAAACTGTGTGTAGGTGCTGTTTGCTTGCAGTATACTGTTTTTAAATCTTTCAATATTCGTGAGTGGTACACCAGGAAACACACCCTGTTAATTAAGAACTTACATTAGGGTTCTCACCCGCAGGCCAAACAAGATCACTTTAACCCCTGATATAATTTCTTCAATATATAATAAAACGGGATAACTTCATAACATATGATCACTTACATATTAATTCTGTCACGTGTTCACATAAGGGTATCTTTAGAAAGAGGGTATGTTTCCTGGTATACCACTCATGAAAATTGAAGGCTTTAAGAACAGTATACTGCAAGTGAACAGTGCCTACACACAGTTTTATTTATTTTTTGCATTAGTGTCCTGTGGAGATTTATAGGTGTTCTCCTTTAAACTGTGTGGCTGCAGTTTACTGGTCAGCGCAGAAACCACACTTTGATTCTTGTGCATGTCATAGTTAACAAACTTCCCAGTCTTTAAACCCCAGCATCTTTTTGCCACTTTCAACTACCTGCGACGGCACAAAAAGTTTTCTGCAGTTTCTGAGTAGCTCTGTACTTACTCAGCCACTGCGATCGCTTCAGTCTTTTTGGTCTCGGAAATTGACGTCAGACACCCGCCCTGCAAACACTTGGACACGCCTGCATTTTTGCAAACACTCCCAGAAAACGGTCAGTTGACACCCACAAACACCCTCTTTCTGTCAATCACCTTGCGATTGGCTGAGCGAATGGATTCTTTGTTAAATCCATCGCCCAGCACCGATCCTCTTTGTACCCGTACTACGCACCTGCGCAATGCGGTGCATACGCATGCACAGTTTTGCCAAGAATTAACCTGATCGCAGCGCTGCAAAAAGTTGCTAGCAAGCGATCAACTCGGATTGACCCCCTACATGTAGTTATTTCTGTGCTAATAACATTGCAAAATCAATTACATAAATAATTATAGAGGAATAAACAATTTCACAATATATGAAATACAAAGATCAGTAAGAATATGAGCCATACTCACCTTCTGTCCTTATGAAGTTAGCACAAGCTTTTTCTCCAAGAGTGCTAAATGTTCATTATTTCAGCTTTTTATATTGTAGAGGTGAGAGTTATTCTTTTCTTAGCTATTTAAGATAAACATGACATACAAGTCACAAGCAGCTGGTATGATACCAACAATGTACTATAACACAAGCTTGTGATTTATCACGTTATAGTGTGAACCTGAGCTCCATCCGGTTCCCACAGGATGTTATATCTACGAAGCTTCAGTTGTCCTGCAAAATTACAAAGTGCAAAGTACAACCTATGGTGGTCATTCTGAGTTGTTCGCTCGCTAGCTGCTTTTAGCAGCATTGCAAACGCTAGGCCGCCGCCCTCTGGGAGTATATCTTAGCTTAGCAGAATAGTGAACGAAAGATTAGCAGAACTGCTACTAAAAATTTTCAAGCAGTTTCTGAGTAGCTCCAGACCTACTCCTAGATTGCGATCACCTCAGTCCATTTAGTTCCTGGTTTGACATCACAAACACGCCCTGCTTTCGGTCAGCCACTCCCCCGTTTCTCCAGACACTCCTGCGTTTTTGCCTGACATGCCTGCGTTTTTTAGCACACTCCCGGAAAACGCTGTTACCACCCAGAAACGTCCCATTCCTGTCAATCACTCACCGATCAGCAGTGCGACTGAAAAGCGCCGCACGAACAACAGCAAAACTGCTAAGTTTTTAGTTAAATAACTAAGCGCATGCGCACTGCGTACCATGCGCATGCGCATTTAGCAACAAATCGCAGCATAGCGAAAATCGGCAACGAGTGAACAATTCGGAATGACCACCCATATCCAATTTAAGGGGCATATTCGATTCAAAGAATTTGTTTTTTGTATAGGCAGCATGCAAAATGTCAGGTAGACACTAAGTTTTTTGGTATTTAGAAATGTAGCCACGGTAATTTCTATAGAAAATGGAACAGGTGCAAGTTTCGGAAAAATCATTATTTTAAGGTAGAAATGTTGGGAGTTGGTTCAGAGCCCCTGGAAACTCACTCCCCACTACAAAGAAATACATTTATTGTAAATTTTCAGTTATAGTAGTCTACAGTACTTGGTATAATAATTACATGTCATTTTTGGCGTATTATTCTACAAGGTGCAGAACACCGTATTAAAGATGTCAGACAGGTTTTTTTTTCTGTAATATCCTCAAATATCCTTAGTAGCCTCAAATTACCCCCAAATCAACTTCCTTCAACTTTTTAGCTTTTTATTTTAAAGAAAAGTTTATTTTTATATTATTTTTTTTACATTTAAGACAGCACAAATCAGCCATTTAAAACATTTTTAAAACTGAAAATATTTTTCTTTGAACAGCAATTGACATATATGCTATTACTAGAGATGAGCGGGTTCGGTTCTCTGAGAACCAAACCCTACCGAACTTCACGTGTCAAACACGGGTCCGAGCCAGGCTCGGTTGTTCCCGCCTTACTCGGAAAACCCAAACGAGGCAAAACGTCATCATCCCGCTGTCGGATTCTCGCGAGATTCGGATTCCATAAAAAGAGACGCGCGTCGACGCCATTTTTACTCGTGCATTGTAGAGGGTACAGAGAGGACATGGCTACGTTCTTTCAGTGGCAAATCTCAGTATCAGTGCTCAGTATCAGTGATTATTGCTGCTCAGTAATACTAGTACAGTGTCTCTCTTGTGCTGCATCTTGCTGCTGTAGGGTGCTCTGGTAGTAGTGTCCTGTGACTGCATCGGTCATCATCATTCCAGTCACAGTGGTATCTGGGGGGGTGACAATTACAGAGTGCTTTTGTGCTGCTCAGTAATACTAGTACAGTGTCTCTCTTGTGCTGCATCTTGCTGCTGTAGGGTGCTGTGGTAGTAGTGTTCTGTGACTGTGTATCGTTCATCATCATTCCAGTCACAGTGGTATCTGGGGGGTGACAATGCCAGAGTGCTTTTGTGCTGCTCACTAATACACAGTGTCTTGTGCTGCATCGTGCTGGTAAGTGTCAGTTCTCCGTACTATCAGCAGTGCTCAGTATCATCAGTGCTCAGTATCAGCAGTGCTCAGTATCATCAGTGCTCCGTATCACTGCTCATTGTCTTGTGGTGCTCAGTAATACTACATTAGTAATACTAGTACAGTGTCTTGTGCTAATCGTGCTGCTCAGTGTCAGTTCTCCGTAGTATCATCAACGCTCAGTATCAGCAGTGCTCAGTATCAGCAGTGCTCAGTATCACTGCTCATTGTCTTTTGGTGCTCAGTAATACTACATTAGTAATACTAGTACAGTGTCTTGTGCTAATCATGCTGCTTAGTGTCAGTTCTCCGTAGTATCGTCAGTGCTCAGTATCAGCAGTGCTCAGTATCACTGCTCATTGTCTTGTGGTGCTCAGTAATACTACATTAGTAATACTAGTACAGTGTCTTGTGCTGCCTCTTGCTGCTGTAGGGTGAGGTGGACATCTTGCCTTTGTTGACCCAATGTGTGCAAGGAGAGATTGATTGCTTCTTTTTTGGTGGGGGCCCAAACAAACAAGTCATTTCAGCCACAGTCATGTGGCAGACCCTGTCGCTGAAATGATTGGTTTCTTAAAGTGTGCATGTCCTGTTTATACAACATAAGGGTGGGTGGGAGGGCCAAAGGACAATTCCATCTTGCACCTCTTTTTTTTTATTTATCTTTGCATCATGTGAGGTTTGGGGACTATTTGTTTTAAGTGCTATCCTGTCTGACACTGCAGTGCCACTCCTAGATGGGCCAGGTGTTTGTGCCGCCCAATTGAGTCGCTTAGCTTAGTCATCCAGTGACCTTGGTGCAAATTGTAGGACTAAAAATAATATTGTGAGGTGTGAGGTGTTCAGAATAGACTGGAAATGAGTGGAAATTATGGTTATTGAGGTTATTAATACTATAGGATCAAAATTACCCCCAAATTCTATGATTTAAGCTGTTTTTGAGGTTTTTTTTAAAAAAACACCTGAATCCAAAACGCATCTGAATCCGACAAAAATCCGAAAGGGTGGTTTTACCATAACGCGCCCGAATCCAAAACACGGCGGCGGAACCGAATCCAAAACCATAACACAAAACACGAAAAATGCCTGCTGCAAATCTCTAACTATTACACATTTTCTTATTTCTTTTTGCATCTACAAGCTGATTTCCAATTTTTCCAATTATTTTTAAAAATTTAAAATTATCTCACCCATTCCTTCAATTGGATAGAGTGAGAATTGGGAGCGAACATACCTGTGGTAATAGGAAAATGTCAGCAATGGATGCATTCATTTTTTGAGCTAATAATTTCACACCAAATAGGATATGCCCCTACAGTACTTCTTCTAAAACACTGCTCTGTTTACCTTTTACGCTGGCTGAAGTGCCCATATAAAAGTTATCTCAGAATAGATACAAACACTGTACAACATAAGATCACACCTTTGAATAAACCAAAAAATTTAACAAAACTATATTTATAAAAATGTATGCTTTATATATTTGTAAAAAGTAAGCTACAAGTGCTAAATGGAATAAGGATTAAAAAATAATCTTGAAAAATATAGGATTTTAATAACCTACCGGTAAATCCTTTTCTCATAGTCCGTAGAGGATGCTGGGGTCAATTTTAGTACCATGGGGTATAGACGGTTCCACAGGAGCCTTCGGCACTTTAAGACTTTTTAACAGTGTGAACTGGCTCCTCCCCTATGCCCCTTGTCCAGACCTCAGTATAGGAACTGTGCCCGAGGAGACGTACATATTCGAGAGAGGATTTACTAATAAACTTGTGGCGAGATTCACACCAGCTCACACCATATACAAGAAACATGTCGGCTAACATGGCCTTTAACATAACTCATGCCAACCAGCATGTATAACGTAACAGCAACAGCTGTCAACATCTAAACATAAGTGTGTACATTTTTTTTAAACGGAATTAGCAGGAAAAATGGAGCACTGGGCGGGCGCCCAGCATCCTCTACTGACTACGAGAAAAGGATTTACCGGTAGGTTATTAAAATCCTATTTTCTCTTCCATCCTAGAGGATGCTGGGGTCCATTTTAGTACCATGGGGATATACCAAAGCTACGGGCGCGGAAGTGCTAATGTTCCTGCAGAACTGACTGACCAAATTTTAGGTCGTCAGCAGCCAATGTGTCAAACTTATAAAACTTAGCAAACGTGTTTGCACCTGACCAAGTAGCAGCTCGGCAGATTTGCAATGCCGAGACACCCCGGGTAGCCGCCCAGGATGAACCTTCTATCCTTGTAGAGTGGGCTTTTACCGAAATTGGTAACAGCAATCTTGCCGTGGAATGAGCGTGCTGAATGGTACCTCTGATCCAGCGCGCAATTGTCTGCTTAGAAGCAGGACCCCCAATCTTGTTGGGGTCATAGAGGACAAACAAAGATTCTGTTTTCCTTATCCTAGCCGTTCTTGCGACATAAGTCCTCAACGCTCTGACGACATCCAAGGACTTTGGGACGGCTGAGGTGTCAGAAGCCACTGGCACCACCACTGGTTGGTTGATATGAAAAGAAGACACAACCTTTGGAAGAAAGTGCTGACGTGTTCTCAGTTCAGCCCTATGTTCATGAAATATTAAGTAAGGACTCTTGTGTGACAGAGCTCCTAACTCAGACACTCGTCTGCCTGAGGCCAAGGCCAACAGCATGACCACTTTCCAAGTGAGAAACTTCAGCTCTACCTCTTGTAGAGGCTCAAGCCAGTCCGATTTAAGGAACTTCAACACCACATTAAGATCCCATGGTGCCGCAGGAGGCACAAAGGGATGTTGGATGCGCAGAACCCCTTTTATGAAGGTCTGGACCTCAGAAAGAGAAGCCATTTGTTTCTGAAAGAAAACTGAGAAGGCCGAAATCTGAACCTTGATAGATCCTAATCTCAGTTCAGCATCAACACCCACCTGCAGAAATAGGAGAAGTCGTCCTAATTGAAACTCCACCGCAGGAGACTTCTTGTATTCACACCAAGATACATATTTTCTCCAAATCCGATAGTAATGTTTGGACGTTACCCCTTTTCTGGCCAGAATAAGTGTGGGAATGACTTCATTGGGAATACCCTTACGGGCTAGGATCTAGTGATGAGCGGATTCGGTTTTACTCGGTTTTACTCGGTTCTCAAAACCGAATCTTATTGGCTATCCAAAACACGTGACATCAGTGAGCCAATAAGATTCGGTTTTGAGAACCGAGTAAAACCGAGTAAAACCGAATCCGCTCATCACTACTAGGATCTGGCACTCAACAGCCATGCTGTCAAACGCAGCCGCGGTAAGTCCTGATAAACTAACGGCCCCTGCTGAAGCAGGTCCTCGCGAAGAGGAAGAGGCTGAGGATCTTCCAGTAATAACTCTTGAAGATCTGGATACCAAGCTCTCCTTGGCCAATCAGGAGCAATGAGAATTGCTCAAACCCTTGTTCTTCTGATGATCTTGAGAACTTTTGGTATTAGTGGAAGTGGAGGGAACAGATACACCGACTGAAACACCCACTGGTTAACCAATGCATCTATCGCTATTGCTTGTGGGTCTCTGAACATGGAACAATATTTCTGAAGCTTCTTGTTGAGGCGTGATGCCATCATATCCACTTGAGGAGCACCCCAACGACTTGCCACCTCCGCAAAGACTTCTGGGTGGAGGCCCCATTCTCCTGGATGGAGATCGTGTCTGCTGAGGAAGTCTGCTACCCAGTTGTCCACTCCCGGAATGAAAATTGCCGACAGAGCTTATGCATGTCTTTCTGTCCAGAGGAGTATCTTTGTCACCTCTGCCATTGCCGCTCTGCTTTTTGTTCTGCCTTGATGGTTTATGTAAGCTACTGCCGTTACATTGTCTGACTGTATCTGTATGGGACGACCTTGAAGAAGGTGTGCCGTTTGATAAAGGCTGTTGTACACAGCTCTCAATTCCAGAATGTTTATGTGAAGGAGTACTTCTTGACTTGACCATCGTCCTTGGAAGTTTTCCCCTTGCGTGACTGCTCCCCAACCTCGGAGGCTTGTATCTGTGGTCACCAGGATCCAAGTCTGAATCTCGAACCTGCGACCCTCCAGGAGGTGAAGAACTTTGAAGCCACCACAAGAGTGAAATACTGGCTTTTGTTCATAGGATTATCCTCCAGTGCATGTGTAGGTGCGATCCGGACCACTTGTCCAGTAGGTCCCAATGGAACACCCTGGCGTGAAATTGGCCAAATTGTAGAGCCTCATAGGCCACTACCATCTTCCCCAGCAGGCGGATGCACTGATGAATCGATATGCGTGCTGGTTTTAAAACTTGTTTGACCATCCTCTGGATCTCCAGAGCCTTTTCCACAGGTAGGAATACTTTCTGTGCTACCGTGTCCAATATCATTCCCAGAAATAACCTCCTTGTGGGTTCCAATTGTGATTTTGGAAGGTTTATGATCCAACCGTGCTGTTGAAGCACCGTCAGGGAAAGTGCAACGTTATGCACTAGTTTCTGTCTGGATCTCGCTTTTATGAAGAGATTGTCCAAGTATGGGATGACTTTGACTCCTTTCTTACAAAGAAGAACCATCATCTCCGCTATCACCTTGGTGAAAATTCTCAGAGCCGTGGAGAGCCCGAAAAGGCAATTGAACAAAAGAAAGACAATTTTTCTCAGTATAAGTGCCCAATATAAACATCAAATAAATATGACAAATACGTCCCTTGAAGATGTTCAGTATGTTGATCCTCAATTGCTCAATGGATGTTCTCAATTGATGTGATTAATGTCCAGTCATTATTATATGGAAACAAAAAGAGCAAACATACAATGTGTAGTATTGTTTTATACAATGTTTTCTTTTTATATATAGAAATGTCCTTTATCCCATCAGAGTGAAAGGAAACAATAGCATGAATAGGGGATCTATATGAGGTGCGTCACCCCAACTCACACTAGGAAGAACGAATATGTGCACAAAAAGGTTTCTTTAGACTTCTTCACCCTCTTTATGTGTCCTTCACCATATAGTATGCATGGAAAAGCATACCTAAACTCACTTTAAAGTGGGAATAAGTCAAGTGTATAAAGGTATCTTTCTCCTATATTGCTGTATCAATAAAGGTGCGTACCACACTCACAAGACAAAAAGTGAAGATGTTCCTATCAAGGTATCTTTTGAGTCCACAGCTGTTTCGGACTTCAGGATGCCAATGCGCAGTTTGACAGTTTTAAATCCAAAAATAAAAAAAATTGCGCCAATCAATCCATTTAAAAAAAAAAGAGTTTTTTAATTAATACAAAATCCCATAGTTGGGAAAAAACACATACATAGATGAACGACAATCACTCCTTAGAAGGAGAGTCAAGTTAAAAATGAAATTTGCACCAACAAAAAAATATAAAAAAATCAGATTTTCATAAAGTGCACTAGGTAATGAAAAATACCTTAGAGGCTGGCTTTTTGGAGTTGAGAGAAGTTGCACAGTGCCCAATGTTGTCGACGCATTTCGGCTTAGCAGGAGCCTTCCTCAAGACATGTCTTGAGGAAGGCTCCTGCTGAGCCGAAACGCGTTGACAACATTGGGCACTGTGCAACTTCTCTCAACTCCAAAAAGCCAGCCTCTAAGATATTTTTCATTACCTAGTGCACTAGCAGAAAGATACCTTTATACACTTGACTTATTCCCACTTTAAAGTGAGTTTAGGTATGCTTTTCCATGCATACTATATGGTGAAGGACACATAAAGAGGGTGAAGAAGTCTAAAGAAACCTTTTTGTGCACATATTCGTTCTTCCTAGTGTGAGTTGGGGTACGCACCTCATATAGATCCCCTATTCATGCTATTGTTTCCTTTCACTCTGATGGGATAAAGGACATTTCTATATATAAAAAGAAAACATTGTATAAAACAATACTACACATTGTATGTTTGCTCTTTTTGTTTCCATATAATAATGACTGGACATTAATTACATCAATTCAGAACATCCGTTGAGCAATTGAGGATCAACATACTGAACATCTTCAAGGGACGTATATGTCATATTTATTTGATGTTTATATTGGGCGCTTATACTGAGAAAAATTGTCTTTCTTTTGTTCAATTTCTGTTTTTGTGGGGTGTGGTGGCATCCTGCCAGACAATTTACATTAGTTAAAGCTGCCTTGCGCACATTTCGAGTACTCTAAATTTTCTTTAGCCCGAAAGGCAATGTTTGGAACTGGTAGTGGCAGATCTGCATCGCAAACCTCAGGTATGCATGATGCGGCGGGTAGATCGGAACATGTAAATAAGCATCTTTGATGTCCATTGATACCAGAAATTTATTTTCCTCCAAGCTGGAGATCACCGCTCTCAAGAATTCCATCTTGAATTTGAATCTTTTTAAATAAAGATTCAGAGATTTTAGGTTTAAAATCAGCCTGACCGAGCCATCCGGCTTCGGTACTACAAACAGGCTTAAATAAAAGCCTTGATTCCTTTGTTTGGCAGGAACCAAGGCAATTACTTTGTCTTGACATAATTTGTGTATTGCGTTCAGGACATTTGCGCTGTCCTGAGCAGAAACTGGTAAGGCTGATTTGAAAAATCGGCATGGGGAAGGTATTGAAATTCCAACTTGTAACCTTGAGTTATTATCTGTAAAACCCAAGGATCCAGGTCTGAGCGAAGCCAGACCTGGCTGAGAAATAGTAAACATGCCCCCACCCAATCGCACTCCTGCAGAGGAGCCCCAGCGTCATGCTGTGGTTTTTGCAGAAGTAGTTACCGACTTCTGCTCTTAGGAGCCTGAGGGTGTTGTAGGTTTTCAACCTTTTCCTCTCCCTTTTCCTGTGAAAAAAGGGGTACTTTTAGCCTGTTTGTACTTTTTGGGCCGAAAGGACTGCATAGTATGAGAATGATATACTTTTTTAGCCGGCGTAGCTGCCGACGGCAGAAATGCTGACTTGCCAGATGTAGTAGTTGATATCATGGCATCTAATTTGTCTCCAAAGAGGGCCTCACCATTGTATGGGAGTGCCTCAATATTTCTTTTGGATTCTGAATCAGTATTCCACTGGCATATCCAGAGCGCCCTTCAGGCTGAAACCGCCATAGCAGAGGCACGTGAGCCCAGTAAGCCTACGTCCTTCATAGCCTCAACCAAATAACCTGCAGAATCTTTGATATGACCTAGAATTTACAGCATGTCATCTTTATCGTCCGTGTAAATATTAACAATTAAGTTATCTGCCCACTTTTCGACCTCGTTACCTACCCACGCAGAAGCAATTGTGGGCCTGAGTAACGTACCCGTAGCAACATAGATGGACTTTAAAGTCATCTCTAATTTGCGGTCAGCAGGTTCTTATAATGAAGCTGACCCTGGGGCTGACAAAATGATTTTCTTTGACAACCTAGAAACTGAGGTGTCTATCATTGGTGGTAACTCCCACTTACGCCTATCCTCTTCTGGGAAAGGGTACGCTACCCGCAACCTTTTAGGGATAGCAAATTTCTTTTCCGGGTTATCCCAGGATTCTTCAAAAAAAATTATTTAAGTCCTTAGATGGAGGAAAAGTCACTACCTTTTTTTTAATTTAATTTAAAATAATCTTTTTCCTCAGGTGAAGGTGTTGTGTCAGGAAATTCCAACACCTCTTTTATAGTGACTATCATATATTGAATGCTCTTAGCCAGTTTGGGGTCTACCCCCCTCAAATCCCCAGTGTCGACGTCCGTGTCGGAATCTGTGTCAGTGTCCCTTTGCATAATTTAGGCCAGGGACCTTTTCTGGGAACTGGAGTGGTCCCGAGTGGATGATGTGGAACAATCAGCAAATAGAGCATCTTCCACAGACTGTCTCCAATGCTTTGTCTGTTCCTCAGACTCAGAGAATTTCTTCGCTAGTTTAGCCATATTACTCTGCAGCTTTCTCACCCACACAGGCTCAGAACACTCTTGTGCCTCTAACATGGGTTCCTCTGGGGAAGAACTTTCTCTAGATATGTTACACGCGTGTAGTCACACCACTCACACACACACACATGGGAGCTAATGGGGACATACCTACACTAATGTCTGTCAGAGGGACCCAGAGGGAATTGCCAGTCCACACCACGTGCCCTTTATGTATTACATACAATGAATATACATATATACCAAAACAGCGCTTTTTATCCAATGTGAAGCCCGCAGACTTCAATAAATTATGTGCTCCCCTCCCCTTCTATAACACCCTGGTACTTGTATCAGCAATGCGTGAGGAGAAGCAGCCTGCAGGATCAGTGCTCCGGCGTCTCTGTGAGGAGAAAATGGCGCCAATTGAGTGTTACATAGCAATTCTGAGGTGAAGCCCCGCCCCCTGTAATGGCGCGGTTCAGCCACAGTAATATTTATACTGGCGGGGGTAGTGTACATCAGCGGCTCACATATATGTACACTTTGCCAGTGAGAGTAAGGATTTGTCATGTCCCTCAGAGCGTGCGGGGGGGGGGTGCGCTGAGAGACATGTTTGTGCGCAGCATCCTGCGCTGCGCTGTACCTTTATGCCGCCATGATGACCAGAGGGCCCCTCTCTGCAGGTCTCCGGTAAATACTCCCCAGCCTTCTGACTTCTGGCTCTGTTAGCGGGTGGCGGCAGTGCTGTAGGAGTGAGCAGCAGCCAGGCAAGGGCTTTGTTCAGTACCCTTCAGGAGCTAATGGTGTTCTGTCAGCGGAAGCAGAGCCATTAAACTAACTTGGTTCCTACTTCCCCCCCTAAGTCCCACGAAGCAGGGAAACTGTTGCCAGCAGCTTCCCTGTAAACTAAAAAACCTAACAAATTATTTTCCAGCAGAACTCTGTAGAGCTCCACTGGTGTGCATCCAGTCTCCAGGGCACATTTTCTAAACTGAGGTCTGGAGGAGGGGCATAGGGGGAGGAGCCAGTTCACACTGTTAAAAAGTCTTAAAGTGCCAAAGGCTCCTGCGGAACCGTCTATACTCCATGGTACTAAAATGGACCCCAGCATCCTCTAGGACGTAAGAGAAAGCCAATTATATCATAAAAAATAGCAATTGAACTAGAATGCAAGATATAAAGGAGAGTGAAAGAAAGACAGAAGGGGGCACATAGGTCCCCTCCCCATTTCTTTTCATGGCTATTTCCAGTGATGAGTGTACAAACAAGGAAAAGTGAGTACAGTGTAGAGCTGAAACGTTTATGCAGAGATGCCAAAAGGCAGAGCTGTTTAAATGGAGATGTTATAGGGAAAGTATTCTCCAACAGGAGAGATTCCCCAAAATATCAGAGATGAAAGTTCACATACTGTAGAATTTAAGATAGAGGTCAGGAAATTTAGGTTGGTGTTCTGCAAATAATTTTATAATCAGACATACAGATAATCGAATACCAGGGCCCACTATCTGTCAAAGAAGGTGGAGAAGAGTTCTGAGTGAAAATCATATTTTCCACAATGGAGTGATGGATATGGTTGGGGATTGGAGAAGCACCTGTAGGCTCCCAAATCTGAACAGAAAAGTATAAAGTGGGAGGAAGTTTAGTAATATTGTGCCTGTGCGATTGCAAGAGGCCCCACACAGAGGTAAGGTATGGAGTTGCAAGAAGTGGAGATTCAATATCAACCCTTGCAAGGGAGGCAGGTGGAGAAAAAGAAACAACTATTTGACTGAGATGAGATGCCCAATAGTAGGATCTGAGGTCTGAGAAGTCCCTACCATAACAGGTGGCTGCTTTTAAGAATTTCCAACTTGATTCAAGTAAACCTGTTACATAATATGAATCTTGACATGAATCGTTGAAGAACAGAAAGTTGAGAAACTGGCACCCTAACAGGGAGGGTTAGGAATAGGTAAAGAAGTTTAAGAAGGGTGTTTATCTTAATTGCCGTGATTCTGCCCAGCCACAAAATAATTACCAAGAACCAGGATCCTAGCAAAAAAGGATGGGGAAATTATCCCAGTAAAGGGAATTTTGGGAATTAATCATACCTCAAATATTCCTCAAGGGGGGTTAAATAAAGAAGAAGCAACTCAGATTTTGAGCTATTTATTTTCTTCTCAGATAGGCTACTATAGTGTAAAAGTAACAAACAAAAACAAGGAGAAAGTTCTGGTTGTTGGTGGGTCAGGAGGATATAATCCTCAAGCAGGGACACCGACATAGCCCATATGTACAACAAATATATCTATAGATAGTGGCCACAAGGGGTACAATTACAAGATAATAATCAGTGAAGATAGGGGGCAGTTGCTTGTAATCTGGGACAGTTTAGGCAGAACGTGCTTCTCTCACTGACTGTAATAAACAGTAACACATTAAGCCCTATTTAGGACCAGTACAATGAGCCTATTTGACCTGACTCCTTTCACTGTCTGTATTTTACTTGTATTCATCTTAGAACTCCCTTGAATACATTAGATGGGGTGTCAAAGGAGATGTCCTCTACTTAATAGTTGCTGAGTATCAATCTGTCCCTGTCACCTCTCTGTCTTATTGAATCTATGTGTTTCCTGGCTTGAAAAATGTTATTCATTACAATTCCTAGTTTCAATAAGGATATAGTGAGGATAGTGGCAGAGGTGTTTCTTGTAAGGGTTACCAGTTCCTGTCACTGTCAGTTGAATGGAAATATCTGGCTTCAGGTGTACAGCATAGCTCGTCACTGACATGCACTGGAGCACTGTCCTCTCAGATGATAGTCACCACCAGACTGTGGACTTGAGGTCTGCTCTCTCACTGCAAACTATGCAGCATTAGTTACTCTTTAGACACCGCCCAGCTGTAGCTCCTCCTTGCTCCTGATATCAGCTGACTGGATTTCAGTGCAGGGTGCCTCCCAGTAAACACTGCTGTTTCACCATCATAACCACTTCTCTCACTCAGCGGCACCTCATCTGCCCTGAAATTCTCCTTATAAGCTGCCGCTCTGGAGCTCTGATACAAAAAGGCTCCTGTTCTGCATGACTATTGCCATCAACTTCCATTAAACTGCTGCAGGTGTGGCTTCAATACTGTCACATGTATGGCTTTAACCCACTGACCACATGCCCAGCTGTGATATCTGGACAGTTTGGGGGTATCACAGTAGCATCAGAACAGAGAACTATATAGGGGATATTCTTGACCCACATAATCTGATAGATACTTGTTTGTGTAGAAATAATGTTAAGGTCATTATCATACAACAGCAGTTCAGCCAGACTCAGATCTTGCCCCTGTCACATCCTGCCCCCTGCATCTCTCAGCCACACTATCATCCCCCTTTGTAGCATCTCTCAGTCACACCATCACCTAACCCCTGTGTCTTCCCGCAGCAAACCATCACCTCCCCCTGCAACATCTAGCAGCACACCTTCACCTCCCCCTGCATGGTCTTTCAGCACACCATCACCACCCCCTGCATCATCTCTCAGCATACCATCATCCCCCCTACATCATTTCTCAGCACACCATCACCTACCCCCTGCGTCATCTCTCAGCACACATCACCTCCCCCTGTGTCATTCTTTATTGTATTGACCACACTAAATGGTTGTGATATTCATGATAATTGGTGGGCAAATTACTAAAGTGGTACCTTACTTACACCAAGTATGAGTTATGATACTGCTAGGAACGATGCCTATAAACTGACACATAAAGCTATACTTGATCCTGTGACCCAATACACTAATTGGGAAATAATTACCATATAAGTCCAATTTAAATCTGGACTACAAACACATTCTTATTTCATGACTATCATTTATTCAGGACTCTCATCAGTGATGCAGAGAGTGTTCAAGCAATGAGGCCCTAAGGCACACTGCTGTCTAAACACTGAAAGCAGATCCTTACATTTTCTTGTTTCCATCCTCCTCTATGCATATACGCAAACAGGGGAGGTCTTTTTCATCTCACCCATTCTTGGGAATTCTCCACTATCCACTCCTTCTCCTTCCATTAACTGCCCTCATTTGTGAACTCTCATCAGTGATTCCAAATGAGAAATGTATTAATATCCTACAAACATACTACATTGAATTTGCCCAATCTCGTCTGATCTTGGAAGCAATAAAGTATTTTATTCTCAAGGTCTAATGTTGACAGCAGATTCACAACCTCTATTAATTCTTGCATCTTTTGACTGTAAAAGACAATTACCACCAAGAGGGTAGAGGAATTCCAGTCCACCACAACAGGGACAACCTTTTAAATTAAACAGAACTTATCATGCAAAACAAAGGGGGTCATTTATTTAGTGAAATGTAGTTGTGGACTGGAATACATAGGCAGAACTGTCAGACCACTCAAAATAAGAATTTACGAACACCTAAGGAACATTAGAATAGGATATGATAACCACAGTCTATCACGACATTACAAAGAAAAACATAACTTGGATCCCGCAATGATTTTTTTCATTGCCATTGAATAACCACCCAAGAACTGGAGGTATGGGGTGATCATAACACCAGTGGCGGAACTATCGCCAGTGCAAGCTGTCTCTTGCACTGGGGCCTGCCACTGTCAAGGGGTTCAAAGCCAGAGCAGCGCACCAGCTACTGGGGGGAGAGAAGGATGGAGGTGAAGGAGGGAGCCGCAGCGCACTGTAATTGGTGGAGGCGCTGCTGCTGCTGCTGTCCCTCTCCTTCACCATAGGCTGTCCTCCGCCGCTGTGAATGCTGGGATGTGCTTCCCAGCATTCACAGCGGTGGAGGGCAGCCTATGGTGAAGGAGAAGGACAGCAGCATCAGCGCATCCACCAATTACACTGCGCTGCTGCGGCTCCCAAGTTCCCCTCCCTCCTCCTTCTTCTCCCCTGCCCGGGATCTGCCAGTAGCTGCACGAGGAGCCTGAGCCAGGGGAAACAGTAAGTGTATCTATTCTATCTCTATCTATCTATCTATCTATCTATCTATCTTTATCTATTCTGTCTGCCTTAATGTGTAAAAAGGGGACGCTGTCTGCCCTAATGTGTAAAAAAGGGGGCACTGTCTGCCGTTATGTGCAAAAAGGGGACGCTGTCTGCCATAATATGTGTAAAAAAAGGGGACGCTGTCTGCAGTAATGTGTAAAAAAAGGGCACTCTGTCTGCCGTAATGTGTAAAAAGGGGACGCTGTCTGCCGTAATGTGTAAAAGGGGGAATCTGTCCGCCGCAAGGTGTAAAAGGGGCTCTACCTGGTTTAGTGGTGCTACCATGCAGCGTAATTTGAATAATGAAGACTAATGTGCACTGTTAAATGAATTGGTATTATTTTGTGGCCACACGCCTTCCCCACGAAGCCATACCCCTATATTTTCTGCACGCCGCTGTTTTACATGGGTGGCTCCAATGCTGTTTCATGCACACAGCGCTAAAATGTCTAGTTACAGCACTGTTGCTAGGTATCTATTTCCCTGGCCCTGAGCAGGTCCCCCTCACCAGATCCTCTCCAGGGGTGAGGGGGTGGACTTGGATGGGAAGGGGGGGTGGGGGGGCAAAAGCATTTTGTCGCACCTGGGCCCACCACTCGCTAGTTCCGCCACTGCATAACACCACACTAGACAGACATGAGATGAAATGGATTTACACACAATACAAATACCTATGGCGCAATTGGATGATGGTATATAAAAAATGTACTAATAATATTGATTCAATTGCAGCAGCCCCCGAGACCTATCTGCACAAGTTTCAATGGGTATATCTTAGGGTAAAAATGGGAAGAGAGGCTGCACTAAAGAATCAAAAATATATGTAAAGGATATATAAATTGCCGGTGGTTCAAATTAAATCACATTTATTTTTCACATATTTAATAATAAAATACTAGTTCATGTAGTTAAGTATAAAAACAATAATAGATACAAGTATCAATATAAAATGTTGCAATAGTAACTGGATAAATAGTATAAACTACAACTAAAACATGTAACTCTTTTCTCTCAAATGGATTTGTGACCCAGTAACAATGGCTGGAGACCAATAAAATGACCTTTTGTATTGCGGTATTAAATAGCCACTGCAATCCGTGTCACCGCTACAAAATGAATAGAAGTCAATTGTGGGCTATATAAGTTCACTGAAGATCTTTAGCACAAAGACCGCACTTTATATGGACGTTTCTGCTGGGAGCCGCTACTCACTATATCCCTGCTGTCCGGGACCCTTTGATGGATGTGAGGAATCGGTGCTTTCAGAGTGTCTTCGGGAAATGTACCTGTATGCGGCAGCGGTCTGTAGTTGCAGCAGTTTGCTCCAGCCAACTCGCGGCCGCAAAAGGAGAAAGAGGTGACTTCCGTTTGTAAGAGACCAGGTGCGGGAGCCGTGACACGAATGGTGCAGGATTAACGGCTGATCGTTAGAATGTCCAATTCTCCAGCTCATACAGGGAGTCCTAGATGCGTTTCGTCACTTCCTGTGACTTTCTCGATAGGCAGTTAACTCCCTGCTCCAACGGATCCTTATTTATATGGTATACTGTGCACAGCTGTAATTAATCTTATATAAAATACTCAATTTCAATGCTAATTGCGCATTAGCACATATACCATATGCATCTTTAAAAATATATATACCTATTATAAATAAACAATTATTATGAACCACTGGCATACATCCAAAATAACTAATATACTATACATATCAAAATCTAAACCAGGATAATATCATTTATTAAATTAATTAAATTCAATTTAAAACAGGACATATGGCTGTCTTAATTATAGGATTTTTGATAATACAAATATCAGAAGAATAACTTTGTATATAATACACTTCATATTCTGAGTCATTACAATTATTCATATATAATTCTACTCAGACTAGCATATAAACAAACAGGGAAAGCTCTATATATATATATATATATATATATAAGGTAAATGAAGAACAGGCGCCTGATGGTGCAGTAATTTCAGATTTTGATTTCTGTCACGACAACACTCATATAGGTATTAAGCGTACCAGATGAGGAAATTTTAGCATGCACATCAAAAAACTGTTGTCTTCTATTGCTCACAGCCTGGGGAGTCGGAAAACTTCCAAGAAGACGACACGTCACAGTGAGTCTTAAATCATCCAAAGCTCAGAGTGTGGTAGAGTCAGCTCACAGCACTGGAGTTCTTCAAAAGGCTTCCTCAGGAGTGTCTATAGGGATTAGAACTGGCTTCCTTCTTATACCCCTTTCACACCGCAGCTTGTACCCGGTAATTTGCCGTTTTTACTGGCTTTCTAAACGGTTCGAGCTGCGATGTGAAAGGGTCACCTTCAATTTACCGTTTACAAAATACCAGTATTTTGAAATGGTAAAAAAGCAGGGTCCTACCCGTTTCAGACCCGTTTAATTGTGCAGTGTGAAAGGGTCTGAAACGGTATTTGCAAGCCCCAGAAGGTGATAGGCTGTCTCCATGTGTGATCTCACCAGGCAGAAGCAGGAAATAAACATTTAAAATGACAACCACTGTTTTGTATGGGTGAAACGGGTTCAGTGTGAAAGGTACTAAAACGGTAATGAAATGGTAATATACTGGTTACAACATGCGATGTGAAGGGGGTTTAACTGCTTAGACCCGTTTTAAGAACCGTTTAAAGAACCGTTTCAAAAGCAGGTTTTGCGATGTGAAAGCAGCATTATACTCTCCAGAATTATGGGTGGAGATCAATTATGCAAATTACTTCCGGATGTATTTTCCTTTGCTGCGAGCAGCTGCTGCGCCACCTACTGACTCCTGCCACCACTCGTCTCCAAGCTCATCAGCCATGAGGAGGAGTCAGTAGGTGGCGCAGCAGCTGCTCGCAGCAAAGGAAAATACATCCGGAAGTAATTTGCATAATTGATCTCCACTCATAATTCTGGAGAGTATAAGAAGGAAGCCAGTTCTAATCCCTATAGACACTCCTGAGGAAGCCTTTTGAAGAACTCCTGTGCTGTGAGCTGACTCTACCACACTCTGAGCTTTGGATGATTTAAGACTCACTGTGACGTGTCGTCTTCTTGGAAGTTTTCCGACTCCCCAGGCTGTGAGCAATAGAAGACAACAGTTTTTTGATGTGCATGCTAAAATTTCCTCATCTGGTACGCTTAATACCTATATGAGTGTTGTCGTGACAGAAATCAAAATCTGAAATTACTGCACCATCAGGGGCCTGTTCTTCATTTTCCTTTTTTAGATTCCTTCCACTACCACCTAGTGGCCTTTCGAAGGACGGAGCTGCCATCCATAGGTTCTCCTGTGGAATTCGGGTGCTATAACAGACAGACTACAGGAAAGACTTATTTAATATATATCTTGATGGTGGATAAGGGGGAAGTAGCGCACTGACCATTTTTTGATTCTCATATATATATATATATATATATATATATATATATATTTAGAACAAAATAGCTAAATATATAGACATATATAAATAAATTGACTATCCAGTGATTCTGATGTTAATTTCACCGATGGATTTCTTCTCTACAAATATATATGGCCGCATATTCATGTAGCCGCATATTTATACTACCCTATTTAAATAAACATTTTAATCTCAAGTAATCATCGGCATGATCTTAAATAAGAATTCTGACAATATTTTTTGGAGTTCCAATCTCTAGCGTTCTATCAATGGTGTAGGCTGTGCAAAGCCGTTTGGATGTGCATTTATTTATCGAAGCGTGCATTTTTATCAAAGCGTGATAAAATTTACACAACAGCAGCATTCCATCAGCGTTAATTTATCTTCAGCTGATATCGATTGTGAATTGACGTTTCTTCTCTTCTTGCCACCTACAGGTAATCACAATTGACTACAACCACCAACATATTCTGCTGCACTATATCTGTATATGCAAAGCTAATTCTGCTAGGTAATTACAATTGACTACAACCACCAACATATTCTGCTGCACTATATCTGTATATGCAAAGCTAATTCTGCTAGATAATTACAATTGACTACAACCACCAACATATTCTGCTGCACTATATCTGTATATGCAAAGCTAATTCTGCTAGGTAATTACAATTGACTACAACAACCAACATATTCTGCTGCACTTTATCTGTATATGCAAAGCTAATTCTGCTAGGTAATTACAATTGACTACAACCACCAACAAATTCTGCTGCACTATATCTGTATATGCAAAGCTAATTCTGCTAGGTAATTACAATTGACTACAACCACCAACATATTCTGCTGCACTATATCTGTATATGCAAAGCTAATTCTGCTAGGTAATTACAATTGACTACAACCACCAACATATTCTGCTGCACTATATCTGTATATGCAAAGCTAATTCTGCTAGGTAATGCAAATTGAAACATTATTGCATAGTATGTGATTTTGAAGTACTTTTTTAAGTTTTGAATGATATAGACCCAGTTTAATCTTTGTGGAATGCCTGGTTGTTGTTTTTAAGGTAATTTATTGCCTGGCATTTGAGGGGGTGGGGTGAGGTTACAGATTTCAATTATTGGTTTCACTTGTAATAGTCCTCTACTTAAGTCCAATGGTGTAGGCTGTGCAAAGCCGTTTGGCTGTGCATTTATTTATCAAAGCGTGCATTTTTATGAAAGCGTGATAAAATTGACACAACAGCAGCGTTCCATCAGCGTTAATTTATCTTCAGCTGATATCGATTGTGAATTGACGTTTCTTCTCTTCTTTCCACCTACAGGTAATTACAATTGACTACAACCACCAACATATTCTGCTGCACTCTATCTGTATATGCAAAGCTAATTCTGCTAGGTAATTACAATTGACTACAGCCACCAACATACTCTGCTGCACTATATCTGTATATGCAAAGCTAATTCTGCTAGGTAATTACAATTGACTACAACCACCAACATATTCTGCTGCACTATATCTGTATATGCAAAGCTAATTCTGCTAGGTTATGCAAATTGAAACATTATTGCATAGTATGTGATTTTTAAGTACTTGTTTAAGTTTTGAATGATATAGACCCAGTTTAATCTTTGTGGAATGCCTGGTTGTTATTTTTAAGGTAATTTATTGCCTGGCATTTGAGGGGGTGGGGTGTGGTTACAGATTTCAATTATTGGTTTCACTTGTAATAGTCCTCTACTTAAGTCCAATGGTGTAGGCTGTGCAAAGCCGTTTGGCTGTGCATTTATTTATCGAAGCGTGCATTTTTATGAAAGCATGATAAAATTGACACAACAGCAGCGTTCCATCAGCGTTCAATCGAAGTGAAAAAGAAGGAAAACAGAAGCACACCAATCTAACAAAACAAAGAAAACTGAAGAACTAATAACAAATGTGAGTCACTTACTCCTCAGATCACTCACCTCCTGATTGTTGCATCTGATTAAATAGCACGGACCTACCTTACTTGGACATTTCAAAAACCGTAGATTTCACCTACAAATGCTTGTATCTGTATTATTGTAATTTTGTTTTTAAGCACAGCTGCACCAATGCAATATTACCTGCAAACACTTACAATATCTAACATAATTACCATTGCTTCTTAAACCTCTCACAATCCTTTCATTTCTTACACTCCAAATACATTTCTGCACCCACTTTATCTATGCTTTTGACTCATTTCATACTAAATCTACACCCATTGAGCCTACACTGCTTTTCTCACCTGCATTTCTGCAATTCTTCTGCTCGGATTCCCTTACAGTCTCCTCTCCTACTTCCACTTTCCCTCAACCTACTTACCTACTTAACACTATGTCAAGGCTTTCTTATACTCCCCACATCACTCAGTGTCTACTTAATCACGTGTCTTTATCCTTCCCCCTAGTCTCCTACACCTCCTCCTTTCTCCCCTCCTCTGTCTCCCCTCCATCCCTCTGTTTCCTTCCCCCACCTTTCTACCCCACTTCCATTCACCTCTGCCCCATGGTCCTGCTACCCCACAACTCAGTCCTGCTCCCTCTCTCCCTTCCCTGTCACCTCCCCACACCCCCATCCACATCACACTGACCTCCCTCCCTGCCCACCTCCTGCAGTTTCCCCTCCTAGCTCAGGCACCCGTACCATCACTACTCTCTCATCATCCCTGCCCTCAAAGTTAATCTCCCCTCATCGCTACAGCAACCCTGAAAATCTCATTCACATCTCTCTCACAAACTCATACCCCCTATCCTGTGCCCTCTGGAATGCCAGATCTGTTTGTAACAAACTGGTCCCCACTCATGACCTTTTCATTTCCAACTCCCTACACCTACTAGCCATTACTGAAACTTGGATTACGCAATCTGACACTACTTCTCCTGCTGCTCTCTCTGCTGGGGGCCTCACATTCACATACACACACCGACGTGGGGTTCACCATGGGGGTGGTGTTGGGGTCCTTTTACCTTCTAGTTACTCCTACCAACTCATACCACCAGAACCATCCCTTACATTTTCTACATTAGAGGTCCATGCCATACGCCTCTTCCAACCAGTCCATCTTAGAGTAGCTGTCATTTACCGCCCCCCTGGCACTGCTTCCAAATTCATCGACAACTTTGCTTCCTGGCTACCTCACTTCCTCTCTTCTGACATTCCCACCATTATCCTAGGCGATTTCAACATCCCTATTGACATCCCCACACAATCCCCTGCGTCTAAACTCCTTAACCTCACCTCTTCACTTGGTCTCTCCCAGTGGACCTCCTCACCCTCCCATGTGAATGGGAGCTCACTGGGTCTGGTCTTCACTCACCGCTGTGATATTTCTGATTTTTCCAACTCCCAATTTCCCCTCTCTGACCACCACCTGCTCTCCTTTAACCTATCTCTCTCGACTTCCCCATCTCTACCTCCTAAGGCTACCATCACTAAGAGTAACATTGAAGCTATTGACATCACATTCCTTTCCTCCCTGTTTGACTCACTTCTCTCTCCTATTCTCTCTCTCTCTCATGCCCTGAACAAGCCACTTCCACATACAATGCATCCCTTACTTCTGCTCTTGACTCTGTTGCTCCACCAATCACTATTCACCCTCGCAAATTAACACCTCAAACCTGTCACACCAAATGCACCAGATATCTGCAAAAATGCTCACGTACTGCTGAGCGACACTGGAGGAAATCACGCTCTAAGGCAGACTTCCTCCATATCAAACTTATTCTCTCATCCTTCAGTGCTGCCCTTTCTCTTGCTAAACAGTCATACTTCAAGAACCTCATCTCCTCCCAGTCTTCCAACCCCCGGCGCCTCTTTGCCACTCTCAACTCACTCCTCTGCCCACCTCCACCTCGTCTCCCTTCCTCACTCTCTGTCTTGACTTTGCCACTTACTTCACATCCAAAATTTACTCCATACGTCAGGACATCACATCACACCAGACCATCAGTAACCAGCCTTCTCCCATCCCTTACCAACCCTCCCCATCCCTCACACCAACTCTGTCATCTTTCTCCTATGCATCTGGAGAGGAAGTCATGGCCCTCATTCATTCTTGTTCCCTCACCACCTCCCCACTTGACCCTATCCCCTCCCGCCTCCTCTGCTACCTCTCTACTTCTGCTTGTTCCCATCTTTCCCACTTTCTCAATCTCTCCCTCTCATCAGGCACTGTCCCCTCTGCCTTCAAGAATGCACTCATCTCTCCTATTCTTAAAAAACCTACCCTTGATCCAAACACTCTCTCCAACTACCGACTCATCTCTCTCCTCCCTTTTGCCTCCAAACTCCTTGAGTGCATTGTCTACAACCGCCTTACTTCCTTTCTTTCCTCACACTCACTGCTTGACCCTTTCCAGTCTTGCTTCCGTCCTCTCCACTCCACTAAAACTGCCCTTACAAAAGTATGCAATGACCTCCATGCTGCTAAATCTAAGGGACACTACTCTCTACTTATTCTACTTGATCTCTCTGCTGCTTTTGACACTGTGGACCATCCTCTCCTACTGCAAATTCTTCACTCCATTGGTCTGCGTGACACTGCCCTCTCTTGGTTGTCTTCCTACCTTTCTGACCGTTCATTCTCTGTCTCCTCTCATGACTCCACCTCCTCCTCACTTCCACTAACTGTAGGGGTACCCCAAGGTTTTGTCCTTGGTCCTCTTCTCTTCTCTCTCTATACGTCCTCACTAGGTAAGCTCATTAGTTCTTTTGGTTTCCAATATCATCTCTATGCTGATGACACTCAAATCTATCTTTCCTCTCCAGACCTCTCCCCTGCTCTCCTCACTCGTATCTCCAGCTGTCTCTAAAACCCCAAGACCATAACTCTATAGATAACTACCAAAAATTAATTGAACCTCATGTATCATAACATCAAAATAAATCATACCTTTAAGGAATAATTTCATTCTATGTTTATATAAATATAATTATTAAATACAGATTAAACTAAATAATACCATCCTCTCTATAAAAAAGGGGGACATTTTAAAAATATATAAAAATATATCCTTAACCAGATGGAGATGACTATGAGATACCTAGGGATCAATTTCAATATACTCATTCAGGCCCTCGGGAACGAGGGTCCTTAATCTATGAATCCAATAGTTTTCTTGTAAGCACAATTTTCTATATCTCCACCTCTCGCAGTCGGGGTCACCCATTCTATTCCCGCCATTGGTGGGACATGGTAACATTACAGAAATATATTAAAAATAATAGAATACCCCGAGGGCTTAGAATTTTTAAAGCACTGTCTTTTGTGGATGATGAGACACTAAAAGAAAACTGGGAAAAACTGCTGGATAAGTGCTCCTTCTCACTCCTGGAATTATTAATCTCATATAGAAATGATAAGATAAACCAAATAGGGAAAGATATTGAAGCCACCCAGAAGGCCCTGAGTGAATTTTGTAACCATCCTCTATATAAACAAAAAGATACTGGACTCAATCAAAAGATTGAAGCATTTGAGAGGGAGATCATAGATGGTAAAAATAAGAAATTTAACAGTGATTTAGATGACTATCGGTATAATAAAGTAAGAACCTATTGAAATAGGGGCAACCCAAGGGATAGATCACTTAACACACACCATAGCAGTGTTTCTATTAATAAGACAGTTGGACGGAATATCAGTAGAAATAAAACACAAGCCTCCTTGATAAATTCATCTCCCAGACAATACAATTTACAAGAAGCTGACATAAGAAATCCCAGAAGAGTGGATTTGAGGAATAAGGGCACTGTCACTGAGAGGTCTGTTAGACCTAAAGCTGGATCTCAGCATGCCTTTATGGGGAGAAAAAGGAATAGTGTGTCCTCTTTTTTTAGAAGAGGACCAACACTTACAGACACACCTGTACCAGAACAGAAGGAACAGGTACGAGGTATTGAGAATACAAACCCCAAAAAGAGGGTGAGAACCAAGCATAGAGGATGTAGGGGAGGACACAGAATACAGAAAAAGGCCATACACAAAGAATTAAAGGGACGGAACATTCACAAACTCTCTTCTCGAACCCTAAGTCAGGATGAAATTAACCTTTTAGATAAAGGGCTTAAGTTTTCACCTGCAAAGCCACCTGACTTTTTTAATATTTTTGTAGAGCTCAATAGATTTACCAGAGGTTTGGCTAGAAAGAGATATTTTGTTTCTAAATCTCTCAAAAAGAATGATGAAATTGGCCAGGCTATTGTGTTGGGTGATATCGATAGACAGGGAATAGATATTTTAGAATCCCTTGCCATAGTAAGTGATCTGACATCAGGCCCAGTTCAATTATTCAATATTGAAAGGTCGAATGTAAATAGACGCTTGCTTAAAAATAAGTCACATTTTTTTACCACGAACTTTAGGAGTGCACCTATCAATATATTTTATAAGAAGACACTAGAACAGTTCAATCGATTATGTATAAAGGAAAAGAAGAAGTTCAGGTATAGGAATAACCTTTCTATGCAAGAGAGGCTGGCTCTTAAACGTTTGGCTGTGGTCATCAAGCCTGTTAATAAGGGGGGGGGGGATTGTGCTGCAGAATACGGATGATTATTTGAAAGAGGCATATCGTCAACTAATGGATAACACATTATATTGCAAATTAGGTAGTAATCCTATTAGAGTTTATACACAGGATACTTGTGGGAAAAGCTCAAAAGGAGGGTATAATATCCAGAGAGGAGTCTGCTTATCTTATACCTTTGGACCTTATCACACCCACTTATTATCACCTCCCCAAGATACATAAATCACTCACTGCACCTCCCAGGAGACCATTATTTCTGGTGTGGGGTCCCTTACTGTTAATCTTTCACATTTTGTTGATTTCTTTTTACAGCCCTATGCAGCTTCACAACGTTCACATATTAAAGACACCACTTCATTTTTAAGTGGAATTTCCAAAATAAAATGGAAGGAATCATATTGGTTTGTTACATGCAATGTTCAGGTGCTTTATTCAAATATCCCCCACGAGAAGGGGGTAATGGCAGTAGAGGAATGCTTGAACGTCACTGACACCATGCCTGTGAACCTGCGTTGGGAGCATTTCCAATTAACACTCACTAAGTAGAAAAATGCTATAAGTACATATAAGTTTAAACGGTACACACTATTGGTTGTTTCTTTTTCTCTTTTGCATATTACTGTGATGATATTGGTCTGAGGACCGAAGATTCCTATCTGAGATAAGTGCTTGTCCCATTTTTTTCACTAAATTTCATTCTATGTCCCCACCGTCATTTTCTAGGCATTAGTAGGCCCTGATTACTTCTATTTTTTACATATATATATATATATATATATATATATATATATACGTAAATAATCCTGCACTCTCACAAATAAATTAAAGCCATCGGCTGGGGTGCCAGAGTCCCACACAGCAAGGTGTGGGGCCCATAGTACAATACAGGTTTTTTCCACAATAGTGAAAAAAATGATAGCACTCTCCAGACTTCAGAATCAATAAATCAAAAAATTGGAAAATTTTAATATAAAGTAATCTCACAGTTCCAAAGTGGTTTTCAAAAACGATCTCCAACATTTCGGTCCTCAGCGGGACCTTTGTCAAGGAATGTACAGTCTAGTCAGTAAAGTCAGCATCATAGCAAGCATCAAAATGGCAGGAAACTGGAGACAGAGAAATAGCCTCACCGGCCCCTGCTAAATACCCTTCAAAAATGCGCAAAAACACACAAGACACGCCCCCATCGCGGCTGGGAGTCGTGTGGAACGCACCAGTGGAACGCAGACGCATCACTTCCGCTGGAAGTAGGGTGCGTCCCTGGTGCTAGTGGAGTCACGGGCACAGCTTGCAAAAGGACCACATAGTGGAACGCATTATGTCACTTCCGGTGATACCGTAAGTGAGCGGTAACCATGGTAATCGGGATAAATAGCTGTAGTAGCTCCAGTGCCAAACGGTCACCATGGTAATCAGGGTAAATAGCGGGGTTACCTGTAATGGCTCCGGTGCCAAACGCACAGTGGAAAACTTGATCAGTAAAGTAAAGGGACAAACACATATCAATACTAATAGTGTGTCCCACCGTTCGGGAGAATCGCATCCCCGTTATCACAGCAATTCACTAGCCATAATTAAGGTGCAGTTAGGGTATAGCAGAGGCCGGTGAAGCAACTCAGGAGGGATATACATGAACCAAAAATTAAGCTAATATTGTAGTTCAATATGAGCATTACACATAGTGACAAATTAATAGCAGCAGTATTGTGGGCTATGCAAACGTATAGGATAAAGACATGCAGTGCAAGAAAAATACATAAATATAATTATTTCAAAAACATTGACAGAGGGTTGTTTTCATTCATGCCCCTCGGGGCTATTGTGTCAAGTTTATATATCCACAGGCTCTCCCTCTTTCTTAGTGCAAGGGCACGATCACCACCCCTAGGGGGTGGGGGGATCCAATCAATCAGTTTAGACCTTAGGTCAGAGACCTGATGTCTTAATGCCAAAAAGTGTCTGGCCACTGGTAGTGTTGCTGTTCCCGTGGCAATCGCCTGGTGTATCGATGTCCTGTGGTTCACCATACGGTCCCGGAAGCGTCTCGTAGTCATACCTACGTAATAGAGCCCGCAGGGGCAAGTCAAGATATAGATCAAATGATCCATAGCACAGTGGAGCCTGTATTTTATGGCTATAGGTTTACCAGAGTGTGGGTGAGGAAAAAATGGGCCAGTCAGCATAGCCCTACAAGCGGTACAACCCGTGCTCTTGAAGCATCCAGGGCGTCTTTCATGTAGCCAGGTAGTACTCTGTAGTCCCTCATCACTGGCCATGAGTCTCAACAAAAGTTGCTTTAGATTTGCTGATCTTCGTTAAGCCATCATAGGAGGAGAACTTCTTTTCAACTTTAGGCGATCATCTCTGGCTAGGATTGGCCAATTCTTACGTATGCTCCCCTTTAGTCTGTTTGAGAAGTTGTCATATGTAGTGGTGAACACCATCCGCTCCGGTACATGTGTGGTCTGTGTGGCAGTAGTGTTGGAACCAAATTTGTTCCTAGCCTTCATTAGGCATCTGAGTACATTCTTTTTCCCGTAACCCTGTTCCAAAAATCTGGAAATCATCTCAGATATTTGAGATTCCATGATGTCTCAATCAGAGTTATTTCGCATTACTCTTAAAAAGATTATCCTTGAGGGCAGGCGGGTGCTGGCTGCTAGGGTGTAACAAGGTATTTCTGTCCGTTGGTTTTCTGTAGAGACTGGTGCCGATTCGTCCTCCCTCTAAGGTAATTAAGATGTCAAGAAAGCTAATGTTATGTGGATCAATCTGGTATGTGAATTTCACCGGTGTATTCAAATCGTTTAGTGAGGCAATCATCAGGTTAAAGGATTCAGTCGTCCCTTTCCACAGAAGGAAGATATCGTCGATGAATCTCTTATAGAACAATATATGTTCACCAAACTGGGGTAGAATATGGTTTTGTTCAAATTCAGACATGAAGATATTTGCGTATGCCGGCGCTAAATTCGATCCCATCGCTGTCCCCTTCCATTGCAGATAATACTTCCCTTGATATAGGAAATGATTGTGCTAGAGAACTAGACTGGTCAGATCCAATAGGAACGGTACAGGTGGTCCAATAGGTGGTTGTTGATGCCAGGCATTAGTCAATGCCTGCAAGCCTTGATCATGTGGGATGATCGTATATAGGGAACAGACATCCATGGTCGCAAGTAGAGTGTCATCGAGTCCATCAGGAAGGGCTAGGAGCTTTTGCAAAAAATCGGTTGTATCTCGTAGGTAACTATCACCCTGTTGTACTATGGGCTGGAGGAATGTATCTACATAGATGGCTAATGGTTGTAATAATGAGTTCCTAGCTGAAATGATAGGTCTATTATATACCAACTCAGGGAACGAGTTCAGTATAATGCAGATGGATGTGAATGGATGTGACAGGGAGAGGAGGGACAGATCAGAGCTTAATGGTGGTGTAAACATTAAGCTGTGATTTCTCCCTCCTCTCCCTGACACCTCCCTTCACATCCATCTGCATCATACTGTACTCCCTCCGTGTCCACCTCCTGCAGGTTCCCTTGCTAGCTCAGGAACTCGCACATCACTACACTCACTTTATCCCTCCCCTCCAAATTTTTCTCACCTCAACACTACAGCAATCCTGATAATTTCATTCACATCTCTCCAAGAAACTCTCATTGTCACAACAAATTTACTGCTGTGTCTCTCATTCAGTTTTTATTCCTTCTTCCAGTTTTCCTCCCTTTATTTACCTCATCCACACTAAGGAGCTCATTCAGGTTGGATCACAATTGGCGATCAATGATGATGATGGCGTATGTGCAGGGCCTGTGTAGCCTCAACTCCCACAATTTCATTATCTATTCATGACACAACTATCTCCTCTTACTGCCAAGTGCTCTATTTTCATGTTATCCTTGACTCCTCTAACTCCTTCAAACCACACATTCAGTACATCTCGCAGTCCTGCAGTTTCTCTTTCTCTTTCAAAAAAGTTTCCAGGATCAGAATCTATCTCATCCAGGGTACTTCTAAGACCCTCATCCTCTCACTAGTCATTTTTAGATTAAGATATCTATTCTGTTCATTGACATTGTACACTAATTTTCTGTTGATATAGATAAAGGGGCACTGAAAGTAAGCACTAGAGTATACCGAGGTTATTCCAGCCAATATGCACAGTAAAGTGACAGTAGACTATCAATCCACCAGCTAGAAATTATGGGTCAAGCAATGAGAATAGTTACGAAGGAGGTAGTGAGCTGGATAGGGGTGGAGAAGGGGGGAGGGAAAGGGTACTACCAAGGGTATTTCCAAAACATGAATTAGCAATGATTGTGGATCTCATTGTTCTCTTACCTACAGGTAATAACTCGTGGAACTACACTTACCAGCAAGTTGTATTGCATCTGTTGATTATCACAAACAAATACCATGATTGTTTAGCACTAAGTAATGAATAGTTGATTGATTGTTATAAGTAGATTTAAGCAGGTTCTATTGTAAGTTATTTGGGGAATCTATGATGGTCTCATCCCCATGCACCATTTATTTATTTAAGTTTTATTGCCTCAAATGGTTGATGGGCTAGGGGTGGGTCCAATTAATCAATGTGCTTACAAACACATGTTTGTTGGTCTTGATATTAATGTGTAGTCTAGCTGAATAAGCCTTGGCTGAATCAGACTGGGATGAATGTTATCAAAGGATGAATGTTTCTAAAGATGTCGTCTGTGACTTATACTGGACTTAAACTGGACGGCAACTGAAATGAAACTACAAACCAATATGAAACATCCATCAAAAGCCAACACTACTGGGGGGCGTGGCCTGGAAGCTGAGCTGGGTGGACGTGCGGCTCCGGAGCTCCTGAACAGGGGACCTACGAAACGAATATCCCGCAGCCTTGCCGGCGCCTGTCATCTCCCGGGGGCACCATCACCCTGTGTGTCGACCCCACAAGACGATCCGGCGCGGCCGGGCGGCTCTACGTGCCCTCTTACCGCTGCGGCCTCCTCTCCGGTCCGGCGCCTTGAGTTTGGTGTCGGCCCGCCCGTGAGCTCCGTGCCCGGCGCGGCTGCGACGGGACTTCTCGGGGCGCTCCGCGGCCCTCGGACCTCCTCCATTGTGCCCTGCTGGGTGGCTCCTGACCCTCGGGCCCCCTCTGGACGACTGGGATCTCCTTCCACGGCCTGTGGAAGATAAGGTACTCTCTGCGGGCCCTGGCGGCGGCCATCTTGCCTCTCCCAAGTGCTGGCAGCTTCTCTCCCCCCTGCCTCTGTTACTGCTCCATCAGGCTGTGCTTGCTGGTGTGCCCCCATCCCTCCCTGCAGGGGCTCTAGCTGCTCAGATCCCTCCTCTCCTCAGTATTGAATCAAAATATAGGTTGCTGGGGCTCCCTGATATTTTACTACTGCTCTGGGCTTTCCTGTATTACAATCTACAATCCAGGGGCGCCATCTCCTGGCCATTACCTACGACTACACCTGCATTCTGCCCCAGTCTTCTGTGATACTTTTGAGCAGAGGAATGCGCTGCTTATTACCTATGGGCGCAGCCCTGGGGGCCTCGTGCTTATGCTTATTCTCATTACACGTCCTATGATGGATCACTGACTATTTACGCTATTGCTCAGTTTTGACCTTTGACCTTTTCTATTTCCGGGACTGTCGCACACCATGCCTAAGTCCAAGAAAGCTACACCCTCTGCAGAGATGTCTTCATTTATTTCTAATATGAAGACTAGTGCACCTAAATTGCCAGCCGCCCCCCCTCCTGCCCCTGTCTCGGAATCTGAGGAAGACTCGCCTGTTCCAGATCCCTCCATGAAAGATTGCATTTCCTCTATCCTTACTGAGATGAGATCGTTGAAACAGGCTTTCCACTCGGAGATCCATAAAGCCATCTCCGGACTTAAGGCTGAGATATCTGATCTTGGGGCTCGCACTAATGATGTCGAACAGAAAATTGATGAAGTCATTAATTTCCAGCAGGAGATGGAACATTCGGTTCACGTTATGCAGGAAGACATCTACCTACTCCAAGACCACCAGGAGGATGCAGATAATCGCGCACGACGTAATAATCTACGTATCAAATACATTCCGGAGTCGGTGGAACCAGCACAACTGGAAGATTTCCTCCTCCGCTTTTTTCAACATCTCCTGCCGGACACTGCGCGTGAGCCGTTCCTCCTAGATAGGGCTCATCGCTCCCTGCGCCAAAAGCCTTCACCATCGTCCCCTCCGAGAGACGTGGTCCTACGCTGTCACTATTTCAAAACTAATGACAGAATACTGACTGCTGCTCGGAACAAGGACATGTGTCTGTTTGAAACACATAGGCTGCTGGTGTTTCAGGACTTATCCCCTACTACTCTTAAGAGGCGCTTCGACCTGAGGGAGTACACCCGAATCCTCAGAGAGAATCAAATCTGCTATAGATGGGGTTATCCCTTTGCCTTGATTGTGCATCTTGATGGGAAGAGGTTACTAGCACGATCCAAGGAGGATGCCCATCGGCTTCTTTTGAGACTTAACCTGCCTCCTCCGGAGCCTGACAAGCCTTCCCCCCCCCCGCAGGTTGCACCGGGTCTCCAACGCACCCCAAACTCACCTCTCCCACAGCGAGCACCTCGACGCCTCTGGTCGACAGTCCCGGCGAAAACCCCTTCGTGAACTTTCATTCACAGCTGCCATGATGGGTTAATGCATGTCATTTCATACTGTTGTGCTTACTAGTTTAGAGGTTTTAAGTTTCTTTTCATACTGAGCTTATATAACTGAGCATATGTTTTTTCTGTTTACTGGATTCTAATGTGGTTCATTACGGTCATTTGTTGCTACGACCCCCATGGTCGCCCTCTTGGTTAGTCAGTGGGCCCCTTGGTGTTCGGCGCCGTGCCCTCCACTGAGCCATTATAGTCGGTTTTGAGCATAAGGGAGATTTTCTCTCCCTTAATACCCAATACGGGAGCTCAAACATGCGGACCCGTACGAAGCGTATAATGGGTCTTTGGCTCGGTCTGTTATACTTGTTTACTTTGTATTGTTCTCGATGTTTCTTTTCTCCTCTTTTTCCTCTTTTTCTGCTTTCTATTCCCCCTCTTTCCCTCGTTCCCCCGGGAGACCAACCATGGGTCCTTAGGGCCGTTCTTGTTCTGCTTCTATTTATACTGCTATGTCTGTTAACGTAATATCCTATAATGTGAAGGGTCACAATAGTCCCCAAAAGAGGACCAAATTATTTCTTTTTCTGAAACAGGTCGGGGGAGATCTGGTATTCCTCCAGGAGACGCACTTTAGAGGTACTTCCCATCCTGAATTGCGTTCTAGACGCCACCCAGTCGTCATACACGCATGTGATCACGCCCAGAAGAAACAAGGGGTTGCCATATTGATTCCCGCCCATCTACACTTAGAACCGGAAAAAATCATTAGGGACAAACGGGGTAGATTCCTTATCATAGTGGGCAAGCTTAATAATGTTCCCATTACTCTGGTCAACGTCTACGCCCCCAATGTTAATCAGGGCTCGTTTTTCGCCTCATTACACTCCAAAATCGCCCAATGTAGGAAAGGCGATATCTTAATGGCAGGGGATTTCAATACTATACTCCATCACAGTCTCGACCGCTCCCACTCCCTCCCATTGTCCCAGTCCCACACAAGTACTCGCAATTCCAGAGCCTTGCTGTCACTACTTAAAAACCACTTACTATTTGATTCCTGGAGGGTTCTCGACCCTTTAGTTAAAGATTATACGTTTTTCTCCCCAGTTCACAATCTATATACAAGAATTGATATGATTATGATTGGGAGAGACTTGACCTCTAGGATCCAGAAATGTTGTATACATCCAATTACGTGGTCTGACCATGCCCCGGTATCTTTGACTCTTTCTGGTTTGTCCCGCACTCTTTCCCCCCCCCCCCCTCCTGGTCCCTTAATGATGCCCTCCTCCAACATTCTGATGTTCCACCGCAAACTACTCAGGTGCTAACTGATTATTTTAACTTGAATCAGACGCCTGGTATGTCTGACATGACCCTGTGGGAGGCGCATAAAGCGGTCCTCCGGGGCCACTTCATACAGATCGTGGCCAGGCTCACTAAACAGCGCTCCCAAAAGATCATGGAGTTAACTGACCAACTCCACCGTCTGGAGGAAGTTCATAAGTCTTCTCTGAACCTGACATCGGCTACTTAAAGTTAGGGGTGAACTTAATATGCTGTTATCTCACAAGACTGAACAATGCCTTAGACGCCTTAACCAGATTTATTATGAAAAAGGGGATAAGGCAGATAAACTCCTGGCCAGGAAGTTGAGGGCTCAGATTTCTTCCAAAAACATCTTATCTATTCGTACTAAACAGGGGGTATTGACTCATGACCCTGACCACATTCTGGGTGAATTTGAGGAATTTTATAAATCATTATATAATACGGAAGCGGCTCCCTCGTCCTCACTGGGATTCAATGAGGGGATTGAAGCCCTTTTAGATAAATGTAACCTACCATCACTGAGTGGTTCAACGGTGTCTCAGTTGGGTTCAGAGATAACTATTGAGGAAATAGATAATGCACTTAAAACTCAGAAATCAGGTAAGGCCCCTGGACCTGATGGGATGTCAATTATGTATTATAAGAAATTCAAAGGGATTCTCTTGCCCCACCTCTGTAGGCTCTTTAATGGATTCCTTAGAGGTAACCCTCTGTCACCCCGTACATTGGAGGCACGAATTGTTTTAATCCATAAACCCGGGAAAGACCCCAACTCCTGTGCTAGTTACCGCCCCATCTCTTTACTAAATAATGATATTAAACTCTTTGCCAAAATCCTAGCCTTGCGGTTAAACTCAGTTCTCCCGCATTTGATACACGCTGACCAGGTGGGCTTCATCCCAGGCCTACAAGCTAGAGACAACACCCGCAGAACTATTAATTTAGTCCATCTTATTAACAAAGCTAGATTGCCTTCTATCCTTCTCTTGCTCGATGCAGAGAAAGCTTTTGATAAAATACTGTGGCCCTTCATGTTCGCCACCCTGCGTAGGTTCGGCCTGGGAGGAAGCCTACTTCAGGGCATTCACGCACTCTATTCCAACCCCTCCGCTAGAGTCCGGGTTAATGGCAAGGACTCTCGCCTTTTCCACATTAACAACGGTACGCGCCAGGGGTGTCCCCTGTCACCATTAATTTTTGCTATGACTATCGAACCTCTGGCGTGTATGGTTAGGGCCAACCCCGATATTAAGGGTATCTCTGCTGGTGACGAAGAGTTCAAAATGTCATTATTTGCAGATGATGTTTTGTTAACTCTTTCCTCTCCCCATATATCTATCCCTAACCTATTCAAAACTCTATCATCATACTCTTATTATTCAGGATATCGCATTAATTATTCCAAATCAGAAGCCCTTCCTTTGCATCTTAGTGAGGATACCAGGTCTCTCCTAGCTGCTAACTTTAATTTTTCATGGTGCTCCAAGAAAATTAAGTACTTAGGTGTGTTCATCACGAATTCCTATGATTCTCTATATTCCGAAAATTTCCCAACCCTTTTTAAGTGTATTGAGTCTGACCTACGAGCCTGGGACAAACAGATTATAGCCTGGTTCGGACGGATAGTCTCAGTAAAGATGAACATCCTACCCAGGCTTTTGTATCTGATTCAAACAATTCCTGTACGCATCCCCGCTGAGGCTTTATGTCGAATGCAGAAACTCTTCCTAAAATTTGTATGGTCTGGTAAACCTCCTAGAATTAAGACTTCCACTCTGGTGCGTGACCCACTAGCTGGAGGCAGAGGTTTACCGGATATCCGTAAATACTATCATGCAACCCACCTGAGCCAGGCTCTCGCTTGGTTTTCTCCAGCGCCCCATCTACCCTGGATACAAATCGAGCGCTTGTCGGCCGGGGTCTCCACCTTGGTTTCCCTACTCACACCGGTCAAGCCACATCGGACGATACAAACGTGTGCCCCCTCCACAAAATTCACCTGCTCCCTGTGTTTTTTCTGCGTTCGGCATTATGGTCTCTCTACTTTTCCATCTACCATTACTTCTATTTGGGATAATCAGGATTTCCCCCCTGGATCCACCTTACGGTCCCATTCGTGGTTCCACCTAAACCCACGTCCAGGACTGGTGTTTGATTTTGTAGAAGGTTCCTCCTGGCGCTCCCTAAAATCTCTGTGTGATAAATATGGCATTTCCCAACCTGTACTTTACGAATATCTACAACTCCGCTCCTTCTTAAGTTCCCTTCCTAAACCCCAGGTCATTCGCCAACTCACCCCTTTGGAACGTCTCTGTATTTATTCCCCTATGCGACAGGGTATTATTTCTATACTTTATGGTTTATTACGCTCTCTGAAGGCAGCGAACATACTTCCCCATGAACGTAAATGGGAGCAGGACCTGGGCCCTCCCCCTGAGGAAGATTCATGGGAGATCATTAGACAAAATGTAGCCCAGTCCTCAATTTCCTCCCTAGTGAAGGAAAACTCCTATAAGGTCTATACTAGATGGTATTGGGTCCCAGCGACACTGCATAAGATTTTCCCCGGGTCCTCCCCATTGTGCTGGCGTGAGTGTGGTTAAATTGGAGATTTCAAACACATTTGGTGGTCATGCCCCAAAATCCGCCCGTTCAGGGCCCAGGTGGAAACTCTTATTGGATCTATTTTCTGTTCTCAGGTAACATTGGGTCCCTGGTCGGCTCTATTGGGCCTACCTTTGCCTAATTTTGGCAGCCATGCGGGCAACCTGGTACTACAAATTCTTCATGCCGCCAGATGTGTGATAGCTAAAAGTTGGAAAAAGACCACTACCCCCCCTAGGAGCATGTTACTGTCTAAAATATGGCTTATCTCCATGATGGAGAAAATCACAGCTTCCTTACATGACAGGTCAGAGAAATATAGGAGGACTTGGGAACCTTGGTTCACTTATGCTATATCCTCTACTGCCAGAAATGATATACTGTGTCAAACGGGTTCCAATAGGCAAAAGTGGTGATATACTGTCCATGGTTTTAAGGATTGAAGATAGTGGGGGCTACCCCCCACGACATGACTACACCTTGTATGCTCCCTTAGTGGTCCCCCACTCTCCCATCCCCCCTCCCCTCTCTTTCTTACTCTCTTCATCTCTGATCTTTTCTTTCCCTGTCTCTCTTTACCTTTCGTTCAAACACGGAAAAACTGTTGTCGACATATATATTGTATTGTTGATTTTCTCCCCTGTTCTTGCTATGTTTGGTCATATCCCACGGGATATCATGTATGTTATTTTGAATTTATTGGGAGTCATTATCTCCTGTTTGATTTGTATCAGCTTATTCGACTTCTCTTCAATAAAAATATTGCATAAAAAAAAAAAAGCCAACACTACTTGGACTGTATCCCAACTACAAATGTATGTTCACTTCTGATATTCTCCAATCCTCACTGTCTCAGGAAACTATAAAATCAGTTTCTGCAAAAAAAAAAAAAAAACCCACCTGTAATGCAATTTTTAATCGGACCCTACAAATACCTGAAAAAACAATTTTGCACCAAGAAGCATAGTTAATGAAGAAACACTGACTTGCTGTTTGCTAACACTGTGTAATTTTCTATCTTCCAGCAGCAAAACATTTGCCTTACTGTTAACCTGTGGACATTAACCACATTTTAAATACTGTACTTGCAAATCATCTTTATTTCTGCAGTTCCGCTGCTCTCTCATTCAGCCACCACTCCTCCTCCTATTCTCATTTTACGACCACTATTTACCCCATCCACACTATGGCCAGGATGGCAACGTCCACCATTACTCCTTGTCTTCCTAATCCTTAATCCTTTTATTCTGTACCCTGGTACCACCTCCATCCTTCTCTCCCAGTCGCCTGCATCTCATCCTCTCTCCTCTCCTCTGTCTCCCATCCTCCCCTCTGCCTCCCTTCCCCTCCTCTTATGTTTCCCCATTGCAATCTACTTCTGCCTCCTCACAGGCTCTCTATCCCACTACTCAACCCTGCTCTCTCCCTCATCTGCCTGTCACCTCACCTCTTCTCCACCACTATCATTCTAAACTCCCTCCATGTCCCTCTCCTCCAGTCTCCCTTCCTAGCCAAGGACCCAGCTATAGTCTTTCCTTCCAAATTAATCTTACTTCAACGCTACAGCAACCCTGACAATCTCATTCACATCTCTTGCAACAAACTGGCCCCTACTCATGACCTTTTCATTTCCAATTCCCTGCACCTCCTGGCCATTACAGAAACCTGGTTTACTCCCTATGACACCACTTCTCCTGCTGCTCTCTCTGATGGGGGCCTCACATTCTTACACACACACCGACCCGGGGGTCACCATGGTGGTGGTGCTGGGATCATTTTACCCTCTACTTATACATACCAACTTTTACCTCCAGAACCATCTCTTACATTCTCTACATTTGAGGTCCATGCTATACACCTCTACCAACCTACTAATCTTCGAGTTGCTGTCATTTACCGTCCACCTGGCATTTCCTCCAAATTCCTTGACAACTTTGCTTCCTGGCTACCTCACTTCCTCTCTTCTGACATTCCCTCCATTATCCTAGGTGATTTCAACATCCCTATTGATAACCCCACAAAATCACCTGCCTCTAAACTCCTTAAACTCACCTCTTCACTTGGTCGGGAGCTCACTGGATCTGTTTTTCTCTCACCGCTGCAATATTTCTGACTTCTCCAATTCCCATTTTCCCCTCTCTGACCACCACCTGATCTCTTTCAGCTTATCTATCTCTGCTTCCCCATCTCTCCCTCCTAAGGCTACATCACTAAGCGTAACATTGAGGTTATTGACACCTCATCCCTATCCTCCTTGTTGAACTCACTTCCCTCTCCTATTCTCTCTCACACATGCCCTGAACAAACCACACCCCCTTTACAATGCATCTCTTACTTCTGCTCTTGACTCTGTTGCTCCACCAACCACTATTTACCCTCGCAGATTAACACCTCAACCCTGGCACACCAGATGCACCAGATTGTTTAGAGAGGCAAAAGGCAGTACTGAAGGATGAGAGCATGAATTTGAAATGGAGGAAGTCTGCCTTACAGCGTGATTTCCTCCACTGTCGTTCAGCAGTACATGAGCATTTTTTAAGATATCTGGTGTCATACTTCATACAATCATACTTCAAAATTCTCATCTCTACCCATTCTTTCAACCCCCGGCGTCTCTTTGCCACCGTCACCCTCCTCTGCCCACTACCACCTCCTCTCCCTTCCTCACTGTCTGCTCTTGACTTTGCCACTTATTTTACATCTAAGATTGACTCCATGCATCAGGACATCACATCCCACCAGACCAGCAACCAGCCACAACCCATCCCTTGCCACCACTCCCCTTCCCTCTTACCAACTCTGACATCATTCTCCCATGTATCTGGTGAGGAAGTCATGTCCATCATCCGTTCCTCCCCCCCACACCACCTCCCCACTTGACCCTATCCCCTCCCACCTCCTGTACTACCTCTCTCCTTCTGCCTGTTGCCATCTTGCCCACCTTCTCAAATTCTCCCTCTCATCAGGCCCTGTCCCCTCTGCCTTCAAGCATGTACTCGTCTCCCCTATTCTTAAAAAGCCTACCCTTGATCCAAACACCCTCTCCAACTATCGACCCATCTCTCTCCTCCCTTTTGCCTCCAAACTCCTGTCTATAACCACCTCACTGCCTTTCTTTCCTCACACTCACTGTTTGACCCATTCCAGTCTGGTTTCCATTCTCTCCACTCCATTGAAACTGCCCTCACAAAAGTTTGTAATGACCTCCATGCAGCCAAATCTAAGGGCCACTACTCTCTGCTTATTCTTCTTGACCTCTCTGCTGCTTTTGACACTGTGGACCACCCTCTCCTTCTGCAGATCCTTCACTCTCTTGGTCTGCGTGATACTGCCCTCTCCTGGCTGTCCTCCTACCTCTCTGATCATTCCTTCTCTGTCTCCTCTCAAGACACTACCTCCCTCCCCACTTGCACTAACTGTTGGTGTCCACCAAGGTTCTGTTCTTGGTCCTCTCCTATTCTCTCTCTATATGTCCTCTTTAGGTGAAATCATTAGTTCTTTTAACATTACTACCTCTATGCTGATGACACTCAAATCTACCTTTCCTCCCCTGATCTCTCCCCATCTCCCCTCACTTGTACATCCAACTGTCTCTCTGCTATCTCTTCCTAGATGTCCCAGTGCTTTCTTAAACTCAACATGTCCAAGACTGAGCTGATCATCTTCCCACCCTCCCGCACAACCTCACCTCCCGCAATCTTACTATCCATTGATGGCACGACTATCTCCTCTAGCCCCCAAGTATGCTGTCTTGGTGTAATCCTTGACTCCTCCCTCTCCTTCAAACCACACAGTCAGCACCTCTAATAAACTTGTCATTTTCATCTCAAAAAACATTTCCAGGATCAGATCCTTTCTCACTCAGGATGCCACCTAGACCATTATCAACTCACTGATTATTTCCAGACTGGATTACTGCAATCTCCTCCTAACTGGCCTCCCTGACAATTACCTCACTCCACTCCAATCTATCCTCAATGCTGCAGCCTGGCTCATCTTCCTCACCAAATGCACTACGTCCAACTCCCCTCTGCTACAAGCCCTTCACTGACTTCCCGTCCCTTTCAGAAACCAAGTCAAACTTCTCACACTCACTTACAAAGCACTCACCCACTCGTCTCCCATTTACATCTCTGACCTTATCTCCCTTTACTCTCCCACCTGTCCTCTTAGCTCTGCTAATGCATGCCGACTCTCTGTCTTCTGCATGCCGTCTTCTGTCTTCTGATTACTTCCTCCCACTCCTAGCTCCAATATTTTTCACGTGCTGCTCCCTTACTCTGGAATTATCTACCTCTCTCCCTCAGACTCTCCACCTCTCTACAGAACTTCAAACGGGCTCTCAAGACCCACTTCTTTACCAAACCCAGCCAAATCTCATCCTAACCCTCTGTCCCATGCTTGGTCTACCCCATCTATGTCACCCCTGTCTTTCTGCCCTTCCCCTTTAGAATGTAAGCTGTCATGAGTAGGGTCCTCTTCCCTCATGTGATTGTCCTTTTCTTACTTTAATAATCCTCAACTGCCCAAATCCTGCAGTTCTCGACCACCTTAATACTTATCTTTGTCATCAACTGATGTAGTTATGCTTAGTTACCCTGTACTTGTCCGATATTGTCTTCAACTGTAATTCACTGTTTTCCTGTTTTGATGTACTCTGTAATTGGGCACTGCGGAACCCTTGTGGCACCATATAAATAAAGGATAATAATAGAGGAGCCTGCTGTGCGGAGCCAGGGACTGCTGCTGCAGAAGAGAAAAGGATCAGCAGGCACACAAGGGAGGATAAGTATAAGCTTAACTACATTACTGTTTAAGTGACTATATTGTATTGTCCCATATATACAGTATTGTCCCTTTTATTTCTCTCTATTTTCATTTTTCTAAAGGTAACAGGGAGTTAGCACTTAGAAAAAAATGGGGGTGGCCGCGATTGAGAATCTCACTCAGTGCGTGTCGTGCATGATGTATGCGCACCTGGAACAACAGTCTGAGTGTGGGTACATCTGTGCAAGATGTAAGCAAATTACCACCTTGAAGCCCAGGTAACTGATCGAGAGCGGACCGTTATGTGACTGAGCAAAGTTTAGATAGAATGTTGAAGGAGTTGCAGGGGGGAACATTGGGAGATGAGGATGACCAGGTAGACAGCTGGGTCATGGTTAGAAGGAAGAAGAGGGTGAGGGGAAGACAGGACATCTCCATTCTGCCAAATCCCAACAAATTTGCCTGACTGGACGAGGATTCTGGGGGTGGCAGTGAGGAAATGATAGAGCCGGAGGAGACTGTTCCCTCTATCAACTGGAGGAGCGGTCCCTCTTGTACAGATGGGGAAAAAGATAGTGAAGTACCTACTCAGATTGTGGTGGTAGGGGTATTGTACTATCAGGAAGACAGACAGGGAAATCTGCTACCGGGACTGTGATCGCCATACGGTCTGTTGTCTCCCGGGTGCTCAGGTACAGCACATCATGGACCGGGTAGACATATTGTGGTCTTGGTGCACGTCGACACCAATGACAAAGTTAGTGGTAGGTGGGATATCCTTAAGAAAGACTATAGGGAATTAAGCAAGAAACTTAAGGCAAGGATATCTAGGGTAATATTCCCCGGAATATTACCAGTGCCACGTGCTAGTCCAGGGAGACAGAGGGAGATTAATGTGTGGCCTAGAGACTAGTGTAAGAAGGAGGGGTTTGTGTTCTTGGAACACTGGTCAGATTTCTCAGTCAGGCACCATCTTTTTTGTCGCAATGGATTGCACATGAATGAGGAGGGAGCTGTGGTGCTGGGGGGCAGTATGGTTAGAGGGTTAAAGGAACTTTTAAACTAGGAGCCTGGGGTGGTTGGAGCAGCATGAAATAGCAGCGTGTCGGCTGCAGCTCCCAGCTAACAACCTGTCTTTCATTTTGATCCCTGGCGTTCTATCCATCTAATAAGCCGTGGAACTGGCCAGGTGATTCTGTTCTGTTAGACTGATGAAGGGGAAGTGAAGGAGTCCTTTCCGGCTCTGGTGTTGGCAGCTGGCGCTGTAAGATGGAGACATGCGCTCCCTGCCAGGATGCGTGTCTGACGAGCCCGGATGCGCTCTCCCCTGTCCTGCCGGTGACTGTACTCTAGGTGGCCGTGTCTGAGAAATCCCTGCCTGTCGGAGAAGACGTTCCGGGCAGCTGTGGCTGTGGATCCTCCCGCGAATGCGCTCTAGATGGTCGTGGCATGGATCTGCAGCATCCTGCCCGTGATTGTGGTCCGGGCAGCCGTGATTGCAATTACTCCTGCATTGCCTGTGAACTGTGCCCTGTGCTGAAGCCCCGTATCTCGGGAGAGGCATCTGACTGCACATATTAACTCCAGCCCTGCATTTTGCGGACACCTGAGGTACACTGTGTGCTGTGTGTCCGCGGCAATGTATTATATGGTGAAACTTGTGACAGAGAAGCTAAGACACTGCAGACTGTAGGTATAAATACTGCAGCTCAATTCTGGCTGATATAATATCTGGAAGAAGGTGAGAGCAGTTGGGAGCCCTGCAGTGGCAGTCAGTGCTGTCCCGTGTCAGGTGGTATCGGGCGCTGGGAGCAGTGGCTGTGAGAGAGCTGCATCTACTGGCAATAGCGGAAAACAACCCTATGAGCTGATATTGTCAGAGGCACGGCGCAAATGTGGGACCCAGTATGAGGGGAGTTGTGGTCTCCGAAGCCTTGGGTGGTCCAAAGAAACTGGGGCGCCACAGTTGAATTATTGGCTTAAAGACAGAATGAACTTGTGTATGAATACAAATGTGGAGCACTATACTCAGTAACAAGGTTGCTACAATATTTGGAAGAATTATAACACCAAAAAGTGCTACATTTTATAAGAGTATCTATTGCTGGACACTGTAGCCTGATCATAAGCTCAGTGTGTGCTATCTAGTTATTGAGAGTTCTGAATGTCAGTAGCTACACCTGAGAGATTGTACCAGGACCGTGACCACCATATGGTCTGTTGTCTCCCGGGTGATCGGGTGCGGCACATCGCGGACCGAGTAGATAGATTGTTGGGAGGGGCTTGGAATGATCGAGCGGTCTTGGTGCACGTTGGCACCAACGACAAAGTTAGTGAAAGATGGATGTCCTTAAGAATGACTATAGGGAATTAGGCAAGAAACTTAAGGCAAGGACATCTAAGGTAATATTCTCCGAATTATTACCTGTGCCAGGTGCTAGCCCAGGGAGACAGAGGGAGATTAGGGAGGTAAATGTGTTGCTTAGGGATTGGTGCAGGAAAGAAGGGTTTGTGTTCCTAGAACACTGGGCGGTTTTCTCAGTCAGGCGCCGTCTTTTTTGTCATGATGGATTGCACCTGAATGAGGAGGGGGCAGCGGTGCTGGGGGGAAGGATGGTTAGAAGGTTGGAGGAGATTTTAAACTAGGTGTCTGGTGGGAGGGTTTAGCAAGAAATTACGGGACATTCAGTAAGAATAGCAGGGGTGGCGTTAGTGAACAAAATGGGGGAGGAGTAGGGGGGAGGAATAGAGCATACGGCAAGAGTAGTAGCATGGGAACTAAAAAGGGTTTTAGAATAATAGTAACCAATGACAATTATGGGTCATCTTTGCTGCATAAGAATTATGATGTCCCTACCATAAGGGGAAATACATATCTCAATTGTATGTATGTAAATGCTAGAAGCCTTACAGGTAAAAAGGGGGAACTAGAAATCCTCGCAGCAAGCAAGGAATATGATATTATAGGCATTACTGAAACTTGGTGGGATGAATCTCACGATTGGACAGTCAATCTAGAGGGTTACACGCTGTACATGAGAGACAGACTAAATAAACGGGGTGGAGGGGTATGTCTTTACGTAAAGCCATTTCTAAAACCTGTTATATGAGAAGATATTCAAGAAGGGACTGTAAATACTATTTAGATGTTATGGGTAGAATATGCATGCAGGGGCAAAGGAATAAAGAAGTTATTATTGGGGTTATGCTACAGGCCGCCTGGTATTAATGTGTCTGATGAGAAATTGTTACTGAATCAAATTGAAAGAGCAGCAGGAGTAGGAGACATAGTAGTGATGGGAGACTTTAACTATCCCGAGATAAACTGGAAAATCAATTCATGTGATACTGCTAGGGGCAATATGTTTTTAAACATGCTAAATGATAATTACTTATTTCAATTAATCGAGGAACCAGCTAGGTACAATGCAATCGTAGAACTGGTATTAACTAACAATGGGGAATTGGTATCAAATATTGAAGTAAGAGAGCCCATAGGTAACAGCGACCACAATATGGTCACATTCAATATCCATTTTCATAAGCAGTCCTATACTGGCTCAACTAGCCAACTTTGACATGATGAAGGAAGCATTAAGGGACATTGAATGGGAAATTCTGTTTCAAGGACAAAATACTACAGAGAAATCAGATGTATTAAAATCACTGCTAATTAATAATACTTATAAATTTATTCCCACCAGCAGCAAAAAAAAGGAATACAAATCCCAAACCAATGTGGTTTAACAAAAATATAAAGGAATTAATGGACAAAAAAAGACGAGCATTTAAAAAATACAAATCTGGACTTCCGGTGTCGGCATGGCGGAGTAAGCAGCAGCTCCTGTGTGCTCCTCCGTTGCTACCAGCCCCACCGCTCACTGACGGATCGACCCGACTCCCAGCTCCGGTCCTTGGCTCAGGACATCACCTGCTATCTGCTCCCCTCCCTCCCGGCCCAATACCCGCTCGTGCTGTGTGCCCTCGCACGGCGTGCTGCGGGTCTGGCCTGTATGGCTGCTGACGGCTGTGCTCTGAAGCCCGGCGGCTACAGCCGGCGCTGGTAGCGGTGCTCGCTGCCCGCTCTCTTAAGTGCAGATAGAAGTCTCGCTCCTTCGGAGCATTCTCACCCCCTGGCCGCTGACAACTGTGACTCCCCGGAGTAATCAGTTATTCATTGCAGTGTCCGGTGTCAAACTCCTGCCCCAGGCCTCAACATTACAGGACAGTTTGCCATTTACTGAGATCCCTGCACACCATGGAAAAGTTTTTGGGCCCACCAGCACCATCTAAGATTCCGCCACCAGCACTGCCTCCTAGGCAGGAAAAACGTTGTGTGGATCAGACCTCCGCGACCTGCTCTGATTCTAGCCCAGTGAAACCTGCGGCTAAGAAACCAGTCAAGGCAGCCTCTGACGTCTCACAGCTTCAGGTACATGATGATATTGTCTCCCCCATTGCCCCCCTAACTTATAAGGATATGGTAGCTGCCATTCATGATACGATGGCTCCGCTGCTGCAGAAAGCGGTTGGAGATATTACTTTACAACTGCAGCAACTCTCAAGCAGGGTATCTAATACCGAGATTAGCTTAGGGGTCACTATGGATGAGGTTGAAAATTTGAAATCCACTGTGGGGCGTCTGGAGAAGGACAATAAACATCTTCTTGACAAAATGGACAATATCGAAAACCGCACGTGCCGGTGCAACTTACGTATAATTGGTTTGCCCGAATCTTTTAAAGGCCCAGGGCTGGAGCAATTTGTCCGGAATACCTCACCAAAAATGCTTAACGTTGAGGCTGAATGTGCTGACATGTTGATTGAGCGTGTACATAGAATGGGAGACCAGTCACGTATAGGTTCTAATAGACCACGTGTGGTTATTTTCAAAACCTTGAACTTTCTTCATAAAGACGCCATTTGGAAGGCTTCTTGCAAAGTGGATCTCCGGTAGGAGGGCACCCCTCCGCGGATTTTTCAAGATTGCTCAGCTGAACTTTCACGCCTTCGCAAAGCCTTTAACCCTGTTTGTGCCTTCCTGGTTAAAAATAAGCAGAAATTTGCTATGCTGTACCCAGCTCGACTCAGGATTTTCCTGGGATACTCCTTCACTGTCTTTTCTACCCCCGGTGATGCTGAAGCTTATCTTAAAGAAGATGCTGACTAGCTTGCACAGGATATCTCTGATGACTCTGCAGGATGAATCTTACCTCGTATTTCTTTTCAGGTTTCAGGCATACCCTTTACAAATTTGATTACGATGTTGCTGTAAAGTTTTGGCACTGCGTCCAGCTTTGCCTCATTCTATATGTTTTGGTGATCATTTAGTGAGTTTGACAAATTATTTTATTATTAGTATTGTTATTCTAATGTTGCTGGTGGCAACGGAGAAGCCCCTGCCACCCTATTGGTTCTATATGGTTATAACCACCAACTGTTTTTGCTTCACCCGAAGTCTGTTTACTACTATTTTCATTTCTTATGTAATGTCTATTTCATTACTCTTGCTTTTGCTGTCTGACTTTCTCTTTCTCAATCTCTTTCTGTTTGTCACCCCTGTCATGGTCTTCTTTCCTCGTGTTTTTTCCCTCCCCCCCGACTCCCTCTAACTTCTATAGGGATGTGATATTGTAACATGCTTTACCCTTGCCAGATGTTATATTTTTCTTTTTTGAGGTATGGCTACGGTTAAGATCTGTACATTTAATGTAGGAGGTATAAACACACCTGGTAAGAGACGAAAATATACTATCCTATATGAATAAAAATCATATTGACATTGCATGTTTACAGGAGACGCACCTGGTTCTAAAGGAAACAAAAAAGTTGCAGATGTTGAATTGGTCTTTATTAGGCGCAGCATCGCTTAATTCAAAATCTTGTGGAGTGGCAATTTTAGCGAGACGCTCTCTCCCCATCGAAGTATTGTCAGTGGATGCTGATCCAGAAGGTAGATACGTGCTTGTGCATTGCAAACTGGGTAATAAATTTTACCACATATGTTCCATTTACGCCCCTAATACTTATAAAAAAACCTTTTTTTCCTCACTCATGGCTAAACTTTATACCTGTGACCTCTCTTTCCTAATTCTCTGTGGTGATTTAAATTTAGTCTCCTCTCTGTATTTAGATAAATCCCAATATACAAGTCGGTCTCGACCTCTCCCCAAACTAGGTGTTCCTTGGCTTGCCAAGAGACTTAATCTAGTGGATGCCTGGCGAGCTTTGAATCCAATAGAAAAAGAGTATACATGCCTCTCAATGGTTCACAATACCTGGTCTCGTATAGACTACATCTTGGTTGCTTCCCTACTATTCCCTAATATTCGCCAAGCCACCATTGAACCAATTTCTATCTCGGATCATGGATTGGTATGGGTTGAACTGGCTTATACAATGGAAAAATCTTCTACTTTATGGAAATTCACATCTAGCTAAATCAGATAGCTTTAAAAGCAAATGTGATGATATATGGGAGAATTTTCGATTGGATAACTCAATACATGAGTCGGAGAACCCTTCCCTTTTTTGGCAAACCGCCAAAACAGTTTTGAGAGGTGAAGTGATTTCCTATAACTCACATCTTAGGAAATACCTTAATCAGACGTATCTGGAAACTCAAAACATCCTATCTACAGCCTATCAGACTTTTAAATTACGGCCCTCTTCGGAAAACAAAACAGCTTATATTTTGGCTAAAACTACTTTTAATGATCTTCTGCAATTAGCAGGTGATAAATATCAGTTTAATGTAAGTTACAAGTTTCACCGCCTTGGGAACAGGGCGGGTAAACTTCTTACTTCATTATTACAGGGATCTAGGAAACCAATGGTGGTCCATCCCTTACAAAATTTAGATGGCTCCCTGTCCTCTTCTAATGCTCAGATTGCTGCCATTATGCGTGAATACTACGTATCCTTATATTCTTCTCCTGACCCGGGAGATGCCCTTACCCCTCATGATGTATACCTCCCCCCCACTTCTGGGACAATCTTCCTTTACCTCAAGTGCCAGCTGAGATGATCCCCTCCCTAACTTCTCCCATTACCCTTCCTGAAATCTTAAGGACTATAAAACGACTTAAACCTTGCAAAGCCCCAGGGCCAGATGGCTACACAAATGAATTTTATAAGCAAATGTCCCCCAAGATAGGTTCGACCTTGCAGGCTGTCTTTAACAAAATTTTGACCGAGGGGATTCTTCCAGACAGGTTTACAGACGCAGTGATCAAAGTACTACCCAAATCAGGCAGGGACCTTTCCTTACCGGGCTCCTACAGGCCTATTTCACTATTAAATGTGGATTTTAAGATTTTTACTTCCATCTTAGCGCAGAGGTTGAAACCAATCCTACCTCTACTTATTCATAAAGACCAAACTGGTTTCATAACTGGTCGACATTCGGTTGTAAATCTTAGACGGGTCCTCTCGGTCATTCAACATGCTAATTCGACCTCCTCTAATAACTCCCCCCCGGCACTTATCTTATCTATAGACGCGGAAAAGGCCTTCGACCTTTTATTATTGCCCTATCTTTTTAAAACCCTACACAGATTTGGCTTCCCTGATTCTTTTATTTCCATTATTCGCACGTTATATTCTTCTCCTTCTTCTTCCGTTTCCTGTAACGGTCTTCTCTCGTCTGCCTTTATATTGCAAAGGGGGACGAGACAAGGCTGTCCCCTTTCCCCGCTCCTTTTTGATCTGTCGATTGAACCCCTAGCTATAGCTGTTCATAACTCACCACATATTCATGGAATTCATTGAGTCGCAGGTTTTGAAAATTGCACTGTTTGCTGACGATACACTTTTGTTTTTAACGAATCCAGAACAATCGTTACCGTCCTTATTACAAATGATTCACTCTTTTGGAAAAATAGCAGGTTATAGAATCAATGTTAATAAGTCGGAACTTTTGCTCTTGGGCAATTTGTCACCTTCTATACTCTCCCATCCCGATATTCCATCCTTTAAAGTGACACATTCTCATTTCAAATATTTAGGTATTAATATTTGCTCCGATCTCCTTAATCTTTATAAAATTAACTATTCCCTCTCATAGATAACTTAGCCCTCAAACTGGATTCTTGGAAGGATTTACCGTTGTCTCTTTTGGGGAGGCTAGAGGTGATTAAATGTATTATTTTCCCCAAGTTATTTTATTTTATGCAAATGCTTCCTATTTCATTGACACATTCTGATACTCTTAGGCTCAAAGCACTCTTTTCTAGGTTTCTTGGCAAGGTAAAAGACAACGCATAGCCAGGCAGAAACTAAAATCTCCTAAAGTGAAGGGTGGCTTTGCTGCTCCCGATATTCAGGCATACTCCCTAGCAGTTCAGTTCCGCTATATTATTGACTGGCTCCATTCTACATCCCACTATGTTGATTATGAGTTGGAATTAGCGATGTTCTCTCCATATGCTCCTAGTGCATTAATACACTCACACCCAACCCAGATACCCTCCCAATTAAAGAACCATATATTATTTAGAGATACTTTCTCCGCATGGCTAGCTATCAATAAACACTGCCACCGAGATCCCCATTTTTCCAAATATATCCCATTGTGGGGTAACCCAGCATTCCCACCCTCGCTGCACAATGCTACGTACTCCCTCTGGAAGGAGAAGGGCCTCGACTCCTTCCACAAAGTGTTTGATCCTGGAGGAGTCCTTTACTCCTTTTCTGATCTTTGCCAAAAATTTAAATTGTCTCCACGCCACGTGTATATGTATTTCCAGGTGCGTCACTTTGTACTTTCTTATGGTGCCCTAACTCAATTAAGAGATCCCCATAAGGTATACCCTGCTTCTCAAGCTATTGATACTCTCCTGCATTCTTCCCAAGTGCGACCATTTAAAGTGAAATATGTCTAATCTATTTTGATATCTTGTCTACCCACCGTACAATGGGACAATTTGTTCCTGAAATGGAAGGCTGACATCCCTGCTATAGTTAGCATTACTGATATTATACAACCCTGTGAAAGATCACTGACATTTTTGTCGTCAGCTTACTTCCAAGAGGTTCACCTACGATTTTTACACAGAGCATACATTTCACCTGCACAACGATCTCATATGTTACCCTCTGAATCTGGTGACTGGCTTAAATGTGGGAAGTCCTCAGCATCATTTATGCATTGTGTATGGGAATGTAGAAAAATTAGAAGATTTTGGTGTAAACTTCTTGCCTATGTTAATAGACTATTCTCCTTGAATGTATCCCCAGATCAGTTAGCTTGTCTTACCTTAAACTTTACTAACTGGCGGATCACTCTGAGAAGTCTCTCTCTTCTCAGTGTAATCCTTACACTTGGTAAAAAATGTATTTTTATTAAATGGGTTAAGCGCTCCGCTCCTTCCCTTGCGGAAGTCCAGCAAAAACGATTGCAATTGCTGTATTATGATAGAAAAACGGTTTTAACTTCGCCCTTCTTTAGCACACAAAAGTTTTGCCTCAAATGGAGCCCTTTCATTGACACATTGCCTCCCCCTTCCAAACAACATATCTTGAAAACCCTGGATTGCTCATTGTTGTCCTATGAATCGTTTGCAAGAGTTTGAGTAATTTAGCTGTTTTCTTTTCAAACCACGTATTTAACTATTCTTCTCTCTCTGGCGCTCTAATGAGTTATATTGAGTGTTATGGGCAGGCCCTAACACTCATCCTCATCCCATCATGTCTCCCCTTTGTCACGATCCGGGTATCTGGACGCCATTTCTTACCCATCAGATGCCTCCTAAGGCTGGCTCAGCGCTCCAGGACCGGATCCCATCTGTTATCCTAATGTTCACATTCCTGCATCCTCTCCTGTCTCTCTGAGACGCTGTCACAGTAACGCCTTATTACATCTGGCATGGCGTCTCCCGCGGCCTCCGCCGCCGTCCCTGAGCTTCTGCATGCAGAGTGTCAGAGTGGTGATTACGTCAGCCGCGGCCTCCGCTGTGTCCGCGTGGTTGGAGGTGCACTTGTCAGCCTGGCGTCTCCTGTCTCCAGTGGCCGGCGCCGCCATTACTGTTTTCATTACCACATGGATTACAAACCAAACTTCCCTCCAAGTGTCTGCATGGGCGCAGCCATCTTGGATTCTGTCAGCTGATCATTTCCTCCAATCTGTTGTCAGTATTTTTAATCTGCATAATTGCCAAGCCAATCCCTTCCTTGCTGCAGGTATAAATACACTGTGCCTGAGCAAGGAAGGCGTCAGTGCTTTGGTTGTCAAACCTAGTTCCTGTTTGTCTCTCTCCTGTGATTGTCTTCCAGGTTCCAGCTCCTGTCTCAAGACTTCCACCATAGAGACCCGCACCAGCATTCCACCTGCGGTGTAGCCTGACTCTCCAATCCATTGTGGATTCATCTGTTTCCAGCTACAACATTACCTGCTTCCAGCTCAGCTTCCAGCAGAGTACAGCTTCCCTTAAAGGGCCGGTGTCCTTTCTACACTTTACCACTCTCCACCGGTATTATTATTTCTCCGCTCTCAAGTTCTACATTTCAGTTCATATTTCATCGCTCCCAAGTTCATTTATTATTTAACTGGTTCCAGCCAGTATCCACTCCGTGCTAACAACAGTCTGGTTCCAGCCAGTATCCACAGCAGCTGTTTTATCTTCAGCAACCCAGCTTTTCCTGGAACACCAGCTGGCACAATCCTGGGTTATCTCCATTGCTACAGTCGGGCCTGGTAAGGACTTTCCATCTAGAAGATCATAAGAACTATCTCACACTACCAGTGCCCTGTGGCTCCTGCCATCCTGTAGTACCCAGGAACTGTATTTATTCTTTGCTGACTTTTACGTTTTCTTTTACTGCTGCTGTGTTGCGGAGTTGTCATAATAAACATCATTGACTTTTATCCAAGTTGTCGTGGTCACGCCTTCGGGCAGTTATTATCCATGTTACTTACATGTCCAGGGGTCTGATACAACCTCCCAGGTTCCGGTACATCTCAGCCCCTACAACTGAGGCTGCCTCCCGTCAGCTCAGGCCCTCAAGTGTGACAGTAAGCACTGACCTAATGAATCCAGCCGGAGACCAGGATCAAGCGGCCAGGCCGATGCAAGAACTGGCAGCCCGACTAGAACATCAGGAGGCTGCACAGGGCCACATCATCCGCTGTCTCCAGGATCTCTCTACTCGGCTGGATGGGATTCAGACAACTCTCCGTGGATCAGGCGCGTCTGGTGCGTCAACCACAGTGACTCCAGCTATAACCCCACCCACCTTACCCATTTCTGCTCCACGTCTTCATCTTCCAACGCCAGCAAAATTTGACGGGTCTCCAAGATTCTGCAGGGGATTTCTCAACCAGTGTGAGATTCAGTTTGAGCTACAACCTGGCAATTTTCCCAGTGACCGTACAAAAATTGCCTACATTATTTCTCTTCTCAGTGGCTCAGCCCTTGATTGGGCATCACCATTATGGGAAAGGTCCGACACCCTGCTATCTTCCTACACTGCCTTCGTGTCAACATTCAGGCGCATCTTCGACGAGCCAGGCCGGGTAACCTCAGCTTCATCCGAGATTCTCCGTTTACGCCAGGGGTCACGTACTGTAGGACAATATCTGATACAGTTCCAGATCCTGGCATCCGAACTGGCATGGAACGACGAGGCCCTGTATGCTGCATTCTGGCATGGCTTATCTGAGCGTATTAAAGATGAGTTAGCTACCAGAGACTTACCTTCTAAGTTAGATGAGCTAATCTCACTCTGCACAAAAGTGGATTTACGTTTCAGAGAGAGAGCAACTGAGCGTGGAAGATCATCTGCTCCAAAATCTTCTGCTCCTCCTCCTCGTCAACTGTCACCATCTAAAGATGAGCCCATGCAACTTGGCCGTTCCCGTTTAACTCCTGCTGAGCGCCGAAGACGTCTCTCCGAGTTTCTCTGTCTCTATTGTGCAGCTCCGTCTCACACTATTAATGCCTGTCCCAAACGTCCGGGAAAACTCCAAATCCTAGCTCGCCAAGGAGAGGGCCGGCTAGGAGTAATGATCTCTTCTCCATCTCCTCAAGATTGTAATCTCCCAGTCTCGCTTCAAGTTGCTCAACGTTATCAGAACGTCATTGCCCTCCTGGATTCCGGAGCAGCTGGGAACTTTATTACCGAAGCCTATGTTAAACGGTGGTCCCTACCCACCGAGAGACTTCCTTCCTCCTTTTCCTTAACTGCCGTCGATGGCAGTAAAATTTTTGATACAGTTATTGCTCTAAGGACTCTACCAGTTCGTCTGAGAGTGGGAGTTCTTCATTCCGAACTTATTTCACTTTTAGTGATTCCAAGAGCCACACATCCTGTGGTCCTGGGCCTTCCATGGCTCCGTCTTCACAATCCTACAACTCCGAAAGTCCAAACTCAACGAGGCGTTGAGTATGAAGTGGCCAAGATCCTGGACTCACGTCACCGTTACGGTCAACTACAATATCTTATTGACTGGAAGGGTTATGGTCCTGAGGAACGTTCATGGACCAATGCTTCTGATGTCCATGCTCCTGCCTTGGTCCGGAGATTCCATTCCAAGTTTCCTCAAAAGCCAAAGAAGTGTCCTGGGGCCACTCCTAAAGGGGGGGGTGCTGAGTGGAAGACCGCCTTTAACACCCGTGACGGACATTATGAGTACCTCGTCATGCCCTTCGGATTGAGCAATGCTCCAGCTGTCTTCCAGCATTTTGTCAATGAGATCTTCAGAGACATTCTATACCGTCATGTCGTGGTCTATCTAGACGATATCCTCATTTTTGCCAACGATTTAGAGGAACATCGTTTTTGGGTTAAAGAGGTTCTGTCCCGTCTCCGTGTCAATCATCTCTATTGCAAATTAGAAAAATGCGTCTTTGAAGTCAAGTCCATTCCGTTTCTAGGGTACATTGTGTCCGGTTCCGGACTAGAGATGGATCCTGAGAAACTACAAGCAATCCAAAATTGGCCGGTACCCTTAACCCTCAAAGGGGTCCAGAGGTTCTTAGGGTTCACCAACTATTACCGAAAGTTTATACGAGACTTTTCCACCATTGTGGCGCCTATTACTGCTTTCACTAAGAAGGGTGCTAACCCGTCCAAGTGGTCTGAAGAAGCCATGCAAGCATTTCATCTTTTAAAACAAAGGTTCATCTCTGCGCCTGTTCTGAAACAGCCTGACATCGACTCTCCTTTCATCTTAGAGGTGGATGCCTCCTCCGTTGGAGTAGGAGCGGTGTTATCTCAGAGGGCTAAAGATGGCCATTTACACCCTTGCAGTTTCTTCTCCCGGAAGTTCTCCCCAGCTGAGCGCAACTATGCCATTGGCGACCAGGAGTTGCTAGCCATCAAGCTCGCTCTAGAAGAGTGGAGGTATCTGTTGGAGGGAGCTTCTCATTCAATCACCATACTTACAGACCACAAGAACCTTTTATACCTGAAGGGCGCACAATGTCTCAACCCTCGTCAGGCCAGATGGGCACTTTTCTTTTCCAGGTTCGACTTTAAACTCCAGTTCTGTCCGGGCTCTCAGAATCGCAAGGCCGATGCCCTTTCCCGCTCATGGGAGCAAGAAAATGAGTCAGAGTCTTCAGACAAGCATCCTATTATAAATCCGTTGGCATTCTCCATGGTAGGGATGGACTCTACGCCCCCATCAGGGAAAAGTTTTGTGAAGCCGATGCTTAGGAAGAAGCTCATGCATTGGGCCCATGCTTCCCGTTTTGCCGGACATACAGGTATCCAAAAAACACTGGAGTTTATCTCTAGGTCCTATTGGTGGCCAACTCTGAAAAAGGACGTCTTGGAGTTTATTGCATCTTGCCCAAAGTGTGCCCAACATAAAGTATCCCGCCAGTCGCCTGCGGGGCAACTGGTTCCACTATCCGTTCCCCGTCGACCATGGACCCACTTGTCGATGGATTTCATTACAGACTTACCCATGTGCAACAAGTTCAATACCATCTGGGTGGTAGTTGACCGGTTCACCAAGATGGCACACTTCATTCCTCTCACCGGTCTTCCGTCAGCTTCCAAGTTGGCTCAAGTATTCATACAAGAGATCTTCCGACTCCACGGTCTTCCTGAAGAAATTATATCAGATCGAGGAGTTCAATTCACAGCCAAATTCTGGCGAAGTTTATGTCAAGTCCTCCAAGTCAAGCTAAAGTTTTCCACGGCTTACCATCCTCAGACCAATGGTCTAACCGAGAGGGTGAATCAGGACTTGGAGGCCTTCCTCCGCATCTATGTGTCCTCCTCTCAAGATGACTGGGTTCAATTACTTCCCTGGGCCGAGTTCTGTCATAACAACCAGTATCATTCTTCATCTGCTTCAACACCATTCTTCACTAACTTTGGATTCCATCCTAAAGTCCCTGAGTTCCAACCGCTTCCAGCAACTTCTGTTCCTGCAGTGGATATCACCTTGCATCAGTTTGCCAATATCTGGAAGAGCGTACGATCAGCTCTGCTCAAGGCATCGTTCAGGTACAAGAAGTTTGCGGATAAGAAGCGTCGAGCAGTTCCTGCTCTCAAGGTGGGTGATCGGGTATGGTTATCCACGAAGAATTTGAGATTAAGAGTTCCCAGTATGAAGTTTGCACCTCGCTATATCGGTCCTTTCAAGATTGAACAAGTCATCAATCCTGTTGCTTACAGACTCCAGTTGCCTCCCTTCTTAAAAATACCCAGGACATTCCATGTTTCCCTGTTGAAACCGCTGATCTTGAATCGGTTTCATTCCTCACTTCCTCCAACTCCGAAAGTCCAAACTCAACGAGGCGTTGAGTATAAAGTGGCCAAGATCCTGGACTCACGTCACCGTTACGGTCAACTACAATATCTTATTGACTGGAAGGGTTATGGTCCTGAGGAACGTTCATGGACCAATGCTTCTGATGTCCATGCTCCTGCCTTGGTCCGGAGATTCCATTCCAAGTTTCCTCAAAAGCCAAAGAAGTGTCCTGGGGCCACTCCTAAAGGGGGGGGTGCTGTCACGATCCGGGTATCTGGACGCCATTTCTTACCCATCAGATGCCTCCTAAGGCTGGCTCAGCGCTCCAGGACCGGATCCCATCTGTTATCCTAATGTTCACATTCCTGCATCCTCTCCTGTCTCTCTGAGACGCTGTCACAGTAACGCCTTATTACATCTGGCATGGCGTCTCCCGCGGCCTCCGCTGCCGTCCCTGAGCTTCTGCATGCAGAGTGTCAGAGTGGTGATTACGTCAGCCGCGGCCTCCGCTGTGTCCGCGTGGTTGGAGGTGCACTTGTCAGCCTGGCGTCTCCTGACTCCAGTGGCCGGCGCCGCCATTACTGTTTTCATTACCACATGGATTACAAACCAAACTTCCCTCCAAGTGTCTGCATGGGCGCAGCCATCTTGGATTCTGTCAGCTGATCATTTCCTCCAATCTGTTGTCAGTATTTTTAATCTGCATAATTGCCAAGCCAATCCCTTCCTTGCTGCAGGTATAAATACACTGTGCCTGAGCAAGGAAGGCGTCAGTGCTTTGGTTGTCAAACCTAGTTCCTGTTTGTCTCTCTCCTGTGATTGTCTTCCAGGTTCCAGCTCCTGTCTCAAGACTTCCACCATAGAGACCCGCACCAGCATTCCACCTGCGGTGTAGCCTGACTCTCCAATCCATTGTGGATTCATCTGTTTCCAGCTACAACATTACCTGCTTCCAGCTCAGCTTCCAGCAGAGTACAGCTTCCCTTAAAGGGCCGGTGTCCTTTCTACACTTTACCACTCTCCACCGGTATTATTATTTCTCCGCTCTCAAGTTCTACATTTCAGTTCATATTTCATCGCTCCCAAGTTCATTTATTATTTAACTGGTTCCAGCCAGTATCCACTCCGTGCTAACAACAGTCTGGTTCCAGCCAGTATCCACAGCAGCTGTTTTATCTTCAGCAACCCAGCTTTTCCTGGAACACCAGCTGGCACAATCCTGGGTTATCTCCATTGCTACAGTCGGGCCTGGTAAGGACTTTCCATCTAGAAGATCATAAGAACTATCTCACACTACCAGTGCCCTGTGGCTCCTGCCATCCTGTAGTACCCAGGAACTGTATTTATTCTTTGCTGACTTTTACGTTTTCTTTTACTGCTGCTGTGTTGCGGAGTTGTCATAATAAACATCATTGACTTTTATCCAAGTTGTCGTGGTCACGCCTTCGGGCAGTTATTATCCATGTTACTTACATGTCCAGGGGTCTGATACAACCTCCCAGGTTCCGGTACATCTCAGCCCCTACAACTGAGGCTGCCTCCCGTCAGCTCAGGCCCTCAAGTGTGACACCCTTCTTTTTTCTTTCTTCCCTTTTGTGTGTGTCCCCCCCCCCCGTACATACTTTCTTCTTGTACTCTGTTTTCTACCTTCTGCTCTTTCTCTTTACCAAATAATACTATGTGGAAGTACTGCCATACTATGTGATTACTTGTGGTCTACCGCCCCATAGTAGCATAGTAGTCTTGGAGTATATTCAGTTAAATTCCGGTAGAAGCCAGTCTTCTTTGTTGTGGGTTTATATTTCTAGTTTCCCTTTTATTTGCTGTGATTTCTCCTCATCAGTCGGATGTACCCTAGAATATCTCTGTATAGACACTTTATTCTGTATTTCCATGTTGTATGCTTTTTCATATTTACATATGTACGACTGAAAAATCTTCAATAAACATATTTAAAAAAAAAAAATACAAATCTGAGGGGGATGCTGAGTCATTTCAGCGCTATAAGGACTGTAACAAAATATGCAAAAAAAGGAATAAGAGCGGCTAAAGTAGAAACTGAAAAACTAGTAGCAAAGGAAAGCAACGCGAATCCCCAAAAATTTTTTAAGTACATCAACAGCAAGAGACTAAAGAAGGAGAGTATAGGCCCTTTAAAGGACAAGAGGGGAGTCTTAATCAAAAATGATAATGACTTAGCAAACAAACTAAACAAGTTTTTTTCAATGGTATTTACCAGAGAGGACCAAATGCTGGGTCTAACACAAAATCTCAACAAAGATAATGTCCCACTGCTAAATGCTTTTTTATGTGAGGAGGTAGTCTGTGACCGATTAAAAAAGTTAAAGATTAATAAGTCACCTGGTCCCGATGGAATTCACCTGAGAGTTCTTATGGAGCTGCACGCTGAACTAGCAAGACCTCTATTTTTGATCTTCATGGATTCGGTTAAATCGGGTATGGTTCCCAAAGACTGGTGTATAGCGGAGGTAGTGCTGATATTCAAAAAGGGGTGCAAAGCTGAACCAGGTAATTATAGACCAGTTAGTCTTACATCTATAGTGGGGAAAGTATTGGAATGTATTCTAAGGGACAGTATTCAAAAGTTCCTTGAAGCAAATAAGGTCATTAAAAGGAACCAACAGGGATTTGTGAAGGACAGATCATGTCAGACCAACTTACTGTACTTGGCTTGTATGAAACAGTAAGTGCGAACCTAAATCAGGGTAAGGAGGTGGATGTAATCTTTTTAGGCTTTGCCAAAGCTTATGACACTGTACCACACATGCGTCTTATCTATAAGCTACAAAAAATAGGGCTAGGTAGCACAATATGCACTTGGGTCAGTAATTGGTTATATAATAAGGAGCAACGCGTTGTGGTTAATGGATCATTTTTAAATTGGACTAAAGTACTAAGTGGTGTGCCACAAGGGTCTGTACATGGACCACTTTTGTTCAACATTTTCATCAACAACCTAACAGTAGGTCTAGAGAGCATGTTGTCAATTTTCGCAGACGATGCCAAATTGTGTAAGGTTATAAATACGGAGGGGGATGCTGAGTCTCTTCAGAACGACTGAACTAAACTGGAAGCATGGGCAGCAAAACGGAGAATAAGATTCAAAACAGACAAGTGTAAGGTAATGCACTGTGGGGGCAAGACCAAAAATAACACTTACATACTAAATGGGGTAATATTATGGGATTCTGTACTGGAAAAAGACTTAGGGGTTGACATAGATAACAAATTAAGCAGCAGTACCCAAAGTAGGAGTGCAACAAAGAAGGCTAATAAGATATTAGCAAGAAAAAATGGCTGCGCTGAATGTCTGAAATAATGATTAGAGAGAGCCAGCGTTTATCATTTAAAAATGTAATACATAATAAGACTGAGTATAAATTTATAATAATACCAGTTCAAAACAATAAGTATTTAAAATAACCCACAAAGCTTGTATCAGGATATCTGACAGATGGAAAAATTCTACTATGCTGTAGCTATAATATAAAGCTGGAGTCCGTGTTCCACAGCTGTCAATGTACATTGCTGATTGTGCACAAGAAAGAACAATGGGTGCAAATATATGAACTCCCGGGTAAAATGACTGTGTGTCACCAATTACCGTTCAGTTGTAAGTACTCTCAGGTGGGCTGGTCAGCGTACCGGGCGTCCCCGGTCGGATGTCCTGCGTTGCCCACAAGAAGCTATGCAGCAGGGAGATGATATATCGCCGTGTACTGGAAGACTGGCTGAAGCGGCATAAATGGTGACCGCCGTTGTAGGCGGAATAGCAGTCCAAGATGCACCCGTCTGGGTGTGATGGAGTAGCACCAGCGTGAGACACCTGAACAAGGTGTGTGGAGAAGGCGGGTCCTAGGACTGCAGCAAAGAAGGCTAATAAGATATTAGCATGCATAAAATGAGGAATTGATGCAAGGGACAAGAGTATTATACTCCCATTATATAAATCACTACTGAGGCCACATCTTGAATACTGTGTGCAATTTTGGGCACCATATTGCAAAAAGGATATCCTGAAGCTAGAAAAGGTTCAGAGGCGGGTTGCCAAACTAATCAAGGGCATGGAGACGCTGGAATAGGAGGAAAGGCTTGCAAGGCTAGGCATGTTTACATTGGGAAAAGAGGAGACTAAGAGGGGACATGATCAACATCTACAAATATATAAGGGGTCAATACACAGAGCTTGGGATGGACCTGTTTTCTATAAGATCAGCACAGAGGAAACGTGGTCACTCGCTTAGGTTAGAGGAGAGGAGTTTCCGCACATTGAGGCGAAAAGGTTTTTTCACAGTAAGGACAATACTTGTTTGGAATTCCCTGCCTGAGAGAGTAGTAACTGCGGACTCAGTCAACACCCTTAAGAATGGGTTAGATAAATTCCCATTGGATAAAGATATTCAGGGTTATGGTGCGTAGGCACGCATTATAGTTAATATAACTAGTCCGAACATAAAAATAACTAGTCCTATAATAAGACTGCATAGGAGACCACAAATATGTTGAACTCGATGGACAATTGTCTTTTTTCAACCTTAGTTACTATGTTACTATGTATGTGTAAACATTGTTGCTTAAACTTGGCTGATACACTACTTGAAAAGAAACCAGTTGTAATCATTTGTCCAACTGCTGTTAACAGGTGCACTCTGCTATACAAATCCAGTTCTATACGATCTTGGAAGCTAAAATCATCAAGATTCACTGGGTGTGGTAAAAGGCTGTGTGCCTTTCATCCATTTGAGAAGAGGGCACCATGAAGGCCTGTGGTCCGGGCAATAATCCTAGCACCAGTACAGAATCTGTGGTAATTAACAAAGTGGAGAAGACAGGTGCAGCAGCGAATGCAGCAGCTAAGATGGAAAAGTATGCAAGAAGATCACAAACAACAAAGGCTGTATCATGCCCTTCTTCTCCCTCAAAGCAAGAACAGGGGGCAGATGGTAGTAACTATGCTGACTTTACTCAACAAATCTTGAATGCCATAGCAGCTTCAGAACAGAGGGTTACAGAAAAAATTGGGCATGTCCAAGCTGATGTATCTCTGCTTCGTCAGGATCTAAAAAACATCAGAGAGAAAGTTGGCGAGATGGAAAAAAGAATATCAGACCTGGAGGATAAATCACTACCTCTTAATAATAAAGTTGATGAATTAACAAACCAAGTGGCTGCTATACGGGCCAAACCGTCCGACATGGAGGGACGGCTAAGACGTAATAATGTATGACTGGTGGGCTTGCCCGAAAGGGTGGAAGGGACAGCATCCGAAAAATTTCTAGAGGATTGGTTGATTAAGTGATTTACCAGGGAAGCTTTTAGTCCACAATTCTCAGTGGAGCAAGCCAACAGGGTACATACCAGATCCCATACACCCGGGGCCCCTGCCAGGACTTTTATTGCTAGATTGTTACATTTTAGAGACAGAGATATTATTCTCCGTCTTGCATAAGACTCTGGTGCAGTTCAGTTCGATAACAGCACAATTTAATTTTATCCAGATTTCACTCAAGATGTACAGTAAAGTTGTTATCAATTCCTACAAGTTAAGCGTAGGATGCGAGAGAAGAATATTCAATACTCCATGATGTTTCCAGTTCATCTGAGAGTTGTGTATAACGACAATACACATTTTTTTTACCTCGGCTAAAGAAGCAGAGGATTGGCTGGAAAGGCAGCCTAAGGCTGCTTGAAAAGGAATGCTGGATAAAATTTGATTTGGAAAGGTGTAGAGTTTATATGTGCTTATGATAGACTATGGATGTATATAAGGGTCAACGGACAGGGCAGCAGCAACTATAAACAACTAGATCTGCTGGCTAATAACCCCAGGGAATATATCCTAGGTTACAGAGTTTGTACTCTATGCTGTATATAGCTATAGGGCTTGTTTCCTATATCCCCCTTGCTGTGTGGGTGATTGAGTGAGGAAAGCAGGAAAAGGTTGAGAGGGGTGGAATGGGATTTAGGTATTCCGCAAGGGTAGAGGATATACAGGGAGGGTTAGGGAGGGAACGGGAAGGTAAACTATGCTTGAGATGGTTGTTATGATGTTTGTGCTGCCCAGCTGCATTTTGGGGTGTTTTCTTTTTTTTTTACCCCCCCCCCCCTCTCTCTCTCTCTCTCTCTCTCTCTCTCTGTCTCGCCCTGCAGAGATGGAGCAGGTCTTGACTTCAGTATATTTAAAAGGTGAAGGCTGCCTGATTATATGGCATCATTGTGTAGTGGTATACTCAATTACTCATATCCGAAGGTTTATTTATGTCCAGGTAATAATGTCTCTTCATTGTCCTGATGATTAGGCAGAAAGAAGAATTAAGAATACTGGGCTGGAATGTTAGGGAAATTAATGATAAAATTAAAAGGGCATTAGTTATGGCCCAGATTAAAAAAATATAAAGCTGATATTATCTGCCTCTCTGAGACACATCTGAGTGGTAGTAAACAATTATCCCTTAAAAAAACCTTGGATAGGGCATATGTACAGAACAAAATGTAAGTTGCTCAAATCAATTAGGAAATACAGTTCAGGTACATAAAAGGGAGGGGGTCTGAACTAGAAATACATTGGGTATAAACCCCTGGTGTCCCCCAGCACACGAGCTGTACCTGTACCAAGACATGAAGGACTTTATATATATATATATATATATATATATATATATATGTACATACATACATACATACATATAATAGAGATCCAGAGGTCTTAGTTACATACAGTTTGCAAACGTATGATAAGTCACCAGGCATATTTAATAAAAATAATGTTGTAAATTGTATTTTTATATTGCCAGTATAATTTATATTGTGAAGAGATCTGTTGCTAGCTGCATCTTTAAATTCTGCATTATTGCTGCAATATAGCAGTTACTCTACTTCTGTCTGTATAATACTTCTTCCCTGGTCATGGGAATCACTATGTTGTTATCAAACTTCTGCCAATCACTTACTTTTGACATTTATTTTAGAAACTAAGATTTTAGTATTACATTAGACGTGTTTGACTTGAATAAAGAAAGATGTATCTACCTAACTACATGTAGTTATTTTTGTGTTAATAACAATGCAAAATAAATTGCATAAATAATTATAGAAGAATAAACGATTTCCCAGTATATGAAATACAAAGGTCAGTAGGAATATGAGCCATACTCACCTTCTGTCCTTATTGAAGTTAGCACAAGCTTTTTCTCCAAGACTGCTAAAATGTAATTATTTCAGCATTTTATATTGTAGAGGTGAGTTATTCAGCCACTGGCTATTTGAGATAAACATGGCATACAAGGCACAAGCAGCTGCTATGACACTAACAAGGTACTATTACATAAGCTTGTGATTTATCACGTTATAGTGTGAATCTGAGCTCCATCCGGTTTTCACAGGATATTATATCTACAATGCTTAAGTTGTCCTGCAAAAAGACAAGTGCAACATACAACCCTTAACCACTTCAAAGGGCATATTCAATTCAAAGAATTAATTAGGTTGTTTTTTTTTTGTATACGCAGCATACAAAATGTCAGGTACTCATTAAGTTTTTGGTATTTAAAAATATTGCCACAGAAATTAGAACAGGTGCCAATTTAGTAAATATCATTATTTTAAGGTAAAAATGCCCCTTCAGTGCCCCTGGAAACTCTCTCCCCACTACTAAGAAATACATTCATTGGAAATTTGCAGTTATAGTAGCTTATAGTACTTGGGCTAATAATTATCTGTCATTATTGGCATATTATTCTACAAAGTGCACAATACCCTATTAAAGATGTCAGACAGGTACATGGAGTTGCAGTATAAATAGGACAGGTGTTTTAAACATTGCAGTTGGGAGTTACTGGTGGTTTTTTTAAATATATAAAGTAGCCTCAAATTACCCCCAAATTAACTTCCTTTAACTTTTTCATTTTTTAGTTTATTTTTATAATTTTTTGTACATTTAAGTTAGCATAAATTAGCCTTTAAAACATTTTTAAAACTCAACATATTTTTCTTTGAACAGTAATTGACATATATACTATTACACATTTTTTTAATTTCTTTTTGCGTCTACAAACTGATTTCCAGTTTTTCCAATTTTTAAAAAAATGTAAGATTATCTCACCCATTTTTTCAATTGGAAAGCGTGAGAATTGGGAGCGAGCATACCAGTGGTAATGGAATACTGTAGGTGCATTCATTTTTTAGGCAAAAACTTCACACCTAATAGGATATGTCCCTTCAGTATTTCTTCTAAAACACTGCTTACAGTAGTTCACCTTTTTACACTAGTTGAAGTGCCCTTATAAAGGTTATCATCAGAATAGATACAAACACTGTACAACATAAGATCACACAATTGAATAAACAAATTGTACAAAAACTATATATTTGTAAAAATGTATGCTTTATGTATTTCTAAAAAGTAAGCTACAAGTGGAAAATGGAAAAAATATTCAAAATAATCTTGAAAAACGGTAATTTTATAATAATAGAAATAACAATAGAACTATAATGCAAAATATAAAGGAGAATGGAAGGAAGACAGAAGGGTTGAGGAATATGGTTGCCTTGGTGCTCAAGTATTAAAAAAAATGGTCAAGAATGGATTACAGGTTACCTTCGAATGGGAGCTATGGCTATATGGCCAAATTGAGGGGAAGGATGTAGCGCATATACACAGGCAATAGGACTGGTGGGGGTATCTAAATATACTTTAAACACATTATCTTTAATCTTGGTAGATATAAAATTACTGTAGATACTACAGCAGCCCTAATGACTTTCCTACTGTCCCCATATGGTGGGGGCACATAGGTCCCTTTTCTATTTCTTTTTATGGCTAAGTGTACAATCAAGGAAAAGTGAGTACAAGGTAGAGCTGGAACTTTAGTGCAGAGGTCCCAAAAGGCAGATCTATTTAAATGGAGATGTTACAGGGAAAGTATTCCCCAACAGGAGAGATTCCCCAAAATTTCAGAGCTCAAAGTTCCCATACTGTAGACTTTAAGATAGAGGTAAGAAAATTTAGTTTGGTGTTCTGCAAATATTTTTATGATTAGACATACAGATAATTGAATACCATTGGCCCTCTATCTATCAAAGAAGGTGGAGAAGAGTCCCGAGTGAAAATCATGTTTTCCACAATGGAATGAGAGCTATGGTTGGGGATTGGAGAAGCACTTGCAGGCTCCCAAATCTGAACAGAAACATATAAAGTGGGAGAAGATATGGTAATATTGTGCCTGTGCGACTGCAAGAGGCCCCACACAGAGGAAAGGTATGGAGTTGCAAGAAGTGCAGATTCAATATCAACACTTGCAAGGAAAGCAGGTGGAGCAAAAGAAACAACTATGTGGCTTAGATGAGATGCCTAATAGTAGGATCTGAAATCTGAGAAGTCCCTACCATAACAGGTGGCTGCTTTTAAGAATTTCTAACTTGATTCAAGAATACCTGTTACACTATATGAATCTTGACATGAATTGTTGAAGAACAGAAAGCTGAGAAACTGTCACCCTAACAGGGAGGGTTAGGAATAGGTAAAGAAGTTTAAGAAGGGTGTTCATCTTAATTGCCGTGATTCTGCCCAGCCACAAAATAATTAGAGAGAACCAGGATCCTAGCAAAAAGGACGGGAAAATTATCCCAGTAAAGGGAATTTTGGGAATGAATCATACCTCAAATATTCCTCAAGGTTGGTTAACTTAACAAGGAGCAACTCAGATTTTGAGCTATTTATTTTCTTCTCAGAGAGACTACTATAGTGTAAAAGTAGCTTAAACAAAAACAAGGAGAAAGTCATGGTTGTCGGTGGGTCAGCAGGATATATTCATCAAGCAGGGACATTGACATAGCCCAAAGGTACAACAAATATGTCTACAGAAACATTAATAGTAGCCACAAGGGGTACAATTACAAGATAAAGATCAGCAGGGACAGTTTAGGCACAAAGTGTTTCTCTTACTGACTGTATTAAATAGTAACACATTAAGCCCTGTTTAGGACAAGTACAATAAGCCTATTTGACCTGACCCCTTTTACTATCTATATTTTACTTGAATCATTCTTAGAACAGACAGAAAAATGACAAATTTGCCTGGTTTACCCTGTAAAAAATCCCTTTACCTAGCAGCTGTGTCAGAGAGGGGAATACTCAACCCCTTAAAAGAAAAACACAAGTCAGAAGGAATTAAATGACACATGCGCTTGTAAAGTATTAAAAAAACACAAATTCAATGTATTCAAATATTAATATCATATGCCCTAGAGTCGACTGGACAGAAAACATATTAACTTGAAAAATGTTATTCATTACAATTCCTAGTTTCAATAAGGAGGGGATAGTGGTAGAGGTGTTTCTTTGTAAGGTTTGCCAGTTCCAATCACTGTCCGTTGAATGGAAATATCTGGCTCCAGGTGTACAGCGTAGCTCGTCACTGCCATGCACTGAAGCACTGTCCTCTCAGATGATAGTCACCGCCAGACTGTGGACTTGAGGGCTGCTCTCTCAATGCAAAATATACAGCATTAGCTACTCTTTAGAGACCGCCCAGCTGTAGCTCCTCCTTGCTCCTGATATCAGCTGACTGGATTTCAGTGCAGGGTGCCTCCCAGTAAACACTGCTGTTTTACCATCATAACCACTTGTCTCTCACTTCAGTGATACCTCATCTGCCCTGTAATTCTCCTTATAATAAGCTGCTCTGGAGCTCTGATACAAACGGTTTCCTGCTCTGCATGACTATTGCCATCAACTTCCGTTAAACTGCAGCAGGTGTGGCCTCAATACTGGCACATGTATGGCTTTCACCCACTGTGTGTATGCCCTGCTGTGATAACTGAACAGTTTGGGGGTATCACAGTACCATCTAGACAGAGAACTATATAGAGTGTCTTCTTGACCCACATAGTCCAGAAGATACCTGTTTGTGTAGGAATATTACGAAGGTCATTATCATACAACAGCAGTTCAACCAGACTCACATCCTGCCCCTGTGTCACATCCCTCCCCCTGCATCTCTCACCTACACCATCTCCCCCTTGTGTCTCTCAGCCATACCATCTTCCCCAGCATCTCAGCCACACTATCATCCCTCCTTCATGTCATCTCCCAGTCACACCATCATCTTAGCCCTGCATGTTCTCTCAGCACACCATCACCTTCCCCTGCAACATCTCTCAGCACACCTTCACCCCCACCTGCATGGTCTGTCAGCACACCATCACCTCCCTCTGCATCATCTCTCAGCACACCATCATCTCCCTCTACGTCATCTCTCAGCCTTCCCTCAGCACACCATCACCTATACCCTGCGCAATCTCTCAGCACACATCAACTACCCCTGCATCGTTTTTCTCTGCACACCATCATCTATCACCCTACATCGCCTCTCAGCACACCATCATCTCCCCCCTTATGTTGTCTCTCGGAACACCATCATCTCCCACCCTGCAACATCTTTTCTTTTTCTACGTCAGCTCTTATTATTAATTATTCCCCATTAGCCATTGGTGGTTGTTCTTCCACTTTTGCACAGCCATTTCTTCTTATTATCCATTTATTATAAACACACACACAGTGTTTCACGGCAGCGCAGGTGACAGAACAATTGTACAAATATATAAATTATATTCATGATCTGAGGCGCTATTCAGCAGTTTTGTACCTACAATAGCACAAAACTACTCGGTTTCTAAAGCAGATTAGTATAAAACTTTTGTTTAAACTGTATTTCTGTACAGAAAAGCAAAGTGTATTTGAGTGAGCGAAAGCGGAGTGAGTAGATTTGAACCCCAGAATTCGGGATCCCGTCATGTGGTACACCAAGTGAGTGGAGGCTTGGTGGCGTGAGGCGGCTGACTCACGTTAGTATAGGATTTGAAATACGTAAGTCGTGAGGAGACTTGCACAGGAGCATGGTAGGGAATTGTGAATTGTGAACTGTGTGACCCATGTATTTTTTTTAATACGCTCCAGCTGAGGTTTTGCAGCTTGTGATTCGATTCCAGTGGTCATACGGCGGATAGGTAACAAGTACCTATATGCTGTGCGATTGGAACGCGCGTTTGTGGGTGCGATATATAGCGCAACTTGATACCCCTTTTACGAGCTTTTGCGTAAAATCGCGGTATCATTAGCGCTGTATACAGCATACGCAAGCGTGATTTGTGTATATAAAGTGCATTGGGAGTTTTCGCTGGTCTCTCTCAGTAAAATCTCCAACGACAGATACTTTACTGGAAAGGGTAAGTTATTCCTAAAAACTTCCAGTAAATATAGGTCAATTAGGGGCCCTAGGTTGGGTACATCGCCTTCGCTATCGACAGTGTATGGTAGTACTGGCCAATGTGGGCGAGAGTGGGTGAATGCACTCGGAGAACTTTCACCGTCGCCTTATATTGAGTATTTTGGTGTTTGTGGGAAAAGGCCCACAATTATGGGAGCCAGTTGCTCAACTAAGGGACGTTTAGCCAGGGTTCAGGCTGAAGAGCTGCGGCCCAAGGGGTCAGCGAGGTTTATTATGTGTGGGAAATATGGTCCATACGCTGAAGTTTATTGTGACGAATGGGTACGTATGACTGACAAAGATAGGGTACCATTCCCTAAGGTGGGCAGCTTTGAACCAGAGGTACTGCAGAATGTAAGCAGTAAAATATGTCTGATAAAATCCAGAAAACTAAGGGTCAGACAAACAAAGTGTTTTAACCTGTGGCAGCAAGAGGGGTTGGTGAGTTTGATCCTAAGGTATTGCAGGTGGTATGTCTAACCAAAGTCATATAAGACAAGAATGGAAATATAAGAACTGTTTGAACTTGTAGCAACAATAAACAAGTAGGAAGAAAAAAAAAGAATGCAAGTACACCGCCATATGTAGATGTGGAAGCAGTTACGGCCAGTATACAAACTATAGAAAATAATAAAAATATGAAAAATATGACTGTAACCTATATATGTACTAATGAATGTGTACAAAAAGGTGCAGATAGCGCTACAACCTGAATATTCTATAACCAGATATCCCTGAGATGGGAGATCTTAAATTACACGTGAATTGGTGCAAAGGTTAGCAAATTAATAAATTAATTAAAAAACACTCCCAAGACAAATGGTGTCGCAACCAGATTTCAAAATGTCCAATTCCCAGGGGAACTTAGTTTTCAAAAATTGTTCTAGTGGTAAATCAGTTGCGCCTTCAGTGTTCGTGAATAATACGTTGCAAATCCTTAAGTGATAGTTAAAATATGCGTACCAGACATACGTGGAACAGTCGCCTTATTTAGGGTGTCTTTGCATCTGGATGTTCCTTACTCGTACTGACTCTCCATTCCCATCCGTCCAGATGTCGGTGTGGAGTTTGTACGTATATGCAAGACAGTGTATCAATATACTGCTCTTAGAAAGTGACTTGGTGCTACTTTTGTGCAAAATTTGCAATAAAGTGAATATGTGCAGAAGAAGTGCTGTAAGTGCTTGTTAAAAATATATATATATAAAAATGAATAAAAATGAATATATTACTGGCAGTGTGCTGATTCCCTTTTTTCTTTAGGTAATGTGCTTAAATACCATTTACTAAGGGTGCAACACCATATAGCTCAGTAATTCAGAGGAGATCTAGAGAGGAGGTATATTGATATGAGGCACTTACATCTAGAGTTGCAATAAATTAAACGATGCTGCCGTCATTCCGTCATCAGACTTAAATACCTTAAAAAAAGTCCCATGCGGGAAGGAAAAGCCTCTGATAGTGTAGTATTATTTAAAAAAACATTTTAATAATACATGAAGCGACAAAAAACATATAGATGGACTCGTACAATTTAGAAATACATATAAGCTTATCTGTTATTTCCTCAGATAGGAGCGGAGTGCCGGTAGGTGACCAACGCGTTTCGTCCCTTAGTTCATCTCTGGGACTTCCTCAGGGGTCAATTGACCCCTGAGGAAGTCCCAGAGATGAACTAAGGGACGAAACGCGTTGGTCACCTACCGGCACTCCGCTCCTATCTGAGGAAATAACAGATAAGCTTATATGTATTTCTAAATTGTACGAGTCCATCTATATGTTTTTTGTCGCTTCATGTATTATTAAAATGTTTTTTTAAATAATACTACACTATCAGAGGCTTTTCCTTCCCGCATGGGACTTTTTTTAAGGTATTTAAGTCTGATGACGGAATGACGACAGCATCGTTTAATTTATTGCAACTCTAGATGTAAGTGCCTCATATCAATATACCTCCTCTCTAGATCTCCTCTGAATTACTGAGCTATATGGTGTTGCACCCTTAGTAAATGGTATTTAAGCACATTACCTAAAGAAAAAAGGGAATCAGCACACTGCCAGTAATATATTCATTTTTATTCATTTTTATATATATATATTTTTAACAAGCACTTACAGCACTTCTTCTGCACATATTCACTTTATTGCAAATTTTGCACAAAAGTAGCACCAAGTCACTTTCTAAGAGCAGTATATTGATACACTGTCTTGCATATACGTACAAACTCCACACCGACATCTGGACGGATGGGAATGGAGAGTCAGTACGAGTAAGGAACATCCAGATGCAAAGACACCCTAAATAAGGCGACTGTTCCACGTACGTGTTAGGCGCCGAGGGTCCGCCCGTCAGTGCGGCCCGGCGCCTAGCAACTAGGGACGCCGCATGCGGACAGCCGCCGGCTCCCTAGCAACGCTAGACGCCGGGCGCACGGAGCCGCTCAGACCCTAGCAACGGGGACGCCACTGTCGGACCGCGTTCCCCGTTGCTGGGTCTAGATTAATCACCTCATTGGTATCCTGGCCGTGCAGCATGCAGCTGCACGGCATGATTGTTAATTACCCTGTCTGGCTCCTGATTGGAGAGCTCCCAGTTAAAAGCACTCTCTGGACTTCTCACAGACGCCGGTAATAGCTTCCTGTTTGCTGTGTCTGTTGCAGAGAGTTTTCCAGTCCTGTCTATCCGGTCGTTCCTGTCCTCAGTGGTCCAATACTCGGAAGTTGTCATCTTTTCCTGGAGTCCTGACCGAGCACCTTTAACATCCTGTGGTGTTCGTGAGTCGCGGCGTAGCCGTGTGTTGCGGCTTGACCGCTTACTATTTATTATTTGGTTATATTGTGTTTCGGAGCTTTTGCGGAGGATTCCGCTCCCACAAATCCACTCTGGTATCCAGCGGTGCTGGATAGGAGTAACGGATTCGTGGATTTTTGGTTGTCCTTTTCCCTGGCGGTTTGTCCGCACATACTTCTGGTTTAAGTTAGTTAGCTTGTAGCCCCTGGCCTGGTTGCTTAGTCAGAGGGCCCCTTGTTATCACCCTGTCTCGGATTTCCCTTTGTCTCCCATTAAGACCTGAGGGGGCATCGGAGTTGGGCAGACATAATCCGCCCTTCAAACGCGGCTGCCATGGGCTCAAGCAACCATAGTCTCGCAGGGGATTTCTGATAACACGGGCGAGACAACGGAGTTAGGGCGCCAGGGGTTACTAGGCTTTCCTGCTCCCGTAACCAGCATTCCATTCCAGTACTCTGACCTCCGTCATAAGATCACCTCTGGTCAGACGTACTGGTATCATAACATTATTACCGGCCCAACTAAAATTTAAAATTAAACAGGGTTTGATTTTTTTCCCTTATTTCAGTTTGGAAGATTTGTCGGCCTCATGAATCCCACTGGTGTAGGGCCAAATCCTGGCCAGCTTCTAGTTAGTCAGATTCAAGAACTTACTCAGATGGTTCAGGATCTATCCCTTCGGGTGAGGTCACAGGAAGATCTGTTACGGACTTCCCCGAGGGTCGCTCCTGAACCAAAAATGCATTTGCCTGACCGTTTTTCTGGGGATAGAAAGCAGTTTTTTAATTTTAAAGAGTCTTGTAAACTTTATTTTCGTTTAAGACCAGTCTCCTCAGGTACGGAATCTCAGCGGGTCGGAATTATTATTTCTTTACTTCAGGGGGATCCCCAGACCTGGGCTTTTGGTTTAAGAACTGACGATCCGGCATTGTTGTCTGTAGACGCCTTTCTGGGGTCTTTAGGGCTATTGTATGATGACCCTGATAGAGAGGCATCCGCCGAGAGTCATTTGCGTGCTCTCAGACAGGGTAAGAATCCCGCAGAGATTTATTGTACGGAGTTTCGCCGTTGGTCGAACGACTGTGGATGGAATGACCCAGCCCTGCGCAGTCAGTTTCGCCTCGGCTTATCTGAGTCTATAAAAGACAGTCTCCTTCAGTATCCCGCTCCTGAGACTCTTGATAAACTCATGGAGCTTTCTATTAAGATTGATCGTCGTCTCAGAGAGCGGAGGGCTGAAAAAGGAGCATCTGTCGGGTCTACTCCTGGTGTTTTTTCCATTCCTGTGGACATAGAGGAGCCCATGCAGATAGGTCTCTCCAAGCTGTCTCCTGAAGAAAGAACCAGAAGGCAAAATTCTGGTCTTTGTTTGTACTGTGGGAGTAAGGGACATTTTGCCCGTAATTGTCCGAACAAGTCGGGAAACGCCTCGACCAAGTGAATTGTGAGGGGGTTCACTTTGGTCTGCAGCTTATCTCCTCAAATAATTCACTGTTAGTCCCAGCTAAAGTTTCCTTTGGCAGCCTCTGTTCCTCGGTGTCGGCTTTTGTTGACAGTGGAGCTGCAGGGAACTTTATGGACTTAACGTGGGCCAAGGCCTTAGGTATTCCTCAGTTAGCCTTGGGTAGGTGTATCACCATGCATGGTTTAGATGGGAGTCCCTTGTCCAATTGGGTTATTTCTCTCTGTACACCTCCTGTACTATTTTCGGTAGGAGCTCTTCATTCCGAAAAAATTTAATTTTTCCTTACCCATTGCCCAGCAGTTCCAGTGGTTCTGGGTCACCCTTGGCTGGCCTTTCATAATCCCATCATTGATTGGCAGTCGGGGGAGATCTCACAGTGGGGTACCATCTGTAATAAGGAATGTATTACGCTTCCCATCAGAATAGCTGCTGTCATTCCCGCACCCATTCCTGTGGAATACCAGGATTTTGTTGATGTATTTTCCAAGGGCAATGCGGACATTCTGCCTCCCCATCGGCCTTATGATTGTGCTATTGAGCTAATTCCTGGTGCCACTTTGCCTAAGGGAAGGTTATATGCATTGTCCGGACCAGAAACTGTGGCCATGAATGAATATGTTAAAGAAAGCCTAGGGAAAGGATTTATCAGGCCGTCTAAATCCCCTTTAAGTGCATGCTTCTTCTTTGTGGAGAAGAAGGATGGATCACTCAGACCTTGCATTGACTTTAGAGCCTTGAATAAAATCTCAGTAAAAAATACTTACCCTTTGCCGCTGATTTCTGTCCTCTTTGATCAGCTACGTTCGGCTGTGATTTTTTCTAAGATTGACCTGAGAGGAGCATATAACCTCATCCGAATCAAGTCAGGGGATGAGTGGAAAACGGCATTCAGTACTCAGTCGGGTCACTATGAGTATCTGGTTATGCCATTCGGCCTGTCTAACGCTCCGGCAGTTTTCCAGGATCTCATTAACGATGTGCTCCGTGATTTTCTTGGAAGATTCGTAGTAGTCTATTTAGACGATATCTTGATATATTCTGACTCTATTGAACAACACGTTACCCAGGTGCGTCAGGTTCTAAAAAAATTACGTGAAAATCACCTATATGCCAAGCTGGAGAAGTGTGAATTTCATGTCACGGAGGTATCCTTTTTAGGGTACATTATTTCCCCTCGGGGATTCTGTATGGAACCGAAGAAGCTCCAAGCCATCCTTAGTTGGGCGCAACCCACCAACTTAAAAGCAATTCAGCGCTTTTTAGGGTTTGCGAATTATTATAGAAGATTTATTCACTCTTTCTCCGACCTAGTTGCTCCCATTGTGGCACTGACTAAGAAGGGAGCGGATCCAACCAACTGGTCACGTGAAGCTGAGTTATCTTTTCAGGCCTTGAAACAAGCCTTTGTCTCAGCCCCGGTCCTCAGACATCCCAACCCAGAATTGCCTTTCATTGTTGAGGTTGATGCCTCGGAGGTTGGAGTAGGGGCTATCCTATCTCAGAAGGATCCGGATTCTCTAGAATTACATCCTTGTGCCTTTATGTCCAGGAAATTCTCATCTGCTGAATCCAACTACGATGTTGGTAACCGGGAATTACTGGCTATTAAATGGGCTTTCGAGGAGTGGAGGCATTGGCTTGAGGGAGCAACACATACCATTTCAGTTTTGACTGATCACAAAAATCTTCAGTACATTGAATCAGCTAAACGGCTGAATGCCCAGCAAGCTCGTTGGGCTTTATTTTTTACTCGTTTCAAGTTTATTATCACCTTCAGGCCAGGTTCCAAGAATGCCAAGGCGGATGCCCTGTCACGCAGTTTTCTTCCAGTTCATGATAACAGTCCTGTTACTCCCATACTTCCGTCTTCAGTCATTCGGGCAGGCCTCACACAAGATTTATTTACCCAGTTAAAGCAGCTTCAACATCAAGCTCCTGGAAATACTCCTGCTGGTCGTCTTTATGTCCCTGAGTTTTTGAGAGCAACTGTTTTGACGGAGTTTCATGATAGCAAAGTTGCCGGGCATCCGGGGATCGCTAACACTTTGGAATTAGTCTCCCGCTCAGTATGGTGGCCTGGTCTTTCCAAAGACATTAAGGAGTTTGTTTTTTCGTGTCAGGTCTGTGCACAGCATAAAGTTCCCCGTTCCTTGCCTATCGGTCAACTTATGCCCTTGAATGTTCCTCTCAGGCCATGGTCTCATATTTCCATGGATTTGTGGTGGACCTCCCTCTGTCAGCCGGATGCCGAGTCATATGGGTGGTAGTTGACCGTTTTAGCAAGATGGCCCATTTCATTGCTCTTCCCCGATTGCCATCTGCCCAGGGATTGGCAGTTTTGTTCCTCCGCCATGTTTTCAGACTCCATGGGTTACCCACTGATATTGTTTCTGATCGGGGTCCACAATTCATTGCACAATTTTGGAAGTCTTTTTGTGCCTCTTTAAAGATGAAATTGTCTTTAACGTCTGGCTACCATCCCCAATCCAATGGGCAGACTGAGCGAGTTAATCAATCATTAAAACAATATTTGCGTTTGTACTCGGCCAAACTCCAAAATGACTGGTCCGAGTTTCTTCCGTTGGCGGAGTTTGCTTACAACAATGCCTGTCATTCCTCCACCAATGTGTCTCCATTTTTTACAGTTTTTGGTTTTCACCCCAGAGCTAATTCCTTTTTTCAACATTCCTCTGTCTCCTCACTGACCTTGACCGCTCATCTCAGACTCATTTGGAGAAAAGTGCACCTTGCTCTCAGAAAAGCGGCATTTCGGGAGAAAAAATTTTCTGACAGGCTCCGGCGGCCGTGCACTTTTAAAGTTGGAGATAGGGTGTGGTTGTCGACTCGCAACATTAGACTTCGACAAACCTCAGCCAGATTGGGCCCTAAATTTATTGGACCATTTCATATTATAAAAAAAATCAATCCAGTTGCTTTCCGGTTACGTTTACCAAGAACTCTCCGGATCGGAAATACTTTCCATTGCTCCCTGTTGAAACCATACGTTTCTTCCAGTAGATTTCCTCGGAAGATCTCTCAGGGAAAATCACCAATAGATGTACAGGGTCAGCAGGAGTTCTTGGTGGAGAAGGTTCTCGATTCCAAGTTGTCCCGGGGTCGGCTTTATTTTTTGGTACATTGTAGAGGTTATGGTCCAGAAGAAAGGTCTTGGGTCCTGGATGAGGATCTCCATGCCCCGAGGCTCAAAAAGGCATTTTTTCGAGAATTTCCTCAGAAACCTGGCCTTAGGGGTTCCTTGACCCCTCCTCAAGGGGGGGGTACTGTTAGGCGCCGAGGGTCCGCCCGTCAGTGCGGCCCGGCGCCTAGCAACTAGGGACGCCGCATGCGGACAGCCGCCGGCTCCCTAGCAACGCTAGACGCCGGGCGCACGGAGCCGCTCAGACCCTAGCAACGGGGACGCCACTGTCGGACCGCGTTCCCCGTTGCTGGGTCTAGATTAATCACCTCATTGGTATCCTGGCCGTGCAGCATGCAGTTGCACGGCATGATTGTTAATTACCCTGTCTGGCTCCTGATTGGAGAGCTCCCAGTTAAAAGCACTCTCTGGACTTCTCACAGACGCCGGTAATAGCTTCCTGTTTGCTGTGTCTGTTGCAGAGAGTTTTCCAGTCCTGTCTATCCGGTCGTTCCTGTCCTCAGTGGTCCAATACTCGGAAGTTGTCATCTTTTCCTGGAGTCCTGACCGAGCACCTTTAACATCCTGTGGTGTTCGTGAGTCGCGGCGTAGCCGTGTGTTGCGGCTTGACCGCTTACTATTTATTATTTGGTTATATTGTGTTTCGGAGCTTTTGCGGAGGATTCCGCTGCCACAAATCCACTCTGGTATCCAGCGGTGCTGGATAGGAGTAACGGATTCGTGGATTTTTGGTTGTCCTTTTCCCTGGCGGTTTGTCCGCACATACTTCTGGTTTAAGTTAGTTAGCTTGTAGCCCCTGGCCTGGTTGCTTAGTCAGAGGGCCCCTTGTTATCACCCTGTCTCGGATTTCCCTTTGTCTCCCATTAAGACCTGAGGGGGCATCGGAGTTGGGCAGACATAATCCGCCCTTCAAACGCGGCTGCCATGGGCTCAAGCAACCATAGTCTCGCAGGGGATTTCTGATAACACGGGCGAGACAACGGAGTTAGGGCGCCAGGGGTTACTAGGCTTTCCTGCTCCCGTAACCAGCATTCCATTCCAGTACTCTGACCTCCGTCATAAGATCACCTCTGGTCAGACGTACTGGTATCATAACAGTATGTCTGGTACGCATATTTTAACTATCACTTAAGGATTTGCAACGTATTATTCACGAACACTGAAGGCGCAACTGATTTACCACTAGAACAATGTACTAATGAATGTTGAAGTTTTATTTAGGAGGAGAAGGTGACCTGATTGTTTTCAGCCATTTCTCATGCACCCAGAGGAGTATCCAACCGGTAAAAGAAGAGCAGTAGCCTGTGGGGTAAGTGGCTGAGACCAGTGGAACAGATAAGTATGGTATAATTTGTGTACATAAATAGTAAAACCCCAAAATAAAAAAAATCAAGAAAGTAACGTCAGAAATGGTGAAAAATCTGTCCGCACATTAGTAAAGCGGACAGAGACAAGGTAACCCCCGGGTATTTCTTTCAGTTACCATATAAGAAGTATTCATTCCTAGTAATGCCCCTAGTCAAGATGAGCTTGGAAATGTTTGTTGGTCCATGTACAGACCCTTAATACGGGATGAGAAGGATTGAATGAATACTTTGCATGACCTAGAAGCTTGTTAAACTTTTTTTTTGTTTTTGTCTCTTGCAGTAATAGAAAACTCTCCATCTGGATAAGATCACTGGTAAACACTAATTCGGCAAATGGGAGGTGGCTGTCTCTGTGCAAATGGACGGGCTCAATAAGGCATTGAGTGTAAGGGTGCAGACTTCTTTGCAAAATTGGAAAGGGGTCACAGTAGCTAATCTTAGATAGTGTGCTATTGAACATCACAAGAATAGTGCTAGGCGCAGAGAACAACAGGTGGAGAGGTTGAGGATGGTAAGTATACTGGCACATACAGGAAAGACCCATCAGTCCAAACCCCAGATCCCTAATGGTCAATAATATGTTACACTTGTAGGAAGGAAGGGCATTTTGACAGAGATTGTAGGAGTAGTAGGACACATAGTCAATTTAGATCCCCTAGACAGAAAACACAAGCCACATTATTAAAACACATAGACGGGACCAAGGGACATATAGTAAGGAATCATAAGCCATATAGAAAACACAGATTCGGCTAATGGGAAGAACAAAATAAATGCAACATTACCCTTTGACAAAACTTGCTGGGGTTAAGATGGGGCCTCTAAACTTTTGCTACTTTTTCCTAGCAGAAATGGCCCCTGATTAACTTAATTTTGTTAGATATGATATACAAAGTATGTTAGACACCCACGAAGACTAATGTCGCACTCTACTGTTCTAGATGCATGTCCATCACAGGTAGAGGAAATTATCTCACAGATACCGGGTTCCCTATGAACTTAGGATGGACAGGACACTGGATTGATGGCTGGGATAGTCCCAATAGTGATACGACAAACAGAATTTTTTTTAATGGGAGTAGACCAAGTTGAGAATCACTTCCCCGTAGTGCCCAATCCAGTTGTCAAATTTTTATCAAATCTTCTTCACCTCTACAAACTCATCTGTCACCAACCTCTATTCTGTTTTTCTACAGTTTCCTCTTCATCTTTTGTGTTCACACAGGGTGGTACAATACATGGACCCAAGTACAGTTCAAACTCCACATGCCTAGGTCCTTCAGAGTTTTGCCTGAACCCAGTATATCTAAACAGCACGATAACACCAGTATTACTGCAGTGTGCCTTGTCATGCACAAAGGGTGGAGAATAGGAATACTGGTAAAGGGAAATTTTGTATAGACACTGATATGCCTGTTGGTGAATGGCAAACCTGACATTTTCTTTTTCATTTTCTTCTTCTTTCTCTCCTCTAGAGATGTTTCTTTTTTCTTTTTCTTTTTTTTTGAGTTGTGCTCATGGTACTCTACATTGCAAACACACGATAGTAAATTAAAATGAAAAAATTTGTGTTCCCTACAGGAAAAGGCAGTCTGGAGGACAAAGGGGTATGGCCAGGAGTCCTCAGGACTGTGGACAGGTGGACACGGTAAGCCAGTAGCCCCCAGAGCATACCTTCCAAGTCTAGCTGAGGTGGCACGTGGTCTGACTCATCTAGGCAAAGAGGGTATGTGCAGGCTGATGAGAGCCTACTGGTGTGTGCCAGGATTATATTCTCATGCAGGTAAGAGAGCAATGACCTGTCTTGCTTGCTTGAGGAAGAATATTGGTAAAGCAATACCAACAGAGCCATCCCATATCCCTCCTGCAGATGGATCTTTTCACGAAATACAAATTGACTTCGTACAGTTAACACCCTTTAGGAATTATTGTTATGTATTGGTGTGCACTGATGTTTTCTCAAACTGGGTAGAGGCATTTCCTGCCGCCACGGATGCTGCTGTGTTTACCTCAGAGAAAAATTGCGCAGAAATTTGTGTGTAGATAATGGTACACCTTGAAGTAGGAGCAAAGCTTGAAATTGTACTATTGTGATAGAAACATAGAATTTGTCGGCAGATAAGAACCACTTGGCCCATCTAGTCTGCCCCTTTTTTTTTTAATATTATTTTTATCTCTAACCTTATTTGATCCTTATTTTTTTGTAAGGATATCCTTATGTCTATCCCATGCATGTTTAAATTGCTCTACTGTCTTAGCCTCTACCACCTCTGATGGGAGGCTATTCCACTTGTCCACTACCCTTTCTGTGAAATATTTTTTCCGCAAATTTCCCCTGAACCTCCCCCCCTCCAGTCTCAGTGATCATAGATACTGCCACTAGTATTATGTAGCATCGGATCCACTCCCAGATCTTCACTCAACGAATCACCCTCTTCGAAATTTGTTTTTGTTTTTGTTTTGGTATTTGTGTCTTTTTGGTTGTTTTTGGAAGACAACCTCATGTCATGATTGATCCGCACAATGATCAGAAATACACCAATGAGGTGACAGTACAGTACCCTATTGAGATGAGCCAGCATTTGAGAACTTGACAAAAGAACTTGAAACTGTTGATTGCTGGTATGCCAAATACTAACTGTCTTGATTGTGAACCAAGAGACTGTGTGATTGTTCTTACACTCAGGTTGCCTAATAGACAGGTGGGAAGGACCATACCAAGTTTTGTTGACAGCACTATCCCAGTGAAAGTAGCCGAGAGAGAGACTTGGGTCCACGATTCCCATTGCAGGAAAGTCGGTAGTCCGGAAGGAACTCATAAATGGAGTGAGATTGCAAAAGTATCACCAGAGACTCTGTTCCGTGAAGACTGAGAGGCGGCACTGTTGAACACTACCTGAGTGTACTAAAGGATTGCAGAAAGACCAGTCATTGTAATTGATTTGTTATGAACAAGAGTTGTTTTGTTCTGTTTCTCTTTTCTCTCTTTCCCGCTGACAAACATTTTTTTTCAGGATATTCTATTTTTGCAAGGGTTTTTTTTATGAGGAGTCGAGTGTGGGACTGGAACTGGTTCTGTAGGAAGGAGTGATTTCCTTATAGCATCCCAGGATTAGCCGATCAGTTTATTAAAGTCAGAGAAAAATCAAAGGTCTAGTAGTTATGGAGTTCAGAGGTAATCAGGAACAATCAGACAATGGCTATTCACACATTGCAGATAAAGAGCTCATTAATATATGTGGAAGAAAGGTTTATGAGTGGCTCTCCCCAAACTCCGAAGGTTTATGTTATTTAGGAAGGAAACTACTTATAACCCTTGTTCAATTATTAAACAGACCTAGCATACGTTCCAGAAATGGAAACAATGTTCAGAAAATGATAGGAATATGTAGATCATGAAAATTTTATATATCACTTTCACGATTTGTTTGTGTCTACTTCATCTACCCAGCAGAACCTCAATCGAATCCAAACATCAGTGTACAAAGACGTAGGTACATGTATGTGTGAAATGTTCGTCGCAAATCAGACATTATAGGCCAAAGCACTGTCCCAGCATACTCTATAGGTTGAATGTTGTCCCACACCCAACCAGTGGTCCCATGACCGCCGAGTGCATATAGAGGATGTCTCGTCCTCCTCCCTGTCTTCCCCAAATATAGTCAAGTGTCTGATTTGCGAAATGAATACATACTTGTGTCTAGGTCACCGATTATTGTATGAAATATTTTTTTTCTTATGTTAATAATTGATGGCAGTTATTGTTTGCTGCCAAAGGGTGGACTGTCGAAGTCAAAAAAATATTACAGAAAAAGAACATACAAACTACACACATTATGAGTCGCTATACTTGCAAATACATACAGCGAGCACAGCAATATTTGGTAACACACGCATTTACACGGACATGCCACAGAGATGGATTCAACACTTATTTCATGCAGTAAATAATTATGATAATATCAAGTGCCAGACATCATGATGATTTAAAATTATATAATGAAGTAATGTCATGTATGTGTATTATTTGAACGAAACCAGATATACCTGTCATATTTGGTATTAAAGCAAGCAGATTAATGTGTAGATTCATTTGATACTTGTTATTAAGTTGTAGGACATTGCAACAAATAGTTATGATTAAATGTATGAAAGCTGAAAATCACTCTTATTAGTACAATGGACAGGAAACTCAGGCCAGCCCCTTTGGACGTCCGCAAGGCTGAACCTGTTCAGGACACGAATAGACTAGTGACTCATCATGAATGAGAAAGTCCCCTCCCCCAAAAACTAGATAACACATTGCTGATCACACAGGAGGTCAGTTGCTGTTTTGTCTCAGAGGATGATGGAGTTGCTTCTACACCAGTTCCTGCATGATTTTACAGAGAGAGAGTGATATGGAGAGACAAATTTATATAACTTAAGGATAATGGTATTGTATGCTGGCCTGTAACTGTATGTTTTAACTGCTTACTGTGTGAGTTGTAATTATGTGTATTCTGTATATTGTAATATATATTGAATCCATATCCTTTTAATAACAAATATATACATCAATGAGCTATGGAACTCAGGTAATGTGTGGGTGTATTGTTTTCTCTTATGGGATGCAGTGTTTTACGATGTACAGTGCACATTCATGGCAAATGGTAATAAGATGTGCAGGCGTTTACAATATATATTAGAGCGGGCATTTTAAATATTTGTGAGGAAACAATTTGGCATTCACACCTCCCATTCATTCTATGGGCGGTATTCACTTCTTTCCACCCCCTCCTGTACCCGTTTGCACCATCCAGCAGCTATTCAATTGTTTCTGCCGATGGGCACGATATAATCATTTCATATTGCTACCCCCTGGGGTAGCGAGCTGAAATGCATGAAAAGTGAAATTTTTGGGCGCCAAAATTGAACTTTTTTGTGATCGCAACTATTACTTTAGTTGGGTATAGCAGCTTTACGCGGCCCAACAGAACTACTGTGGACACCATATGTGTATTAATGGGGATCAATTGAATATCGACCCCCGAGATCTCCTGCCACTTTAGACAGAAGATCGGACACAATATATCAATTGAATACCGCCCTTTGTCTCTCTGTGTTCCTTCCCCACACAAACTTCTAAACCTCTCTTGTGTGTCACCTCCTCCCTTCTAATCCTATCACTGTGTATCCTAATATAGTAGCGTGTATAAGTGTCAGTGTATTATTACATAGAGCAGTATAATATACAGTATATGGTAGAGTGTATACTGTAAGTGTCAGTGTATTATTACATAGAGCAGTATAATATATATAGTAGAGTGTATATTGTGTCCGTGTATTATTACATAGAGCAGTATAATAAATATAGTAGAGTGATAAGTGTCAGTGTAGTGTAGTAGTATATTAGACATCGATATACAGTAGATGTCGGACTGTAGCACATGTAGTACATCACTAGGCGCAGTAGTATTATACATACACCATGTAATTTTTGGGACTGTATTGCAGGGACCAAGAGCTGGGAACCGGGATCTGGCAGGGACAGTGTGTGAGGCAGGCAGCAGGTTGAGGCACTCCACTCATTAGTCAAAATGTCTAAGAAGAAAGTTGAAAGAATAAATGCCAAAAGTGGTGCACTCATCAGACAGGGAGTGTGAGACATTGCGGTTTCGCTCCCTGCAGCATGCAGCTGGTGCGATTATAGACATGGTGGGGGAGGGCGGGAGGACAGGTGGAGCTTCAGCTGCGTGATGGTGGAGGGTGGGAGGACAAGCAGAACGCCAGTGGTGGTGGGTGCAATAGCGGCATGGGGGTCGTGCAGGTGCCAGTAGCGCCCCCTTCTGCAAGGCTTGCTATGGCTCCCAGGGCACATGCCCTGCTCCCCCCATGCATAATAAGCCACTTCCACAGAGATAGGAGGGCATGGTCGATAATATTGTACCATAGTGTACAATATTAACCTATTTTTATTTCTGTTTGTTGCACTGTACACATGTTTGTATCCTGATGAAGTGGTAAGATATCCCCAAAACATTGATAATAAATTACTGCTGTTTATGCACTTTATCAAGTCTCTAAGTGCCGCATTCTGTGTTACCTGCATATTAGGGTTGGTATTCCTTTAAGGAAGACACCAATGAAAATACTATTGCTTTTTGCTGTACATAGTGCCGGAACATCACAAGCAATAAATGGAGTCTACAAGTACCATGAAGTAAGTATTGTTAACAGTTTAAGGCACCTGTTTGTGAAATCTCAGGATTCTCCTTTTTTAACTTTTTTACACTTTAATCAAGACTGGTGCTTGGTGTGTGCATATTTGGGACCGTGACATCAGTGGCTGATTCACACGAGACTGATTCTTATTTTCTTCAATGTGATAATTGTGAAACGTTCAGCTTCTCAGATATTGAGGCTGAAAATATACTATATAAAGACCCGGGTTTTGACTCTATCCTGGATATATCCAATGAAGAATTGTATTGTGAGTGGCTCAAATCAAAATAGAGAGGATTGGATTTTTTATACAACAGCAGAACGTTATCTGACTACTTTATAATCAAACAGATAGAGAGAGATTTCCATGTACATAATATGCCAACAATTGCTGGGCATAGTATACTTTTCTGTAAATGCTGGGTATCTATCCTGAACAAGTGCTCCATGTAGCAAATATTACTTGTGATAGAAGAATAAATTAGCAAATTAAACATCACAAAATAAAAAATTAGAGCATTTGAAGTGGAACATCAAGCCACATTAACATCTGAAAAAAATGTTGATTGGTTAGAAAAATTTAGGTCACTAGTGGAGACCTATAAGGTGGAGCTTGTGAAATACAAGTAAAAGAAATTGGTGAAGGTCAACAGGATTATGAGTACAATAAAGTTTATCCATGGATGGGCTCCACCATGAACACTTAAAAATCTAAATGTGTCCTGTTTAATTGGAAATGGAGACCTTTTGCCAAAGATTCTAGCACTTTGGCAAGTAAGGCAGAAAACAAGCACCAGGTTAGCATACTCACGATGACAGGAATCCCCTTTAGGGTTCAGCACTCGGCCAGGAGCTGCAACCAGTGAAAGGAACCAACCAGAAGAGGCAGCCAAATGTGTTGGCAAAAGCAAAACCGAGCCTCCAAAGGGGAAACAGACTTAATATATAATATATCTTCATCAAGTTTATCTCTGCCAAAAATTCCGGAATTGCGTAAAGCACTCTCCTTTATTCCAACAAAACAAATAGATAAGTTTAAGTGTAAGGTAGATAATTATAAATTGCAGACAACTCTGAAACTAAAGGAGCATTTTCGAAAAAATCCATTATCCGCCTTACATCCTGCTTTACCACAGCAATTACAGAAATTAGGACCAAGATTCCATTTTGAACCCATTTCTAATAATGCCTCCATTGGGACTTTCTGTAGAATGGGTAGAGGATTTACCTGATGAACATAAGGTCACATACAGTACCATCACAATCTAATGAAAGCTGCAAAGCAAGACCTTAAGTCTTTGGGAAAAAGGTGTGACATTATTATCATGGCACTGAAAACGTGGTCCCATTGTGGCCATGAATACCTCTGACTACATAGATGAATGTTATCACTTATTATGTGATCAAAATACATATTGTTTATTCGATTGTGATCCCACTGATGTTTAAAAAAATTAGCTTGATTTGTTGTTGAAACAGGTGCTGTAAGCAGATATTATTTATTTCTAGTGATATCTTTTAAAAATTGATGACTGATTATCCTATCATGCCTTAGTTTTACATCATTCCTAAAATTCACAAGGATGCACAGAGGCCTCCTGGTAGGTCCAATCTTTTCAAAAGTGAGTCTCTGTGCAAATCAATCAATTTATGTAGATACCTTTTTGCAACTTTGCTTAGAAAACATGTTTACTCATTTAAAGGGTCAACTACAGTATGCTACTGAGACAGTTAGCTTTAATTGAGGAAGTTTCCCAGGATTAAGTGCTGGCAACAGCAGATGTTGCCAGCCTATATACCTGTATTTTTCAGGAATCAGGAATATTGACAGTAAAAAATCTATTGCCTAATAATCCTAAATATTCAGTTCCTGGTGTACAGTTTTTTCTGACTTTACTTGAGTTTATGCTTAGTCACAACTACTGTTTATTTGATGGCAAGTATTACAAGGGGTTCCGCTGTTGCCCAGGTATTTGCTAACTCATACATGTGGGATGTTGAATGGAGCCTGTTTTTTGAGAATATTGAAAGTGTTCATTATTTGTTTCTATATTACTGCTACATTGACAATATTCTAATATTTCCGAGTGGATGTAAAGATTGGCTTATATCATTAATAGAAACTCAAAATGCCTCCTCTAGTCCCATAAAATTGATGATATCCATTAGTCCTGTGGAAATCGGTTGTTTAGATATTCTAATTGAGATCTGTGACAGTAAGATTTTTACTACATTATTTACCAAACTAACTCTTCTTAGACATAACAGCTTTCACCCTTTGCCTACTGTAAAAGGCCTCCCATATTCCCAGTTTTTCAGGGTGTGTAAGATCACAAGTGATCCTTTACTGAGATACAACTTGAAGCTATGCTTGATACATTTGTACAGAGAGGTTACCCTATTAAGGACCTTAAGGAAGCAAAAGTGAAGGCTCTTCAAATTAGTAGGAATGATTTATAGAAATGCAAGCCCAAGAAACAAATAGGTGATTTAATCCCCTGGGTGAATTAATATAATACTAATAGCCAGTTGACTAGTAGGCATATTAAAGAATTATGGACAATAGTGTCTACAGATACTGACCTGGCCCTCCTTAAAAATACCAAGTTGATGACTAGTTACACGTTAAGTCGTAATATCAGAGACATAGTTATAAAAACTGTTTGTAACAGTTTTCAATCCCCTTCCAAACAACATTTTTTGAGCCACAAGAAAGGCTGCTTCAAACATCTTGGGTGTACCACGTGTAGTTATATAACTGTAGGAGATATTGTTTTACATCCATACTCTGTTAAATAAAATAATAATAATTAACTGCCGGGTATTCCACCTAGCGGGTATCCGGAGTATCCTCCTTGCTCCAATGCAATAATACGGTGGTTCTCCCTTTTATTAATGTCCACAGAAGAAAGAGGGGACTGGAATCTCCCAGGATGTATAATGAGCAGAGTCCTGTAGAATTCTTGACGGTGCCCTGGTCAGAGATGAGGCTTCCTAACGCGTTTCGCTGTCTATTTGGCAGCTTTATCAAAGGTCCTCATTATACATCCTGGGAGATTCCAGTCCCCTCTTTCTTCTGTGGACATTAATAAAAGGGAGAACCACCGTATTATTGCGTTGGAGCAAGGAGGATACTCCGGATACCCACTAGGTGGAATACCCGGCACAAAGACCACAAGGGACTTGGTAACTATCTGATCTTCAAATTGGATGTCATAAAAATCCACACTGTGCTTGTCCTGCAGGACTTCATTTCATCACAACCGGCAGTGGTTGCATACCAGTGGTTTCATACAGAGACTGCCCTAAGAGAAATTCATTACGGTCAGAGGTTGGCTTATATGGCTTGATTTTAAGCACATGTTGTTTCATGATTGGTCAGAAATTGGCCTATACAGTTGTTATTTTAAGTGTATGTGTGCACTTATATGATTATGATTGATTTTAGAGGAATTTTTTTTTAAACATTCAGATATTAATTATTCAGCTAAGACATCATTTGTGATCAGTTGTATTAGCGCAGTTGGTTTCCATTTGTCTTGCCCATGTGGTCTGCACAAAGTAGTCAAGACAGAACTCCAGTTCAAAAAGAGGATGGCCCAGCACAGAACAGTGTTTCATGCTGCTTTATTAAGTGGTTAGAGTGAGCAGCCAATAGTGAGTCATTTTGCAGTGTTGAAACATGGCATTGCTATAATACAGTACAAGATTATTTTCCATGTCCACCTGTCCCTGATTGGGGTGGGGCAGGGGGGATTAAGCTAAGGAACTTTTACAGCTGGAAGCAGCATGGGTTTTATTATATCGGAATATGGCAGTCTTCATTTAGGAAAATGTTATGGTTATTTTTATGGAGTAGTATGTACTGTCGGTTTTGCAGTGATACTATGGTGCTACTGTCCTGTTTATGGCAGTGTTAATTACGTTGATGAAAATTTAGACTAAAACTAATCATTGACGAAGGTTTTTTCATGACTAAATTATAACGATAATGAAAACAGGAGATTCATAGTAACGAAAATGATGCCGAAATATTAGTCATTGAAGTCCTGACGAATAATGACAAGACGAAAAAGCTGTGTCTATTTAGTTTGGATACCGCCAGCCTGGCCCGTAGGTCTTGCGATAATATGTAACTACCCATGAAGCATTGCAGGATGCTGGACGTGGAATACGGGACTCATGGCGTGGTGTGGTGCAAATGGAGTGGAGTCTAGATTCGGAGTGGGGAAAATGAGTCACTGTGACCAGACAGACGAGAGGCTGAGGCTGCTTTCGCAATTTCAAGCAGCACAGGCACCAGAGCACTGACCGGGAGTCGGACTCAAGAGTGAGACATTCTTTTAAGTCTAACACCATTTCAGGCTGGGTAAGAAATGAAAGAAGGGCTCAGAGGAGATACTTTTATATATACATGTATTACAGTGTGTTGCGATGGCATGATGTATAATGTGAACTGGGGTGGGGGGCATGATGCACATATAGTGTGTGGCATATAATATGGGGCGGTAGCATGCACAGGCAGTGTTGCATATACTGTATATATATATATATATATATATATATATATAAATGTAACTATATACAGGTTGAGTATCCCATATCCAAATATTCCGAAATACGGAATATTCCGAAATACGGACTTTTTTGAGTGCGAGTGAGATAGTGAAACCTTTGTTTTCAGATGGCTCAGTGTACACAAGCTTTGTTTAATACACAAAGTTATTAAAAATATTGTATTAAATGACCTTCAGGCTGTGTGTATAAGGTGTATATGAAATATAAATGAATTGTGTGAATGTACACACACTTTGTTCAATGCACAAAGTCACAAAAAATATTGGCTAAAATTACCTTCTGGCTGTGTGTATAAGGTGTATATGTAACATAAATGCATTCTGTGCTTAGATTTAGGTCCCATCACCATGATATCTCATTATGGTATGCAATTATTCCAAAATACGGAAAAATCCGATATCCAAAATACCTCTGGTCCCAAGCATTTTGGATAAGGGATACTCAACCTGTATATATATATATATATATATATATATATAAAGTGTGTTGCAGTGGCATGTATAATGTGAAATGGGGCAAGGGGGCATGCACATACAGTGTGTGGCACTGGCATATAATGTGGGGGCATGCACAGGCTGTGTGGCATATATATATATATATATATATATATATATATACAGGTTGAGAATCCCTTATCCAAATTGCTTGGGACCAGAGGTATTTTGGATGTCGGATTTTTCCGTATTTTGGAATAATTACATACCATATTGAGATAACATGGTGATGGGACCTAAATCTAAGCACAGAATGAATTTGTGTTTCATATACACCTTATACACACAGCCTGAATGTCATTTTAGCCAATATTTTTTATAACTTTGTACATTAAACAAAGTGTGTCTACATTCACACAATTCATTTATGTTTCTTATACACCTTATACACACAGCCTGAAGGTCATTTAATACAATATTTTTACTAACTTTGTGTATTAAACAAAGTTTGTGTACATTGAGTCATCAAAAAACAAAGGTTTCACTATCTCACTCTCACTCAAAAAAGTCCGTATTTCGGAATATTCCGTATTTCGGAATATTTGGATATGGGATACTCAACCTGTATATATATATAAAACACAAAAACAGTATCTTTATCTTGCGCCAAGTTCAAAGCAGCATAACGGGGGAGGTTCGTGTTGAAAGACCTCAATGGCATGCAAAATAAAAACATTTTCCCAAGTGCGCTAAATAGGAATGTATCTACAATGATTCTTCCAGTGTCGTTTCCATGGGTAGGAATTGAATACTGGAGAAGATTTGTATCTGGGAACCTGTAACGGACACCCCTCACCAAGATGGTCACCCAAACAAGAGGCCCAAGGCCAATTAGTAAAAAAAAATGTAATAGCATAACTGAACAAATGCAGTTTTTACATAATAATCATCATGTAATGTTTACAAAGATGTATTTAAAAATTATTGACAATAATACTAGTAAAGGATAACCAGTAAGTTCATTGTGTGGTCTTTAACTCTAGATACCCCATCACCTTTTTCAAGGTTGACAAAGCCTAATATATATCCTATATTAAACACGCTAAAAGGTTAAGAGACTCAGTACGCTATTGGAGTATGTGGTACCGTAAGGGTACGTACTCAGCGTAGCGGACGCTTAGCCGTGGACGAGACGCACGAGCGGCACGTTCGCTCACGGCTTAATGCTTAAAGGCAAGCACGCTATAGGCTGCCGATTACCGTAATGATACGCTATCAGCGTATCGGACGCTCGAGACCACGAGGAGATCACGAGCGGCGCTGACGCTCACAGAGTTAAACCTTTGTAACAATATCATAAACAATGTACTTATTTGTAAACCTTTGTGCAGTGATAAGGTGTAAATGCAACACAGTGTAACCTTGTTAGTTTAAAAGCTGTATGAGCGACTCTTACGCTCTGAGAACCCTTTAGCAATATAATAAACACTCAAATACCGGTCTAAGGGTCTAACACCTTTTAAGGGAATGAATGAACGTTCAATTGCAAAAGAATACACATTACAAGTTATACACTACCAAACTAACATAAAATACCTAACCGAGTTACTACACGTTAAAATACAACAAAGACACAATTACATTTTAGGGGGAAGGAGAGAGAGAATGGCTTACAACAAAATAGGAGATAAATATGGTTGCAGAGAACTTACGCACAAGGGGAAACAATCGCATGCGCCTTCCTGGATATCCAGCTCCCGATTATCAGTGATGAGAACCGTTGAAAAGAGTAGAGAGCTGGCCCAGGTCGGCTTGTCTTTATATACACTTACACACAGTACAGTACAATGGTCCCTACATTCTTATTGTTCATTGGACACAGGGATTCGTCTTCGCATTATAACAAAAGGTCATAGGTTGGTTCATACAGGTGGGCTGTGACTATTCCAAACTGCTCAGGTGGGAGGGAAACTGGGTTTCCCGCCGCATGGGTAATAAAGTGCAAATATAGTAAATGTCCATAAACTTCTTATGTCCATAACTATACGCACGAGCGAGTAATCCGCTTCAAACCAACACCGGAATATTGCTAATTATATTCTCTTCCGATGGATACTAAACACCACTGTGTAACCCCTGTCTGACCCTTCGTATCAAACAAAGAGGAATCTCTTTGTCTCTGAACATACTACATTAACTAAACTTTCAGATTCTATCAAAGGGACCATAATCTACAAAATACATTATATGACTAAAACATGTAACGATCGAGTCGCCCGCTAAACGCACACAAACTCTACCGTAAATGCGCACACTGTGAGCCTGCGAGTGCACGCGACCGCGAGTATACGCACGCACGGGAGGGCTCATGCACGTGCAGCGGGCACACGCATGAGGTGCATATATGGCAATGTGCAGCGTGATATTTTTCTGACTTTGACAGTCCACCCTTTGGCAGTCACCAATAACTGCCACTTCCTAAAACAGTTCAAAAAGAGAAAAATATATGTCATGTATAATACATTTCTATGATTGGGTAGGGGAGAAGAGAAGAAGGTGGGAAAACGGTATGACCTAGTGAGATAGCAGAAGCATGTGTGTATGAATCCATGTTTGGGGGGTCATGTATCATCGTGCCGTACGTGTTTTAAATCAAGCTTCGAGGTATTGCGAAGTATACATTTGAATTCCTTCTTATCCCGTGGTACGGGTCTGTGGATGGGCTGTCAAACTTTACCGAGCTCTTTTCGGCTTTTGGTTGCAACAAAATGGGGGAGCACATTTTAGTTGATGATACATGAATGGGGGGATATGTGAGTGCTGATATCTGTGCCTATATTCCCTATCGACTATGTGTGTCATTACCTGAAGGTTGTAGAGATGAAGATAAGAAGCAATTATGGTAAATGCAGTCGTAAACTATGTGAGTTTAATGTACATTTGCCGATTGAGGTCTTGTCTGATGTCTTGTCTCGATGTACATGTTGACTGTAGTCTCTTTGAGCTTTTGCCAAAATGCGAGCAAAAAAGCTTTCTCAATGTCCATAGACTTACAAAAGTGTTGGGCTATCGTAAAATTTTAAAATTGCTAGGGATATTGGGGGTCTATGGCATTGTCCATCAATTGTCTGTGTAAAATGTTGTCAAATTCTTCTTCCAAGCAGATGTCTTTGTACCTTGGAGGAAAACAAAGGAGAAACGGGTGAAAGAAACGGACCGTGGAATCACATTTTCATCACAACATTGTCTCAATGGTTGGGTCGTAAACCAAATCAGTCGTTGTTATTACAGTATCTTCACTTCTTAAACTCATCACTCGGGCGCTACGTTTACACTTTGTTAAAACCCGAACGCATCTAAATATCAGACCGACCAATATGATGACACTCAGAATACACAAAAGAAATGTCCCTACATCCATGATAATACCTTGGGTCCATTCTCCTAAACCAGAGAACCAATTTCGTGGGTTCAACCATGAGACCCAACCGGTCAGCTCATTACCCACAGCGGCAAGGGTGAGATTGTGTTTCCTTCGGAACTCCCATTTTAATTGCAAAATATCATCCATCTTTTGGTCTATGACCTCGGCTGGGTCCTCTGTGCTGTTTGTAATATACGTGCAGCACTTTATTCCATACTGAGTCGCTAGGGTAACACAATACCCGCCTGTCACAGCCGTGAGATAATTGAGAATCATCCTATGCTGAACCAGTTCTGTTTTGTAGGCTTGTAACTCTCTCCCAGTATATCTGAATGTGTCATCATACATTTCAGTGATATTGTCTAATAAATTTGCAAGCGCAGATATATATTTATAATTTATCACTCCTCTGGCAGTACGAGTGATATCTAACGTGATTAGGAATTGAATCCCGTTGGATTCATGGATCAGGTCAGAAGCCGGATGCTCTGTTCTTTCTATCAGGTGCCGTTTAACGATGTGTTCGTAATGAGTGTGAGTATAAGGAGCTTGGGCACTGCAGTGAATATCCTTCATTTTAGTGTGGGATAAAGTCATTACCTCAGGCAGTACTTTTCCAATATAACATAACCCTTCTGAGTTTGGGGCAAGCCACTTATACGCCTTCCTCCCACATATGAAATATGCATCATCGGGGAGAACATATGGGACGGAGTGTGACATAACCATATTACAAATTTTCCATGTGAACTCTTCTAGCCCTAATTCTTCCATCTGTTTAGTACACGTATCAGTTTGTACGATCTGTGCACAGTATCCTGGTGATACTTCTCCAACTCGCATGATTCTACTTCCTAGGGTGTACCTATACCGAAAGAATTTCCTATGGTCGACTATCTGGCGTATAAGTTCTGTGTCTATGGGCAATCTGTCGGCTCTATGTGAGAATGTCATGGTTTGATTAATCCATGACACTTCCCAATTTCCCGGCTTTCGGGGATTGGAAATGTTAAAACACACTAAGGACCTATCCACATGATATTGGTGGAGCTTCAAACTAGGAGGACTAGAGATATTAAACCTCTTGTCCACTGGCCTCCCACCACTTAACTCAAGTACCTCCCCTATCGTTAAAGGAAATGGTACTAGTCCTGATTTGCTGTGACCTTGAGGTACTTGAGAGCATACCCAACAATCTGTCTGATTTAACACTTTACCCACTAAGGAGTGATAGTCACTCAATGGATGCCGGTCCATGTTAATGTTAAAACTGGACTGACATTTCTTGATGCACCCATCCTCAACTAAGTTATCACAATGCCTACAGATGCAATTCTCTTTAGCTAACAATCCTTTACAATGTTTATGAATAACATGGCTGCTAGATCGTTTTCTGGTACTCGCCTTTGCTCGGTGATTGTGTTTCTATTGGAAATTTACGACTCCGTCTCTGTCATCAGAACCTTTCTGGATCCTTTCTCGACCTCACTGGTACTCTCACCGAAACAGACTGCTCTGGTCAACATCATGGTCAACAGGAAAATCCATATCACAGTCTCTTGGGGCAAGTCCATCTTACAGGAGGAGAAAAGGAGAAATTTGTAATGGGGATACAGAAAAACAGTTTAAGAGGGAGAGAAACTTGTTACGATAATTAGTTCTCTAGTCTTGTTGTTCTTCTTGTTCTGCTGTCATCTCAAAGATGCTGTCTCTCAGTCTTCTAATCATTCTGGTGATACAATATTTCTTCTAGCTCAGCGCTCTTTCTGTAAGGAGAATAAATCTTGCATTACCATTTGTCCAACTACTGTGTGACATACCATCTGTAACGTTATGAGACCATGAGAAAGAAGAGAGAGAGAGAGAAAAGAAAACAACAAGAGAGAGAGAACCGTTCATATATATATATATATGCGTCACATAAATCAACAATAAACAACAACAGAAAGAAAAACATTTTTCAAACATTTTTTTCAGGAGAGAAAAAAAAAAACATTTTCAGATCTTCCGTTCACCATCAGGCTGTCACATCTACATGTCCAATGGTATCTCTGCATAGTCTCTCCCACCAGTATTTCCATACTCCACTCTTTGTATCTGGCCAGGATACATCGATGCTGGTAGGTCATACTGGGGTTTGGTAGACTTCTGAAAAGGTCAGGTAGTCAGGTGATGTTGGAGCTGTTGTGGTGAACGTCAGAGATGGGGAAAAAGAAACATTTCACAGATACTTAACAAATTTTACCCCAGTCATTCCTGTGTCTTCAGGGAATGACCTCCCAATTTATTAACAATAACCTCAGGCTTACCATCAGTCCTAATGATCACCTTTCCTGACTACATATCATGGGTGTGGCCCAAAATTCTTCCTATGTGATCCCTGATTATAATTTGGTGTGTCATAACTTTGCTCATGTTCTTGTCTAGGGGGTCTGACTTTATGTGGGCTGTTACAGTTACTGGCATAATGCCCTTCTCTTTTACAAAGATAACAAGCCCTGGGCTTCCTCCAAGTGCCAGTGACCTGAGGTCTTGGTTGATTTGATGCCTCCTCAAACGCTTGGATGCTCATCACCATCAACCGCTTTCCCTGTACTTCCCTGACTCCTTGGATACCATGGTTATGTTGTTGTCTAGGGGGTTGATATACCTTCTGTAAATTTCTTGATCTACAATCTCTTGCATAATGGCCTTCCTTCTGGCAATGATAACCACTTATCACCTTGGACTTACCCACAGGGATCTGAGGCTCCTTACGTCTCTGTGTTTCCCTGTGCTTGTTGATGTTTTGCTCATGCCCAACAGCGGACTTTCTTAGTGCAGCCACCGAGATATTTCTCCAGTTTGGGTTGGTGGTCTGTACCCTTGTTCTCAACACCTCCTTTAAACCATTCATTAATAACTTAACCGCTACTTCTTTATGCTGTGCATTTATTTTGATGTCTGTGATCCCAGTGTCTCTAGCCATTACTTGCAGTGCTCGATTGAAATAATTAGAAATACTTTCCCCTTTGTTTTGTCTTATGGAGAAGATTTCTTTCCACTCGACAACGGCCGGGAAATATACTGCTAACTGTTGGTTGATCTGCTTAATACATTCCTGATTGTGTTCCTCCGTTTGAGGTACTTCTGTGTCTAATTTACAATCAGAAATAAATTTTGCAGGATCAACGCTGGAGGGCAAACATGCCCTCAGCACTGTCCGCCAATCTTTGTTGGTGGGTTCTGTGGAGTTTCCTAGTTCTTTAATAAATCTCTGACATGCATCTAGATCTTTCCTAGGATCAGGGAATTCAGACATAATTGACCTTAATTCTGTCCGAGACCAGGGACGGCGCATTGCACTGTCCCTGACGGGAATGGTTCCCTGAGCGTCAGTCTTCCCATTGGGGACTGTGATCACTCTGACAGGACTAAATTCAATCATATCATCTTGTGTTGGTTCTTCAATATGAGGTACATTTGTTTGTGCATGATATATAACACCGTACGTACCTGTGGACACGACCTCACCTGACCCTCCGTTAGGGGGTTTGATTACTGCCTTTACCGAATTGGTCACGTCCACCTGGATGTCTGGTAGGATGGCTACTGGAAAAGGTGCCGACATCGTGCTGGGCTCACTTTCTTGCTTGTAGTCCTGAGGGAAGTTTGACATGGAGTGCGACTTGCACAGGTTAATATTTGTAATTTTTACACTTTCATTTTTATAAACATTATTACATTTGTTACTTTCATTCTTAATACAGTTACTAAGTGCATTTTTATCGTACACCATTGCGCCATTCTCTGCAACCATAATCCTCTCCATTGCCATGTCTCTCTTCCCAAGATGAGAGTCAGATATGTAAGTTAAATTTCTTTGCATTTCACTTTCCTGTTGCCACAATTTTAAATCATCATAATGTCTAATACGCCTTTTTGAAGATTTGATCAGGCAAACTCTTCTCCTTAAATTCTGTAATACTTCTGGGTTAAAAGTATCTACCTGGGAAAACTTCTCCCCGTCATGCACAGTCATCCTTTCCCATTCATTGCATAACATTTCTGTGTGATGACCATCCTGGTCTGATTTCTCACACATGACCTTGCCGACCTGATTGATCGGTTTCAAATCAACCTGAACCTCGGTTGATCGCCCCTTACCTGAACAAATGGCCCCCATCTCTGCAGGTGCTGCTTTCACTACCTCTGACTTCAAATCAGGGTCTTCGGCAACCCTTACAAAAACCAAGATGTCCGGGGTAAGGCTGCGGTGGGGGTTTTGCAACGAGGTCCGCCCACTTAACTCCGCCCACGCTGGCCAATACGGCGACCAAAGTTCCCAGAGGTTCCGTACCCAACCTAGGGCCCCTAAGTACGTCTACTTGCTCGGGCGTGTGGGAGTGTCTTACCCTCCCCAGCAAGTGTCAGTCGCTGGAATGTCCCTGAGTGATCAGGCTACTTCCCTTAAAATAAAAAAAATTACACAAATCACGTTAACAATGTGCAAGTAGCGTTCTTCTGAATTCAAGACACGCTAATGCACACAATCACATGCGGTACAATCGTATCTGCACACAAGCAACTAATCTTATGTGCGGAACGATCAGCGGAATTGAAAATTTCTGCTGCAAATTCCTTCAGCGATGAGCTTCTTTGGCCTATATGGGTCTCGCACCAACCCTCTTCGGTTGTGCTCTCTACTTCTAGTCTGCTGTACCTGAACCTCTTGTTCTGTGACCTCCTGGTCTGTGACCTCCTGGTCTGTGACCTCCTGGTCTGTTATGTACAGCAGTCTCTACTGCTCATTAATATGTCGAGACTAACAAGGGACGCCTCCCAAGCCACCCCACGATATCACTCTCGCTGGTGTACCTCTTTCTACTGGCCTATGGTTCCCACTTCCGTAATAAAAGAGAAATCTTATATATACACACTCTTACATTCGAACACTTTTATTTCTGTACAGAATTCCTTTCATTCAGTAATAGTCTAACCCAGAAGAATTGCAACAGAGAAAGTCTTTTTCTTTTAACTTTAAACTTTTGGATTTGAGATAGATTTGTGTTATTTTCGCGTTACTTCCTTATCGCCTATTAAAACAATACTATCGTGCGATTTGTATTATGTGGGCGTATCCGTACGCTCCGTTGCGTAATATACGCTCCGTGCGTCGACCCTTGCATTGCGTACTCCCTGCCCTTGTAAGGACACGTGTACGCAGACCAAGTACGTCCACAGTAACACACTACACGTTTATCAATGTGAATGATCTTTAACAGTAATCCTTCACTGAACACCACTCAAATCTCCCTTGTATTCTAGGCGAGACTGTGTGCGTGCCTTTTACAATTATTCCCTTAAATATTACTTTTTATCCTTTAACTATTAATAACAACAAATGTCTCAGCACGTTATCACTAGTGTGTGGCAATCAGGAGAATGAGGTACGGACAAATAATACTAAACAAGAAATACAGGTGTGTGTGCTTATGCGTACGTTCGTAAAACAGAAACTAAACAGGTTTTAAAAGACAATAACGTACTGTTCCTACCTTCCGGTTCCGGATTCCTTCAGCACTCCTTACTAAGCGAAGCAGACGCTTATCTGGTCAGCACTACAAGGAATATTACCTCCCGCCTTTTGCTGACCGATAATGTCTGCTGAAATTACCTAGTGCAGATATGTGAAGAGCGGGCGAGTCCCCAATTGACAAAGCCTAATATATATCCTATATTAAACACGCTAAAAGGTTAAGAGACTCAGTATGCTATTGGAGTATGTGGTACCGTAAGGGTACGTACTCAGCGTAGCGGACGCTTAGCCGTGGACGAGACGCACGAGCGGCACGTTCGCTCACGGCTTAATGCTTAAAGGCAAGCACGCTATAGGCTGCCGATTACCGTAATGATACGCTATCAGCGTATCGGACGCTCGAGACCACGAGGAGATCACGAGCGGCGCTGACGCTCACAGAGTTAAACCTTTGTAACAATATCATAAACAATGTACTTATTTGTAAACCTTTGTGCAGTGATAAGGTGTAAATGCAACACAGTGTAACCTTGTTAGTTTAAAAGCTGTATGAGCGACTCTTACGCTCTGAGAACCCTTTAGCAATATAATAAACACTCAAATACCGGTCTAAGGGTCTAACACCTTTTAAGGGAATGAATGAACGTTCAATTGCAAAAGAATACACATTACAAGTTATACACTACCAAACTAACATAAAATACCTAACCGAGTTACTACACATTAAAATACAACAAAGACACAATTACATTTTAGGGGGAAGGAGAGAGAGAATGGCTTACAACAAAATAGGAGATAAATATGGTTGCAGAGAACTTATGCACAAGGGGAAACAATCGCATGCGCCTTCCTGGATATCCAGCTCCCGATTATCAGTGATGAGAACCGTTGAAAAGAGTAGAGAGCTGGCCCAGGTCGGCTTGTCTTTATATACACTTACACACAGTACAGTACAATGGTCCCTACATTCTTATTGTTCATTGGACACAGGGATTCGTCTTCGCATTATAACAAAAGGTCATAGGTTGGTTCATACAGGTGGGCTGTGACTATTCCAAACTGCTCAGGTGGGAGGGAAACTGGGTTTCCCACCGCATGGGTAATAAAGTGCAAATATAGTAAATGTCCATAAACTTCTTATGTCCATAACTATACGCACGAGCGAGTAATCCGCTTCAAACCAACACCGGAATATTGCTAATTATATTCTCTTCCGATGGATACTAAACACCACTGTGTAACCCCTGTCTGACCCTTCGTATCAAACAAAGAGGAATCTCTTTGTCTCTGAACATACTACATTAACTAAACTTTCAGATTCTATCAAAGGGACCATAATCTACAAAATACATTATATGACTAAAACATGTAACGATCGAGTCGCCCGCTAAACGCACACAAACTCTACCGTAAATGCGCACACTGTGAGCCTGCGAGTGCACGCGACCGCGAGTATACGCACGCACGGGAGGGCTCATGCACGTGCAGCGGGCACACGCATGAGGTGCATATATGGCAATGTGCAGCGTGATATTTTTCTGACTTTGACAAGGTGCAAGCTCGCGAGGGAGAATCTTCACAAACTATGCTGGAAACTACTGACTGGCAAAGCCAACGCATTTTGTCTTATTGACTTCATCAGGGGTAACGAATATATAAAACTGGCTTATTTGCCATTAATGGATTTATGTGTGGAAAATCGCAACCTTGGATATAATAATAATAATAAAAAAATTCTCTTAAGTTGGCTCCTGATAGGAGCTTTCTTGGTGGTTCCTTTTAGGAATCTTGATGGTCCTAGATATAAAATTCTGCCTTAAAGATAATTATTCGAGACTCCTTTATGGAGCTCCTTATAGGGACTATTGATTAAGGTTCCATTTAGAAGTGCTGGCAGTCAGATTTTGACGCACTGCCTGAATAAGATATCCAGATCTTGCAATCAAGACTGTTTCTGATTCAAGTATTGGCCCATATACAAAATACTTTAAAAAGTATATAGCTGATTTGACACTCACAACGCAATGAAAACCTCCTCAGTAAAGCTCACAGAATGGATCCTGAGAGATTTTGGCTGTGTATGGAAGTGACATAGTAAATATTATATACAGTATACAGTGTGTTGCAGTCACGGTGGCATGTATAATATGAACAGGGGCAGAGGGGTCATGCACATACAGTGTGTGGCATATAATGTGGGGGAATGAAGAGGCAGTGTGGCATATTATGTGGGGGCATGTATTGTACAGGCTGTGTGACTGGCATATATAAAATATTTAATATGTTGGCCAAGTTTGGACTAGCTGAAGTGAACAACATGGTCATCGTAATTGGCAGCTTAACAAAATAATGTCAAATGAGGCTGAAAATTTTGAAACATTGCCTGCGACTACAGCATTGGCAGTCAGAAGGAAATGGAGAGATGATTTATGGACACACTTTAGTTATTGTAAAACTGAAAGAAAGTCAGTGTATTATTTCCAGTGAGGATGGAGTGTTGTGTGGAATTAAGATGGCTGGAAAAAACACTACAAATTTGAAGAGACACTTGAAGACATGCCATCCCTCAGTGTTTTCTAAGGTATATATTACTTTTTGTATGTGTTGATTGATTGATATGTCAATAACAAAACTTGAAGGTTTGGAGATGAGAGACAAGTAGGAGAGTCTTATGTGTGTGGATGACTGGATGTAATCTGTGACAGATTGTAATTTGTAACATGATTTTGAGTCAAAACATATTGAATGTGGGGAACAAAAGGACAATTCAGAGAGTCAATGATGATACAATCTAGGCAGAGAGCTTGTGGTGTTGTATAGAGTTAACAACAGTTCAGTTCAGGGCAGCAATCAGTGACGTGGACCAATACAGATAATGATAATAAATCTGGGGAGGAACATTGTCCACATAGACTGATTACGAAGTAATTCAATGGGTTTGGCTGTACCAATAATATAAAACACTTTTTTAATCTTCCAGATTCCAGAGACTATCGCAGTACAGAAAACAGTCAGGAAAAAAGATAAAGATAAACAACAGACAACTCTTCCGAATGTTATTGCTTTGGCTTCAAAGTACCATCCAGATGCAAAAGAACAAAAAACTGAAGAGAGAGCTCTAGCCATGTGAATAGGTCGTAGTGGTCTGCCAGACCAGACAGTGGAGGACAAAGACTTTATTCGCATGATGGAGGTGGCAGACAGAAGATTGATCATCCCTAAGAAAACCAAAATTAACAACCTCATTGATAGCATTTATAAGGATGAAAGAAAGATATTAAAGATACGTAGAGTAGCCAATGCACGGAAAATAATGATTGGTCTAGACATTTGGATAACCAAGGGACTTACTGCGTCCTACCTTGCTATAAGTGCATGTTACTTTTGCACTGTGCAGAACCAACCTGAACACATATCATTTCATCAAAGCTTGTGTTGACCAGTGCACTGAAATGTGGGAAATACCAGAAAACAATATTCTTACAGTCATCACAGATAATGGGAGCAACATGGTTGTTGCATTTAGACTGGAAGAGGAAATAAGCTCTGCAGATTCTGAAGAGGATGAGAAGAGTGAGGGAGAACATGAAAGTGAGGAGTCAAGGTAAGTAGACTATTAGATTTATTACATTTGAAATAAAAGTACATTTACAAAAACATTTTCATTTAAATAATAATGAATGAAGTATTTTGTTTGTCCCTTGGTCTGTTCATCAGGTATGGAGCAGACACCCTGTTTTGTTCACACATTGCAGTTAGTAATCAACATTGTCCACAAAGAAGTCTCTGTTGCACGTCTCTTGGAAAAGGTGAAAGCAGTTGTCAAGCAGTTTCGCAGGTCTTCAGTTGCAATAGAGAAACTTTGCCAGCTCTGTGAACTTACTTTAATTAAAGATTGTGTGACAAGATGGTCCAGCATATTTCAGATGGTTTCACGCCTTCTTCAGGAAAAAGATTCTGTAGTTCATGTTGCAGATGAGATGGCTTGGGATTGTCTCCTGCCAAGTGAGTGGATGAAGCTAAATGCTGTATGAGATCTCTTGCTGCCCTTTGCTGATCATAAAAAAACACTTCAAAGTGATATAATGTCTCTGTCTTTGATAGTGTCAGCCTTACTGGACTTGATTACTCACTTCGAGTTCTCTCTGGTATCAGCTCATAGAGACCTGCGTGGACTGGCAGATAAAATGAAAGTAAACCTGGAACAACGCTTCAGCTGCTTCCTATTTCCCAATGAGCCAAAATTTACTCCACGTGCTGCCGCTGCTTGTTTTCTTGACCCAACAGTTGCTGGATATGCACTCATTGAAAACCAGATGATGGAATCAATTAACTTTTGGAAGAAGCAGAAAAATGTGTACTCCTCAGTGCATCCACAACATCCACAACACAGGTGGAGGATGGGTTAAAGACAGATGATGGGGAAACATCAATGAAGGACGATGATGCAGATTTGAAAAGGTGTCCTCAGAAGTAAAGCGACCACGATTTAGTTTTTTGTCCACCAAGTCAGCATCTTCACTGTCAAAACCACCCAAGCCCAGTGTTCAAGATGATATAAGGAAATACAAAGATGAGCTTTCATCTCAGAAGATCTCCAATTTGGAACGTGGTATGGACTTTTGTTTGACACAGCACTCTGAGGCATATGTGAATTTGAAGCCTCTGGCCCTAGATTTACTTGCAATGCCTGCTTTTGCCGAGCAGGTGTTTAGTGTAACAGGGGACCTGACAAGGGCCCGTCACAACAGGGCAAGAGTCATCTTAGAGAGTGCCTTCCTGAAATTAAACCGAGATAAGTAACATCAACTATAAATCATGAAAATCACTCGGTTTAGCTAAATAGCTGTTAAAGTGTATACCTTTTGCCTGGGGTTGATAGTATTCCTCCCCCTCCCTCTGGGGGGTCTGATAGTCACACAAAATAACATTTATACTAGTAATAATTGTTATAATTATTAGTGATGTGCACCGGACATTTTTCGGGTTTTGTGTTTTTGTTTTGGATTCGGTTCCGCGGCCGTGTTTTGGATTCGGACGCGTTTTGGCAAAACCTCCCTGAAAATTTTTGGGCGGATTCGGGTGTGTTTTGGATTCGGGTGTTTTTTACAAAAACCCCTCAAAAACAGCTTAAATCATAGAATTTGGGTGTCATTTTGATCCCATAGTATTATTAACCTCAATAACCATAATTTCCACTCATTTTCAGTCTATTCTGAACACCTCACACCTCACAATATTATTTTTAATCCTAAAATTTGCACCGAGGTCGCTGGATGACTAAGCTAAGCGACCCAAGTGGCTGACACAAACACCTGGACCATCTAGGAGTGGCACTGCAGTGTCAGGCAGGATGGCACTTCAAAAAAATAGTCCCCAAACAGCACATGATGCAAAGAAAAAAAGAGGTGCACCAAGGTCGCTAGATGGCTAAGCTAAGCAACACAAGTGGCTGACACAAACACCTGGACCATCTAGGAGTGGCACTGCAGTGTCAGGCAGGATGGCACTTCAAAAAAATAGTCCCCAAACAGCACATCATGCAAAGAAATATGAAAGAAAAAAGAGGTGCAAGATGGAATTGTCCTTGGGCCCTCCCACCCACCCTTATGTTGTATAAACAGGACATGCACACTTTAACAAACCCATCATTTCAGCAACAGGGTCTGCCACACAACTGTGACTGAAATGACTAGTTGGTTTGGGCCCCCACCAAAAAAGAAGCAATCAATCTCTTCTTGCACAAACTGGCTCTACAGAGGCAAGATGTCCACCTCCTCATCATCGTCCGATTCCTCACCCCTTTCACTGTGTACGTCCCCCCCCCCTCACAGATTATTAATTCGTCCCCACTGGAATCCACCATCTCAGGTCCCTGTGTACTTTCTGGAGTCAATTGCTGGTGAATGTCTCCGCGGAGGAATTGATTATCATTCATTTTGATGAACATCATCTTCTCCACATTTTCTGGAAGTAACCTCGTACGCCGATTGCTGACAAGGTGAGCGGCTGCACTAAACACTCTTTCGGAGTACACACTGGAGGGTGGGCAGCTTAGGTAAAATAAAGCCAGTTTCCGCAAGGGCCTCCAAATTGCCTCTTTTTCCTGCCAGTATACGTACGGACTGTCTGACGTGCCTACTTGGATGCGGTCACTCATATAATCCTCCACCATTCTTTCAATAGTGAGAGAATCATATGCAGTGACAGTAGACGACATGTCAGTAATCGTTGGCAGGTCCTTCAGTCCGGACCAGATGTCAGCACTTGCTCCAGACTGCCCTGCATCACCGCCAGCGGGTGGGCTCGGAATTCTTAGCCTTTTCCTCGCTCCCCCAGTTGCGGGAGAATGTGAAGGAGGAGCTGTTGACGGGTCACGTTCCACTTAACTTGACAATTTTCTCACCAGCAGGTCTTTGAACCTTTGCAGACTTGTGTCTGCCGGAAAGAGAGATCCAACGTAGGTTTTAAATCTAGGATCGAGCACGGTGGCCAAAATTTAGTGCTCTGATTTCAACAGATTGACCACCCGTGAATCCTGGTTAAGCGAATTAAGGGCTCCATCCACAAGTCCCACATGCCTAGCGGAATTGCTCTGTTTTAGCTCCTCCTTCAATGTCTCCAGCTGCTTCTGCAAAAGCCTGATGAGGGGAATGACCTGACTCAGGCTGGCAGTGTCTGAACTGACTTCACGTGTGGCAAGTTCAAAGAGTGGCAGAACCTTGCACAACGTTGAAATCATTCTCCACTGCACTTGAGTCAGGTGCATTCCCCCTCCTTTGCCTATATCGTAGGCAGATGTATAGGCTTGAATGGCCTTTTGCTGCTCCTCCATCCTCTGAAGCATATAGAGGGTTGAATTCCACTTCGTTACCACCTCTTGCTTCAGATGATGGCAGGGCAGGTTTAGGACTGTTTGCTGGTGCTCCAGTCTTCGGCACGCGGTGGCTGAATGCCGAAAGTGGCCCGCAATTCTTCGGGCCACCGACAGAATCTCTTGCACGCCCCTGTCGTTTTTTAAATAATTCTGCACCACCAAATTCAATGTATGTGCAAAACATGGGACGTGCTGAAATTTGCCCAAATGTAATGCACGCACAATATTGCTGGCGTTGTCCGATGTCACAAATCCCCAGGAGAGTCCATTTGGGGTAAGCCATTCTGCGATGATGTTCCTCAGTTTCCGTAAGAGGTTGTCAGCTGTTTGCCTATTCTGGAAAGCAGTGATACAAAGCGTAGCCTGCCTAGGAACGAGTTGGCATTTGCGAGATGCTGCTGCTCGTGCCGCCGCTGCTGTTCTTGCTGCGGGAGGCAATACATCTACCCAGTGGGCTGTCACAGTCATATAGTCCTGAGTCTGCCCTGCTCCACTTGTCCACATGTCCGTGGTTAAGTGGACATTGGGTACAACTGCATTTTTTAGGACACTGGTGACTCTTTTTCTGAGGTCTGTGTACATTTTCGGTATCGCCTGCCTAGAGAAATGGAACCTAGATGGTATTTGGTACCGGGGACACAGTATCTCAATCAAGTCTGTAGTTGCCTGTGAATTAACGGTGGATACCGGAAACACGTTTCTCACCACCCAGGCTGCCAAGGCCTGAGTTATCCGCTTTGCAGCAGGATGACTGCTGTGATATTTCATCTTCCTCGCAAAGGACTGTTGGACAGTCAATTGCTTACTGGATGTAGTACAAGTGGTCTTCCGACTTCCCCTCTGGGATGACGATCGACTCCCAGCAGCAACAACAGCAGCGCCAGCAGCAGTAGGCGTTACACTCAAGGATGCATCGGAGGAATCCCAGGCAGGAGAGGACTCGTCAGACTTGCCAGTGACATGGCCTGCAGGACTATTGGCTTTCCTGTGTAAGGAGGAAATTGACACTGAGGGAGTTGGTGGTGTGGTTTGCAGGAGCTTGGTTACAAGAGGAAGGGATTTAGTGGTCAGTGGACTGCTTCCTCTGTCATCCAAAGTTTTTGAACTTGTTACTGACTTATGATGAATGTGCTGCAGGTGATGTATAAGGGAGGATGTTCCGAGGTGGTTAACGTCCTTACCCCTACTTTTTACAGCTTGACAAAGGCAACACACGGCTTGACACCTGTTGTCCGCATTTGTGTTAAAATAATTCCACACAGAAGAGGTGATTTCTTTTGTAATTTGACCAGGCATGTCAATGGCCATATTCGTCCCACGGACAACAGGTGTCTCCCCGGGTGCCTGACTTAAACAAACCACCTCACCATCAGAATCCTTCTTGTCAATTTCCTCCTCAGCGCCAGCAACACCCATATCCTCATACTGGTGTACTTCAACAGTGACATCTTCAATTTGACTATCAGGAACTGGACTGCGGGTGCTCCTTCCAGCACTTGCAGGGGGCGTGCAAATGGTGGAAGGCGCCACCTCTTACCGTCCAGTGTTGGGAAGGTCAGGCATCGCAGCCGACACAATTGGACTCTCCTTGGGGATTTGTGATTTAGAAGAACGCACAGTTCTTTGCTGTGCTTTTGCCAGCTTAAGTCTTTTCATTTTTCTAGCGAGAGGATGAGTGCTTCCATCCTCATGTGAAGCTGAACCACTAGCCATGAACATAGGCCAGGGCCTCAGCCGTTCCTTGCCACTCCGTGTCGTAATTGGCATATTGGCAAGTTTATGCTTCTCCTCAGACGCTTTTAATTTGATATTTGGGTCATTTTACTGAACTTTTGTGTTTTGGATTTTACATGCTCTCTACTATGACATTGGGCATCGGCCTTGGCAGACGACGTTGATGGCATTTCATCATCTCGGCCATGACTAGTGGCAGCAGCTTCAGCACGAGGTGGAAGTGGATCTTGATCTTTCCCTATTTTACCCTCCACATTTTTGTTCTCCATTTTTTAATGTGTGGAATTATATGCCAGTATCAATAGCAATGGCCTACTACTATATTTACTGCGCACAACTGAAATGCACCACAGGTATGGATGGATACTGGATAGTATACTTGACTACACAGAGGTAGGTAGAGCAGTGGCCTACTGTGCCGTACTGATATATATATTATATACTGGTGGTCAGCAAACTGTGCAAAACTGAAATGCACCACAGGTATGGATGGATAGTATACTTGACGACACAGAGGTAGGTAGAGCAGTGGCCTACTGTACCGTACTGCTATATATTATATTCTGGTGGTCAGCAAACTGTGCAAAACTGAAATGCACCACAGGTAAGGATGGATAGTATACTTGACGACACAGAGGTAGGTAGAGCAGTGGCCTACTGTACCGTACTGCTATATATTATATACTGGTGGTCAGCAAACTGTGCAAAACTGAAATGCACCACAGGTATGGATGGATAGTATACTTGATGACACAGAGGTAGGTAGAGCAGTGGCCTACTGTACCGTACTCCTATATATTATATACTGGTGGTCAGCAAAATTATGCACTGTACTCCTACTATATACTACAATGCAGCACAGATATGGAGCGTTTTTCAGGCAGAGACGTATAATACTGGTGGTCACTGGTCAGCAAAACTCTGCACTGTACTCCTCCTATATAATACTGCTGGTCCCCAGTCCCCACAATAAAGCAGTGTGAGCACAGATATATGCAGCACACTGAGCACAGATATGGAGCATTTTGCAGGCAGAGAACGTATAATATTGGTGGTCACTGGTCAGCAAAACTCTGCACTGTACTCCTTCTATATAATACTGCTGGTCCCTAGTCCCCACAATAAAGCAGTGTGAGCACAGATATATGCAGCACACTGAGCACAGATATGGATCATTTTTCAGGCAGACAACGTATACTGGTGGTCACTGGTCAGCAAAACTCTGCACTGTACTCCTCCTATATAATACTGCTGGTCCCCAGTCCCCACAATAAAGCAGTGTGAGCACAGATATATGCAGCACACTGAGCACAGATATGGAGCGTTTTTCAGGCAGACAACGTATAATACTGGTGGTCACTGGTCAGCAAAACTCTGCACTGTACTCCTCCTATAATACTGCTGGTCCCCAGAATAAAGATATTTGCACTGCAGCCCCCTGAAACAAAGTGAGAGGACGACAGCCACGTCCTCTCACTATCATTTCCAATGCACGAGTGAAAAATGGTGGCGACGCGCGGCTCCTTATATAGAATCCGAATCTCGCGAGAATCCGACAGCGGGATGATGACGTTCGGGCGCGCTCGAGTTAACCGAGCAAGACGGGAGGATCCGAGTCTGCCTCGGATCCGTGTAAAAAGGGTAAAGTTCGGGGGGGTTCGGATTCCGAGGAACCGAACCCGCTCATCACTAATAATTATTCATTGGGAAATGATACAATACTTCCTTCCATTGCACACACCTTACATGTGATACTACTTCATCTTTGACCTTCTGACTAATATACACTAGCCTTTCCATGCAGTCTTATAATATATATTTGTCTTATACCACAACAGCCCACAGACAGAAGGTCCTAGCTGATACGCATTATGCATCTCAACTAGAGTCCCATGTGAGCTACACATGCAAACTCTCTACTATTGCCTGTGCCAAAAGCGCCCAAATATTACTCCTTGACAAAATCCGTTGAGTAACCTCATTACTTAAACTATATTGCATTATACATAGGATTTAAACATTCAAATCCTTCTTACCCTCAGTTGCAATGAACCAAAGACCATATAAAGTATAACATCTTTTACTCCATAAACAGTAACCGCAAAGTTATAGATGACTTACATGTGGATAGTTACAAATAATGCAATATAGATTACCAGGTCAGATACACAATACAGTTTAACAACTCAGAAGTGAATTCCAAACTTCATCCCAGTAATGTATTACCTCATTCTGTTGCTAAATAAACTTCAATGCAGATTCTAGGTATTCCTTGCTAGTATATGATCTTGGTGTACGTGCAGATATATATATATGCATGTGTGTGTGAATGTATGAATGCAAGAAAGATGAGCTAGTGTTATAAGATTGTGCTCTTCCCTGTGTACAAGTGTTTAAGGAAGTGAGTAGATGGCTGTTCCAGAAAGCATAGTGAGAAACATGTGTGTCTGTGTCTGTGTCTGTGGCATGTATTGTTAGTGGATAATAGTGTGTGTGTGTGTGTGTGTGTGTGTGTGTGTGTGTGTGTGTGTGTGTGTGTGTGTGTGTTTGTTTGTTGTATTTATTGTTGGATGATCATCTACCTGAAAAACATCTAGTGTGTGTGTATATGTATGTGTGTATGTATGTGTATATATATATATATATATATTTATTTGTGTGTATGTTAAAAGGTTATCAGTATACTGTATGTATATAGATGGAGAGCTGAGACAAAGGGAGAAAGTAGTGTCCATTGTAATTGTAATAGGCCAGCTCATGTGCAGACATAACATATACAGACATACAGTAGTAAAGATATAAGTCAAAAGGATAGATTATTTAAAGTGAAGGTAAATTAAGGTAGAGTGTGTTATAGTATAGTCAGAAGTATGATTACCTTCTAAAGAAAATGTTTTATCAAGTGGATTTCCAGAAGCCAGGTCAGTATTGTGACCTATAATGTAGCGTCAGGGAGAGAGAGTTTGTTTTTGGGTGAGGAGGCTTTATATAACCTTTCCCAGCATGCACTTTAACAACCTACCCCCACAGCTGCACATGGCTTGGAAGTGGGACATAGGTTCCATTGCTGGCTATGTGTCATTTCCTGTTCTTTGTATTACTGTTGCTAATGTTACAATCAATACAGTAAGTTTATTTTGTTCTATATACAGCTGATTTATTCCCAGTGTATTTCTTAATATGCACAGTCTTATGAATGCGCAACTTACTAGTGGTGCTGAGCAAACGCCAATATTGGAGCTCCTACACAATAGCTATATATTATCATATGATGAAATGCATTCTTACGGCTTAATTTTTTTATGTAGTAGTAGTACTACTACTGTACTTACTTGTATCAGGATCAACCAGGTTGTATTTTTCTAATGATTGATTTTTGTATTCTATAATTAATAATACTGTATTTTTATAGTTTTATCTATCCTCTATGGCCCTAGATTTACTTGGCCTACGCAGTAACTCTTTGACATGAGAATAACTCAGTTGAGATAAATAATAGCTATATATTATTTATCATATGATGATATACATCCTTACAGCTTAATTTTTTTGTGGCAGCAGTAGTAGAACTACTGTACTACTTACTTATATCAGGATCAACCAGGTTGTATTTTCCTAGTGATTGATTTTTGTATTCTTTAATTAATACTGTAGTTTATACGGTTTTATCCATCCTCTCTGGCCCTAGATTTATTTGCACTGTGCAACAACTCTTTGTCATGAAAATCACTCAGTTGAGCTAAATAGCTACAGTATATATACTATCATATGATAATATGCATCCTTACGGCTTAATTTTTTGCAGAAGTACTGTACTACTACTTGTATCAGTCAGGTTGTATTTTTCTAGTGCTTTATTGCATTCTTTAATTAATACTGTTTTTTTTTTACATTTTTATCAAGCCCCTCTGGCCCTAGAATAGTTGTAATGCCTGCTGCTGCATCATAGTCTTTTGCTGGAAAGGGACCTGAGTAATCTGGACCCATCGCAACAGGGGGAGCAAGGCTGGGACATAAGTGAGAATGATACAGTTTTATTTTATCAGTATGTACAGTATACGTACATTTCTTTTCACATCTTGTTGTGTGAAGTGAACATCAACTACTACTTACACTACTTAAGTAGGGTAAGGCTTTAACACATTTAATTAAAGAACAATTGTATTCTTGAATTGATAATTGCAGATAAATTACCTGCTGTGAATGAAATATCATTGTGTTGCACTTGTTTGTTGTTACCTAGATTACTAAACACATAGTGAAAGGTATACCTAGTACTCAAGGGAATAATAGAGAAATGTTCTTCAAGTTTTGACTAAAACATTGACTAAAATTAGACTAAAATGTTAACTGAGATCCACTGACTAAATCTTGACTGAGAAGAAAAGAAAAAAAAAGACTAAAATGTGACTTAAGTTAGTCAAAATTTAAGAATGTGACTAAGACTAAAACAAAATTGAAAATCCTTGACAAAAGTAACACTGGTTTATGGTTACTCTTTAGTAAGGGGTAGTAGTAGTTGTTTTATCACTTGATATTTAAGTATAATAAGTAGGGATGAGCGGGTTTGGTTCTCTGAAAAACAAACCCCCCAAACTTTGAGATCCAATCCTGAATCAAAGTCAGGCTCGGTTTTTTGTGCCTAACTCGGATCCAAAAACGAGGCAAAACATCATCATCCTGCTGTCTGATCTCATGGGTTTGGATTCTATATACAGTATAGTCCCGGTGGTCGGTGTCATCTTCACTCCGGACTTGGAGAGTGTGGAAGGACATGTTCCTTCTGTGCTGTATTCTGTGCTGTAATCGGACAGGCAGGTTAGGGAAGGGGGGCAGGAGAGATCAGAGGGGTTGCAGTAGGAGAGCTGAGTTAATCTGGGGAGCTGCTTGTGTAGGTGTGCTGTGACTGTCACTGTGTTAGAGCTCTGCATAGTAGACAGTGCAATGTATATAGCATACTGTGGCTGTGTATAGGACCAGGTGTTGTTCTCTGTCTTTAAGGGGCTGTGTACTGCCATACGCTACTGCTATATATCCTCTGTGTGTGATCCAGAGCAAAAAATATATTTCTATTGGTGCATCACTCTGACTACTAGTACAGTGATTGCTGTGCACTACTGCTATATGTCCTCTGTGTGTGATCCAGAGCAAAAAAAATATATTATTATTGGTGCATCACTCAGTGACGAATAGTGTTGCAGCTGCCGTACACTACTGCTATATTTGTGTGTGTGTGTGATCCAAAGCCAAAAATATATTTCTATTATGTATTTGAAAGGGGTGATCTGTCTGCTGTATCTGAAAAGGGTGATCTCTCCATTGATCCAGGGGATCCGCCCCAGTGTAAAATAAAAAATGAAAGCTAAAAATAAAAAGCCTAAAATTATAATTATAAAAAAAATATTTTTTGTTTGTGCTGTACCACAGTGTTCTATACCATTTTTATTTTATTTTTATAAGTACTGTAACACTGCTGGTCAGACTGCAGTATATTATTTCCTACTCATAAATGCATTGTGCAATGCTGTCAGTGTAGTCAACCGCAGTATGTAATTATTATATATATTTCTGATTCATTTGTGCGACATTGTAACCGCCGGTGTGTGATATAAAAAATAATATATATATTTTTATTTAAATTAATATTTTCTGCTGTGTCATCCCAGTATACATCCAGGGACTGCAGCTACTCCATCCATCTAGAGGTGTTCTGTCAGTCCACCCAAAATAAAATACATCTTTTTTTATATATTTGTGCTGTATCCTCCCAGTATACATCCAGATGTGCTCCATCCATTTAAGGGTGTCATGTCTGTAGCTCATATTCTTATTATAACTTATTTGTCCTATTTTCATAATCTTCTTATCAACACATTATAGTTCATTCAAATTAATATTATTCATAATAATTATAAATTACAGATGGGTCCTCCGTTATCTTGGCTGTTTCTGCGCCTAGATGGAGGTTTTAGGTTGCTGAGTTTAAACACAGACAGGTGCATTGAGGCGCGATTACATACTCAGCATGCAATACACATCTCCACCACTGGGTGGCTAATGCTCCACTAATCCAGTACTTTAGTTGAAATAGCGGTGGATTGATCTACAGTACAAGCTCTGGCAAATGGTCAGTGACAACTGTAATGTTAATATGCAGTCCTGTATTGCATACTGTACACACAGGTGACCAATGGTCAGACAGAGGGAGGAAAAAAGTTTATAGACTCAAACGAATGTGTTAAAACACTTGTGTATGCAGACTCAACTAATGTGTAAAAGGAATAATGTAGCTCATTGACTTTAAAGTATGTACAGTGCACTAAATACCGTGTTTTTCTGTATGAGCGTCCGAGTCCCCTAACGGCATAAACGAACACCAATGGGAAGGAATCACTGCTTGCATTACTTTTACACATGAACTTGTGTATTTTCCATTCAGCAATGTGTGCAAGCGGTGAAAGCTTCCGTCTCCCACGCTGAGAGTCTCGGGTTCGATTCCCAAAGTGCCAATCTATTTTTTTCCCCCTGACATTCACTTTATTAATTTTTTTTCTTTGTAATCCATTGTAATACAGTCAATGTAGGGTGCATACAGGTTTCACATAAATCAGAGTACATCTGCAGGAGCATCTGATTCCGCTATCTAAAATACACAGCGGTAATGAACACCTGTAGACATACCAATAAATATAAATGAGTGTATCCTGACACAATTAACTGTTCACGCAACACAGTACTGTAGATCATCGGCGATAGAGAATTTGTGTTGTACTTTATGAGAAGGGATCACTGCTACTATACCATGTACACACCTATCAAAGCGACTGCAGTTCTCTATGTGATTTTCACATACAGTATACTGTAGTATTGTGTTGCACATTTATTGTAACCTGACCTGAACTGTGTAGGCTGCCAGCGGGAAGGGGGATGGGGGTAGGGGGAGGAGGTGGAAATTACTGTGTTTTGAAATATGAATGTCCGAGTCCCCTAATGGCGTAAATGAACACCAATGGGAGGGAATTGCTGCTTGCATTACTTTTACACATGAACTTATGTATCTTCCATACAGCAACGTGGGCATGCAGTGAAGGCTTCCGCCTCCCATGCTGAGAGTTCCGGGTTCCATTCCCAAAGTGCCAATCTATTTTTTTCCCTGACATTCACTTTATTATTATTTTTCTTTGAAATCCATTGTAATACAGTCAATGGAAGGGTACACACAGGTTTCACATAAATCAGGGTAAATCTGCAGGAGCGTCTAATTCCACTATCTAAAATACACAGTGGTAATGAGCACCCATAGACATACCAATAAATGTAAATGAGTGTATCCTGATGCAATTAACTGTTCACGCAACACAGTACTGTAGATCATCGGCAATAGAGAATTTGTGTTGTACTTTATGAGAAGGGATCACTGCTACTGTACCATTTACACACCTATCAAAGCGACTTCAGTTCTATGTAATTTTCATATACAATATACTGTAGTTTTGTGTTGCACATTTATTGTAACCTGACCTCCCTCCATGTCAACTGTATGAACTGTGTAGGCTTCCAGGGGGGAAGGGCTATGGGGGTAAGGGGAGGCAGTGGAAAATACCATGTTCAAAGACAAGGCATAATCAAAACCAAGAGAAACTGACGTCCTGGGTGCAAGATGAACAACCTGGGACACCTGGGATGCACGTCGAACGGAATGCACTCTGTCTGGGACGCACAACATCTGAGACACACAATGTCTGAGACATTTCATGATTATTGTACAATACTATATAGTATGGCTGCCAGTGACCATCCCTATTCTCTGGGGGAGCTCCGTCTCCTCGTTTGCTGGCAGGACAGAGCTCTCGCAAACAACGAAAAGATACGAGCATACTGGAGGGCATGCAGGGAGATCCACCAGAAGTACAATCAGAGTAGGACCGTGAGGTCACTCCAAAGGCAATGGAGTGACCTTGTCCGGAGGACCTCAAGACGACTGCAGGCCATTTGTGACTTTAAGTACAGTACAGTAGCTTGCTGTACTTTAAGTTACTGTAATTACAGGTACTGTATAAAACAGGGTCTGCTGTAGCAGCAGATATCTGGTGTATACAGTACCTGTGGTAAACAAATGTGACAAGGTGCAAAAGTTAACCAGGGTCAAAAGGTAAATTTTTTAAATACATTTTCCAACTGTTTTTGCATTAACTATGTCAAAAACACCTCCTAGGTTGACACACCTTAGGTCGACAACAATTGGTCGACAGTTACTACAGGAGATTCACAAAGTCACACACATGGAGAGAAGACTATTCTCACTGTTGTTTGGAAAGTAACCCGCACCAAGATATATAATCCTAGTATAATCAAAAGTTAGGGTACCTTTTCTTGTATATAAGCCACAATTTTGGGAGTATAAATAGGTCACAATAGGACCAGGAAAGTTCATGAGGTGCTACCAACTGGTTTGGATTGAAATATGTGGTCAAATCCCCATAGAAAGGGGAAAGGGAAGAGAAACCAGTTATACCTTGAGTGCAGTCAACCCAACAGAATAATAAAAATATGATCTTTAATATAAATTTATAAAAAAAACTACCATATTATTTATCAAATAATGGCTTCAATGCCCTAGTATGACAATGATATATCTATAAAATTATTTTGTATTTTATAATATGTGGACTGAGACTGTCCTTTATTTAATGTTGAGCAAAATATTAAAATTAGGAAAGAATGTGATAAAGATTGAAATCAATAAAGAATAAAGATTTAAAAACAAAGCAAATGTGTTGTATCTTTTTTTGTGTTCTTGGTATTTTATTTCCCACATATGGAGGAACCACACACACACATCCATATAATGTAGTGTAACAGTACTAATATTGTAAAAGGAGTCTATGAATGTACTGCTGACTAAAGCTGTCACCAGATACTGGCACATGTGTCTCTCTAGAGAGAATTGTTACCATCCACTGTATTTGTATAAGCAAATAGTTACAAATGTATCAAAATGATGTAACAGTAATTCTCTACCACTGATGTATGAACAAATCGTTACAAATGTGTCAAAATGATGTCACAGTACTTCTCTGCCACTGTTAGAGTGCTGGAAGTATGATTTTATATATCATAAAAGATTGTGTGCAAGTTTTCCAGCTTTATCTAAAAAGGGCACTATTTGTAGTGAATAATATATAATCAGCAGTTGATAATTATTACAGTGTCCAGAGAATATAGTATTTATTCATCAGCTTACATGTAGTTTTAAAGTTGAAAGTATGCTATGAGTGCTAAACTGCACGTAATCCAAAATGTTCCTCCAGCTCCTTATTAACTGGGTAATTCAATGATGAATATTACCAACAATATAAGTGATTAAATAACTTAGCAGAAGAAAAAGGAATAGTAATTAATAGATAGATATATATGTTTTATTTGCTTAGGGGACTGATTCCACTGTAGATTGTAGAGAATACCAGCTATTTATTACTGATACCCATGTTATATATTACATATTTAGTTGATCGTTAATTAATATACAAATATTTAAACGAGAAAGATAATGATAATTAAAACAAATGTGTATATATGAGTTATAGTGTCTTGATAAACAAAGAAACAAAGCAGGTGAAAAAGTGAGAAAAATGATATATAAAACAAAAGTGAGTGTGACTAAATAATGTATATAAGGAGGAGTAAATATCCTCAATTATGACATAAATCATAATCATATATTAAAACGGTGTACAAAAATAATAAAGACAGTGAAGATATACAAAAATAAAATGACCAAATTGTCATTGATATGTACAATATCCCGTATTCATGAGATTGATATAATCCCATTAGGCTTTTGTAAATCCTATGCAGTGAGTATATTACTGGTAGATATACCAATTACATGTTGCCAAGTAAATAGTGGGGGTTACATCTGGTAAGTATAATAGTACTCAAAAAATGCTATAAGGTAAGTATTGAAATTATGCCTAATGCTTAGATCATGTAATAAGTATATATAATCTGGTATGTTCTAAAAATGGTTCCAAATCCTATAGTAAGTACCTGAAACCATATACAATATTCCTGATTATGTAATAAATGTACATGATTTCATATGATAGATATTTTGTCACATCATATGTTCTTAATTAAATATAGCACTGTACTTTATAGTTATGTAATTGCCCTAATTCTATTATGATTCGCATTGTTCTCATAAGGTAAGTATTGTATGGATCAATCGGCTAATGTTATATTATCCAATCAAGCTAGATTTTTACCTGGTAAGTATAATAGCATGTTATTCTTATATGCTTGCAATGAGTACTATTGGTTATCATATAGTGTTCTGTATCATACATAAAATACTCATATTTTCTACTGTAGGCATCATGTCATTATATAAAAATGTGGGTGTGTTACACTGCGCTTACCATATAGCTTTACAAGTGGCAAATTTTAGTGAAAAACTGTATTCCAATATATACAAAATCAAGAGGAAGCATGTAAATATACACAAATGTTTATTAATAATAAGATAAAAGATTATAATAACCTAATACCGGTATACTATACAGGTAGGACAAAACATATAGACAAACACACAAACACAAAACATAAAAAAGGATGGCATTTTGTGGGGTAGATACACAGAATTGCGTTTTACTCGTCCCCCATAATAAAAGTCCAAATGGATTAACTGGAGAATGAGGCACGAGGATAAGTGCCTGAATGTTTTTATAAAACACCCTTTGCTGGAATGCAAATCCGTTTCCTATGTCCAGAAATCAAAGTCAATGTTGTATACGAGAGCAGTTTTACTCACAGTAATAACAGGTGTCCGTAGTGAGCAAAGATTATCCCTGGTATGCAGAAAGTTCTCCGTCACTGGTGCTGAAAAGGGAAGAAATCCAAGAGTCTGCCGGCAGACTGAATCACTTGTGCTTTTATATATATATATATATATATATATATATATACATACAAAACAGAAACCAAAATGTGCTTGATATGACCTTTCAAAACACTCAGATTTTTGTATTTCCAATAAATGTTCCTCCACGGTGTGGGTTCTTATAACTGGTATCATCTGCAAGTATACCCTCACACCAGAAAACACACCGAACACAAAAGTGGCCCAAATGGCCCAAATTAGATATGATACCAATTTGTTTTTATTAAAAATGCATAGTAAAATTCCATAAATTCATATGAACATTTTCTTAAAAAATTCCATACATTCATGTATACTTTCTTAAAAAGAAATACATCCAGATAGTCAATAAATTTTCTATCATTTCAGGCCTTTGGAGAATCACCCTTACCCTTATAGGTGTATGTTCCGTAGGGTGTAAATGGCGAACTGGGTAAGGGACCATAACTGATTTAACCCAACGCGTTTTGTCAAAATGACTTCATCAGGGGTTCTTATATGGTTTCACTAAAACAAGGTGGGTGGTTAGATAGTCCCTTCAGACTTCTCAAAGGTTTTCATAGAGGAGGAAAAGAGTAAAAAAAAGAAGAAAAATATATACATACCAAAAAGGAGAAAAAACCTTCATGGATATAAACATCCATAATTCGTATATATAGGACCAACTTTTTATTGAAATGGAAAATTCACCCAAAATGGTCATAGGGCAATAGGACCTATAGATATCATTAATTGGTTAGAGGTCCATAGTAATTTTTTTTTTTAAATATTTGTTTATTCAGATTTTCCATTTACATCATAAAGTAAACATTGGAATACAGTCAGATATCATACAATAACCATGACAATAAAGGTGAATGAAAGATTATAATAAAAAGTAACCATTAATAAAGGTATTATGTGGGTATGACATCCATCCCTAGAGTACAAATAAAAACCCCTGAGGTATAATAGCAAGGGCAAAAGATGTAATCGTCATGATATCTGACCATATAGATCAGTCAAAGCATAAGAATATAGAAAGAAACAAACCCAAAAGACTCAAAAGAGACATACAGAGGGGAGAGGATGAGAAAAAGGGAGGGGGGGGGATCCTAGATCACGTGTTGCGAATCACAACATGAACCCGTGTAAGTGTAGTAATCCACTATATACCGTCTCAACACATCTATGAAGGTTTATAATCATTGAAGACTCTAAATATATGTTGCTGAGTAGTTAAGTCAAGAGTGTTAATGAATGGAGCCCATTTAATAGAAAATTATCTGACTCCTGTAGATAGGTCCTGACAAGCATACTTCCTTTCATAATATAAGAGTTGTAAGAGTTTACATTTTACGTCTCCCAATCTAGGAGCAGAATTTTTAATCCAGTGGAGTAATATACATTTCTTACATACTGCTAGCAGAGTAATTAGCAATGTGTTAGGTTCCTGGTGCTCAGAACAAGGGAGATGTTATGAAGTGAGTCCAGATCACCAGGACGTAATGCTGGGAAAGGGGAATGGAAAGGGAATAGCCTCTGGCGCCCTATCTCCGTTGTCTCGCCCATGCTGTCAGTACACTCTTGCGAGACTATGGTTGCTTGAGCCCATGGCAGCCGCGTTTGAAGGGCGGATTACGTCTGCCCAACTTCGATGCCCCCTCAGGTCTTAATGAGAGACAAAGAGTGAACCGAGACAGGGTGATAACAAGGGGCCCTCTAACTAAACAACAAGGCCAGGGGCAACTAACAAACCTAAAACCAAAGTATGTGCGGCTTGCCGCCAAAGGAAAAGAACAACAAAGGAAATGCTGACCACACGCCGACACAATACTTTTGTGTACCGGCGGTGACAGCATAAGCAGAACCCTCTGCAAAACACCAGTGACAGAAATAATAACGGAATACAGCGGCCTAGGCCGACGGACGCGGCAGAGCCGCTACTCACGGAACCGGTACGAATACTGGCAAATGGATAGGAACCCCCAATGCTGCCGACACAGACTCTCAGAACTGGAGGACAGGCAGAATCCCAAACGACAGACCGGTGGACACCAAGTAGCCAGAAACTCGACCAGGCATAGGCAAAGCCACAGGACTTCTGGACAGGAACGCTACACGGCAGGACACGGGATCAGACACAGGAATCGACACAGGGACTGACACAGGAATCGACACAGGAAGCAGCTCGACAGACACTGCTACACAGGAGCTCAGGAACTGGCAGGAACAAGCTCAGAACTCAAGCAGACTGGAAACCTAGAAATATCACCAGTGTCTGTGAATTGCACTCAGCCAGCATATAACAGAGAGGCCTAATTAATTATGTGATGCAGCTGCCCTGTTGCATGACTCCAAACTGACAAGATGCAATTAGCAGCCAGGTGAGGCTGAACACATGGGAACAAGCTGCAATTACACAGACTCACCACCGGCAACAAACAAGAGTATTCTTAAACAGAGCAACGGGAAATCCTGGCCTGCAAGACAACTTATAAACATAAAATAGGAATGAACCACTACCTGTGGTTCATAACAGTATCCTCTCCTTGAGGGAGAGCTCCAAGCACCCCATGACACCCACGGGGAACATAAACAGAAGTATAACATAAAATACCTAACCGACATGCAAAACAGGAATGAGCCACAGCCGTGGCTCATAACACAATGGTAAGACATATTTCTTATTCCGGCCCAGATACCAACTTGAAAAATTTATACCTAGACAAGCTGCTGGTTCTGGACAAAGGTGAAGATGGAACATATCATTGGCAAATCGTATAACTTTACACCAAAACTGCCTAATCTTATAGCAGTCCCACATACAGTGCATAAAATCCGCTTTAACAGCTGTACATTTACAACAATAACCAAGTTCGTCCTTGACCATATGTCTACGTTGATATGGGGTAATATATGCTCTGTGTATGGTACGAATATGTACCTCTTGCAGACAAGCAGATTTTAATATTTTCAAAGAGAGGGAATAGGAGGCTGTCAGATCTTGTAGTGTAGTCAATAATGGAATATCCATTTTCCATTTAGACACCAACATCTCCCAGTGATTACGATTATTGAAGGTAACAATCAGAGAGTATAAATGCTTCACTTTATAATCAGTGTGTAAAAGAAAATAAAACAGTTTCTCTAAAGAATCAATCTGGGACAGTGTGATTTTTGGCGTATGTGATAAGAAAGGGGGTGCTTTCTTTGTCATCAAGAAATGGCGAACTTGTAAAAACATAAATAGGTGTGTGTTGGGGATCGAAAAACGGCTAGAAATCATTTCAAAAGAGATTAAATGGCCCCCCGGGTCAAAGATCTTGCAAGATAGATCCAGCCCTTTAGAACGCCATATTTTAAACCATGGATTCGTTAGTGATGGGGAGAAAGAGGGATTCCCCCATAAGGGGATGAAGGTCGTAGTGTATGGATCACTTTTACAGTGTTTATTAACAGCAATCCAAGTCTTGTAGGTATCCGCAAATAAAATGTGAGTACGCATTTCTGCAGGTATAAGGGAGGGTGGTGACTGAAGAAGGGCACTAGGCGAATATGGTGCGAAAATTTCCATATCAAGAGAAAGATCCGTATATTGAGAGTTGGTTAATATCCAAGCATGGATATATCTATAGAAAACGGCATGTGAATACATCTTTAAATCGGGATAACCCATCCCACCTTCCTTCCTGGACATTATAAGTTTAGCTTTAGAAATCCTGGGGCGTTTACCCTGCCAGAGAAATTTAGAAAACAGGGCATCAATGTTTTGTATGTCTGATTGTACTAACGCAATCGGCAACATCTGCATGCAGTAAAACAACTTAGGAAAAAGGATTGAGTGTATGACAGTTAGACGACCCAGAAGGGAGAGAGGAAGATCTCTCCACGCCTCCAGTTTCGTTGCGAGTTTAGCAATTATGGGTTGGAAGTTTGCAGAGTACAGTCTTTTTAAATCAGAACAAATTTGTATACCCAGGTATTTAATCTGGGACGATGCGACTGAAAAGGGTACAGAGGGATCAGTCAGAAAATCAGAGGGGACCGCTCCCAGAGGCAGAATCTCTGATTTGGACATATTAATTCGATATCCAGAAACTATACCAAAAGAGCGAAGCAAATGTAGTAAAGCTGGCAGAGAGCGCCGAAGATTAGATAGAAAGATAAGAGTATCATCCGCAAATAAGCTCACCCTCAATTCCTCAGCCCCCACCCCTATTCCAGTTAATAAAGGGGACGATCGTATCGCCACCGCCAAAGGTTCTATTGCGATGGCGAACAAAAGGGGTGACAAAGGACATCCTTGTCTCGTGCCTCTACGGAGAGTAAAGGCAGGAGAGAAGAGTCCATTACATACTACCTGGGATTTAGGGTTAGAGTAAAATAAACGAAGAATTTCAATAAATTGAGTAGGGAAGCCAAATTTTTCTAAGGTACGGAACAAGTGAGGCCATAAAACAAGGTCGAAGGCCTTTTCTGCATCTAACGTAATTAAAATTGAGGGGGAAGAAGATGGGGTAACAGCAGTAGCCTGATGTATCGCAGCAAGGACTCTTCGCACGTTCACCACCGAATGCCTCCCAGTAATAAATCCAGTTTGGTCTTTGTGAATTATAAATGGCATAATAGGTTTCAATCTTTTAGCCAAAATTTTTGTAAAAAGTTTATAATCAGACTTTAACAATGAAATAGGTCTGTAGGATCCTGGGAGAGCAAGATTCCTGCCAACCTTTGGTAAAATTTTAATAAAGGCATCCGAGAAGTGAAGGGGAAGACTCCCTGTGCTAATTGTTGATTAAAACAGGCAGCTAAGGGTTGGGCATTGTGAGAATTCAATAGCTTATAAATATCATTAGCATATCCATCAGGACCCGGGGATTTGGCAAGCTTCAGCTGCTTAATGGCTGATAGGACTTCTGCAGTGGTGATTGGTGCAGTAAGAGTTGAACAAAAAGAGTCAGGGAGCTGAGGAAGTGAGGGCGAGTCCCAGTATGCAGAGGGATAGTGAGAAGAAGAGGAAAGAGGAGGATCAGTAATAGTAGGAGAAGAGGTTTGTTCAGTAGTTTCAACTGGAATAGAATAGAGGGATTCATAAAAGGATTTCATAACCTCTGCAATTTGTATGTCTGAAGTAGTGAGAGATCCATCCGCCTTTAACAGAGGATGAACCACAGACTGACCTCTCGATCCCTGTAATAAATTAGTCAAAAGCCGTCCAGTCTTGTTACCAAATTTATAGAACTTGGAGTTAACTTGGAAAAGGTAATTGTCCCCACTCTTTTGTAATAACTCACTAAAATGCAGTTTAGCTGAGAGATAGGTAGTTTTATGTTCTGGGGAAGGAGATAATTTATAAGTTTGAAAGGCACGAGAGAGAGCAGATTGCAGTTCGAGATAAGAGGCATTACGTTGTTTTTTAAGAAACGAAATATAAGCAATTAATTTACCCCTTATTACAGTTTTGGCAGCCAACCAGAAAACTGTGGGATTAGAATTTGCATGCGTCATATTCTCCATTAGATATTCCCTCCACCAAGTCTCCAGTTGAGACTTCATATGTTGTGAGTGCAATAAGTGGGAAGGAAACCTCCAATGGGGAGTAGAGCCCTCCGTCCTACCAAAGCTCAACACCATAGAAGCCAGACCATGGTCCGCTATCACTGGGGGTTCCATATCAACCGAATCTATTTTAGGAAATAGCTGTTCAGCTACCAAGATATAATCAATTCTTGACCACGTATTATGGGTCAGAGAGAGACATGAATATTCTCTCTCTATAGGATGTGTAGCCCTCCAAGTGTCAATTAAATTAGATGATTTAAGAAAAAATGGTATACCAATCTTTGGCAGAGTCAGCTCACGTTTCGGAGGGGGGGTCCTGTCCTGGAAGGAAGATGAGAGCAAGTTAAAGTCACTGCAGACTATCAACGAGCTAGGATCTAAGATATGTAATCTCGCAATCAGTGAGGTAAAAAAGGTTTTTCTGTATATATTTGGCGCATAAATATTGCATATATGAAAGACCACATCCCGATATTCTAGCTTGAGTATTAAAAAGCGGCCCTCCGCATCTGAAACCATATGAGACACCATAATATTGAAAGATTTCTTAGCTAGCATCACCACTCCCCGTGATTTAGAATTATAGGATGCAGAACCTAGTACCACCCATCCCATCATATTCAATTTTTTAACCTCTTCAGGCATCAGATGAGTTTCTTGAAGGCAAATTAAATCTATCATATGTTTATTTAAATAAGTCAGCAAACGCCGACGTTTGGCAGGAGTATGGATGCCACGGACATTAAGTGACCCAACCTTAAGAGACATTGTCACAAGAATAAATAGTCACCACTTTAAGCACAGGAAATAGTGATCCTAATCTAGGAGGGAATGGGGAAGGGACACACAAGAGGGAAAGACAAACATTAAAAATAAAAACACAAATACCAATAAGAAACACAAGAAAACAAAACAACCATGAGCAGCAACAACCCATCCTCATCATAGACTTCCAGTAGGAATTCAGTCCTCGTACAACCAGTGTCCCAAAGACTGAATTCTGCAATAGCGACATAAAGATTAGAACCCCTCGGCACGGCCTCCGCCCAGAACACCAATCAACATAATAATTAACCAGCCATCCCTGATAAATCAGGGTGTAAATTTAAGCACGCATGAAACAAAGTAATGTAACGTATTACTCAAAACTAATAACTGAGAGCCATTAAAGGATCTAAACAAATGAGCAATACAGTACAATAATGGAATATATCCCAGGGAACAGTTATTTGTAGAACAGGAACAGCATTACTTGTCTCAGTCATCCGGGGCCTGAGACAAATCCATAGTGCTTCTCCCATCTGCTTCTTACTTGAGAAATGCCTCCGCATCAGCAGGTGTAGTAAACTCAGAAAACTCTGATCCAGTATAAATGCGCAGTCGCGCCGGGAATAACATCATGAATCTTCGTTTGGTTCTGACAAGTATAGAACAAATTGGGGAAAAGGCACGTCTGAGTCTCGAAAGTTCGGCAGAAAAGTCTTGAAAAATACGCAAAGAGTGCCCCTCCCATAAGATAGGATTATATTTGCGAGACGCCCTCCAGATCGCCAAGGCATGTAGGTAGTTCAAAGTCTTGAAAATAACCATTCTTGGACGTTGAGGGGAGTTCCTGGTCAGATCTCCTAACCTCTAACAGGTTAACTTCTCTGACAGCCATTTGTTATCCAGAACCAGAGCAGAGACAGTTTTCTGCAGCCCCGCCACATTATCAGTGTTATCACTAATGCGCTGCTCAGCGTCAGACATCCTGCCAGCAAAATTTTTAATCTGTGTTGTTATATCCACCACTGCTTTCTGCAATAAAGGTGCCATTGCCTCCTGAATCGCCAGTACCATGTCCTCATATGAGGAGGAATGATTAGGCACAGCAGACTTAGAGTCCCCCGTAGCGCTGACAGGAGCCGCAATCGGCTTTTTACTGACCGGAGTTCCAGGTGCTGTATCAGCGTCCGGCGCCATGTTATGTTCCCCCCTGCGCTTCTCCTGTCTCGGTGGCTGCGGCGGAGGGAGCGATTTCGGGGCGGCTGGTGACGCTAGATACTTCTCCATTGTCTCCTTTGTCCTCCGGGGAGACCGGGAGCGATGTTTCCCCGAGGCTGACAGCGTGCTTGTGGTAAGGGATAAGTGCCTAGAGCGGAGCTGAGGGGAGAAGCTGCTCACTCTCCCATGCCGGAACCGGAAGTCCAGAGGTCCATAGTAATTTTAATATTAGAACATATTTTTACTGGGAGCTATCAGGTACGGTATCTTATTATATGATTTAAAACATACCAAGCAAAGACATATACGTCTTTTAAGGATATTCAGCTAGTTATTGAACCTGGTTGTAGACTGTATTCCGTTTAAACGCAGGGTCTGTTTAAGAATATTCCATAGATAAAAAACCTTACGGTTTCACATGTCCCATTAAGGCTTCTTAGACATGATCGAAATTTCAGAAACCTATTGTAACTCTTCCACTCAAACTACAAAAAGCAATGAAATTCCTATCATTAAGGCTGACGACTTAATGGACATGTTCCTTGCGCAATACAGATATGGTATGCCATCACAGCCTGTGGGTAAGTGCAGATTCCGCACTCTCACAGAGTGAGATTGCTGTCACTCACACAATGGTGGAGCTGCCAATACACAGATTTGTGTGCTCATTGGAATACACACATGCAGTCTATGCAACTGAAGGTCTGAGCAGTTTTGTGGTGCTCCTATCCCACACAGTGCCCACAACCATCCCATTCGGTCACCACAACAATCCCACCTTGTTGCAACAGCCTTCTCACATCCATCTAACTTAGTATACACATTTAGCTCCCTCAAACATCTTGGTTAATTGCTAAAACTAGAATACCCCATCTACGGTGTATGCATCTACACTCTGCTGCTCTGTCTTCCCCAACCCCTACTGCTGTGTTCTCCCATCTGTGCTAGTCTGTACTAACTTATCTGTACCATCTGTCTTTTCCCACTTGTGCCTTGTCTGTACCACCATTTCCTTCTCTCTTTGCTGCTCAGTGTTTCCCTCTTCAACGTCACTCTGCCTCCTCCAATACATGGCACACTGTCTTCTCTCCCATCTGCACCAGTTTTCTACCCATCCATGCCAGTGTTTTCAACCCATCTACATCGTTGCACCCATCCGCACCACTCTGTCTCCCTTCCCATACTTGCTGCTTAATCTACCCTCTATCCACACCACTCTTACCCTATTCATGTAGCTGACATCCTGAAGGTAAGTTTAATGAGTCACTATTGCGGGGGAGGGGGGGGTTACCCTATCCAACCCTACCAAGGATTAGGCCTAGCTGCCACCCCCCAAGGGAAGGTAAAAATACTTATCCCCTCCGATGTTGGGACTGTATTCCCCTCATCCATGCTGCTCTGCCTTCCTCATCCACGCCGTTTCTTTCCAGCTGTACTGCTCTTACCCCTCCCACATCTGTGCTGCTCTTTCCCCCTCATCCACATGGCACTGTCCACCCATCCACACAGCTCTGTCTCCCCACCATCTGTGCCACTGTCTTTCCCCCATCTGTGCCACTATCTTTCCCCATCTGTTGAACTCTGTCTTACCTCCCTTCATCTGTGGGGATAATTCAGAGTTGATCGTAGATGTGCTAAATTTAGCACATCTACGATAATTTACTCTGACATGTGGGGGGGGGCGCACAGGGCTAGTCCACCCCGCATGTCAGGCCCTACTCCCCCCCATGGGTATTAAAGCATTGCACGGCGGCGATGCTTTTGTACCTGACAAGTAGCTCCCTGGCAGCGCAGCTTCTGCGCTCTTTGCAGGGTGATAACCGCCGCATCTCGCCCCCTCCAATGGTCCGGAAATGCCTCTGTTGTGCAGACCATGCCCCGCCAACGGCATTCTAATGCCGTTGACACACACCCCTCCTTCCCCGCAACCGCCTCTGCCTGTCAATCAGGCAGGGTGATCGCAGCCAATGAGATGCTGATAGCATCTCACTGGGCTCCCAGGGTACGCATGCGCAGTGCGGCCATTGCACGTGCGCACCCCACAAACTAATTCAGACTGCGATCGCTGCCGCTACAGTCTGGATTACCCCCTGTGTATCTTTGTCCCCAACATCAGCGCTGCTTAGTGTTCCCTCTATCCACACACTTCTGTTCCCCCATCCACACCGCTCTGTCTCCTCCCTCCAATCAACAACACACTTACCTCATCCGAGCAGCTTTGTCTTCCGCTCAGACCGTCAGTTGCATAGACTGCATGTGTGTATTCCAATGAGCACACAAATCTGTGAATTAGCAGCTCCACCATTGTGTGAGTGACAGCAATCTCACTCTGGTGGTCATTCCGAGTTGTTCGCTCGCTAGCTGCTTTTAGCAACATTGCAAGTGAGAGTGCTGAATCTGCACTTACCATATCTGTATTGCACAAGGAACACATCCATTAAGGCGTCAGCCTTAATGTTAGGAATTTCATTGCTTATTGTAGTTTGAGTGGAAGAGTTATAACAGGTTTCTGAAATTTCGATCATGTCTAAGAAGCCTTAATGGGACATGTGAAACCGTAAGGTTTTTTGTCTATGGAATTTCATAGCTTTTTTTCAATTTATTTTTTTAATTCAGAAATGTAAAAATTTCACTGTAAGAATAAAAATTTGATTTTTTAAATGTTTAATGAAAATGTTCGCATAACATCACTGTTCTGTGCAAAAATAATTTTATGTACCAAACAGAATTGTTATACTTTTAACTTTGGTCAAAATACTTTGCTGCCTTTGCGGATGATGCAGGGAGGGGGTAGGTGGCAGCAGCCTGTGACTGAGGCTGGAGGCATGTGTGAAATACATTGCATGTACATGTGAGGTGCCGTGCGTGTATGTGTGTGCCAAGTGCCGTGCATACATACAGGTGCCACGCATATATATGTGTGTGTGTGTGTCAGGTGCCCCACGTATATATATATATATATATATATATATATATGTGTGTGTGTGTGTGTGCGTCAGGTGCCGCGCATATATATATATATATGTATGTGTGTGTCAGGTGCTGCGCGTGTATATGTGTGTGTGTCAGGTGCCCCACGTATATATATGTGTGTGTGTGTCAGGTGCCCCACGTATATATGTGTGTGTGTCAGGTGCCGCGTGTATATATGTGTGTGTGTCAGGTGCTGCGCGTGTATATGTGTGTGTCAGGTGCCGCACGTGTATATGTGTGTGTGTCAGGTGCCACACGTATATATGTGTGTGTCGGGTGCCGCGTGTATATATGTGTGTGTGTCAGGTGCCGCGCGTGTATATGTGTGTGTGTCAGGTGCCGCGTGTATATATGTGTGTCAAGTGCCCCACGTATATATATGTGTGTGTGTGTGTGTGTCAGGTGCCCCACGTATATATGTGTGTGTGTCAGGTGCCGTGTGTATATATGTGTGTGTTTCAGGTGCTGCGCGTGTTTATGTGTGTGTCAGGTGCCGCGCGTATATATATGTGTGTGTGTCAGGTGCCGCGCATATATATATGTGTGTGTTTCAGGGGCCACGTGTGTGTGTCAGTTGCCACGCAAGTACATACGTACATGTGTGTGTGGTGCCGCCACACATGTATGTGTGTGTCAGGTGCGGAGCGTGTATATATGTGTGTTTGTTAAATGCTACATCTGTGTATATGTGCATGTGCGCAAGGTGCTGCGTAAATGCTATGTGGGTGTGTGTGTTAGGTGCTGTGTGTATATGTGTGTGTCAGGTGCTGCGTGTTTGTGTGCGCGTGTGTGTGTGTCTGGTGCTGCGTGTTTATGTGTGTGTGTGCCAGGTGTTGCATGTTTGTGTGTGTGTACCCCATGGTACTAAATGGAACCACAGCATACTATAGGATGTAAGAGAAATATATATACTGTATGTATTAGTGATGTGCACCGGAAATTTTTAGCGTTTTGTGTTTTGGTTATGGGTTCGGTTCCGCGGCCGTGTTTTGGATTCGGACGCGTTTTGGCAAAACCTCACCGAAAATTTTTTGTCGGATTCGGGTGTGTTTTGGATTCGGGTGTTTTTTTCAAAAAACCCTAAAAAACAGCTTAAATCAGAGAATTTGGGGGTCATTTTGATCCCATAGTATTATTAACCTCAATAACCATAATTTCCACTCATTTCCAGTCTATTCTGAACACCTCACACCTCACAATATTATTTTTAGTCCTAAAATTTGCACCGAGGTCGCTGGATGGCTAAGCTAAGCGTCACAAGTGGCCGACACAAACACCTGGCCCATATAGGAGTGGCACTGCAGTGTCAGGCAGGATGGCCCTTCAAAAAAATAGTCCCCAAACAGCACATGATGCAAAGAAAAAAAGAGGCGCACCAAGGTGGCTGTGTGACTAAGCTAAGCGACACAAGTGGCCGACACAAACACCTGGCCCATCTAGGAGTGGCACTGCAGTGTCAGGCAGGATGGCCCTTCAAAAAAATAGTCCCCAAACAGCACATGATGCAAAGAAAAAAAAGAGGCGCACCAAGGTGGCTGTGTGACTAAGCTAAGCGACACAAGTGGCCGACACAAACACCTGGCCCATCTAGGAGTGGCACTGCAGTGTCAATCAAGACAGGATGGCCCTTCCAAAAAATTGTCCCCAAACAGCACATGATGCAAAGAAAAAAAGAGGCGCACCAAGGTCGCTGTGTGACTAAGCTAAGCGACACAAGTGGCCGACACAAACACCTGGCCAATCTAGGAGTGGTACTGCAGTGTCAATCAAGACAGGATGGCCCTTCCAAAAAATTGTCCCCAAACAGCACATGATGCAAAGAAAAAAAGAGGCGCACCAAGGTGGCTGTGTGACTAAGCTAAGCGACACAAGTGGCCGACACAAACACATGGCCAATCTAGGAGTGGCACTGCAGTGTCAATCAAGACAGGATGGCCCTTCCAAAAATTTGTCCCCAAACAGCACATGATGCAAAGAAAAAAAGAGGCGCACCAAGGTGGCTGTGTGACTAAGCTAAGCGACACAAGTGGCCGACACAAACACCTGGCCCATCTAGGAGTGGCACTGCAGTGTCAGGCAGGATGGCCCTTCCAAAAATTTGTCCCCAAACAGCACATGATGCAAAGAAAAAAAGAGGCGCACCAAGGTCGCTGTGTGACTAAGCTAAGCGACACAAGTGGCCGACACAAACACCTGGCCCATCTAGGAGTGGCACTGCAGTGTCAATCAAGACAGGATGGCCCTTCCAAAAAATTGTCCCCAAACAGCACATGATGCAAAGAAAAAAAGAGGCGCACCAAGGTGGCTGTGTGACTAAGCTAAGCGACACAAGTGGCCGACACAAACACCTGGCCCATCTAGGAGTGGCACTGCAGTGTCAATCAAGACAGGATGGCCCTTCCAAAAATTTGTCCCCAAACAGCACATGATGCAAAGAAAAAAAGAGGCGCACCAAGGTGGCTGTGTGACTAAGCTAAGCGACACAAGTGGCCGACACAAACTCCTGGCCCATCTAGGAGTGGCACTGCAGTGTCAGGCAGGATGGCCCTTCCAAAAAATTGTCCCCAAACAGCACATGATGCAAAGAAAAATGAAAGAAAAAAGAGGTGCAAGATGAAATTGTCCTTGGGCCCTCCCACCCACCTTTATATTGTATAAACAGGACATGCACACTTTAACGAAACCCATCATTTCAGTGACAGGGTCTGCCACACGGCTGTGACTGAAATGACTGGTTGGTTTGGGCCTCACCAAAAAAGAAGCAATCAATCTCTCCTTGCACAAACTGGCTCTACAGAGGCAAGATGTCCACCTCCTCATCATCGTCCGATTCCTCACCCCTTTCACTGTGTACATCCCCCTCCTCACAGATTATTAATTCGTCCCCACTGGAATCCACCATCTCAGGTCCCCGTGTACTTTCTGGAGGCAATTGCTGCTGGTGAATGTCTCCACGGAGGAATTGATTATAATTCATTTTAATGAACATCATCTTCTCCACATTTTCTGGAAGTAACCTCGTACGCCGATTGCTGACAAGGTGAGCGGCTGCACTAAACACTCTTTCTGAGTACACACTGGAGGGAGGGCAACTTAGGTAGAATAAAGCCAGTTTCTGCAAGGGCCTCCAAATTGCCTCTTTTTCCTGCCAGTATACGTACGGACTGTCTGACGTGCCTACTTGGATGCAGTCACTCATATAATCCTCCACCATTCTTTCAATGGTGAGAGAATCATATGCAGTGACAGTAGACGACATGTCAGTAATCGTTGGCAGGTCCTTCAGTCTGGACCAGATGTCAGCACTCACTCCAGACTGCCCTGCATCACCGCCAGCGGGTGGGCTCGGAATTCTTAGCCTTTTCCTCGCACCCCCAGTTGCGGGAGAATGTGAAGGAGGAGATGGTGACGGGTCACGTTCCGCTTGACTTGACAATTGTCTCACCATCAGGTCTTGGAACCTCTGCAGACTTGTGTCTGCCGGAAAGAAAGATACAACGTAGGTTTTAAATCTAGGATTGAGCACGGTGGCCAAAATGTAGTGCTCTGATTTCAACAGATTGACCACCCGTGAATCCTGGTTAAGCGAATTAAGGGCTCCATCCACAAGTCCCACATGCCTAGCGGAATCGCTCTGTTTTAGCTCCTCCTTCAATGTCTCCAGCTTCTTCTGCAAAAGCCTGATGAGGGGAATGACCTGACTCAGGCTGGCAGTGTCTGAACTGACTTCACGTGTGGCAAGTTCAAAGGGTTGCAGAACCTTGCACAACGTTGAAATCATTCTCCACTGCGCTTGAGTCAGGTGCATTCCACCTCCTTTGCCTATATCGTGGCCAGATGTATAGGCTTGAATGGCCTTTTGCTGCTCCTCCATCCTCTGAAGCATATAGAGGGTTGAATTCCACCTCATTACCACCTCTTGCTTCAGATGATGGCAGGGCAGGTTCAGGAATGTTTGGTGGTGCTCCAGTCTTCTGTACGTGGTGCCTGAATGCCGAAAGTGGCCCGCAATTCTTCGGGCCACCGACAGCATCTCTTGCACGCCCCTGTCGTTTTTTAAATAATTCTGCACCATCAAATTCAAGGTATGTGCAAAACATGGGACGTGATGGAATTTGCCCAGATGTAATGCACGCACAATATTGCTGGCGTTGTCCGATGTCACAAATCCCCAGGAGTAAGCCATTGGGGTAAGCCATTCTGCGATGATCTTCCTCAGTTGCCGTAAGAGGTTTTCAGCTGTGTGCCTATTCTGGAAAGCGGTGATACAAAGCGTAGCCTGCCTAGGAACGAGTTGGCATTTGCGAGATACTGCTACTGGTGCCGCCGCTGCTGTTCTTGCTGCGGGAGGCAATACATCTACCCAGTGGGCTGTCACAGTCATATAGTCCTGAGTCTGCCCTGCTCCACTTGTCCACATGTCCGAGGTTAAGTGGACATTGGGTACAACTGCATTTTTTAGGACACTGGTGAGTCTTTTTCTGAGGTCTGTGTACATTTTCGGTATCGCCTGCCTACAGAAATGGAACCTAGATGGTATTTGGTACCGGGGACACAGTACCTCAATCAAGTCTCTAGTTGGCTCTGAATTAACGATGGATACCGGAACCACGTTTCTCACCGCCCAGGCTGCCAAGGCCTCAGTTATCCGCTTTGCAGCGGGTTGACTGCTGTGATATTTTATCTTCCTCGCAAAGGACTGTTGGACAGTCAATTGCTTACTGGAAGTAGTACAAGTGGTCTTCCGACTTCCCCTCTGGGATGACGATCGACTCCCAGCAGCAACAACAGCAGCGCCAGCAGCAGTAGGCGTTACAATCAAGGATGCATCGGAGGAATCCCAGGCAGGAGAGGACTCATCAGACTTGACAGTGACATGGCCTGCAGGACTATTGGCTTTCCTGGGTAAGGAGGAAATTGACACTGAGGGAGTTGGTGGTGTGGTTTGCAGGAGCTTGGTTACAAGAGGAAGGGATTTAGTGGTCAGTGGACTGCTTCCGCTGTCACCCAAAGTTTTTGAACTTGTCACTGACTTATGATGAATGCGCTGCAGGTGACGTAATAGGGAGGATGTTCCGAGGTGGTTAACGTCCTTACCCCTACTTATTACAGCTTGATAAAGGCAACACACGGCTTGACACCTGTTGTCCGCATTTGTGTTGAAATAATTCCACACCGAAGAGCTGATTTTTTTTGTATTTTGACCAGGCATGTCAAGGGCCATATCCCTCCCACGGACAACAGGTGTCTCCCCGGGTGCCTGACTTAAACAAACCACCTAACCATCAGAATCCTTCTTGTCAATTTCCTCCCCAGCGCCAGCAACACCCATATCCTCATCCTGGTGTACTTCAACAGTGACATCTTCAATTTGACTATCAGGAACTGGACTGCGGGTGCTCCTTCCAGCACTTGCAGGGGGCGTGCAAATGGTGGAAGGCGCAAGCTCTTCCCGTCCAGTGTTGGGAAGGTCACACATCGCAACCGATACAATTGGACTCTCCTTGGGGATTTGTGATTTTGAAGAACGCACAGTTCTTTGCTGTGCTTTTGCCAGCTTAAGTCTTTTCTTTTTTCTAGCGAGAGGATGCGTGCTTCCATCCTCATTTGAAGCTGAACCACTAGCCATGAACATAGGCCAGGGCCTCAGCCGTTCCTTGCCACTCCGTGTCGTAAATGGCATATTGGCAAGTTTACGCTTCTCCTCAGACGCTTTTAATTTTGATTTTTGGGTCATTTTACTAAACTTTTGTGTTTTGGATTTTACATGCTCTCTACTATGACATTGGGCATCGGCCTTGGCAGATGACGTTGATGGCATTTCATCGTCTCGGCCATGACTAGTGGCAGCAGCTTCAGCACGAGGTGGAAGTGGATCTTGATCTTTCCCTTTAACCTCCACATTTTTGTTCTCCATTTTTTAATGTGTGGAATTATATGCCAGTATCAATAGCAATGGCCTACTACTATATTTACTGCGCAAAACTAAAATGCACCACAGGTATAGAATGTAGATGGATAGTATACTTAATGGATGACGAGTGACGACACAGAGGTAGGTACACAGCAGTGGCCTACCGTACTGCTATATATAGTATACTGGTGGACACTGTCAGCAAACTGCAAAACTGTCTAAAATGCACCACAGGTATACAATGTAGATGGATAGTATACTTAATGGATGACGAGTGACGACACAGAGGTAGGTACACAGCAGTGGCCTACCGTACTGCTATATATAGTATACTGGTGGACACTGTCAGCAAACTGCAAAACTGTCTAAAATGCACCACAGGTATACAATGTAGATGGATAGTATACTTAATGGATGACGAGTGACGACACAGAGGTAGGTACACAGCAGTGGCCTACCGTACTGCTATATATAGTATACTGGTGGACACTAGCAGCAAACTGCAAAACTGTCTAAAATGCACCACAGGTATAGACTGTAGATGGATAGTATACTTAATGGATGACGAGTGACGACACAGAGGTAGGTACACAGCAGTGGCCTACCGTACTGCTATATATAGTATACTGGTGGACACTGTCAGCAAACTGCAAAACTGTCTAAAATGCACCACAGGTATACAATGTAGATGGATAGTATACTTAATGGATGACGAGTGACGACACAGAGGTAGGTACACAGCAGTGGCCTACCGTAATGCTATATTTAGTATACTGGTGGACACTGTCAGCAAACTGCAAAACTGTCTAAAATGCACCACAGGTATAGAATGTAGATGGATAGTATACTTAATGGATGACGAGTGACGACACAGAGGTATGTACACAGCAGTGGCCTACCGTACTGCTATATATAGTATACTGGTGGACACTGTCAGCAAACTGCAAAACTGTCTAAAATGCACCACAGGTATGCAATGTAGATGGATAGTATACTTAATGGATGACGAGTGACGACACAGAGGTAGGTACACAGCAGTGGCCTACCGTACTGCTATATATAGTATACTGGTGGACACTGTCAGCAAACTGCAAAACTGTCTAAAATGCACCACAGGTATAGAATGTAGATGGATAGTATACTTAATGGATGACGAGTGACGACACAGAGGTAGGTACACAGCAGTGGCCTACCGTACTGCTATATATAGTATACTGGTGGACACTGTCAGCAAACTGCAAAACTGTCTAAAATGCACCACAGGTATAAAATGTAGATGGATAGTATACTTAATGGATGACGAGTGACGACACAGAGGTAGGTACAGCAGTGGCCTACCGTACTGCTATATATAGTATACTGGTGGACACTGTCAGCAAACTGCTAAACTAGTCTAAAATGCACCACAGGTATACAATGCAGATGGATAGTATACTTAATGGATGACGAGTGACGACACAGAGGTAGGTACAGCAGTGCACTCTGCACTGTACTACTCCTATATAATATTAATTATACTGGTGGTCCCCAGTCCCCACAATAAAGCAGCACACTGTGAGCACAGATATGGAGTATTTTTCAGGCAGACAACGTATACTGGTGGTCACTGTCAGCAAAACTCTGCACTGTACTCCTGCTATAGCTGCTCCCCAGTCCCCACAATTAAGCAGTGTGAGCACTCAGCACAGATATATCATGCAGCACACTGAGCACAGATATGGTATGGCGCGTTTTTTTCAGGCAGAGAACGGATAAAAACTGGTGGTCACTTATCAGCAAAACTCTGCACTGTACTCCTCCTAACGGCTGCTCCCCAGTCCTCCCCACAAATAAGAAATAAAGTAAACCAATCAACTTCTACAATAAACGGAGAGGACGCCAGCCACGTCCTCTCCCTATCATCTCCAATGCACGAGTGAAAATGGCGGCGACGCGCGGCTGCTTATATAGAATCCGAATCTCGCGAGAATCCGACAGCGGGATGATGACGTTCGGGCGCGCTCGGGTTAGCCGAGCAAGGCGGGAAGGTTCTAACCTGCCTCGGACCCGTGTGAAAAAGGTGAAGTTCGGGGGGGTTCGGTTTCGGAGAAACCGAACCCGCTCATCACTAGTATATACATATATATATATATATATATATATATGTAGTGGAAAGCAACACTCAGGGCACAGGGGACTGTGCTGAAGGGGGCATCAAGCAAGGCGCAGGGGACTGGACGGGGGGCGGAATGCAATCAACACTCAGGGCACAGGGGACTATACAGGGGGACGACACATAGGGCGCAGGGGACTATACAGTGGGGAAATGCACAGGGCACATGGGACTATACAGGGGGGCAATACACAGGGCACAGAAGACTGCATAGTGGGCGACACACAGGGTGCAGGGGACTGTTAGGGAGGGGTGACACGCAAGGTGCAGGAGGACTGTATGGGGGGGCAACACGTAGGGCACAGAGACTTATGGGGGGAACGCAGAGGACTGTAAGGGTGGGGGCGACATGCAGGGTGCAGAGGACTATACAGGGGGGGCAACACGAGGGGCACAAGGGACTGTATGGGGAGGCTGCACGCATGAGGCAGGGGACTGTACAGGGGGTGACACGCAAGGTGCAGGGGACTGCACAGTGGAGCAACACGCAGGAGGTACGGGGGGTGACACAGAGGGGGTAGGGCAACATGCAGGACGCAGGGGACTATAGACTTATGGGGTGGTAACACGCAGGTGCAGGGGACAGTACCAGGTGTAAGCGACACGCTGGGTGCAGGGGACTGTACAGTGAGGGCAACATGCAGGGCATAGAGTACTGTAAGTGGGGCAACATGCAGGGCCAGGGGACTCTACAGGGGGGGAGCGGCAACAGACAGGGTGCAGGGGACTCTACGGGTGTGGGGGCAACATACACGGGAATGTACAGTGTTAGGGCGACATGCAGGATGCAGGGGACTGTAGGGGGGTGTGTGTGACTTGAAGGGCGCAGGGGACAGTACCGGGTAAAGCAACATGCAGGGTACTGTACTGAAGGGGGGCGACATGCAGGGCGCAGGGGATTGTACACGCAGGGTGCAGGGGACAGTACAAGGGGAAATTGACACTCAGGGTACAGGGGACTGTACTGAAGGGGGAGCGGCATTCAGGGTGCAGGGGACTATGCGGGGACTGACACGCAGGGCACATGGGACTGTACATGGGGCAACACGGAGGGCGCAGGGGACTATACAGGGAGGGGGTAACGCAGAGCACATGGGGACTATACAGGGGAGGTGAAACGCAGAGCACAGGGGACTGTACGGGGGGGTTACATGCAGGGTGCAGGAGACAGTACCGGAGGAAAGGAACATGCAGTGTGCAGGGGACTGTACTGAAGGAGGCGACACACAGAGCGCAAGGAACTATAGTGAAGGGGTCGACACGCAGGGTGCAGGGGACTGACTGTACAGGGGTGGGCAACACGCAAGGCGCAGGGGATAGTATGGTGGGGGTGACACACATAGGGCACAGGGGACTGTACCAGGGGAATGAGACACGCAGGGCACAGGACTGGGTGGGGGCAACACGCTGGGGAGTGTAAGGGGGTAGGGTGACATTCAGGACGCAGAGGACTGTATGTGTAAGGGGGGTGTGGCATGCAGGGGACAGTGCTGGGGAAATCAACACGCAGGGCACAGGACATAGGGAAAGGAACATGCAGGGTGCAGAGGACTGTACTGAAAAGGGGGCCACGCTGGCTGCAGGAACTGCGTAGGGGGGGATGACATACAGGAAGCAGGGGACTGTATGGGGAGCGACACCTAGGGTACAAGGAACTGTATGGGGGCAACACACAGGGTGCAGGGGAGTGTATAGGGGTGGGCGACACGCAGAGGACTGTATGGCGGAGCAATACACAGGGACTGTACGGGGGGTGACATGCAGGGCACAGTACTGGTGGAAAGCGACATGCAGGGTGCAGAGGTCAGTACCATGGGAAAGGGACACGCAGGGTAAAGAGGGTGACATGTATGACGCAGGGGACTGTACTGAAGGGGGTGAAACACAGAGCACAGGAGACCATACAGGAGGGCCGACATGAAGGGCACAGGGGACTGTATGGGGAGCAGCATGCAGGGAGCAGGGGACTGTACAGGGGTTGTGACATGCAGGGGGCAGTGTGTGTGTAGGGGTGACATGCAGGGGACTGTACGGGACGGCACGCAGGGCATAGGGGACTGTATGGGGAGGTGACACACAGGGCACTGTATGGGTGGGGGGAGACACGCAGTGGACTACCAGGGTGAGTGACATGCAGGAGACTGTTTGGGGGGGCCATACACATGGGGGAGGGGGCGACACACAGGGTACAGGGGACTGTAGAGGTGGCGACTTGTAATAATCTGGGCAGCACTCACCTGGTGAGAAGGAGCAAGAACAGGCATGGATGATTACATCAATGGCCATCCCTCTTTATAGTGATCCCAGGCACTGGGTACACAGACAGGGAGTGGAGGCAGTCAAAGGCGGAGGGCTGTCAATGAACATATCTGGGTGGCTGCACGGAGGATCAGTGGGTGCGCCAGGCACACAGCTCAGAGGGTGGAGCCGGTCACAAAGCACAGGGGGAGAAGCGGGGGAGCCGAGAACACAACATGGGGAGGTGGAGCGGGAGAGCCGGGCACACAAAACGAGGACAGGAGCGGGGGTGGTGGGGAGTCGGGCACACAGCACGGGAGATTGGGGGAGCCAAGAACACAGCACGGTGGGGAGCTGGGCACAAACAGCACGGGGGAGTCACGGGGGAGTCAGGCACACAGCACGTGGGAGGCGTGGGGGAGCCAGGCACACAGCACGTGGGAGGCACGGGGGGCCAGGCACACAGCACATGGGAGGCGCTGGGGAGCCAGGCACACAGCGCATGGGAGGTGGGGGAGCCGGGCATACAGCACATGGGAGGCGGGGAAGCCGGGCACACAGCACATGGGAGGCGGGGGAGCCGGGCACACAGCACATGAGAGGCGAGGGAGCCGGGCACACAGCACGTGGGAGGCAGGCACACAGCATGGGGGGCGGGCGAGCCAGGCACACAGCACGGAGGTGGGGGCGGACGAGCCAGGCACACAGCAGTGGGGTGGGGACAGACACACAGAACAGAGGGGGGAGCTAGGCACACAGAATAGAGGTAGGAGCGGGGGAGCCGGGCACACAGAACGGGGGGGGGGGTAGCCGGGCACACAGAACGGATGGAGGAGCGGGGGAGCCGGGCACACAGAATGGGGGGGAGCCGGGCAGACACGGAAGGGGGGAACATGGGAGCTGGGCACACAGCATCGGTGGGGGCGCCGGGCACACAGAACAGAGGGGGGAGCCTGGCACACAGAACGGAGGGAGGAGCAGGGGGGTGGGGTTTTATGGGCACACAGCACGGGGGGAGGAGCGGGGGAGCCGGGCACACAGTGTGGGCGGGAAGGGGCCAAGCACACAGCGTGGGTGGGGAGGGGCCAAGCACACAGAAGGGGGGGTAGCCAGGCACACAGAACGTGGGGGGCGAAGCCGGGCACACAGTAAAGGGGAAGGAGCGGGGGAGGCAGGCACACAGAAGGGGGAAATCATGGGAGCCGGGCACACAGCACGGGGGGAGGAGCGGGGGAGCCGGGCACACAGAATGGAGGGAGGAGTGGGGGGTAGCAAGGCACGCAGAATGGGGGGAGAAGCGGGAGGGCAAGGCACACAGAACGGAGGGAGGAGCCGGGCACACCGCGGGGGGGGGTCAAGGGGGGGCCGGACACACAGCACAGGGGGAGGGGGGGGCGGTAGGCAGGCACACAGATATGGTGTGAGGGGTTGTAGCCAGGCACACAGAATGGGGGAGTGAGCCAAGCACACAGCATGGGTGGAAGAGCGGGGGAGGCAGGCACACAGAAGGGTGGAATGTGGGATCCGGGCACACAGCACAGGGGGAGGAGCCGGGCACACAGATCGGAGGAAGGAGCCAGAGACACACAGAACGGAGGGAGGAGCGGGGGGTAGCTAGGCACACAGAATGGGGGGGTGGAGCCAGGCACACAGCAATGGGGGGAGCCAGGCACAAAGAACAGGGGTTGGGGGCGGGCGGGAGAGCCAGGCACACAGAATGGGGGTTGGGGAGCCAGGCACACAGAATGGGGGTGGGGTGGGGGTGTTTCCGTGCACACAGCACGGGGAGAGGAGCAGGGAATCCAGGCACACAGCAGGGGGGGGGATTGGAGATGGGCACACAGCACAGGGTGGAGGAGTGGGGAGCCAGGCACACAGCACAGGGGGGAGAAGTGGGGGAGCCAGGCACAAAGAACGGGGGTTGGGGGTGGGCCAGGCACACAGAACAAGGGTGGGCGGGGAGAGACAGGCACACAGAACGGGGGTGGGGGCGGATGAGCCCGGCACACAGAACAGGGATGGGGCGGGTGAGCTAGGCACACAGAACAGCGGGGGTCACACAGCACAGGGGGGGAGGTGCGGGGGAGCCAGGCACACAGAACGGAGGGAGGAGAGGGGAAGTCGGGCACACAGAAGGGGTGGGAGCTGGGCACACAGAACGGGGGGGAGCTGGGCACACAATGAGGGAAGGGGGAAGGGTGGGCAGGGGAGCCAGGAACACAGAACGGGGGTGGGGGGAGCCATGCACACAGAAATGGGGGTGTTTCCGGGCACATAACACAGGGGGGAGGGGCGGGAGAGCCAGGCATACTGCACGGGGGTAGGAGCCGGGCACACAGAAGGGAGGAAGTAGACGTACACACAGAACAAAGGGAGGAGCGGGGGGGGGGGGTAGCTAGGCACACGGAACAGGGGGGTGGAGCCAGGCACACAGCAAGGGGTGGAGCCAGGCACAAAGAATGGTGGTGGGGAGCGGGAGGGAGAGCCAGGCACACAGAACGGGGCTGGGGTGGGGGTGTTTCCGTGCACACAGCACGGGGAGAGGACCGGGGGATCCAGGCACACAGCAGGGAGGGGGGTGGGGGTTTTAGGGTTGGAAACAGGCACACAGCACGGGGGGAGGAGTGGGGAAGCCAGGCACAAAGAATGGGGGTGTGGGGGGTGGGCCAGGCACACAGAACAAGGGTGGGCGGGGGAGAGCCAAGCACACATAACGGGGGTGGGGGCGGGGGAGCCAGGCACACAGAACGGGGGTGGGGGCGGGTGAGCTTTGCACACAGAACGGGGGGGGGGCACACAGCACAGGAGGGGAGGAGCTGGCGAGTCAGGCACACAGAACGGAGGGAGGAGAGGGGGGGCCGGGCACACAGAATGGGGGGGGGAGCTGGGCACACAGCGGGGGAAGGGGGTGGGTGGGGGAGCCAGGCACACAGAACGGGGGTGGGGGAGCCTGGCACACAGAACGGGGGAGGTGTTTCCATGCACACAGCACAGGGGGAGGAGCGGGAGAACCAGGCACACTGCACGGGGAGAGTAGTGGGGGAGCCGGGCACACAACATGGATGGGAGCTGGGTGTAGAGCACAGGGGGGAGGAACGGGGGAGCTGGGCACACAGTGGGAGGGGGGGCAGGCACACAGCAGGGGGGGTGCACACAGTGGGAGTGGAGGGAAGGGGAGCTGGGCACACAGCAGGAGGGGAGGGGAGTCGGACACACAGCGGGAGAGGGGAACCGAGGAGCTATGGGAAATATATGACAAAAAAATCTGTCTTCATTTCTAATATATATATATGTGTGCAATGGCCCCGGCACTCACGTAATCCACCGTAGGATATGTCTCGCTCCTGTGCCCTCCCCCTCCGGGGGTCTCCCTCCGGTACAGACAGCAATGGAACAAAGAGGCGGCACTCGGAGACTGTGTAATCAGAGTGTATTGGAAAAAAGTGGCATCAACGTTTCGGGGACCAATTCCCCTTCTTCAGGATAAAGTGACAGTGCATAAACAGTGCTTAAATACCATTTCCCTTTACTCAACCCCTTCACGTGCATGCAATCTTCTCAGCGTTTCCAGCTGGCCGCTCGTTGGAGCCTCCGCCCGGCGCTTCCGCTCGCGTGAGCGTAACCAGGAAGTGACGTCGCGGGAACCCTCCGATGCGACCATGGAAACACTGCAAACAAAAACTACAGATCATCAGTACATACAGTGCTTAACAAAACATACCTCAGTGTACGCTGACCACTTGGACAGTAAAGTGCTTGTGTGTATACTATTATTGCAATGTCAAAATCTGCATCATTGAATATATACTCTCAATAAAATTGTGCATATACATTAAACACGTGACTATTATTTTGATAAAAACATATGAATAAACAAACTGCAGCATTAGCAACTCAGTAACCCTGTAAGCTCAATTATGTTTGCTACATAAAGCCCACTATGTCCCTCAGACTGGATTAAACTGGAAATACCTCTTTCTACGGAAGCTATCATTGCTAGGGTACCTCACATGATGTACTACTTGACGGAGCTAGCAAAAACCAGGTTTGCCGAAAATCTAAACTACTACATTCTACCGTTACTTATTCCCTCACTTGGGAATCTAACGTTTTGTAAAATGCAGTGTACAATTAACAAAATTTATAAAAAATTGTAAAAACTTATACAAAATTATAAAAAATTAATAAGGCCTAGATTGTCATTTAGCCCACCTGGTTTTAACGTGTTTAACCTGTGTATCCACACTGACTCAAGTTGTAAGAGTCTTTTGCCCCTGTTGCCCCCTTGGGCTGACTCTGGGACATGATCAATAATTCGATGTTTTAAGGTGGCCATGCTATGTCGATGTTCCACGAAATGCTTGGCCACCGGCTGATCGCCACTTCCTGTGGCAAGAGCGTTTCTGATGGCTTGCCTGTGCTGAGCCATTCTAACCTTGAATTGGCATTCGGTTTTGCCGATATAGTAGCGCCCACAAGGGCACATGATGGCATATATCACAAATTTTGAACTACAGGTTAACGGCCATTTGATTTTAAAGCTCTTGCCTGAAAATGGGTGCGAGATGGTGTCACCTGGTGACATGTAGGTGCATGTCGTGCACCCTGTGCACTTAAAGCACCCATTCTTTCTTGTCATAAAATGGGTGGGCTTTACTTTAAGTTTGGACATATCGGTTTTAACCAATATGTCTTCCCTTTGTATAGCTAGGCATAACGCGTACATCTCGAAAAATTCCCAAATCCGGGTCACTTGACACTATGGGCCATAAAGCCCGGAGTTTTTGTTGCACTTGCCTACTGTTGGTTCTATGTTCACATACCCAGGGAATGATCTTAGACATATCTTTGGTATTGGCTGGTATAAACAAATCATCCCTCTTTGCTGCAACCGCTTTGGTGCGTGCAGCAGAGAGTAATTTCCGTGGGTACCCTCTCTCTAGGAACCTATGTTCCATTTCGTCCAGTTGTGTATCCCTGATTTGCTCTTGACTGTTAGTCCTGCACACACAAAGGAACTGCGAGTATGGCAGACCTTTGATAGTGGCGGGTGGGTGGAAACTGTCATACCGCAAAATTGTGTTGCGGTCAGTAGGTTTCCTATAAAGACATGTGACCAGCCTACCGTCTTGTAATCTAATCAGTATATCCAAAAAACAAATTTCTTGTATGCTGCTGACCAAAGTAAGTTTAGCAGGGCTCTCTGATTGATTGTGCAAATTAACTAAGTTAGTCAAATCCAGAACATCGCCCCGCCACATTATGAGCACGTAGTCTATATAACGAAAATACAGAAATAGACGTTCAGCTATCCTTGGATCAGCTAGGAATAGCTCACATTCCACCTCTCACATAAAGGCATTTGCGAACGAGGGTGCCACGGAAGATCCCATGGCACACCCCGTTCGCTGTCGATAAAATTTGCCATCAAAAATAAAGAAGTTGTGTGACAAAGTGAACTGTAATAACTGCATAAAGAAATCAATGTCAGGGCCTGTGTATAAAATGTTACCGGTAATCAATCTCCTGACTGCCTGTATACCTGCCTGATGTGGAATGCAGGTATAGAGGCTGGTCACGTCAATGGTAGCCAAGGAGACATCTGCTGGCACCTGCTCGATGGTAGCCAATTTCTTAAGCAAAGTGCTAGAATCTTTCAGATGTGTGCTGGTGCCCTGTACACAGGGTTGCAAATAGGCATCGAGATAAATAGCCACTGGTTCACACAGAGACTCCCGGGCGGAGATGATAGGTCTGCCCGGGGGTCTCTGTGCGTCCTTGTGGATCTTAGGAATAATATAAAAGAGTGGAGACACAGGGAATTCAGACAACAATTTGACATACACCTCAGAAGAAATGATGCCCTCTGCCCGTGCTTGATCTAGTAGCAGCTTAAGTTCTTCTTTATAGTCCTGTGAAGGATCTTTGCTTAAGATACTATAGGTGTCTGAATCGTTCAGCAGTCTCCAGCATTCAGCCATATAATCATGGGTATCTTGAATGACGATGGATCCGCCTTTATCAGCCCCCCGTATTATTATATCTTTTCTGTTACTTAATGACTGAAGTGCTAATCTTTCATCCTGTTAGAGATTATGGTATGACGGGGACCTATCTTCTTCATTGGAAGCTTCCAGCATCCTATGGAACGTTTTAATGGAGGCATTATGAGACACTGGGTCAAATCTTGATTTGGGACCCAGTTTCTGTAACCTCTGTGGCAGTGGGGTCTTTGCAGGGGCTGCGGGCTGTTTACTAAAGTGCTCCTTCAATTTTAAAGTGCGGTGCAGTTTATAGGTATTAACCTTCCATCTAAAATCATTTCCAAAGTTGGTAGGCACAAACGTAAGACCCTTGTTGAGTACCCTCTCTTCAGCCTGTGTCAGTGGAGTAGACGAGAGGTTAAAAATTAACGTTTCTTTCCCTTTGGGGGTTTTGTCTTGTTTTTGCCTTTTATTTTGTCCACATCTTCTGGTGCTTCGGTGTTTTCTACCCGTGCCGCCATCCCAGCATGGGTTCTTGCCCCTAAAGGGGTCCCCCGTTGTGACCCGGCTGTTGAGGACCCTCGGACATCATCAGAGTCACTAGCTGAGGTCGTATTGCCTACCGTTCCCCTCCGGGGTCTGTACTTAAAAGGTGGTCGTGGCCTGTTGGTGTTTGCAGAGTTGCCCAGCCACGGGTACACCCTGTGTTGTGAATAGTCCATTTGAACTTTGTTAAATTTTTCTTTTTTAAATTTTAACAAATTAATTCTGTACTGTTCCACCTGGGTTTCCAATTTCTCCAATAGGACTTTAGACTGCTCAGATGTCAACAATGCACTGTGTTCAGCTTCAATATTGGTAATGAGCCCTTTTGTTTTCTCTACTTCTCTGGTGGACTCCTCTATTACCAGGAGAATTAGGTCCATGGAGCACTTGTTAAGTACCTGGATCCATCTTTTACAAAATTCCATGTTGTGGCGTCCAATCGTGGGTACATTGTGGACCCTGAAGCCTCTCGGCAGCTGTTTGGCCCTAAAGTAATCCGATAGTGTTCGACTGTGGTATATATAATCTATCTCACGTTTCTTAAGGCGTTGCAGTTCCTTGACGGCCTCTGAACTGGTTGTAACAACTCCTTCTGAGAAGGCTGGTTCCTTGTGCAAAATGGCTTCTGCTTCCAAATCTGAGAAGCTTAATGTCTCAAGGGTATCAAAGTGTAAAAGAAATGAGGAAACATCGTTGGAATCGGGTACTGCCGATGCCATGGTGCAAAAGAGATAAAGTGCTGGTGCTTAATTCAGTGCATCAATGCTGATAAAAACTTGCCTTGCTGACAGGCTCACCATGCTGTGCTCGTGAATTGTGCATGAGGATGAATCCTGGAGAAATTAAGAAATACTTGGTCCAGCAGGACTCAATGTGGTGCCTTGGGCTAGGGGCCTTGATGCAAAAAGCAATGCATGCGGCTCCTGAATATTTCTGTGCAATGGCCCCGGCACTCACGTAATCCACCGTAGGATATGTCTCGCTCCTGTGCCCTCCCCCTCCGGGGGTCTCCCTCCGGTACAAACAGCAATGGAACAAAGAGGCGGCACTCGGAGACTGTGTAATCAGAGTTTATTGGAAAAAAGTGGCATCAACGTTTCGGGGACCAATTCCCCTTCTTCAGGATAAAGTGACAGTGCATAAAACAGTGCTTAAATACCATTTCCCTTTACTCACCCCCCTTCACGTGCATGCAATCTTCTCAGCGTTTCCAGCTGGCCGCTCGTCGGAGCCTCCACCCGGCGCTTCCGCTCGCGTCAGCGTAACCAGGAAGTGACGTCGCGGGAACCCTCCGATGCGACCATGGAAACACTGCAAACAAAAACTACAGATCATCAGTACATACAGTGCTGAACAAAACATACCTTAGTGTACGCTGACCACTTGGACAGTAAAGTGCTTGTGTGTATACTATTATTGCAATGGCTACCATCGAGCAGGTGCCAGCAGATGTCTCCTTGGCTACCATTGACGTGACCAGCCTCTATACCTGCATTCCACATCAGGCAGGTATACAGGCAGTCGGGAGATTGATTACCGGTAACATTTTATACACAGGCCCTGACATTGATTTCTTTATGCAGTTATTACAGTTCACTTTGTCACACAACTTCTTTATTTTTGATGGCAAATTTTATCGACAGCGAACGGTGTGTGCCATGGGATCTTCCGTGGCACCCTCGTTCGCAAATGCCTTTATGTGGGAGGTGGAATGTGAGCTATTCCTAGCTGATCCAAGGATAGCTGAATGTCTATTTCTGTATTTTCGTTATATAGACGACGTGCTCATAATGTGGCGGGGCGATGTTCTGGATTTGACTAACTTAGTTAATTTGCACAATCAATCAGAGAGCCCTGCTAAATTTACTTTGGTCAGCAGCATACAAGAAATTTGTTTTTTGGATATACTGATTAGATTACAAGACGGTAGGCTGGTCACATGTCTTTATAGGAAACCTACTGACCGCAACACAATTTTGCTGTATGACAGTTTCCACCCACCCGCCACTATCAAAGGTCTGCCATACTCGCAGTTCCTTTGTGTGTGCAGGACTAACAGTCAAGAGCAAATCAGGGATACACAACTGGACGAAATGGAACATAGGTTCCTAGAGAGAGGGTACCCACGGAAATTACTCTCTGCTGCACGCACCAAAGCGGTTGCAGCAAAGAGGGATGATTTGTTTATACCAGCCAATACCAAAGATATGTCTAAGATCATTCCCTGGGTATGTGAACATAGAACCAACAGTAGGCAAGTGCAACAAAAACTCCGGGCTTTATGGCCCATAGTGTCAAGTGACCCGGATTTGGGAATTTTTCGAGATGTACGCGTTATGCCTAGCTATACAAAGGGAAGGAGTATCAAAGACATATTGGTTAAAACCGATATGTCCAAACTTAAAGTAAAGCCCACCCATTTTATGACAAGAAAGAATGGGTGTTTTAAGTGCACAGGGTGCACGACATGCACCTACATGTCACCAGGTGACACCATCTCGCACCCATTTTCAGGCAAGAGCTTTAAAATCAAATGGCCATTAACCTGTAGTTCAAAATTTGTGATATATGCCATCATGTGCCCTTGTGGGCGCTACTATATCGGCAAAACCGAATGCCAATTCAAGGTTAGAATGGCTCAGCACAGGCAAGCCGTCAGAAACGCTCTTGCCACAGGAAGTGGCGATCAGCCGGTGGCCAAGCATTTCGTGGAACATCGACATAGCATGGCCACCTTAAAACATCGAATTATTGATCATGTCCCAGAGTCAGCCCGAGGGGGCAACAGGGGCAAAAGACTCTTACAACTTGAGTCAGTGTGGATACACAGGTTAAACATGTTAAAACCAGGTGGGCTAAATGACAATCTAGGCCTTATTAATTTTTTATAATTTTGTATAAGTTTTTACAATTTTTTATAAATTTTGTTAATTGTACACTGCATTTTACAAAACGTTAGATTCCCAAGTGAGGGAATAAGTAACGGTAGAATGTAGTAGTTTAGATTTTCGGCAAACCTGGTTTTTGCTAGCTCCGTCAAGTAGTACATCATGTGAGGTACCCTAGCAATGATAGCTTCCGTAGAAAGAGGTATTTCCAGTTTAATCCAGTCTGAGGGACATAGTGGGCTTTAAGTAGCAAACATAATTGAGCTTACAGGGTTACTGAGTTGCTAATGCTGCAGTTTGTTTATTCATATGTTTTTATCAAAATAATAGTCACGTGTTTAATGTATATGCACAATTTTATTGAGAGTATATATTCAATGATGCAGATTTTGACATTGCAATAATAGTATACACACAAGCACTTTACTGTCCAAGTGGTCAGCGTACACTAAGGTATGTTTTGTTAAGCACTGTATGTACTGATGATCTGTAGTTTTAGTTTGCAGTGTTTCCATGGTCGCATCGGAGGGTTCCCGCGACGTCACTTCCTGGTTACGCTCACGCGAGCGGAAGCGCCGGGCGGAGGCTCCGACGAGCGGCCAGCTGGAAACGCTGAGAAGATTGCATGCACATGAAGGGGGGTGAGTAAAGGGAAATGGTATTTAAGCACTGTTTTATGCACTGTAACTTTATCCTGAAGAAGGGGAATTGGTCCCCGAAACGTTGATGCCACTTTTTTCCAATACACTCTGATTACACAGTCTCCGAGTGCCACCTCTTTGTTCCATTGCTATATATATATATATATATATATATATATATATATATATTCTTTTGTATGGGCAGCACTCAGAGACTTTCACCAGGCAAGTTAAGTGCAAAAAAGACCCCACTTGGCCAATTTAATGGTTTCGTTTCGGGGTATTATCCCCTTCCTCAGACAATTAAACAAACAGCAAACAGTGATACTTATAAGAAAACAAACCTGTGACCCTCCTGTGCAAACCAGAGTGTGTCCCACGCTCCCGGCCGGCGTCCCGCAGTGGCACTTCCGGTCGCGGGTCTCCCATCGCGCCGGAAGTGACGTCACCCGCCCGGCTCTGGTTGTCATGGGAACACACTGTGAAGAAAACAGTGTATATTGTAAAACGTACAAAGCGCAATAGCATTTTGTGAAGGCATCTAAGTACCTCATCTCTCAAGCATCAAGTAAACATCTTATTGTGCAAAATACAGTATATAAATAATACAATCAATTAAAACTAAATCTAGTAACGGAAATTATATCATCATCCATGTGAAAAATGCTAATGTATGTATTTTTTGTATACTAGCAAACCTGGCCTACTACGTGGAACTGCTGCCATCTAGTGGCTGAACGTCACATATTTATGTACTCTCTTCTTAATTATTTATTATTTATATTATTAAACTGACCCAGATACGTTGCTTATTTTAGTATAATATATTCATATGAATTCATGTAAAATGAGTCTAATGGGACTACTTTATAAAAAATGAGATAATCCAAGGGTTTTATTTAAACCTTTCGGGGCTAGGCAATCCAACCTAAAGATCCATCGGGACTCAAGCTGTAACAGCTTTTTGCCCCGATTCCCGCCCCGACGGGAAGCTGGCACACAATCAATTGCTTTATATTTTAAGCTGGCTAAACTATGTCTGGCTTGCACAAAGTGCCGCGCTACCGGTTGTTCGCTTGTGCCAGCTATGAGGGCATTACGTATGGCCGATCTATGCTGAGTGAGCCGGACCTTAAGTTGACACTCAGTTTTGCCTACGTAGTATAAGCCGCATAGGCATACTATAACGTAGATTACAAAACGACTAGTACACGTGAGGGGCCATTTGATGTTAAATCGTTTGACTGTGTGTGGATGAGGAATAGAATCCCCTACCAGCATGTACGAGCACGTCGTACAGCCCAGGCATTTGTGACACCCATTTTTACGGCTAAGGAAGTTCTGTGGTGCGGTAGGTTCCAAAAAGCCGGTCACATCAGTTTTGACCAACAGGTCCTTTAAATTCCTTCCCCGTGAGTAACTCGGCATCAACCTGGTTTTATGAAAGCATTTTAGCTCAGGGTCCGTGCTCACCATATGCCACAATTCCTTAGCTTTACGTGATGTTTGGGGACTCTGCACGTTGTATTCATTTACCCAAACAATGGTATCATTAATTTTTTTATTATTAACAGATAATTTGCCAATAGGGTTCTGTTGAGTCACTTTTAAGGCTTCATCACGGGCTTTTTTCAATTCCCCCAAGGAATATCCTCTTACCCTAAATTTTTCCATCATATTCTCAAGTTGCCTTAATGTCGTGTCTTGATCACTGTTCGTTCTACATACTCGAACAAACTGTGAGTAATGCAAACCACGAATATTATTTTTGGGATGGAAACTATCAGCGTGTAGGATCGAGTTACGATCTGTGGGTTTCGTGTACAATGACATATGTATTTGGTTGTTCCTAATCTGTATGTTGATATCCAAGAAACAAATTTCACTAGTATTGCTCGTCATTGTAAATTTAATGGGGCTAGTGGATAGATTTTGGATTTTAATGATAGCCTCTAATTTCTCCATATCCTCTTTCCAAAAAATCAACAAATCATCGATATAGCGGTAATAAATAAACAGCGTGTCAGCAATACCTTGATCCTCAAAGAAAATACCTTTTTAAATGTCCCACATCCTTTTACCCAAAGGTTTATCATTTATTCCAACAAATAAAGCAGACAAGTTTAAAGTCCCGATGGATCTTTAGGTTGGATTGCCTAGCCCCGAAAGGTTTAAATGAAACCCTTGGATTATCTCATTTTTTATAAAGTAGTCCCATTAGACTCATTTTACATGAATTCATATAAATATATTATACTAAAATAAGCAACGTATCTGGGTCAGTTTAATAATATAAATAATAAATAATTAAGAAGAGAGTACATAAATATGTGACGTTCAGCCACTAGATGGCAGCAGTTCCACGTAGTAGGTCAGGTTTGCTAGTATACAAAAAATACATACATTAGCATTTTTCACATGGATGATGATATCATTTCCGGTACTAGATTTAGTTTTAATTGATTGTATTATTTAACATACTTGAAGGTGCTTTTAAAACGCTTTTTTTAAAACGTGTTTTATTATTTCACTGTCACTTACATGTTTAATATGTGTTTATCGCGGTATTTATTTATATACTGTATTTTGCACAATAAGATGTTTACTTGATGCTTGAGAGATGAGGTACTTAGATGCCTTCACAAAATGCTATTGCGCTTTGTACGTTTTACAATATACACTGTTTTCTTCACAGTGTGTTCCCATGACAACCAGAGCCGGGCGGGTGACGTCACTTCCGGCGCAACGGGAGACCCGCGACCGGAAGTGCCACTGCGGGACGTCGGCAGGGAGCGTGGGACACAGTCTGGTTTGCACAGGATGGTCACAGGTTTGTTTTCTTATAAATATCACTGTTTGCTGTTTGTTTAATTGTCTGAGGAAGGGGATAATACCCCGAAACGTAACCATTGAATTGGCCCAGTGGGGTCTTTTTTGCACTTAACTTGCTGGTGAAAGTCTCTGAGTGCCGCCCATACAAAAGAATATATGTACAGATGTTGATCTGCAGGGAGGGCACCGGAGCAAGGTGTACGTAAGTCCGGAGTGCCAGGGACCTTGTATGCATTGGTATGCAGTCCAGTCCTTGCTCTGGTTTCTGTTTATATATATATATATATATATATATATATTAGTGCTGGCAAGTTAACGCATTATTAACAAGTTAACTCTATAAGACAATAATGGCGATTAATATTTTTAACTGAGTTAACGCTTCTGCTGCGCCAGAAGCAGTAATTCATCTGACCCCCTGGATGGAGAAGCCGCTGGATGCTGCCGGAGAAGAGGAAGCCGCCAGCTGCCAAAACCTCTTGAAACTGAGACTCCGGTAAGCTTGTCCACAACACACATAGGCCCTCATTCCGCGTTGTTTGCTCACTAGCTGCTTTTAGCAGCATTGCAAACGATAGGCCACCGCCCTCTGGGAGTGTATCTTAGCTTAGGAGAATAGCGAACGAAAGATTAGCAGAAGTGCTACTAAATATTTTCTTGCAGTTTCTGAGTAGCTCCTGACCTACTCCTAGATTGCGATCAGCTCGGTCCGTTTAGTTCCTGGTTTGACGTCACAAACACGCACTGCATTCGGCCAACCACTCCCCCATTTCTCCAGACACTACCGCGTTTTTCCCTTACACGCCTGCGTTTTTTAGCACACTACCGGAAAACGCTAAGTTACCACCCAGAAATGCCCCTTCCTGTCAATCATTCACTGATCAGCAGTGCGACTGAAAAGCGCCGCACGAACACCAGCAAATCTACTAAGTTTTGTGTAAAATAACTTAGCACATGCGCGCTGCGTACCATGCGCATGCGCATTTAGCAACAAATCATCGATGAGTGAACAACTCGGAATGACCACCATAGTTACATGAAGAAAAAATGTGTGGGGTCCCCTCTCCTAAGCATAACCAGCCCCGGGTTCTTTGAGCCGGTCCTGGTTGTAAAAATACAGGTGAAAATTGCGTAGGGTTCCCCCATATTTAATCAACCAGCACCGGTCTCTGTGCCTGGTCCTGGATCCAAAAATACAGGGGACAAAAGATGTAGGGGTTCCCCATATATTTAAAACCAGCACTGGGCTCCACTAGCCACTAGCCAGAGAGATAATGCCACAGCTGGGGAACACTTTTATATAGGTCCCTGTGGCCATGGCACTACCCCCCAACTAGTCACCCCTAGCTGGGGTTCCCTGGAGGAGTGGGAACCCCTTCAATCAAGGGGTCCCCCCCTCCAGGCACCCAAGGGCCAGGGGTGAAGCTCGAGGCTGTCCCCCCCCATCTGTGGGCGGTGGATGGGAGGCTGATAGCCTTTGTGTAAAAAATAGAATATTGTTTTTTTATGGTAGAATTACAACTCCCAGCAAGCCTCCCCCGCAAGCTGGTACTTGGAGAACCACAAGTACCAGCATGCAGGGAAATAACGGGGCCTGCTGGTACCTGTAGTTCTACTACAAAAAAATACCCCCAAAAAAACACAACGCACACACTGTGAAAGTACAACTTTATTACATACATGCACACCTACATACACACATACTTACCTATGTTGACATGAAGCCCCTCGGTCCTCTTCAGTAGAATCCACGGGATACCTGTAAATAAAAATTATACTTACAAACAATCCTTGCGTAGTTCTGTCCTCTTCTTTTCCGACGTAATCCACGAACTAGATTAAAATTAAAAAACAGAAACCTGATCCGCGCGACTGAAGGGGTTCCATGTTTATACATGGAACCCCTTTTCCCGAATGTCGGGACCCCCCATGACTTCTATCACTGAAGGTCCCTGTAGCCAATCAGGGAGTGCCACGTCTTGGTGCTCTCCTGATTGATAGGGCAGTAGTGCACAGCCATTCAGGACGAGCGCATTGCCTAGAATGGAGGGGAGCGCTCCTCCATTATAGTCAATGATGGGAACTTTGCGGTCTGCGGTAGGGGGGGGTGGACGGACACACAGCGGGAGGAGAGGGGATGAATGGACACACAGAGGGAGGAGGGGGGTGGCCAGATGCACAGCGGGAGGGGGGGGTGGCCAGACACATAGCTTAGGGGGTGGCCGGACACGGGTGTAGTACGATATGCCAGCGCTCAGGCTCCCAGCGACCAGCATACCAGCGCCGGGAGCCCGACCGCCGGCATACCGACAGCGTGGCGAGCGCTCAGGAGCCCCTTGCGAGCTCGCTGCGCTCGCCACGCTATTTTATTCTCCCAACAGGGGGATCGTGAACCCCCACGAGGGAGAATAGCTGTCGGTATTCCGGATGTCGGGGTTCCGGCACTGGTATAATGTGCGCCGGGATCCCGACATTCAGCATACTGAAGACCGCCCCGGACACACCGGAGGGTGAGGGTGGGTGTCCAGACACACAGCAGGAGGGAGGCGGGGGGTGGCCAGACACACAGTGGGCGGGAGGGAGACCGGGGAAGGGGGGGTGGCCGGACACACAGCAGGGGAGAGGAGACCGTACACACAGCGGGAGGGGGGATGGCCGGACACACAGCGGGAGTGGAGGGATGGGGGGGCTGACAAACAGCTAGAGGAGGGAGGTGGGGGGTGGCCAGACACACAGCGGGAGGGAAGGAGGCTGGACACACAGCAGGAGGGAGGGAGGGGGGGTGGCCGGACACAGTGGGAGGAGGGGGGTGGCCACACACACAGTGGGAGGAGGGGTGGCCGGAGACACAGTGGGAGGAGGGGGGTGGCCGGACACACTGCGGGAGGAGGGGGGTGGCCAGACACACAGTGGGAGGAGGGGGTGGCCGGACACACAGCAGGAGGGAGGGAGGGGGGTGGACGGACACACAGCGGGAGGAGGTGGTGGCCAGATACACAGCTGGAGGAGTTTGGCCGCTGGACCTACAGTAGGAGGAGGGGGGTTAGCCAGACATACAGCAGGCGGTGGGTGGGGAGCCAGACACACAGCAGGAGGGGGGTGGACGGACACACAGCGGGAGGACAGGGGGGTGGACGGACGCAGCGGGAGGAGGTGGTGGCCAGACAAACAGCGGGAGGAGGTAAGGGTGGCCGGACACACAGCAGGAGCCGGGTTGGCCGGATACACAGTGGGAGGAGGGACGGGGTGGCCGGATACACAGCGGGAGGAGGGACAGGGTGGCCGGACACACAGAGGGAGGAGGGACGGGGTGGCCGGACATACAGTGGGAGGAGGAAGGGGGTGGCCAAACACAGTGGTAGAAGGAAGGGGGTGTCTGGACACACAGTGGTAGGAGGAAGGGGGTGGCCAGACACACAGCGGGAGGAGGGTGGCCAGACACACAGTGGGAGGAGAGTGGCCGGACATACAGCGGGGGGGATGGCCAGACACATAGTGGGAGGGGGATGGCCGGACACACAGCGGGAGGGGGATGGGGGGGTGACTGGACACACAGCGGGAGGGTGGCTGGACACACAGCGGGATGGAGTAGGACAGACACACAGCGGGAGGGTGATGGCTGGACACACAGCAGGAGGGGGATGGCCAGACACACAGCGGGAGGGGGATGGGGGGTGTCCGTCCACCCCCTCCTCCTGCTGTGTGTCCGGCCACCCCCCTTCTCTGGCTGTGGAGGAGAGGGACACACAGTGGGAGAGGGATGGCCGGACACACAGCGGGAGGGGGATGGCCGGACACACAGCGGTAGGGGGATGGGGGTGGTCGGACACACAGCGGGAAGGGGGCAGAGGGAGGAGGGGTGGCCGGACACAAAGCTGGAGGGAAGAGGGAGGCCGGAAACACAGCGGGAGGGAGGGGGGTGGCCGGACACACAGCTGGAGGGAGGAGACCAGACACACAGTGGGAGGGGGATGGCCGGACACACAGCGGGAGGGGGATGGCCGTACACACAGAGGGAGGAGGATGGGGGTGGCCGGACACACAGCGGGAAGGGGGCGGAGCCAGGCTCACAGCGGGAGGAAGGGAGGTGGCCAGACACACAGCAGGAGGGAGGGAGGTGGCCGGACACACATCGGGAGGGGGTTGGCCGGACACACAGCGGGGGGAGGAGACCGGACACACAGCGGGAGGGAGGGGGATGACCGGACACACAGCGGGAGGGGGATGGAGGGTGGTCAGACACACAGCGGGAGGGGGATGGGGGTGGCCTGACACACAGCGGGAGGGAGGGGGATGGCCGGACACACAGCGGGATGGAAGGGGATGGGGGTGGCCGGACACACAGTGGGAGTGGGTAGGGAGCCAGGCACACAGCGGGAGGGAGGGAGATGGCCAGACACACAGCGGGAGGGAGGTTGCTGGACACACAGTGGGAGGGAGGTGGCCGGACACACAGCGGGAGGGAGGTGGCTGGACACACAGCGGGAGGGAGGGGGCCGGACACACAGCGGAAGAGGGGGGTGGCTGGACTCACAGCAGGAGGAGGGGGGGTGGCCGGACACACAGCTGGAGGTGGGGGTGGTGGCCGGACACACAGTGGGAGGAGGGGGCTGGCCGAACACACAGCAGGAGGAGGGTGGCCGGACACACAGTTGGAGGGGAGGCAGACACACAGTGGGAGGAGGGGGGTAGACACACAGCGGGAGGAGGGGGTGGCCGGACACATAGCGGGAGGAGGGGGTGGCCAGACATACATCACATCGGGATGAGGGGGTGGCCGGACACACAGCGGGAGGAGGGGGGTGGCCAGACACACAGATGGAGGAGGGGGGGATTGCCGGACACACAGCGGGTGTGTGGGGGGATGGCAGGACACAAAGCGGGAGGGTGGGGGGATGGCAGGACACAAAGCGGGAGGGAGGGGGGGTGGCCGGACACAAAGCGAGAGGGAGGGAGAATGGCCGGACACACAGCAGGAGGGAGGGTGGCCAAACACAGAGCGGGAGGGAGGAGACCAGACACACAGCGGGAGGGGGATGGCCGGACACACAGAGGGAGGAGGATGGGGGTGGCCGGACACACAGCGGGAAGGGGGCGGAGCCAGGCTCACAGCGGGAGGAAGGGAGGTTGCCGGACACACAGCAGGAGGGAGGGAGGTGGCCGGACACACATCGGGAGGGGGGGTGGCCGGACACACAGCGGGGGGGGGAGGAGACCGGACACACAGCGGGAGGGAGGGGGATGACCAGACACACAGCGGAAGGGGGATGGAGGGTGGTCAGAAACACAGCGGGAGGGGGATGGGGGTGGCCGGGCACACAGCGGGAGGGAGGGGGATGGCCGGACACACAGCGGGATGGAGGGGGATGGGGGTGGCCGGACACACAGTGGGAGTGGGTAGGGAGCCAGGCACACAGCGGGAGGGAGGGAGATGGCCAGACACACAGCGGGAGGGAGGTGGCTGGACACACAATGCGAGGGAGGTGGCTGGACACACAGCGGGAGGGAGGTGGCTGGACACACAGCGGGAGGGAGGGGGCCGGACACACAGCGGAAGAGGGGGGTGGCTGGACTCACAGCAGGAGGAGGGGGGGTGGCCGGACACACAGCTGGAGGTGGGGGTGGTGGCCGGACACACAGCGGCAGGAGGGGGCTGGCCGAACACACAGTGGGAGGAGGGTGGCCGGACACTCAGTTGGAGGGGGGCAGACCCACAGTGGGAGGAGGGGGCGGACATACAGCGGGAGGAGGGGGTGGCCGTACACATAGCGGGAGGAGGGGGGTGGCCAGACATACATCACATCGGGATGAGGGGGTGGCCGGACACACAGCGGGAGGAGGGGGGTGGCCGGACACACAGCGGGAGGAGGGGGGGATTGCTGGACACACAGCGGGTGTGTGGGGGGATGGCAGGACACAAAGCGGGAGGGTGGGGGGATGGCAGGACACAAAGCGGGAGGGAGGGGGGGTGGCCGGACACAAAGCGGGAGGGAGGGGGAATGGCCGGACACACAGCAGGAGGGAGGGTGGCCAAACACAGAGTGGGAGGGAGGAGACCAGACACACAGCGGGAGGGTGATGGCTGGACACACAGCGGGAGGAGGGGGTGGCCGGACACAGCGGGAGGAGGATGGGGGGTGGCCGGGCACACAGTGGGAAGGGGGGGAGCCGGGCTCACAGTGGGAGGGAGGGAGGTGGCCAGACACACAGCGGGAGGGAGGGTGGTGGCCGGACACACAGTGGGAGGGGGGGTGGCCAGACACACAGCGGGGGGGGGGAAGGAGACCGGACTCACAGCGGGAGGGAGAGGGATGACCGAACACACAGCGGGAGGGGGATGGAGGGTGGCCGGACACACAGCGGGGATGGGATGGGGGGTGGCCGGACACAAGGCAGGAGGGAGGGGGATGACCGGACACACAGCGGAAGGGGGATGAAGGGTGGCCGGACACTCAGCGGGAGGGGAATGGTAGTTGGCCAGACACACAGCGGGAGGGAGGGGGATGGCCGGAAACACAGCGGGAGGGAGTGGGATGGGGTGTGGCCGGGCACACAGCGACAGGGAGATAGCCGGACACACAGCGGGAGGGAGGTGGCCGGACACACAGCGGGAGGGAAGGAGGTGGCCAGGCACACAGCGGAAGAGGGGGGAGGAGATCAGACACACAGCGGGAGAGGGGGGATGGCCAGACACACAGCGGGAGGAGGGGTGGCCGGACACACAGCGGGGGTGCCAAGATGGCAGGCGGCATCTGCAGCACTCATTTGGACAGTCTGCAGCAGGAGACATAGACGGCACAGTGGGAGCTCCCAGTCGGGCCATGAGGAGAGAAACGGAGCCCGGCAGTCAGCGGCTGTCCAAGGTGCCTCCTACTCCCAGCCGCACCCCGTCAGGAGCGACAGCAGCGGGCAGCCCACGGCACCACAGACCCGGTGAGGAGAAGCAGGCAGCTGCCAGGGACAGTCCGGCGAGTGACTCGGCAGGCGGGTGGGTGGGAATCTGGACACACAGAAGCTGGGTGGGAGGGAGGGGGGGACACAGCGGGGCTAACTGCACGCTCTTTCTTCCTGTCAGATGTCCTGTGCTGGCTGCTCCTCCGTGACAGCTTCAGTTTCAGCAGTAACAGGGTGGACGGCCAGGCAGCAAGGTTCCCATGCCCGCTCTACAGCAATGACACAGTCACATAGAGTAGAGCACTTTTGAATTTGCCACCCCATCTGGCATTGCGGCACACACATGAATAAATTAAGAGACGTCATCTAAACTGCCTGGTCCCGCTCACGGCATGTACGGATATCATATATTTTTACTGAAATGACACCAGAACTAAAAAAAACACTCAGAGAGCACCCACTCAGTCCTAAAACACCCCCCAATCATTTTGTATAATACACACAGAGCTAATTATTTTTAGAATATCAAAACAAATTGGCAATGTGAGGCGTGATCAGCCATAATGCTCCACACAAGTGAAGCTACTCTCTGTACACCCCCTGCTGGCAGTCACTGCGCAGGCGCAACAAATTGAAAAGGCCTAGCTTTAAAATAGGACATATTTTTCTAAATTAAAAAAACCCTGTAACTTTCTGAAAAACCTTAACCCCAAAAGGCACTACACTGGGACAAGATCTATCTAATAAAACAAACCCCAATTCTTTTTTTGTCCTCTACCCTGAGTTATGCCTTCCCAAAAATCTTCTCATAGACTATATGGGAAAACCATCCTAAAAAGCCATACAGGAAGTAGCAGAAAAAAAACTGACAGTTGAAACTTTAGGTTACTCCCAATTCCTTATCCCTGAAATTTGGAATGCAGCACCAGGTGACGATTCTACGTGTCCATGCCAAATTTCAGCTCAGTACGTCCAATCACTTTTGAGGTGTAGCCCCTCAAACACCATGCTCCCATCTCAGAAGTTTCCTATGGGAGAATTCCATTTGTTAGATTCAGCCTTAATATAAGGGCACGACCGTGCCCTAATAATTTAACAACATTTCAGCTACGTAAATTCCAAAAGTTGTGTCACAAAATATTATTTTAATAATCAGAAAAAACGTGTTTAATATCTCCAATTTACATATAGTATCATATGTGACTACATCACTCGATGTCTATTCCTATAATATAGTGCTCATTTCATTCACATTGCTAATAGACACATCATATAAAACTAATGATGTCTATTCTCATCACAATAAATAGTGCTTATTTCCAGTGCCTTATGATTACATCATAACCGACTAACTCTCATGCTGTCTATTTTCATTATAATAAACAATAATTTAGTGCTCATTTCAGTGTCAGTGGTTACAAATGTAGCATATTAAAATAATTACAAATGTTACATATTAAATAGATACAGTCTAGTGCAATGCATTCCAAATACTTACTGCAGCCACCAGGAAAAAGACACATGCTACAGCCAGGTTCAGAATGAACTGGCAAAAGGCTGAGACTGCTATTTATTCATCTCAGTGCTGGTCTCATTTCCTGTAATTAGTGACATTAATTACTAATTTTTTCACAAACATTACTACTAGTTGATACATCATTTTGTGCTCAGACAGAAATTAAGTAAACATTTAGTTTAGATATTGTTTTAATTTGAAAGAAAAAAATAAAGTGTGGGTAAGATAGCTTAAGTGTCTATGGCCCTCATTCCGAGTTGATCGCTCGCTAGCTGCTTTTAGCAGCAGTGCAAACGCTAAGCCGCAGCCCTCTGGGAGTGTGTCTTAGCTTAGCAGAAGTGCGAACGAAAGATTAGTAGAACTGCACAGGAAAAATGTCATGCCGTTTCTGAGTAGCTCCAGACCTACTCCGATCTTGCGATGACTGAAGTCTGTTTAGTTCCTGGTTTGACGTCACAAACACGCCCTGCGTTTGGCCAGCCACTCCCCCGTTTCTCCAGCCACTCCTGCATCTTTTTCCTGGCACGCCTGCGTTTTTTAGCACAATCCCTGAAAACGCTGAGTTGCCACCCAGAAACACCCACTTCCTGTCAATCACACTATGAACACTTGAGCGACTGAAAAACGTCGCTCGAGCTACTGTAAAACTGCAAACTTTTGTGTGAAAGTACTTAGCGCATGCGCATTGCGTACCATGTGCATGCGCATAAATGCCGTTATTTCAACTGATCGCTGCGCTACGAAAAATGGCAGTGAGCGATCAACTCGGAATGAGGGCCTATAAACTAGCTATCAGGTGTGCGGGTACTAATTTCCTGCATGTGTTCCACTCATCAGTGAGTGGGACGCATATTTTATGAGCATAGAGACCCAGGTGTTAGATCCGGAAATGTAGCAAATGCATTCCACTTTGCGGTCGAACGCATTACGGACCCAGGACTCCCATATATAGATGAGGCATCCAGCATTCTTAGCGCCGGAAGTGTGTCATATGTTGTAGGCAATGGCATGTAGTATCTTATTTCAATATTATTAGTTACACACTTTATATATCAATTAGGCACAATTCAGTGGCTATAAAAAATCTTTAATGTTTATTTAATATTTTCACATTTAACACATCATATTTATGGATCATATTAAGGTTGATATTGTCAGTTTTCTTATATGTGCCATACAGTGGGGATTACACATATTAGCATATTCATCTATATACATGCATTGGTAGTATAGGGACTGCCCAAATCTGATATGATTCCTGGGTAATTTCACACAGCCGATGGGACCTGTCACAATTTTGAACAGTGAAATGGTGGCTCAATCAGAAGTCCCAGCTATTAAATGATCCTTACTCTGTAGGTATTGGTTAAGCAACTTCCACACGTCATGCCACTGGTCTCCGTTTCCTATAAAAATGTCATATCCGGTGGGCACCGTTTACTATAGTGCCCTGAGGAAGCCATTATGAGTGAAATGTGCATTGGCTTTATAGCATGTGTGTTTCCTGCTTAATACGTACATATACACATAAATTCCTTTAACATGATCTATCAGGGACGTGCGGTGAGCTAAATGGTTCAGGAGGCACTGCTAGCACCAGAGCCAGATTTACATGTAATATATGAGCCAAAGCGTACATCTGGGCATTATACACAGGTGCAGCAGTATAAACTCCTGGAAATTTGGTGAGTTTTGAACAGAGATGTGCAGAAAAGAAAGGCTCACCTGCCATAGACTTTTTACTCCAGAGTTTTGGCTATAAAAAGTATTAGAATAATCCAAAGAAGATATTTCAAACAAATTCTTTGTATTTTTTATATACTTTATCCAGTCAAAACTCTGGCACAAACGTTAGTATGACAGGAAAGGCTCTGCCTCACCTGCCTCACCCCACCGCAAGTCACTGCGATCTATGAATGCTTGTATATAGGAGTCCTTTTTAGATATATTGCATGAGGATAGCTGATTTACTAATTGAACTGCATCAGTGGTCATGCTGTTTTTGTTGTTATTTTACACTATATATTTGTGATTCTTGTATCTACTGCAGTATAGCATAAGACGTCATGTGCAGCAAGATATATACTAATTGAACTGCATTAGCAGGTATGCTGCTCCTGCCACGATTGCACACAGTGTGATATTAAGAACCACGTATCTGCTGCAGCATGTCACAGACTGTACTTGCCATTATACCGCTTGTGTTGCCATCTTACACATTATGACATTAGAAATTACATATTTGCTGCAAAGATACCATAAGACATTATGTGTTACTTGAGCTGTGATAGCAGTTGTGCTGCTTCTGCCGCTGTTCTACATATTGGGGGTCATTCCGAGTTGTTCACTCATTGCCGATTTTCGCAACGGATCGATTAAGGCGAAAATGTGCATGCGCATGGTACGCAGTGCGCATGCGCTAAGTATTTTAGCACAAAACTTAGTAGATTTACTCACATCCGAACGAAGAATTTTCATTGTTGAAGTGATCGGAGTGTGATTGACAGGAAGTGGGTGTTTCTGGGCGGAAACTGACCATTTTATGGGAGTGTGCGGAAAAACGCAGGCATGCCAGGATAAAACGCAGGAGTGGCTGGAGAAACGGGGGAGTGGCTGGCCGAACGCAGGGCGTGTTTGTGATGTCAAACCAGGAACGAAACGGCCTGAGCTGATCGCAGTGTAGGAGTAAGTCTCGAGCTACTCATTAACTGCTAAGAATTTTCTATTTGCAATTCTGCTAATCTTTCGTTCGCAATTCTGCTAAGCTAAGATACACTCCCAGAGGGCGGCGGCCTAGCGTGTGCAATGCTGCTAAAATCTGCTAGCGAGCGAACAACTCGGAATGACCCCCATTGTGACAGTGACAGCCACGCACTTGCTGTAATACATCATAGGACATCATGTGCAATAACACAGATGTTGATTAAACTGTTCTAGTAGTTATGCTGCCCCTGGCATTATTTATGACACTGTGATACTGAGAACTATGTATTTGCTGCAGCACATCACAGGATGTTATGTATATCAATATATAGTGGCAACATTACTAAGATAATTAAAACAGTAAAAATGATATATAGAATCATCTGACACTCACTGTGTAATATTACCTTAAATGCAAGACAGCAAGCTAGAAGACATTGGCCCTCATTCCGAGTTGTTCGCTCGGTAATTTTCTTCGCATCGCAGCGATTTTCCGCTAATTGCGCATGCGCAATGTTCGCACTGCGACTGCGCCAAGTAAATTTGCTAAGAAGTTTGGTATTTTACTCACGGCATTACGAGGTTTTTACTTCGTTCTGGTGTTCGGAGTGATTGACAGGAAGTGGTTGTTTCTGGGCGAAAACTGTCCGTTTTATGGGAGTGTGTGAAAAAACGCTGCCGTTTCTGGGGAAAACGCGGGAGTGGCTGAAGAAACGGGGAGTGTCTGGGCGAACGCTGGGTGTGTTTGTGACGTCAAACCAGGAACGACAAGCACTGAACTGATCGCACTGGAAGAGTAAGTCTCGAGCTACTCAAAAACTGCACAGAAAAATCTTTTCGCAATATTGCGAATACTTTGTTCGCAATTCTGCTAAGCTAAGACACACTCCCAGAGGGCGGCGGCTTAGCGTGTATACTGCTGCGAAAAGCGGCTTAGCGAGCGAACAACTCGGAATGAGGGCCCTTGTCGGTAATGATGTTATACAGTATAACATGGGTATAAGTAATAAATAGCCGGTATTCTCTACAATCTACAGTGGAATCAGTCCCCTAAGCAAATAAAACATATATATCTTTCCAGGGCCGTAACTAGGTGTGTGCGAGAGGGGCCCCTCTCCTTGCTTCACGTCCAGCAGCAGCAGTTGCTGGGAGAACAGGAGCGCAGGAGACAATAAATGGCGACGGAGCAGGCTAAGGGGGAGGGACGCCGCGCGGCCCGCGGGCCAACGGCGGGAGAAAGGGGGGGACGGGCAGGTATGCCCTTCACTCCCCCTTTCACACCTGGGGATCAAGCGGCCAGTAAGAAGCCGCAAGGGAGGGGGCGGCCCAGAAGGGGTTAAAAGCCGGGGGCGGGGGGACGGGAGGATTCGTACGGCAGCACGGGCAGAGTTCACCACGCTGCTGCAGCAGATAAGTCGGGGAACAAAAGAGGGCCTTACCGCAAGCATGGAGGCCCAAGGGATCCCACAAGCCAGGGCAGCAAGGAGGAGAGCATTGCCCCAGCATTTTCGGGAGCCAGCCGGACAGGAAAGCGTGCAGCACAGAGCGGACCATAGACGAGGGAGCCAGCAGCAGCATGTAGCAGGAGCTCGGCCGGCCGGAGCTCCCCCTGGTGGTCGGAGGGAAGAACATCCACGGCAGGACCCAAAGAAGAAGAGATCCAGGGTTAAGCGCGGAGCGCAGGCGGCGAGGAAGAAGGGACAAGCAAGGGACCCAGAGCCGGATTAAGGGGGGGGGGCCCGGGGGTATGTACCCCGGGCCCCCTTTTTTAAAAGGGCCCCCCGCTGTCCCGCCACCTAGCACAGATCGGATCTTTGATCCAATCTGCGGTGCTGTGCTCCGGGCAGCGGCTCCCCATTGCACTGCCAGACGCTTGTGTGGCCGCGCAAAAAACAAGCAGGGCAGGCAGCTGGGGGATGGCTGTCCCGGCTCTCCTGGCTCCCATCTGCACTTACAAAACACTGGCACGGTGCCGCACGCCAGTGACGCCACGTAGAGGGAGCTGATCTACAGGGACTACAGGCAGGGCAGCTGAGCGACGGCTCAGCTACCCAATCATCTGAGAAGCAGCAGCCTGCGGCTCAGCCATGGGCTGGGCGCGCAGGCTGCTGGGAACAGGGAGGACAGCCTCTGGAGTGAGGATTTGTGGTGTGGAGCCAGCGCCCAGCGGAGTCGGAGTGTGCTGCTTGGAGGAACATAGAGAGAGGAGCTATCGCTCTTCTATGTGTGACAGCAGCCTGCCAGCAAAGTAAAAAAAAGTAAGGCTGGCTGCACTTCAAGCTTAGGCTCTGGGTTATATTATATATATATATATATATATATACACACATATATATATATATATATATATATATATATATACGTCCACGTAGTCGGCACTCCAGACTGTAAATGTGTAATGCCCGGTGCCTTCTCATGCAGAGCCGTCCGCTGTATATACACACAGAAGTGAGCGGCACTCCCAGGACTTATGGTAAAGAAAGGGTCCTCAACCCATCAATTCATATGCAACGTTTCGGTAATTTTATTTCAACCGTCGTCAGGCTTAATTAAGCATGACGACGGTTGAAATAAAAGTACCGAAACGTTGCATATGAATTGATGGGTTGAGGACCCTTTCTTTACCATAAGTCCTGGGAGTGCTGCTCACTTCTGTGTGTATATATATATATATATATATATATGTATTCCATATAGAAGTAGCACTCCTGAAGCTCAAATACCTGTCCCAGTGCCTCTCCCTAGGAGCCCTTTGCGGAGATCCAAATATACATCAATCATGTGTAGGCGGCACCCGGTATAAACACTCAAAAGCGCAGGTAAGTTATCAACGTTTCAAAGATTTAATACTGCCTCTTCGTCAGTATCCTGACGAAGAGGCAGTATTAAAGCTTCGAAACGTTGATAACTTACCTGCGCTTTTGAGAGTGTTTATACCGGGTGCCGCCTACACATGATTGATATATATATATATATATATATATATATACACACACCTACATACATACACATACATGTTGACAGTCTCTAGATGAGAGTGCCAGACAACAAGAAATATATATATACTGTACATGCATAGATTGCAATGGCAGTGGCACTCATGGTCATGCAAGAAACGTAATGTTAAATGCTTCCAATTTTCGTTTATTAAAAAAACTTAGCATTTTGCATTACATTTCATGCATAACCATGAGTGCCCGCCGCCATTGCAATTTATTTTATTTTTATTTTAGATCTTAGGGCCCCCCTGTCTTAAGTACCCTGGGCCCCCTGAAGCCTTAATCCAGCTCTGAAGGGAGCCCCCCAGCAGCACCAGGCAGCAATCGGTGAGTGCCACCCCGGGGATAGCGGAGAAGAGGCCCGTGGTAAGGGACGCAGGCGTGCTTGGGCCGGGTGGGGAGGAGCAGGAGATCGGTAATGAGCCGCAGCCATTTATCCCCAGCTCCCCAGCAGCACAGACAGTGTCACATACCCCCTCCCCGGCATACTCAGCGGGCAGGGTGGTCCATCAAAGCGGGACAGGGGGGCAGCAACAGGGGTCGGAAGATCCTAGCATTGAGCATGACCCGGCGGCAGATTCTCAGGGGGCATGGGTGTATCTTGCCTCCACGCAACTATTTAAAAAGACGGTGCAGCTACCACCGTTTACACCAAGGGACAGAGGGCAGCTTGAGTCCCGTTATAGCAGGGGGCAGAGACAGCATGAGGATCACGCAGCCAGGTCACCATATCAGCAACAGAGCTCCCCCCAGTTCTTTTCCCCCCCAGGAGCATACGGCATTGCCCTTCCCCTTACGGATACCCTAGGGCGCAAAGGTCGCCAGCCCGGGCCGCTTGCTACGCTTTTCCACCAACGCAGGAGTTCAGCATGCAGCATCACGGCTGCCGCTGCTGCTGGGAGCGTTCTGAGAGACACTATCATAGGTACATGCGGGAGGACATCCATCATCTTTTACGCAGCGGCAGGAGCGAACAACAAGGAAATCGGCTACACCATCACGGCGCCGGGCCAGCGCAAGGGGCGGAGCATCAGCAAGGGGGAGCGCCATCAGGGTCCAGTCAGACACCGTCGGGGAATCGCAGCACGGCCCGCGCCGCACCCAGCGCGGCTACCACAGCAGCGCAACAGCCAGCAACCTTGGCGGTTACTCCAGCGGCCGCATACGTCACCAAGCCCAGCGGCCCAGCACAAGAGTTAAACGGCACGGCCAGCGCTACGTTCAGCGTGGTCTCAGCGACAGCAACGCAGCTCCCTCACGCCGCAGCCAGCGTGAGCAATCCAAGAGTCGCAGTGGACACCAGCAGCGGGACAGACGGTTCTTCTTCGTGCAAGGATGGTGAGAACATCAGTAATAATTGCAATGTTGATACTGTGAATGTTAATGCGGGGGTTGTGCATGATGTTAGCAATGCTATGGTTAGGTTTACAGGCGTGCGCGGTAGTAGGTCACCAGTGCGGGTTATTACGCAGGACAGTAGTTCTTCAGAATCTGAAGAGGACGAGGCAGTTAAGGTGTTAAAGGAACAGCTGAAGCTAGCAAGGGAGAATAGTAAAAAGAAGAAGACAAGCAACCCAGGGGTAGATGCGGCGGGTAGCCAGATGGGCCACGTGAAGAAAAGGACAGGGGGGTTCCTGCAAGAGGGGGTGGCGGTAGGATGCGAGTTGGGGTCAGTGGCCAGGCGCTTGCCAAAAGAGGCTAAGAAAGAAATTGTGAGAGGAGCTTTCGTAGATATTTGCTCGCTTACAGTGGCAGGGTTGAGGGACAAAGAGAAGGCCACGCCAAAGGGGGGCGAGCCATCAGACTCCTACAAGACAATAGAGAATTGGTTGAGCGGCATGTTTGCCTACACGGGTTGTTATACGGAGGCCTATCCGGAAGCGGCCATGGGCATGCTAAAGTATACAGATCTTATTTATTCAGCGTACAAGGAGTGCGGGGGCGCGGTGTGGCGCACATACGACGAAGCATTTAGGCGGAACGTGGCAGGCGATAAGCCCATTAACTTTGGAATCAGGGATTTAGATGAGTGGCTCAGAGCGCAAGCAAGCGGCTCATTGGAGAAAGGCCTGCCAGGGCAGAAGCCCGGGGCGGGGAGGCCTAGCACGCAGAAGCAGGAATTCAAATGCTGGGCATTCAACGAGTCACAGTGCACACGGGCACAGTGCAAGTTTAAGCATGCCTGCAATTTCTGCAACGCGAATCACTCGGGAAAAAATTGCAACAAGAAAAGGGCTAGTTACACACAAAAGTTACCCGCAACAGGGGGGGCTGGCAAAAGCAATTAGCCCTGTCAACTTGGGCAGGGTCCTGGAGTGGCTCTCCAGGTACCCCAAGCCTAATGAAGCCAAGCTGTTGCGGGCAGGGTTTGCCGAGGGGTTCAGGATTCCTATATCAAAAAGCGTGCCACCAACAGTTAATAGCAGAAATTTAAAGTCCATTGCGGAGCATCCGCTCGTAGTTCAGGAAAAAATCGTAAAGAAGCTGGTGCTGGGCAGGATGGCGGGACCATTCAGTTCCCCGCCAGTACCAGAGCTGGTGATTTCACCGCTGGGCCTGGTCCCTAAAAAAGTACAGGGAAAATACCGGCTCATACAGCACCTATCGTATCCAGAAGGAGCATCAGTAAATGATGCGCTGGATAAGGGTCAGTGCTCGGTGCAATACCAATCATTTGATAGCGCAGTACAGATGGTGAGGAAGCAGGGAAAGGGCGCGCTCATGGCAAAGCTGGACATTGAATCCGCTTTTAGGCTCCTGCCCCTGCACCAAGATAGTTTCAGGCTCATGGGTTTCCGTTTTGACGGGTACTGGTTTATAGACAAATGCTTGCCTATGCGATGCGCAATTTCATGCGCGTTCTTCGAAGCATTTAGCTCATTCCTACAATGGTGTATGGAGGAGCGCACAGGGGCGAAAGCCATAGTGCACTACTTGGACGATTTCTTGCTGGCAGGTCCACCGCAGTCGAGTCAATGCGGATGGCTGTTGCAGGAGCTCCAGAGCATGCTAAGGGAATTCGGGGTTCCCATTGCGCAGGAAAAAACCGAGGGCCCAAAGGCAGTAATATCATACTTGGGCATAGAGATCGATTCAGAAAAGGGGGAATGTAGGTTGCCGGCAGACAAGGTGGAGAGGTTAGGTAGGGAGGTCGCGCATTGCGTGAAAGCAACGAAGGTTACGCTGGCTCAGATGCAGGCCTTGTTAGGGAGGTTGAACTTTGCATGCCGGGTAATTCCCATGGGAAGAATCTTTAAAAGGCGGCTGGAGCAAGCCACGGCAGGCGTTAGAAAAAGGCACCATTTTATCCGCATTTCCAGGGAGCTTAGAGAAGATCTGCGAGTATGGGAGGAATTCATCCTACACTTCAACGGAGTGTGCATGTGGCAGACAGCCACCTCGCACAATCACGCGTTGCAGCTGTTCACCGACGCAGCTGGGGCCACCGGCTTCGGGGCCTATCTGCAGGGGGAGTGGTGCGCCAAGCGGTGGCCAGCACGGTGGACGGACACAGGGCTGACCAAGAACTTTTCAGCTTTGGAATTGTTCCCAATAGTAGTGGCAGTAGACATCTGGGGGCACAGGCTGGCCAACAGGCGCATTCTGTTCTGGTGCGACAACTTAGGGGTGGTGCAGATTGTCAACAATCAAAGTGCGTCATCCCCGCCAGTTATCAGGCTGGTAAGGAGGCTAGTTGCGGCTTGCCTCAGGCATAATATCACATTCAGGGCAAAACACGTACCAGGGGAGCAAAATGTTTTAGCAGATGCATTGTCCAGGCAGAAGTGGGAGGTCTTTAAGGCATTAGCGCCGCAGGCGCATACGTCAGGCTTAACATGCCCCTCCCGTCTTTGGCAGATAGTCGAGCCAATTTGAGTGACCTCATCAAGCAATCACTGGCGGCGAAAACGTGGAGAGCATACGAGGCCGGTTGGCAGAAGTGGCAACGGTTTAGGAGCACGCCAGGCCAGGAGGGTGAGGCCACAGGACAGCGATTACTGGCATTCCTGGGGATGTTAAGAAAGGAGCGAGCTTCCAGGGCCAAGGTTAGCACTACACTCGCCGGTATTTCCTTTTTTACAAAACTTGAGGGTGGCCAGGATGAGACCAAGACTTTCGTGGTGCGCACAATAATGAAGGGCTGGGCCCGGGTGGAGGGGAAGAAACCGGACAGTAGAGAGCCAGTGACCATAGAAAGACTAGAAAAGCTGGTCAGCACGGTGCCGTTGATATGCAGGGACACGCACGAGGCTATGTTGTTTAGAACAGCTTTCATTATGGCATTCAGCGGAGCTTTCAGGGTGAGCGAGCTGGTGGCCGAGAGCAAGCAGGCACTCGGCTCGGGGCTGCAGACTGAGAACGTCGCAATCACGGAGGACACAGTGCTGTGCAAGATACTGAAGTCCAAGACAGATCAGGGGGGCAAGGGTAGATGGGTTCGGTTGAGGGCACAGCACAAAGCAGCGGTGTGCCCGGTGATTGCAGTCAGAGAGTATCTGGGCGTCAGGCCTATGGCGGGAAATAATTTCCTTGTTCACGGAGATGCGACTGCCATAACTAAGTTCCAGTTCACGGCGGTATTTAAGAAATGCATTAGGAAGCTGGGGTGGGATGTGCGGAAATTTGGAACGCACTCGTTCAGGATAGGGGCTGCAACCTCAGCAGCCAATGAGGGGCGGCCGGTAGAGGAGATTAAGGCGCTAGGTCGGTGGCGGTCCGAAAGCTATAAGACATATATCAGGCCCATAGTAGGAGGTGTACCGGCTAACTCGCTAACATAAGTATCCCCCCCCCCAACAGGTCGCGGCGGAAGGAGGCGCATATGGATTGTCGGGCATTCCTACGTTTATTGGGCGGCAAACAGGGCCGCTGCCAGGCCCTATGGACGGCAGCTGGGGCTCCCGGCCAGGGTCGGAAAGGTATTCTGGTTCGGGAGGAGGGGAATGAGATGGCATGAGCTAAGAAGGGCTCTTTTGCTCGTGGAAGAGTTTGCGGGTTGCCCAGATGTAATAGTGCTGCACTTAGGGGGCAACGACCTAGGCAAGGTAAAATCTATTGATCTGCTTAAGGCCATGGGGGTAGACTTGGCATGGGTGAAGAACCGCTGGAGCTCGGCCGAGTTGGTTTGGTCTAGCATCATTCCCAGGCTGACGTGGTATGGAGCTTGGAGGGGGGCGGGTGTGGATAGAGCAAGGAAAAAAGTGAACGCAGCAGTGAGTAAGCTGGTCACGGCGATAGGGGGCAGCACAATACGACACGGGGATATTACGAGCTGTAGGGAGGGGATGTACAGGCGGGACGGGGTGCATCTGTCAGACGTAGGCATTGATTTATTTAACAACGCAGTGCAGGAGGCTTTGGAGGCAATTGTTGAGCATTAGTTGCAGGGTGGGGGCTTCGGTTCTCAGGGTGGCCTGAGATCCTCGGGTGGCGAAAACAAGCTGCGCGCAAGGCATAGGTAAAGGGGGAACCAGCCGAGGTTTGCAGACTCACCCTCGGAAAATGGGCGCACGCTCGGCACCAGCTTTGGACGGTTGGGCCATGTGGGCGGCGTGCCAAGCGAGCGTGAGATGCGCCACAGGGGGCGGGTTTCCCTAGAGGGGTGTGGCTGTGGTGCCTACAGGGTAGGCGGGCACACCCCCCGGGAAATAATAAGGGGGATAACGAAAGCTTGCCTTGCCCACTGCTTATTTTTTGGTGCCCTGCAACATAGGTAACGAGGTAAAAAAAATAAAGCTGTGGCCAGATTATTCATCCAAAATCCTGCCTCCGAGTCGTCTATTCATGGGGGGGTCATAGCCGATTTAGAGGGACGCAGGCAGGTCGGTCTCTACCCCTTACAGGAGCGCAGGAGACAAAAAATGGCGACGGAGCAGGCTAAGGGGGAGGGACGCCGTGCGGCCCGCGGGCCAACGGCGGGAGAAAGGGGGGGACGGGCAGGTATGCCCGGCACTCCCCCTTTCACACCTGGGGATCAAGCGGCCAGTAATATTGATTTATGGAATCATATTTATGAATATTAATATTTAATATATCATATATGGTATTTAATATATGGATATATTTCAATTAATATGCATTTATCATATATATCTGCAAATATATTATGTCAGGCTTACAAACTAATTGGCTGATACATATATGCAGTCCTTATACATATGACTTATGAAGTTATTAAGTTAAGATTCCTTAAAGAGAGTTCAAGCTTGAATATTACCGCTCTTTTTATATGATTCTTTATTTACAGGCAGATCAAATCGTACAGAATAAGATATACACAGTAGTGATATATATACTAATTATAATTATATATGCTTCCTTCGTTACATAACATAAAACAACATGACATAAGTTTCACAAACAGTTTCAATTGCTAACATAAAATGTATACTTGCAAGTTAAAGATTGCCATCCCAAGAATCATTCCTTCTGCATGTTCTCCATGACTTCTCCTCCTGACTGACTTCCTTCCTTCTCCTTCTTCTTCTCCCTCTCCCTCTTCCTTCTAACTCCTAACTACAAGTCTGGTCCTTTTATCTCATATTTTACCAATTCAAACTATCATATTCTCATAGTTTCCAATGGAATAGGTAATTATAGGTTTGTCAGATTCCAAGGTGTAATAAAACAAACATTGAACTGGGCTGTCGTGTCCTGTTCACGGAGGCATGGTGTCATAAAAGTGTGGTGTCCACACTGCCTTAAGCAAGTATAGTATTGTAAAATCTGGAATGTCTTTTCATCCAAAGTTCTGTTGTATTGACAAGTTTTCCTGGGGTCGGTTACACAATGTTTTATCAATGGATGTGATCTCTTTTCATAGTAGTTAATTTATACTCCCTAGCTTTTAACCTTCACTGGACAATAGACAAACCAGTAGATTCTGATCTACTGTAAGCACACCTGTGAATTCCAATGACCAACAGAGCTCTGTCACATACCTATTATCATTTATGGCCTAATACCTTTTCTCTACAATGACTCTTGATCTTACTGTAACCTCTCTGGCCTTATTTATGACTAGAGCAGAATAAACCTGTTCCCTACACTATTTTTTACCATCTTGCTGTAAAACACAAATATACAGTATATCTATATAAACACATACACAAACCTAATCTCTTAAATCAGCTAAACATTACCTCATACATTCAAACTTATTTCATATCTATTCCTTACTATATATATCCAGTATACTGTCCACTATGGTAACATCGCCTATTTATAATGAATTATATTTTGATTCAGACAATATCCATTGCCCTAATATTATACTAAGTGCAGACAATTACCTATAAGGCAACAGTCGCCCCCTTGTGGCCATGAGAAATTCTTTTGATTGGCCACACATTAAACTAGCGTAATTGCTTCCAAATACATTTCAAAATATTCCTTCAAACATAACTTTCGTTGTAACCATAATATATACCATAAGTGTAATAATAATAACCATTATGATTTTAAAAATCTCTAAAAATTCTTAGCTTACCTAACCTTATTCTACTTTTTAACTAAAGCAGACAAAACTGAGGTTTTTATTCAGTATTCATGAGGAAAACTAATTTCTACAGACATTTGGAATACCATAGCCCAATTGTAGACCTTTTTTCTGTATCTGGATCAGTACGTTTGGACATTTTTGCTGTTCTTGTATGTAGCAATTTACTGGGATAAGACTGTCATCTGCGTGGTTTGCTTGCAATTGGAGATGCCTTGCGTTTGCATTATGGCCTTGCGTTTGCAACATTTGCACCATTACTAGAAGTAGAATTCTTCGTAGCAGCTGCTCCTTTGCTTGCCATTTCGCTGTTTGAGGCAGAGGGCTGTGTACGTCGAGTGCTGTGTCTTGAACATTCAGTACTTGTGACGACCCTCAGTAATAGTAATAGTCTTTATACAGTCTTTAGCAGTTCTGTTTCCTTTGCGTTTATCCAATGCCGCAGTTGTGACCAGTGTCCATATTGCTTTTGCACAAACAGGTTGTGATTTTGAATAGAACAGGCATATATGAAACAGTCTTTTTTTTTTTCTTTCTTTCTTTCTTTCCTTGCTTGTTAATAGTAGGTCTTAATTGTCTTCGGGCAATAGTACCACAAATGGCTGTGAGTAGTACACCTACTCTGTTCTGTATTTCCTCACTGAATAAATTACCATGCAGTCTTAAATCTCCTTATTCTACCTTGTACCTATTTATACATCTCAATCTTACATAAACTTATACCAGTTTAACCCATATAAAGGCGTTTTCTATCCTACCTATATTTTGACTAATAATTATTTAAAATGCTTTTGATGTGTATATAGTAACATCCTATCAATACAATAAATGAATATAATTTTGCTTCAAACAGATATTAAATATCATTTAGGAATGGCTTTAAATATATCTAATTCCATCCAATATTATTTTATATGCAGCCATGTGCATATACAGTGACCCTGTTATGCTACAAATAATTATCTTAGACTTGTGACAGTCTTTATTAAGAGAATTATTCATCCCACTTAATAATCTCGGCCCAATTTGTTATAACGTGGTATACCATCCTGTATTAGATATTTAATTACTTTTGAAGCTTTTACGAAGGAAGCATAGGTAGTATCTATTGTGTAATATATAAAAAAAACATAAAATATTTACAAGGTATATATGCAATGATATAAAATATATCTCAGACAAATGTTTACATATATGTGATTAAGGTATATGAAGGGATGAGACAGTTCTGTATAATCACAGTGATGAGATGTGCTGTACACTGTTGTGGGAGTGTACATGTAGTTTGAAAGACAAGTAATGATTACTTGTGATGAAAGGGTTAATGAAAACCTTCCCCTTTCTTGTGAAACTGGAAAACTCCTTGAGGATTTGTCCATATATCAGTCTTTAGGGATGCTATGTAGATTTTGCTGGATAGCAGCGATGAAAGGGTTAATGAAGACCTTTTCCCTTGTAAATTGGAGTCTTTTTGGAGTCTTGCACCATTCTGTATACAGGTTGCCAGGATTACTATGAATCAAACAAAAATACATACAATGACTATCACAGATATTTATACAGTGATTTAACATAGCTTGCTATGCATTCTGTCCTATCTGCTGCATGTTATCAGGTACAGAATTTACAAATGTGTCTTTTAACGATTGAATAACAAACAAACAATTGTTTCTGGCCTGTGCCAATCTTTCCTGTCACATTGTGTGTCAATGACAGCACAATTGTCGCTGCAGATATGATGCAGGTTTAATTTGGAAACTGTGGCTGTTTGAACATCAAAGCAAACAATGGCTTCATTGGATCTAACAAGTAAAGGAATGATACTACCGTATTCACTTGTGACCATACTCCCTTGTGATGCAGCCTGGTCCCAGACTGTCTTTAACCATAGCGTTTGCTGCTTGGTGTGGCTCCTTAGTTTGGAAGAATCTTGGAGCTTCTGAAAAAACCTACTTTTGTGGGGAGAGAAACTTGTTAAACTTTGCCAAATATGTATTGCAGGTCCCAGGGCTTTCTGTCTTTCCACACCTGTAATAAAATGGTTATGGCACCAGGGCATAAAAACATTTTCATCCTGGTGATCCTTTTTGTCATTGTTAATTGGTGTGTGGTTTGCAGAATGACACTCTGCATGTGGTCTCTCTGAGAGCATGCAAACATTTGCACCATCACTAGAAGTCTCTGAGTGCTCTGTGGGGGTTACATAAGTTTGGGAACTTTGTTTGTAAACATGCATTCCTGAATTAATTTCATGGATTTTCCCTTTAAACATGTTTCCAGGTGAATACATTTCAAGGTTTGCAACTCTGGTTGCCATGGGAGTTTTCACCATGGGGAACTTCCCCACCCCTGTGTGCACTGTACTGCTGCTATCAGTGTTTAAATCTGCTGACAATTCACCTTTGCCTAAGGGCATAACAAATTCTTCATTTACATTGGGAACTCTGAGAGTGTATTCAGCAGAATACTCATAATCTGAGTTACAATGATCTTCCCCCTTACTAGACACAGTATAGGGGACATCTCCTATTGCTGCTACCTCCTTTACATTAATGTGCTGTCTGATGATAGACACATCCGGCACATTGCTACTTTCTTCCTTTACCACAGAGGCTGTTCTGCTGGTGGTCTGTGTGACCATAGCAGACTCCATGCGCTGCACATTGATGCAGTCCTGCAACATGTAACTTTCCTTAATTTTAGGATCTTGACTGATTAAGTCATTTCTGACTCCTGTAGACTCTGTGTACAGAGTTTCACATACCTCAACACTATTCCTGTTTGGTGTTTCTATCTCAGCTTGCTTGCTGGATGTTATCTCTTCATCAGAGATCTTGACAATTTGATTACAAACTGTCAGGCTTTTCGCTTCTGCCCCAAACTTTTTCTGTTTATTTTTCTGTTTAAGGGACTTAAATAACGAATGCATTTTTGCATTAATGGTCAGGCACGCCTTACGAAGACGTGAACCTGATTCTTCTTTACATTTCTGTTTGGCTTCTAGAGCCGCAGTTCTGCGCATTTTTCTAAATGCTACAGAAAACTTTTGCATTTTTAACATTTCAATGCTAAATTTATATATTCTTTGTTTTTAGTACTGAAGGTATCCTCTCCTTAAGATTGACCGGTGTCTTAAGGTTAAACTCTAATACCTGGTACATTTATACATTTATTTGGAAATACTCTTTTCCACTGTGCACATTTTCTATTCTAGGCCTTTAAATTCTTTATTCTCATTTGTAACCTATTCCACTGTGATCTTGTATTTTGCCAGCAGGCTTATAGCCTTTGGTGCTGCTTCCTAATAGATATTATGTTAGTTAAAATAACGTATATTGCACTAACACATTTATCCTAGGTTATACAGAATACAAAATTGACATTACACAATGGTAATAAATTTTCATAGATACATCCCCACCGTGATTCTGCAGATTTGGTAGCCAGCTTATAGCATCTGCTACTCCTCATAAATATTATAGATCAGATAATCAGATTCAGTAATAACAAGTCCCTTCATGGTCGCCAATATTGATTTATGGAATCATATTTATGAATATTAATATTTAATATATCATATATGGTATTTAATATATGGATATATTTCAATTAATATGCATTTATCATATATATCTGCAAATATATTATGTCAGGCTTACAAACTAATTGGCTGATACATATATGCAGTCCTTATACATATGACTTATGAAGTTATTAAGTTAAGATTCCTTAAAGAGAGTTCAAGCTTGAATATTACCGCTCTTTTTATATGATTCTTTATTTACAGGCAGATCAAATCGTACAGAATAAGATATACACAGTAGTGATATATATACTAATTATAATTATATATGCTTCCTTCGTTACATAACATAAAACAACATGACATAAGTTTCACAAACAGTTTCAATTGCTAACATAAAATGTATACTTGCAAGTTAAAGATTGCCATCCCAAGAATCATTCCTTCTGCATGTTCTCCATGACTTCTCCTCCTGACTGACTTCCTTCCTTCTCCTTCTTCTTCTCCCTCTCCCTCTTCCTTCTAACTCCTAACTACAAGTCTGGTCCTTTTATCTCATATTTTACCAATTCAAACTATCATATTCTCATAGTTTCCAATGGAATAGGTAATTATAGGTTTGTCAGATTCCAAGGTGTAATAAAACAAACATTGAACTGGGCTGTCGTGTCCTGTTCACGGAGGCATGGTGTCATAAAAGTGTGGTGTCCACACTGCCTTAAGCAAGTATAGTATTGTAAAATCTGGAATGTCTTTTCATCCAAAGTTCTGTTGTATTGACAAGTTTTCCTGGGGTCGGTTACACAATGTTTTATCAATGGATGTGATCTCTTTTCATAGTAGTTAATTTATACTCCCTAGCTTTTAACCTTCACTGGACAATAGACAAACCAGTAGATTCTGATCTACTGTAAGCACACCTGTGAATTCCAATGACCAACAGAGCTCTGTCACATACCTATTATCATTTATGGCCTAATACCTTTTCTCTACAATGACTCTTGATCTTACTGTAACCTCTCTGGCCTTATTTATGACTAGAGCAGAATAAACCTGTTCCCTACACTATTTTTTACCATCTTGCTGTAAAACACAAATATACAGTATATCTATATAAACACATACACAAACCTAATCTCTTAAATCAGCTAAACATTACCTCATACATTCAAACTTATTTCATATCTATTCCTTACTATATATATCCAGTATACTGTCCACTATGGTAACATCGCCTATTTATAATGAATTATATTTTGATTCAGACAATATCCATTGCCCTAATATTATACTAAGTGCAGACAATTACCTATAAGGCAACAGTAAGAAGCCGCAAGGGAGGGGGCGGCCCAGAAGGGGTTAAAAGCCGGGGGCGGGGGGACGGGAGGATTCGTACGGCAGCACGGGCAGAGTTCACCCACCCACCCAACCCGCATGTTGTGAAGTGTCAGCTAGGTGTGCAGAAAAAATATATATATATATTATATATGTGTGTATACCTTTGGTTGCTGTGTGTTGTTTTTAAGGTGTAAGTGTGCTTTGCAATATTAGGTACGGAGTGTCAATCTATTAAATGTCAAATTGTTGTCACAGTTGGCGGGCGGCGGAAACAAGCAGCGCGCAAGGCATAGGTAAAGGGGGAACCAGCCGAGGTTTGCAGACTCACCCTCGGAAAATGGGCGCACGCTCGGCACCAGCTTTGGACGGTTGGGCCATGTGGGCGGCGTGCCAAGCGAGCGTGAGATGCGCCACAGGGGGCGGGTTTCCCTAGAGGGGTGTGGCTGTGGCGCCTACCGGGTAGGCGGGCACACCCCCCGGGAAATAATAAGGGGGATAACGAAAGCTTGCCTTGCCCACTGCTTATTTTTTGGTGCCCTGCAACATAGGTAACGAGGTAAAAAAAATAATGCTGTGGCCAGATTATTCATCCAAAATCCTGCCTCCGAGTCGTCTATTCATGGGGGGGTCATAGCCGATTTAGAGGGACGCAGGCAGGTCGGTCTCTACCCCTTACTGCTTCTGGTGGCTGAATGTGTGGAGAAGTAGCATTGTCCGGCGCCTGTCTCTACTCACCAACATTGCTTTTTGCTCCTCTGCCCTCCGTAGCCTACAGGGATGGGGGAGTGGTTTAGAATCTCCCTCCCCTCCAATGGACCAGATGTTAGTTTGTTTTCTGATTGCAGGCTGGAATTGTAGCCCTGCCTACTCACGGCATTAGGCCCCGCCCCCGCTGCATTTTGCCGCGATTCGTGGGCCTTTGGGAAGGTGGGCAGGCACTGGGCAGACCGACAGAGACAAGATTCAGCCAAGCAAGGGTGAGGTTTGAGACCTGTCAGTCTCAAGGATGCTAATGGCTGATGACTGTTTCTAACAGTGATACAGTAGCTGGTAATGCATATGAATCTGTAGAGCAGTAGCTATGATTATGCACCTAGTAAGATCTACTGAATTAAACAAAGCTGTCATACAGTAGTAGTGATAATTCTGTAGCTGCTTAGCCCTAGTAAATGTAATGCATCTGGGAAATTGTGGCAATGATTTGTTTGGTGAACTGTAGTGAGGGATATTGACCTATTCATTTGTGGTATCAACTATGTACTGTAGCTGCGCCCCTTTTCTATTCCTAGTAGAAATAAAAGTGTATAATGTATATATACAGTACCTATAAATAAATATATATAAGCAGAAGCCTCCCCTAACAAATCATGCTTTTGCCCCAGGGCGGTACCGGTGACTAGAAGAATGATAATTCTGTTGCTGCATTGTTTGATTCAAGCCTGACTGTGTGACGATTCTCCAGTACCAGATGCCACACACACACACACACACACACACACACACACACACACACACACACACACACACACAAACAATGTTAAACAATTACTTATATTAGGACCTGCACAGGGAGAGAAGACATAGCGGGCAGAGCCAGTGATCTGGTGCTGACATGAGGGTGAGGGCCCCCATTTCTTAAGTGCCCCGGGCCCACCATAGACTTAATCCGGCCCTGGGTGCAGCGCCGCACGCCAGTGATGCCACGAGGGAGCTGAGCTACAGGCAGGGCAGCTGAGCGACGGCTCAGCTGCCCAATCATCTGTGAAGGCTGCAGGGAACAAGGAGGAGTCGGTCGGCCTCTGGAGTGAGGGGCACCCGGTGGAGTGTGCTGCTTGAACTTACTGTGCGGTGTAATTTGAATAATGGAGACTACTGTGCACCGTAGTATGAATTGGTATTATTTTGTGGCCACACCCTTTCCCCATGAAGCCACGCCCCTAATGCTTTTTGCGCGCGCCTACGGCGCGCACTGTCCATGTTTTACATAAGGTGTGGGGGGGGGGGGGCGCCAATGCCGTTTCTTGCACACAGCGCAAAAATGCCTAGTTACGGCACTGTATCTTTCTATTAATTACTATTCCTTTTTCTTCTGCTAAGTTATTTAATCACTTATATTGTTGGTAATATTCATCATTGAATTGCCCTTTTAATAAGGAGCTGGAGGATCATTTCGGATTACGTGCAGTTTAGCACTCAAAGCATACTTTCAGCTTTAAAACTACATGTAAGCTGATGAATAAATACTATATTCTCTGGACACTGTAATAATTATCAACTGCTGATTATATATTATTCACTACAAATAGTGCTCTTTTTAGATAAAGCTGGAAAACTTGCACACAATCTTTTATGGTATATAAAATCATACTTCCAGCACTCTAACAGTGGCAGAGAAGTACTGTTACATCATTTTGACACATTTGTAACGATTTGTTCATACATCAGTGGTAGAGAATTACCGTTACATCATTTTGATACATTTGTAACTATTTGCTTATACAAATACAGTGTATGGTAACAATTCTCTCTAGAGAAACACATGTGTCAGTAACTGGTAACAGCTTTAGTCAGCAGTACATTCATAGGCTCCTTGTACAATATTAGTACTGTTACACTACATTATATAGATGTGTGTGTGGTTCCTCCATATGTGGGAAATAAAATACCAAGAACACAAAAAAGGAAACAACACATTTGCTTTGTTTTAAATCTTTATTCACTTTATTGATTTCGATCTTAATCACATTCTTTCCTAATTTTAATATTTCACTCAACATTAAACAAAGGACAGTCTCAGTCCAAATATTATAAAATACAAAATAATTTTATAGATCTATCATTGTCATACTAGGGCATTGAAGCCATTATTTGATAAATAATATGGTGGTTTTTAATACATTTATATTAAAGATAATATATTTTATTGTTCTGTTGGGTTGAGTGCACCCAAGGTATAACTGGTTTCTCTTCCATTTCCCCTTTCTATGGGCATTTGACCACACAGTTACTATGTGTAGCTGGCACTGCTGGGGGGCATATCATGTGTAGCTGGCACTGCTGGTGGGGCATATCATGTCTATCTGGCACTGCTGGGGGGCATATTATGTGTAGCACAGCTGGGGGCACATCATGTCTATCTGGCACTCCTGGGGGCATATCATGTGTAGCTGGTACTGCTGGGGGGCATATCATGTGTAGCTGGCACTGTTGGCGGGCATGTCATGTGTAGCTGGCACTGCTGGGGGGGCATATCATGTACAGCTGGCACTGCTGGGGGGGCATATAATGTATATCTTGCACTGCTGGGGGGCATATCATGTCTATCTGGCACTGTGGGGGGCATATCATGTGTGGCTGGCACTGCTGGGTGGCATATCATGTCTATCTGGTACTGCTGGGGGGCATATCATGCGTAGCTGGCACTGCTGGGGGGCATATCATGTGTAGCTGGCACTGCTGTGGGGCATATCATGTGTAGCTGGCATTGCTGGGGGCATATCATGAGTAGCTGGCACTGCTGGGGGGCATATCATGTCTATCAGGCACTTATGGGGGGCATATAATGTGTAGCTGGCACTGCTGGGGGGCATATCATGTGTAGCTGGCACTGCTGGGGGCATGTCATGTCTATCTGGCACTACTGGGGGGCATGTCATGTCTATCTGGCACTGCTGGAGGCATATCATGTGTAGCTGGCACTGCTGGGGGCATATTATGTGTAGCTGGCACTGCTGGGGGCATGTCATGTCTATCTTGCACTGCACTACTGTAGACAATATGTGTATCTGGAACTATACTGGAAACATTATGTGTAAGGAACACTACTGTGGCTGTTATGTGTAAGGCTGCTAACTGTGGGGGTCATTCCGAGTCGAACGTAGCTGTGCTAAATTTACCACAGCTACGATCATCTTCCCTGACATGCGGGGGGACGCCCAGCACAGGGCTAGTCCATCCCGCATGTCAGTGCCGCCTCCCCCCCCCCCCGGCAGCAGAAGAGCAAAGCCATCGCACAGCGGCGATGCCTTTGCACTTCCAGAGTGACTCCCGGCCAGCGCAGCTTTAGCATGCTGTCCGGGAGCTACTTGTCGCTCCCTGGCCCGCAGTGGCTGCATATGATGTCACGCAGCCGCTGCGGGCCACTTCCCGTACGGTCCAGCCACGCCTGTGTTTGCCGGACCGCGCCCACGGAAAGGTGGCCAAAAACCGCCATTCCACCCCCTCCCACCCAGCGACCGCCTCTGCCTGTCAATCAGACAGAGGCGATCGTAGTCCTGCTACAGCCTTCGGCGCATGCGTAGTGGGTACCCGTTCGCTCAGCTGCAATAAAAAGCAGCAAGTGAACGGGTCAGAATGACCCCCTGTGTGCGTAGAGGGGGTGTGAAAATGTATTTATAGTTTGATAATATGAAATTGTGAGGCCACATCCACTTTCCCAGGAGAGAGCACCCCTTCGGCGCGCATGGGGGGGGGGGCTTTGACATTTTCTCGCTCCGGGTGCTAGAAGGCCTGGAGCTGGCCCTGAGCAGGACTGCTATATGAATTTATTTTTATCTCTTCTCCTATGCAGTCAGGGCCGTAACTAGGGGGGGGGGGGGAGGCTAGGGGGGCATACACCCTGGGCACCGGATTTGTATGGGCGCAAGACCCCCATTCAGCTCCCTCACACAGCTGCAGTAAGTCCCTGCTCTGTGAAATCTCTGCTTTCTTCTTTGCTGGCATCAGAGATTTACAGATCCATTATGTTGTCTGCTGCAGTCTAGATCTATTGCCAGATCGGGGCAGCAGCAGCTATATATCACACTGACAGCCTGCATGATGTCCTATTGAAAGCTCTCTGTAGCAGCACAGCCCACATCCCAGCAGTCTCCTATCCTACAGACGTAAACCATGGGGTAAATTTACTAAGATTCGTGTTTTCCCGTTTGAGGTCAAAGTTCAATCACGAATGACATCGAAAGTGTAAATATGCAACTTTTTGAATTGATTACGACTAATTTACTAAGCTGCCGTATTCTGCATTTTCGGGTTTTCCGATGTCGATGTCATTCGGTTTTTTTGGCAGTGTTTTACGTGAGTGACTTGTAAAACACTGCCGACTTTAATACAATGAATCTCGGCCGGATCTGAGAGATCCGTGCTGGGCTTCATTGTGCACTTTGTTTAACAAAAAAATAAAGTTTAAATGTAAAAAGAAAATTGCGTGGGGTCCCCCCTCCTAAGCCAAACCAGCCTCGGGCTCTTTGAGCCGATCCTGGTTGCAGAAATATGGGAAAAAAATGGACAGGGGTTCCCCCATATTTAAGCAACCAGCATCGGGCTCTGCGCCTGGTCCTGGTTCCAAAAATACGGGGGACAAAAAGAGTAGGGGTCCCCCGTATTTTTGAAACCAGCACCGGGCTCCACTAGCTGGACAGATAATGCCACAGCCGGGGGTCACTTTTATACAGTGCCTTGCGGCCGTGGCATCAAATATCCAACTAGTCACCCCTGGCCGGGGTACCCTGGGGGAGTGGGGACCCCTTCAATCAAGGGGTCCCCCCCCAGCCATCCAAGGGCCAGGGGTGAAGCCCGAGGCTGTCCCCCCCACCCAATAGGCTGCGGATGGGGGGCTGATAGCCTTTGTGAAAAGTGATTGATATTGTTTTTAGTAGCAGTACTACAAGGCCCAGCAAGCCTCCCCCGCAAGCTGGTACTTGGAGAACCACAAGTACCAGCATGCGGCAGAAAAACGGGCCCGCTGGTACCTGTAGTACTACTACTAAAAAAATACCCCAATAAAGACAACACACACACACACCTTGAAAGTATTACTTTAATACATCCATCCACACCTCCATATACACATACTTACCTTATGTTCCCACGCAGGTTGGTCCTCTTCTCCAGTAGAATCCATGGTGTACCTGTAGAAAAAATGATACTCACATAATCCAGTGTAGAGGGCTCCTCGGATAATCCTTTTGTAATCCACGTACTTGAAAAAATAAAAAAACGGATACCCGACCACGAACTGAAAGGGGACCCATGTTTTCACATGGGCCCCCTTTCCCCGAATGCCAGAAACCCACTCTGACTGATGTCTAAGTGGGTTTCTTCAGCCAATCAGGGAGCGCCACGTTGTAGCACCCTCCTGATCGGCTGTGTGCTCCTGTACTGTCTGACAGGCGGCACACGGCAGTGTTACAATGTAGCGCCTATGCGCTCCATTGTAACCAATGGTGGGAGCTTTCAGGTCAGCGGTGAGGTCACTTTCGGTCAACCGCTGACCACAAAGTTCCCACTGCAGGTTGACAGGGTTAGGGAGAGGGGGGAGAAGGTTAGCACCTTTACTCATGAGGTGTGGGGATTCTGAGCATTAGGATGTCGCTGATGGTCTTCTGACTGCTGGCATATAAAGCACCGGGATCCCATACCCAACCCACTGCAAGGTGTATTCTCTTTACCGCCAGCAACATTTTTTTATCCAGTATTTTATAATCCACTCATTGGCACAGTAGCATACTGGTAAGCATTACTGCCTCACAGCATTCAGGTCTTGAGTTCAATTTCTAGTCATGGTCGGTCTGTGTGGAGTTTGCATGTTTTTTCCTTTGGGGTGCTCCTGTTTCCTTCCGCACTCAAAAAACATATGGAAAAGTTACAGTATGTGAATTTGTCTGTGTGGTTGCATTTTAGGGAATATCACTCACATTCTAGTAGGACAAGGAGTGATATGAATTGTTTTGTACTGTGGTGACCGGTGTGTTTGTTTTTTCCAGTGGAGGCCAATGTGTTTGTTTTTTTGTCCTGTGGAAACTATTTTTTTTTTGTTTTTCTATTCCTGTGCTGAAAACCCCCCACCCCTCAATAGACCTTGCCTCAATTAGAGCTGCTTCCAGAAATTTCACGGTCTGGTTTTCCATTCCAATCACCCCTGCATGCAACTACACTATACCACTTTTATTCATCATTGGTAACATATGAGCTACAGTAGATGGTTACAAAACTATGACCTGCGCCTTTGTCATACTGTAATTGTATATTTTTATATATCTGAAAAATTTCACTCTCAATTTCACAAGTTTTTCTTCTGTATTATTCTTTCTTTTTTAAATAATTGTATTAATCATCTGGCATATTGTAGTATCGTCCAAGTCATGGCATCAGTGTCATCTACGATTGTATCTATTTCAGAGGTTCCCAAACTTTCAATAATTACAGTGTGCTAGTTTATCAGAATTATTTATCATGGCACTCTTAGTCCAAGAGTTTCTTACTAAGAAATTTAAAAATAGTATAAAAAGTAAGTAAATTGTGCTTACAGTACCTGTCATCATTAGGGTCAGTTATGGGAAGGTGAAAAGGATTGCGCTTCTTTTTGTCCTCAAATGTTATGATAGCACTGGTTTTGATTATCACATTGAAAACAATTTGATTTGGTCCTGAACAACCAAGCTGTGGCAGGGTGCCACGGCACCCAGTTTGGGGACCACTAATAAAATTCATTCTTGGTTGTGTTGGATAAAAATAAGAAATACATCAATCTAATAAAAAATACAGTCTCGTAAAGCCACTGAATTTATTAGCTTTACTAAATTAAGAAACTGATATCAGTGCTGCAAGTATGGTGGTACAGGGCTGTACTGCATACCGGTAAAAATTGTCAGCCAGTACGCAGTACGGCTGGCCCTACCAACTGTGGTGAGCAGCACTTGGGGGGAGGGTTGCATCTGTACCTTGCACTGTAGGGCATATGTGTATCTGGCACTGTGGGGCATATGTGTATCTGGCAATGTAAGCATATGTGTATCTGGCACTGTGGGGCATATGTGTATCTGGCACTGTGGGGCATATGTGTATCTGGCTCTGGGGGCATATGTGTATCTGACACAGTGGGGCATATGCATATCTGGCACTGTGGGGGCATATGTGTGTCTGGCTTTGTGAGGGCATATGTGTATCTAGCACTATGGTGCATATGTGTATCTGGCACCATGTGGGCATATGTGTATCTGGCACTATCGGGGCATATGTGTATTTGGCCTTCCATATTTGTCTCATTCCCCTATTTTCAATGACCACACCCTGTGTGGCATGTGGCCACACCCATTATTTGGCACACAATACAACTAAGAATTTTTTTCTATTTGCACCACTGATTTATATACAATAATAACAAACTGCATACACAGTTGTAGACATAAATGTAAAATTCACTTATAACATACAATCACACAATAAATACAAAACACATTATACCAGTTTAGTTCTGATCATATTTATGGAGTTTTTAATTGATTAATTTGCTGTGAAAGTAAAGTATGTTGTTAAAAATTAATTCTTACGATATACAGGTATATGTATTTCTTGCTTAAAATGTCTTGTAACAGCATTGTCTGTGAGGTCATCATCATCATCATCATCATCATGTGCCTCCTTTCCCTCTTGCTCTTTCTAGTATTCATTTCATCTACACCAATGAGAAAAAAAAAGTTATTTTCAACTAATACAATATTAGCCGATCAAAATGTAAACTTTCAGAAAGAGAATAATTTTCAGTGAAATGTTACTTGTATTTTAAGTGACATTTGATCAGTGAAGAGAACAGATTATGAAAATGAACTAACAACTGATGAATGAGAGAAGAAATTGCATTTGATACATGAAGTGAATGAATACAGGTTGAGTATCCCTTATCCAAAACGCTTGGGACCGGAAGAATTTTGGATATCAGATTTTTCCGTATTTTGGAATAATTGCATCCCATAATGAGATATCATGGTGATGGGACCTAAGTCTAAGCACAGAATGCATTTATGTTTCATATACACCTTATACACACAGCCTGAAGGTAATTTTAGCCAATATTTTTAATAACTTTGCGCATTAAACAAAGTGTGTGTACATTCACACAATTCATTTATGTTTCATATACACCTTATACACACAGCCTGAAGGTCATTTAATACAATATTTTTAATAACTTTGTGTATTGAACAAAGTTTGTGGACATTGACCTTCAGAAAACAAAGGTTTCACTATCTCACTCTCACGAAAAAAATTCCGTAATTCGGAATAATCCGTATTTCGGAATATTTGGATATGGGATACTCAACCTGTATATGAAAATTACAGTAACAGTTGAATGAAAACAGAACATTAAATCTTTTAAAAGAGAAGAAAGATAATGCTCAGTGAAAATAGATGTTTGGAAAATTATACTTAACATTTGATGATTAAAAATAACACAACAATATCTGTTACTTTTAAGTCTAAGGGGCATATTTCTTAAACAATATTTGAGGGGTATAACCCAAAAATAGTCCAACAAATACTAAGAACCACTTGGAGTCTGCACATGGGCCCCCTCCTCTCTTAAACTACCCCTGGCTTCAGTCACCCATTGTTGATAGCTAAAGCAGCCCCATAGGCTTCTTTGGGAAATAATACAATTCAGAATTTACCAAGCTTGGCCCTGGTAGCTTGAAATGTCATATATAGATGACATTATCCATTGTAACCTATAGGCTGTAATCCACAACATTTACAGAGAGAGGGATCCGTAGGATCTTTTCCCCAGCAATGGGCAACAAGCAAAAACAAGAAACTATAATTATTGGGAACAAGCCCCTATAATTAATAAATATGCTCGAAAGTTGTGCCACCAGTGTGCTGGTCTGAAGTGCATTGTACATGCCAGTGTCCCTACATGTTACTACCCCATCTGTATAGGATTGCACCAAAGTATATGACTGCTTAATCAGGTTGGTAGTCCATCCCCTTTTATTAAGCAGAGAATTTGTGTCTGATGGATAGGGGGAAGTAACATACAGGGACACTGGTGTGTACCCCAAATAAACCTCTTTGGGACTGAAACACCCTCATTCACGGTGAGTATGGTATGCAGATCAAACTTGCAACTCGGTGCTTTTGGGGTGAATATTTGACATATTACTCAGGTGGTGGACAAAATTGCCAACTTGTAATCATATAACTACAGAACACGTTACATCAGTTTTGTACTGATCACCTTTTTTCCGGATACATTTACCATTAAATAAAAATATGTATATACTGTATGCATGTACAGTATGTCATCCCCAGATTACAGAAAAAAACAAAAATTTCATAAACTAACTCTATGCGGTAACTCCCTCTTATTTTCTTCTTTAGCACTATCATCGACCTTATCATCTTCACCAACATCTTCGTTGGAATCCTCTTCCTCAGATCTTTTCATTGGTCTATCCCTGCAAGAAAAATCATTTATTCTCTGCATACACAGTATTAGTGAATCAAAATATAAAATATCACTTGTACAGTGTTTTAAATGATATTTGATAAGATAAAATAACAAATTAAGGCCCAGATTTATCAAGACTTGGAGAGTGATAAATTGCACGGTGCTAAAGCACCAGCCAATCGGCTCCTAACTTCCATGTCGCAGGCTGTGTTAGAAAAATGACAGTTAGGAGCTGATTGGTAAGTACTTTATCACTGTGCAATTTATCACTCTCCAAGGCTTGATAAATAAGGGCCTATGTTTTACAGTATGAAAGAAACCTGACAATTAATGAAAGAAATCAAACTAAATTGAATACATGAAAAATAAATGAATATTACAGTTGATAAAAATCTTATTTGATAAAAGAGAAGAGAGTTGAAGTTCAATGAAAGTAAACAGATGTTTGGAAGTATTAACAGCCATTTGATCATTAAGACCGTGAGATATGTTGCATCAGGTTTCATACACTGGATAACTGGAATGTAGAACACTATAGATCATTAGAGGATTTGATGAGATCAGATATTTCTCTTTAAATACAATCATTTTTCTATTACAGTGGCTTTGGGAGGGGTATCACAGATGTTTTTTTATTCAGGATATTAGAGCACAAAACACATTCATTTATATAAACTTAGTGTTATTTGCATTTTAATGGAATAGTTGTACATTTTTAGGAGTAAAAGAGAGGTTTGGCAATTCTTAATAAAATATACAATTAAATAAAGGTAAAACATTGCTGGACTAATGTTCGATAGGGGTATATTAAAGAAATTTGGGGGTGGAGTACATCAAGCACCAGTATTCATTTATTTTAAACCCAAAAACATGCTCCTAAAATTAATGACTATCAAAAACAAATGTGCAAAATCCCACTGATGCACTGATAGTATACCCTCCCACATGTGCTCACCACCAAGTAACCACAAAGATAAACACAAAACATGTAGTGAAATTTAATTATATTAAAAATATATAATATATATCTACAGTGGCATAAGTTTGTCCCTGTCACCTGGAGGCAAGATAAATGTTGGTGCCCCCTCCACCCCCACCCTGATACAATAAATATATAAATACAAACACACATATATACTGTACGTATATAATTTAGAAATACTAAGAGACTGAGACTGCCCTGGTGAAAGTCACCAATGACCTGCTTTCGGCCAAATCCAGGGCCCACTTCTCTCTGCTCATCCTTATGGACCTCTCTGCTGCCTTTGACACCGTAGATCATCCTCTCCTCCTCCGCACACTCCAAAATGCTGGCCTCTCTAGCACTGTCCTTGACTGGTTTTCTTCTTACCTCACTAACCGCTCCTTCTTTGTGTCTGCCTCCAGCACCACCTCACACCCTTCCATCCTTCCTGTTGGTGTCCCTCAGGGTTCTGTCCTTCTGTTCTCCCTGTACAACTCTTCCCTGGGTGTACTCATTAACTCCTTTGGCCTTCAATACCACCTCTGTGCTGATGACACACAACTCTACCTCTCCTCTCCTGATCTGTCCCCCTCTGTCCTCTCTCAGGTTTCTAGCTGCCTCTCCGTGCTCTCTGAAGCTCAACATGGACAAAACTGAACTCATCATCTTCCCCCATCCAGAGCAACACCCCCAACCAATATCTCTATCATTGTTGACAACACCACCATCTCCCCCGTTCCCCAACTCCGCTGCTTGGGCGTCACTCTTGACTCCTCCCTCTCCTTTGCATCCCACATCCAAGCTCTGGCACAATCCTGTCATTTCCAGCTATGCAACATTGCTCGTATCAGGCCATATCTCTCCCAGAGTGCAACTAAACTCATCATCCACTCACTGGTCATCTCACGACTTGACTACTGCAATGTTCTCCTCACTGACCTCGCTTGCTCAGCCTTGCTTCCCTCCAATCTGTCCTGAACTCCGCAGCTAGGCTTATCTTCCTCTCCCGCCGCACCACATCTGCCACTCCCCTTCAACAAAATCTACACTGGCTCCCATTTCCCTACAGAATCCTCTTCAAACTCCTCACCCTCACATACAAGGCCATCTCTAAAACCACTGCTCCCTACATCTCCAACCTCCTCTCCCTTCCTACTCCCTCCCGCCCCCTACGGTTGCCCGATAACCGTCGCCTCTCCACCGCCCTGGTCACTGCTTCCCATACTTGTGTTCAAGACTATGGCCGTGCTGCACTCCGACAGTGGAACGCCCTCCCCCGCTCCATTAGACTCTTCTCGACCTTGCAAAGCTTCAAACGGGCACTAAAAACCCACCTATTCATCAAAGCATACCCTCCTGATGCATAACCCAGTCCTGAAGCCACGCCTCCACCCCCCTGTCTCATGCTGTGAACATCTCAGCTTTGCTTGCATACTGCCATCAGGCAACCTCCCACTTGCCTGCACCTCTTGTCATCTGTCTGTCGCCCCTTCCCACTAAATTGTTAGCTCTTCAGAGCAGGGCCCTCTTTCCTCTTGTTATCTAAGCCCTCGTCTCGAAACATTTCACTCGCAGCTCTCCCCTACTCAACGACCATCTTTACCCTGCTAGTAAAGGCTCATCTCCATCTATGGCCCCCAGCCTCTAGTAGTACAATGATCACTCCCTCAATACTTACATCTTAGCTGTATTATGTCTTGAGAACGTGTGGTGCTCTATGTTACCTGTACTCTATTTCTGTTATTTATTTACTGTAATGCTATGTTTTGTCTCCCTGTACTGTCCTTTGTATGGCGCTGCGAAACACATGTGACGCCTTATAAATAAAATGTAATAATAATAATGAGGAAAACAAATGATTCAGTGACATTGTAATCGTGAGCACCAAAATCTTATAAATTGGCAAGCATTTGGACAAGGGATGTTCTAAAAGAGTATAAGGTATCTATTACCATTTTTATCGTATCCCCCTGACATTTTTTATTTATTGCACTAGGAGGTGCTTGTTTGTCATTATTTACAGATTTTCACTACCAATGTGAATCATTGTAGTGGACTTTGAGCTGCCACTGGAATTGCGCAGGAAGTGCACAGTCTGCCTAATAAAGGGACATAATATATATACATTTATTGTTTCACAAAATTTTCACTCTTTAATAACTTTGTGTTTTAGCGCCATCATCACTATTATTCTGATCTGTATATATATCTATATATATCTATATGTATGTGTGTGTGTGTGTGTGTGTGTGTGTGTGTGTGTGTGTGTGTGTGTGTGTGTGTGTGTGTGTGTGTGTACCAGAGAAGCTATCAGCACCACAAATGCAGTATCCACAATCAAAACACTAGTATCAGAACCATGTAATATAATGACTGTAGTCTCCTAATAGACACTCCCTCTGTATATCAGAGCGTCAGCTTATCACCTCAAATATATTAAGCACTGGTATAGGTGCCTAAGGATAAAATTTGGAAACAAAGAATTAAGTATGTAAAAGCAACCATCGGTGTAAAAAAACTATAGGGCTATACAGTTAAGAATGTAAATGTAGTACAATAATTTATTACATGAAAATATAAAAATCACAAAAAAGAGGAGAGACGCCATTTGATCTAAACTCACCCTCAGAAGTTAAGCTATATATCTCTCCTCTTTTGCATCATTTTTTTAGCCTTTTATCTTTTATGCTTTACGTATTTTTTTGTGATTTTTATATTCTCATGTTTTGTACGTATTTTACTTTACTATAGTTGTTTTTATCCACTGACACTCCGTATTTTAGTGCTACGTTCTGTAATAAATTATTGTACTGCTTTTACATTCTTAGCTATATTGCCCTATAATTTTTTTTATACCGTTGGTCACTTTTAAATACCTCATCCTTGTGTCCCTATATATATATATATATATATATATATATATATATACAGAGAGAGAGAGAGAGAGAGATATGCAGCAGACACTTTACGGGTTTTGTGTTTTGGTTTTTGATCTGGATGTTTAAAAAAAACCCAGCTAAAATCACAGAATTTGGGGGTAATTTTGATCTTACGGTATTATTAACCTCAATAGCATTAATTTCCACTAATTTCCAGTCGAACACCTCACACCTCAAAATATTGTTTCTAGGCCAAAAGGTTGCACCGAGGTAGCTGGATGACTAAGCCAAGCGACACAAGTGGGTGGCACAAACACCTGGTCCATCTAGGAGTGGCAGACAGGATGGCAGTTTTAAAACCTAGGCCACAAAGAGCACATCATGCAAAAAAAAAGAGAGGCGCAAGATGGAATTGTCCTTGGGACCTCCCACCCACCCTTATGTTGTTTAAAAAAGACATGCACAGTTTACGAAACCCATCATTTCGTCAAGGTGGTGCCCCTGGGAAAAGCTTGCCAAGTTCTCCGAATCATAGCTAGCTACAAACATACCACCTCCTTCTTTGATGACTTTTCACATTATGAGAAGAGGCAAGAGGAAGAGGACAGTGTCAAGAAGATGATTAAAAATTAGAGAGGCACATGCAATCAGGAACAGAACACAGGCTTTCACCTACACTCCTATATTGGTGTGGAATGGAAAGATCTTCAACCAAGCTTTTTTCCGCACACTCCCAGAAAACGGTCAGTTTCCGCCCAGAAACACCCACTTCCTGTCAATCACACTCCGATCACTTCAACAATGAAAATTCATCGTTCGGACGTAAGTAAATCTACTAAGTTTTGTGCTAAAATACTTAGCGCATGCGCACTGCGTACCATGCGCATGCGCATTTTTGCCTTAATCGCTCCATTGCGAAAATCAGCAACGAGCGAACAACTCGGAATGACCCTCAAAGCCTCCAAATTTGTACCCCCTTCTCCATTTTTAGGGATTAAGATAATCTCTGATTTAATTCTGGGATGCAAATAAACTGGTGTATACCACAGGATCAAGATTGGATATTTTCCCCTCCATGGAGTTTGAAGACTTATTCTGTGAAAATCTTGTGGGTTTCTTTTTTTCCATTTTTTAATTGCATTTTTATTTACATATTTTGTGGCAGATGCCTTATTTTTGTTTTTCACAGCTCCCAGTTACACACATGTGAGCATACCTGTGTCTTGGTTTTTTTTTTTTTTTTTTTTCATTTTTCATTTTTAAATAAAGCAGCCCCTTAGATGTTTTAGCATCCCCTTGTGAGCCCCCAGTACAGTACTAAGCAGGACTGTGCAGTGATTTTTTTGTTATTGAGCCCCTGCCCTATTGGAGCTTACCACTCTACAGTCAAAAATCATTTCATACTATAAGTAGGACTGCGGGAGGAAGCAATGCTAAGGTTTGTGCCCACAGTATGCCTCAGCCTGGCAAGCCAGACATCTTCCTGGCTGTAAGCCACCATGAGAGGCCATACTGGGCCTTATTCAGTAACTATTTGTGCCTCACAGGAGCTCCTGGTCCATCTAGTGCTGCAGTGCAATGGAAAGCTGATGCAATGCAAGATCACTGAAACTCTGTTATTCTATCACCATGAGGACTCACAATAACCCTATGCAGCCCTTAGGAAAAGAACACTGTACAGCAAATGCGCATTTTGTAAATAAATAATCCCAAAATGGGGAACATTAATAATAAATCAAAATTAAGATTGATTAATTGGAGCCATTCATTTGAGTGAGTCCCTAACATGAAATAACTGAGAAGATCCTCTCTGTAATGCTCTGGCAGAAAATCTCTCTTTTACCTCTCCGGCAGTTGTGCTAGATTATGATTCTGTCTCTGCTGAGATTGACTAACTTTGGCCACAAATGTGGTCTCATTGGAAAAAACTTCAACAGCAATATTTAAATTTCCATTTCCACCTTTGTGGCTATGTTTTCACAAATACGTTTGTGATGTTGTAGCTTGTTTCATATCTGCTCTAGGCTTTAATTTAAACCTAGGATCAAGTACAGCAGCACCCCTGGAATTATACGGCAGCACCCCTGGAGAATTATACAGCACAGCAGATAGGCAACAGCACCCCTGGACTTAAACAGCAATGTGGCAGCACCCCTGGACTGATAGGGCAGAGTGGCAGCACCTCATATAGGACAGCACCCCTGTAATGATGTGTCAGACAAAGAAAAGACGTGCAAGATGGAAATGTCCTTGGGCCGTCCTGTATCCTTGGGCCCTCCCACCAGGACATGCACACGTTAACAAAGCAATCATTTCAGAGACAGGGTCTGCCACATGACTGTGGCTGAAATGATTGGTATGTTTGGGCCCCCACCAAAAAAGAAGCAATTAATCTCTCCTTGCACAAACTGGCTCTACAGTGGCAAGATGCCGTCAGATCCCCCCCTTCAGTATTTACATCCTCTTCCTCACAAAGAAATAATATTCAAAGAAAGTCACAAGCCACATCATTTAGGTGTCAGTGGACTGCTTATGCTATTACCCAAAGTTTCTGAACTTGACAATGACTTTTTATGAATGTATTGCAGGCGACATATAAGGGAGCGGTGAAATGAGCGCTCTAACTAGATTTGGCATGCATGCCTGCCAAATCTAGAGTCAGCGATAACAACGTGTGGGGATGCACACGGAGAGATTCTTGCTTAATTTCTAAGCATCTAGTGTGGTAGTTTAAATTAAGCACCATTTCATGATTCTCCTCTTTATCTCTCTCCAACCTTTGATAAAAGTCTCCCTTTTTCCTAACATTTAGGCTCCCCCTCACTCCCGTCTAGAAATATTGCAGCAGCACTGGAGTCTGGATAGTGTTTTGTAGGGGATATGCATGTTTCTGGATTACAGTCTTGACAGGCTGCAGCAGGTAAGAATTACTATTATTTTTATATTACAAAAGTCATGTATGTGAGAATCTGTGAAGTGGGTATTTCAGGGAGGCGGGTGGTAGGCTAGAGTTTTGCCCAGGTTGATGAGACACCTTACACCGGCACTGAGTCTTGTGAATTAGCGTAAGCCATCTTTATCATGATCACAGCTGCGTTATTTTTATTAGCATCTACGTAAATAGCACCAGCACTTTCTGTTGTGCTTTACAATTGGGTACAAAACATTAGAAGAACAGTAAATAAACAAGACTGGGTAACAACAGGCAAGTGGGAAGAGATCCCTGTTCACAAGCTTATAGTGCATAGGGAAATAGGCATTTAAAACATATACCTACCAACTTCTTAAGTGGTGAATGAGCGCATTTGGAAAATGGGTGGGGCCTCAGGTTGAGGGTCGGGGCCTCGGGTGGAGTGGGTGGGACTTTACTGACCAACCCCCACTTCTCATCATTTTGGGAGCATGCTTAGCGCTCCCTGAGCATCTGAGAGGCCCCCTGTTTACCTCACTGCAGGTCTGCATTAATTAGATGCTGTGTGCGCATGGCATCTATTTAGTGATCACCAGCTACTTTGCAAAGGTTCTTGGGCTGTATGATCCAGTCACACAGGAATGTTGGCCTAGGGTCAGTGGGTTGTGTGATTTAGAAAGGGAGAATATGTAAAGTTATGTGTGGACTGTGTAGAGTGAGGAAATTAGTAGAATATAATAACTGAATTTACTGTAACTAAAGTCAACTTACTCTTCTGCTCTCCCAAGTGGTGCAAGGCAGAGAAGGGCCATCGCTGTCACCAGTATTACCACTTTTGGATTCATCTTGGGACTCTGAAAACCTATTTAATAACACATGTTTAAATCAGTTTGTACATAAGGATAGTAATTAAAAATTATTTAATCATGTCCTTCAAAAATCTACCATTGTGGACTTTTCACTCTGAGGTAAGAACTCTTATATACAGTACACTGTCTAGTAATTACTAACATGTACCTCTTTCAGCAGATTTTCAATATACAGTTTATTTGGTGAATGTCAGTGGTTTGATAGGATTCAAGCTATTTATTTACTTCAGGGAAAGTAAGTACATTCTGCCAGAGAGTAAATATAGCATAGGCATTGCATATACTGTAGGTACAGTCATTTTCTGTCAATCTATTTAAGTTCTATGTAAAAGGAATGTCTCCAAATATAGTCAGTTTTGCTAAAGTAGCACAGATACCATGAAACTATTTACAGCTCACTGTTTACTTCTACTTCCTACAGTGTTTCACAGAGGTGAGCCCCATGAATACCGGTGTCCACTAGTAGAGAATGAGAGGTTAGGTGACAGTAAAGTAGAGATGAGCGGGTTCGGTTTTACTTGGTTTTACTCTGATTTACTCGGTCCTCAAAACGCCATCTTATTGGCTCATGGATGTCTCTTGTTTGGATAGCCAATAAGATGCCATTTTGAGAACCGAGTAAATCCGAGTAAAACCTGAACCCGCTCATCTCTATGGTAAAGGAAAGCTGAAGTGTGTACTATTGTACTTCTGCACAATGATGTGATAACGTAGATGTCCGCTATTTTACTGATTTCATCTTTCAACAGATAGGAGCCTGCCCTCTGGGTCTCTGAGTGGAAACCTACTATCCTGAAAGACCATACTGATACGTACTGTATCTTGTTGGATCTTGCACATACAGTACAGTAATCTAAACTGTGGAATTACATTTATTGCAATAGGTAAAGTAGATTTATTTTGGAGTCTGTCTCATATCTGCAGACTCTTTAAACCAATGATTCAATTCTGTAAGTAAATTTGTAAAAATTCAGTTCTCCCTGAGTTTCACCCATCCTACCTCATACAGTGATTCTGTCTTCTTCAGTGGATGACTAACTGCACATTGTCTACAGATATTCTATAACAATGCTGTGCTAATTTCTAAATCACTAATTGTTCCAGGTCAATTCTCTATTACAGAACTGATTATTGTGTCAGATTAATGTTTAGCTTTGTATTATGCATGACTGGCTTGCCCAGACTACTTCCATGGCTAGTTATTTATCTTCCTGCTCTTTCTTTTCTCTATTCCAGTCTTGGGGTTTAGTTTATTATATTGAAACTTTAACCAACCCTAACATTTTGTATGTATTTTAGAATCTAAATATTTTTCAATATAAAAAATGATTGAGTTTACTCAGAAATATAATATCTTCAACACTACAAGTAGATCATTATATTCAATAATATATATATATATATATATATATATATATATACTAAAGTTAATAGTGCATAAAGTGAAAGCTTCCAGTACATAAGATACTAACAAAGAGTAGCAAGAACATACTTACAAGCTCACTATGGGGTCAATTTACTAAGTTGGGTGTTTTTTAGAACTGGTGATGGTGCCTATAGCAACCAATCAGATTCTATCTATTATCTTTTAGAAGCAGCTTAATAAATGTTAAGTAGAATCTGATTGGTTGCTATGGGCAACATCACCAGTTCTAAAAAAACCTCCCACCTTAGTAAATTTACCCCTATGTCTTTGTTGGCTTTAGCTCAAGTGTCTCTCTTCAGTAGTGCTGTATGTGTATTATTCTGGCTTTATATATTGTAGAGTATGTCAGCCTTTGGCTATTTGACAAACACATGACATGTAAGTCACAAGCAGCTGGCATGACATGCACAATGGTGGTCATTCCGAGTTGTCCGCTCGCTAGCTGTTTTTAGCAGCATTGCAAACGCTAGGCCACCGCCCTCTGGGAGTGTATCTTAGCTTAGCAGAATAGCGAACAAAAGAGTAGCAGAATTGCTACTAAATATTTTCTTGCAGTTTAGGAGTAGCTCCAGACCTACTCCTAGATTGCGATCAGCTCGGTCCGTTTAGTTCCTGGTTTGACGTCACAAACACGCCCTGCGTTCGGCCAGCCACTCCCCCGTTTCTCCAGACACTCCCGCGTTTTCCCTGACACGCCTGCGTTTTTTAGCACACTCCCGGAAAACGCTCAGTTACCACCCAGAAACGCCCCTTTCCTGTCAATCACTCACCGAACAGCAGTGCGACTGAAAAGCGCCGCACGAACAACCGCAAAACTGATACGTTTTTAGTTAAGTAACTAAGCGCATGTGCGCTGCGTACCTTGCGCATGCGCATTTAGCAACAAATCGCAGCATAGCGAAAATTGGCAACGAGCGAACAACTCGGAATAACCACCAATATGACATAAGCATGTGGTTAACCATGTTGCAGAGAGAACAGGACCTACATCCTGTTTTTACAGATAATCCTATATCTAAAGCCTCAGTTCTCCTGCTACTGAACAGATGTAACATATGTAGTGAAGGTTTCTTAAAGTGTAAAAAAAAAAACTCTTCAAAGTCCAACCTGCAGTCTATTCTTTCAAACTTTTTTCAGTTTTTCTTCTGAAAAAGCTCAGTTTAGTTTAGCTTATTTTAATTACACCAGTTGAAGTTTGTCCAGAAAATGCTTTTTTCATCAAAAGTGCAACTTGATATTAATTTAGATTTAATTTGACAATTACATATCTGCTTTGTAGAGGACATCAACACAAATGTTCCATACATTGCTGTGTCAGATTGTCTGTGGGTGCTCTAGGCATTTCCATCTGGTTATATGCCCCCACATCTTTTTGATGCTGTCTATCCCCCCACTTCTTGTATAGCAAATGTGAAAGAGGTTGTGGTGCAATATTTTCTTCTCCTATCAGTCTAGGGGTTTTATTACAAAGTGTTGGGTAATAAAATACTTTCTATATTTATGCCCAATAATTTAATAAGCTATGCTTTTTTATAGTATAGCAATGTCCACCTAAGAACAGGCCCCTGTGCTGCATCCTTGCATGCGCCGTCACAGAAATACCCTTCTGAGGTTTAAAGATGGACAAAAGTAGTTGGTGGTCAGTTATGAGCTTGAATTTCCTGCCATATAGATACTGATTGAACCGTTCTATGTCCCAAACTAGGCTTAAGGCTTCTCTGTCAGTCTGTGATAGTTATGTCCACCCTTGGATAATGCCCGAGATGCAAAAGCTATTGGACACTCCTGTCCATCTGGCATAGTATGTGGCATGACAGCTCCAATGCCATAAGATGAGGCATCACAGGCTACTCTAACAGGAAGCGAGGGGTCATAGTGGGTTAACACTTAGGGGTTTATTTACTAAAGTTCAGATTTTGTACGATTTTTGATTTTTTTTCTAAGTGGCAACACGGGAATTTACTAAACACAAATCTCAGCAGTGTTGGGGCTATTCATAATGGTTTTCATGGCAGAGATCAGAAATATGAATGAATAGACCATCGGTCAAACAGTCAAACACGGCTGTTTGTTCATACAACACGGGAATTTACTATTCATTTGTATTTGGGTGTTTGTCTCTGAATGGTCAATTGCGGGTGTATTTTTTTAGCGATTTGTTAAAAAAAGCAGCAAAAGAATAGACCTGCTTTTTCCTGGCATGTTTGGATAATCATGCATGGATCAGTGAGATCCGTGCATGGTTATCTGTGGGAAAGGGTCTGTTTATCTTAAAAATGTAAAAAAAAAAATTGCGTGGGCTCCCCCCTCCTAAGCATAACCAGCCTCAGGCTTTTTGAGATGGTCCTGGTTGTAAAAATACAGGCGAAAAAATGCATAGGGTTCCCCCATATTTAAACAACAAGCACCGGGCTCTGCGTCCTGTCCTGGTTCAAAAAATACGGGGGACAAAAGACGTAGGGGTTCCCCGTATTTTTTAAACCAGCACCGGCTCCACTAGCAAGAGAGATAATGCCTCAGCCGGGGGACACTTTTATATTGGTCCCTGCCGCCCTGGCATTACATCCTCAACTAGTCACCCCTGGCAGGGGTACCCTGGAGGAGTGGGGACCCCTTAAATAAAGCCTCCAGCCACCCAAGGACCAGGAGTAAAGCCCGAGGCTGTCCCCTCCATCTGTGGGCAGTGGATGGGAGGCTGATAGCTTTTTGTGTAAAAAAAGAATATTGTTTTTTGTAGCAGAACTTCAAGTCCCAGCAAGCCTCCCCCGCAAGCTGGTACTTGGAGAACCACAAGTACCAGCATGGGGGGGAAATGGGCCCACTGATACCTGTAGTTCTACTACAAAAAAAATACCCAAATAAAAACAAAACACACACCGTGACAGTACAACTTTAATTTACATACATGCACACTTACATATACACATACTTACCTATGTTGAAATGGAGCCCCTTGGTCTTCTTCTCCAGTAGAATCCACTGGGTACCTGTGAATAAAAATTATACTTACAATAATCCTGTGTAGATCGGTCCTCTTCTTTAAGTTTGTAATCCACGTAAAATAATAAAATGAAATACCCGAACCACGAACTGAAAGAAGTCCTATGTTTACACATGGAACCCATTTCCCCGACTGGCGGGACCCCCCATGACTGCTGTCAGTGAAGGTTCTGCCAGCCAATCAGTGAGCGCCACGTCATGGCACGCTCCTGATTGGCTGTGTGCTCCTGCACTGTCAATCATGTGGAGCGCACTGGTTACAATGTAGCGTAGCGACGCTCCATTGTAACCAATGATGGGAACTTTCCAGTCTGCGGTTAACCGCAAGTTAATTGGGGTCACTCTTGTTAATTGGGGTCACATTCATTGTGTTATGTCAGGCAGTGTTTTACTAATCACTCCCATAAAACAATACGAATCACATCGACATCGGAAAATACGAAACTAGAAAACTCGTCAGCTTAGTAAATTACCGTATATAGATTCAAAAAGTTGCAGTAAATTACGTCCGATAAAATTCGAGATCAAACTCCCTTAAAAACGGCACAAACATGAATATTAGTAAATAAACCCCTTAGTCTGATGTGATCAAGTCCTTTGCCTTTGTAAAAGCTGTGGACCAAAGCCATTTCTGACCCTGCTGGAGCAACTGATGTAAAGGATGCTAAGTTAGGCAAGAATTTGTGGTAATAGTTGATGAACCCCAAAAAGGAGCGAAGCTGGGACACGTCTTATGGCGGGGGGAGCCTTTAACACAGCTTCCATTTTTTCTCGACATTTGGTCAGTCCACTTGCTTCAATAGTGTTCCAACAGTATGTGGCAGAGGCCATAAAGAACTCACACTTGTCTCTTTTGACTCTGAGCCTATACCATTCAAGCTGCTGCAACACCATCTTAAGGATTTGGAGGTGTTCTGCATCAGACAAATCTGTCATAATAATGTCATCCAGATAGCACTGGGTACCAGAAACCCCTTGGAACACTTAGTCCATGGCTCGTTGTCAAAGGGCAGGGGCAGAAGTGATGCCAAACACCAACCGATTGTACCTGTAAAGTCCTTTGTGTGTGTTAATGGTGAGTAGTGATCTGTTTGCAATACTGTATTTATGGTGACCTTGAAGACCCTGCACAGACATACATTGCCATATTTTTTTTTACAATTGGAACAAACTGAGTTGCCCAAGAGCTCCATGCTACATTGCATATGATTTTCTCACATTCCAGCCGGTCTAACTCTAACTTTATGGGACCTGGGAACAGCTCCATCTTTGAGCACTTTCTTCCCTTTGATATGTTGCAAAGTCGCAATGTTTGGTTGAAAAATAGCGGTACAGTAGCTTGTTTTGTCTTAACTGTGTTAAGGGGCAAGGGCAGGGTATGTGTGACACTTAGGTTTTTGATGACCGACCATTGTAATTGTATTTCTCACAGCTGTTCTCAATCCCCCAATGTTGGGCCGCCTTTTTGACCAATGTATAAGTCCAGAGTCTCCTGCTGGCAATATACTACACAAGTACACAAGTACAGGCAACACCCCGCATAATATAACTGTCTCCCCAGTATATGTTTTAAGCAGCATTGAGTTTTGTTTAATTTAACATTTTTAAAATGGTGTTTGTACTCTTGCTGTGACACTACAGAGATTGCTGATCCTGTGTCCAGTTACATTATAATAGGAGGGCCATTGATGTGTGGATTGACTCATATTGCTTGCTTGTCACCACCTTTCTCTGACGTCCTAGTGGATGCTGGGAACTCCGTAAGGACCATGGGGAATAGCGGCTCCGCAGGAGACTGGGCACAAAAAGAAAAGCTTTAGGACTACCTGGTGTGCACTGGCTCCTCCCCCTATGACCCTCCTCCAAGCCTCAGTTAGATTTTTGTGCCCGACCGAGCTGGGTGCAATCTAGGAGGCTCTCCTGAGCTTCTTAGGAAAAGTTAGTTTTAGGTTTTTTATTTTCAGTGAGACCTGCTGGCAACAGGCTCACTGCATCGAGGGACTAAGGGGAGAAGAAGCGAACCTGCCTGCTTGCAGCCAGCTTGGGCTTCTTAGGCTACTGGACACCATTAGCTCCAGAGGGACCGAACACAGGCCCAGCCTCGGAGTCCGGTCCCAGAGCCGCGCCGCCGGCCCCCTTACAGAGCCAGAAGCAAGAAGAGGTCCGGAAAATCGGCGGCAGAAGACATCAGTCTTCACCAAGGTAGCGCACAGCACTGCAGCTGTGCGCCATTGCTCCTCATGCACCACACGCTCCGGTCACTGATGGGTGCAGGGCGCTGGGGGGGGGCGCCCTGAGCAGCAAAATAAACACCTTGGCTGGCTAAATTACATCACATATAACCCCCAGGGCTATATGGATGTATATTAACCCCTGCCAGATTCCTGAAAAAAGCGGGAGAAAAGTCAGCAGAGAAGGGGGCGGAGCCTATCTCCTCAGCACACTGGCGCCATTTTCCCTCACAGCTCCGCTGGAAGGACGTCTCCCTGACTCTCCCCTGCAGTCCTGCACTACAGAAAAGGGTAAAACAAGAGGGGGGGGGGGCACTAATTAGGCGCAGTATAATATACTCTCACTTGGTGTTATCCCAACATATATATAGCGCTCTGGTGTGTGCTGGCATACTCTCCCTCTGTCTCCCCAAAGGGCTAGTGGGGTCCTGTCCTCTATCAGAGCATTCCCTGTGTGTGTTCTGTGTGTCGGTACGACTGTGTCGACATGTATGAAGAGGAAAATGATGTGGAGGCGGAGCAATTGCCTGTAATGGTGATGTCACCCCCTAGGGAGTCGACACCTGAGTGGATGAGCTTATGGAAGGATTTACGTGAAAGTGTCAGCTCTTTACAAAAGACGGTTGATGACATGAGACAGCCGGCTACTCAGCTGGTGCCTGTCCAGGCGTCTCAAAGACCATCAGGGGCTCTAAAACGCCCGCTACCTCAGATGGCAGATACAGACGCCGACACGGATACCAACTCCAGTGACGACGATGAAGAGACGAATGTGACTTCCAGTAGGGCCACACGTTACATGATTGAGGCAATGAAAAATGTTTTACACATTTCTGATAGTACAAGTACCACTAAAAAGGGTATTATGTTTGGTGAGAAAAAACTACCTGTAGTTCTTCCTGCATCTGAGGAATTAAATGAAGTGTGTGATGAAGCGTGGGTTTCTCCCGATAAAAAACTGATAATTCCTAAAAAGTTATTGGCATCATACCCCTTCCTGCCAGAGGATAGGGCACGTTGGGAAACACCTCCTAGGGTGGATAAAGCGCTCACACGCTTGTCAAAACAGGTGGCACTACCGGATACGGCCGCCCTTAAGGAACCTGCTGAAAGAAAGCAGGAGAATATCCTAAAATGTATATACACTCACACGGGTGTTATACTGCGACCAGCAATCGCCTCAGCCTGGATGTGCAGTGCTGGGGTGGCTTGGTCGGATTCCCTGACTGAAAATATTGATACCCTGGATAGGGACAGTATATTACTGACTATAGAGCATTTAAAAGATGCATTTTTATATATGCGTGATGCACAGAGGGATATTTGCCGACTGGCATCAAGAGTAAGTGCGCTGTCCATATCTGCCAGAAGAGGGTTATGGACGCGGCAGTGGTCAGGTGATGCTGATTCCAAAAGGCATATGGAAGTATTGCCTTATAAAGGGGAGGAGTTATTTGGGGTAGGTCTATCGGACCTGGTATCCACGGCAACTGCTGGGAAATCCACATTTTTACCCCAGGTAGCCTCTCAACATAAAAAGACGCCGTATTATCAGGCGCAGTCCTTTCGGCCCCATAAGGGCAAGCGGGCGAAAGGCTCCTCATTTCTGCCCCGTGGCAGAGGGAGAGGAAAAAGGCTGCAGCAAACAGCCAGTTCCCAGGAACAGAAGCCCTCTCCCGCTTCTGCCAAGTCCTCAGCATGACGCTGGGGCTCTACAAGCGGACTCAGGCAGACGCTGCCGTTTGGATTGTCCACGGCGCCCCGGGTCTTTACCAAAGTAATGGCCGAAATGATGATACTCCTTCGAAGGAAGGGAGTTTTAATTATCCCTTACTTGGACGATCTCCTGATAAGGGCAAGATCCAAGGAACAGTTGGTAGTCGGAGTAGCACTATCTCAAGTAGTGCTGCGGCAGCACGGGTGGATTCTCAATATCCCAAAATCGCAGCTGATCCCGACGACACGTCTTCTGTTCCTAGGGATGATCCTGGACACAGTCCAGAAAAAGGTGTTTCTCCCGGAAGAGAAAGCCAGAGAGTTATCCGAGCTAGTCAGAAACCTCCTAAAACCAGGCCAAGTATCAGTGCACCAATGCACAAGGGCCCTGGGAAAAATGGTAGCTTCCTACGAAGCAATCCCATTCGGCAGATTACACGCAAGAACATTCCAGTGGGACCTGCTGGACAAATGGTCCGGATCGCATCTTCAGATGCATCAGCGAATAACCCTGTCCCCAAGGACAAGGGTGTCTCTCCTGTGGTGGTTGCAGAGTGCTCATCTTCTAGAGGGCCGCAGATTCGGCATTCAGGACTGGGTTCTGGTGACCACGGATGCCAGCCTGCGAGGCTGGGGAGCAGTCACACAGGGAAGAAACTTCCAGGGCTTGTGGTCAAGCCTGGAGACATCACTTCACATAAATATCCTGGAGTTAAGAGCCATTTACAATGCTCTAAGCCAAGCAAGACCTCTGCTTCAAGGTCAGCCGGTGCTGATCCAGTCGGACAACATCACGGCAGTCGCCCACGTAAACAGAAAGGGCGGCACAAGAAGCAGGAGGGCAATGGCAGAAGCTGCAAGGATTCTTCGCTGGGCGGAAAATCATGTGATAGCACTGTCGGCAGTGTTCATTCTGGGAGTGGACAACTGGGAAGCAGACTTCCTCAGCAGGCACGACCTCCACCCGGGAGAGTGGGGACTTCACCCAGAAGTCTTCCACATGATGATAAACCATTGGGAAAAACCAACGGTGGACATGATGGCGTCCCGCCTCAACAAAAAACTGGACAGGTATTGCGCCAGGTCAAGGGACCCTCAAGCAATAGCTGTGGACGCTCTGGTAACACCATGGGTGTACCAGTCAGTGTATGTGTTCCCTCCTCTGCCTCTCATACCCAAGGTGCTGAGAATTATACGGCGGGGAGGAGTAAGATCTATTCTCGTGGCTCCGGATTGGCCAAGAAGGACTTGGTACCCGGAACTTCAAGAGATGCTCACAGAGGACCCGTGGCCTCTACCTCTGAGAAGGGACCTGCTCCAGCAGGGACCCTGTCTGTTCCAAGACTTACCGCGGCTGCGTTTGACGGTATGGCGGTTGAACGCCGGATCCTAAAGGAAAAAGGCATTCCAGATGAAGTCATCCCTACTTTGATAAAAGCCAGAAAGGATGTAACCGCAAAGCATTATCACCGCATCTGGCGGAAATATGTTGCGTGGTGCGAGGCCAAAAAGGCCCCGACGGAGGAATTTCAATTGGGTCGATTCCTGCATTTCCTGCAAGCAGGAGTGTCTATGGGCCTAAAATTAGGATCCATTAAGGTCCAGATTTCGGCCCTGTCGATTTTCTTTCAGAGAGAACTGGCTTCAGTGCCTGAAGTCCAAACGTTTGTTAAGGGAGTGCTACATATACAGCCTCCTTTTGTGCCTCCAGTGGCACCCTGGGATCTGAATGTTGTTTTGGATTTCCTAAAATCACATTGGTTTGAACCGCTCAACACTGTGGAATTAAAATATCTCACATGGAAAGTGGTCATGTTGTTGGCCCTGGCTTCAGCCAGGCGTGTGTCCGAATTGGCGGCTTTATCCTGTAAAAGCCCTTACCTGATTTTTCATACGGACAGGGCAGAATTGAGGACTCGTCCTCAATTTCTCCCAAAGGTGGTTTCAGCGTTTCATCTGAACCAGCCTATTGTGGTACCTGCGGCTACTAAGGACTTGGAGGACTCCAAGTTGCTGGACGTTGTCAGGGCCCTGAAAATATATGTTTCCAGGACGGCTGGAGTCAGAAAATCTGACTCGCTATTTATCCTGTACGCACCCAACAAGCTGGGTGCTCCTGCTTCTAAGCAGACTATTGCTCGCTGGATTTGTAGTACAATTCAGCTTGCGCATTCTGTGGCAGGCCTGCCACAGCCAAAATCTGTAAAAGCCCACTCCACAAGGAAGGTGGGCTCATCTTGGGCGGCTGCCCGAGGGGTCTCGGCTTTACAACTCTGCCGAGCTGCTACTTGGTCAGGTCAAATACTTTTGTAAAATTTTACAAATTTGACACTGGCTGAGGAGGACCTGGAGTTTTCTCACTCGGTGCTGCAGAGTCATCCGCACTCTCCCGCCCGTTTGGGAGCTTTGGTATAATCCCCATGGTCCTTACGGAGTTCCCAGCATCCACTAGGACGTCAGAGAAAATAAGAATTTACTTACCGATAATTCTATTTCTCGTAGTCCGTAGTGGATGCTGGGCGCCCATCCCAAGTGCGGATTATCTGCAATACTTGTACATAGTTATTGTTAACAAATCGGGTTATTGTTGTTGTGAGCCATCTATCCAGAGGCTCCTCTGTTATCATGCTGTTAACTGGGTTCATATCACAAGTTGTACGGTGTGATTGGTGTGGCTGGTGTGAGTCTTACCCGGGATTCAAAATCCTTCCTTATTGTGTACGCTCGTCCGGGCACAGTATCCTAACTGAGGCTTGGAGGAGGGTCATAGGGGGAGGAGCCAGTGCACACCAGGTAGTCCTAAAGCTTTTCTTTTTGTGCCCAGTCTCCTGCGGAGCCGCTATTCCCCATGGTCCTTACGGAGTTCCCAGCATCCACTACGGACTACGAGAAATAGAATTATCGGTAAGTAAATTCTTATTTTTACTGCAAACACTACCAAACTGCCCAGGTCATTCCCACTGCCTGAGTACACCATGTGGTCTTCCAAAGCAAATATATTCCTTAATCTACTATGAATCTGTCTCCCACCAGTGGCCCCAGCGTGATATGCCTGTGACTGGCAAACCTGTTTAATTTGCCCCTTTTTATTGCATTTGCTACACAGTTCATGTTTTAACCTACAGTCCCTGGATGAATGTGTATCTGCACCACAGCGGTAGCATACTTCTAATGGTGCGTCATGTGCAGGCAAGGGCACTTACAAATTACGAATCGGGCTCAAGACTTCCCGCTTTTCTTGGATCCCAAAGTGAGGCCGAACGTCATCTTCCAGCTATCGGATTCTTGCAGGTTTTGGATTCTATATAAGTCCCTGGTGATCTGCGCCATCTTCACTCCGGCTGGGGAGAGGGTTCTGGACGGATGTGTCCATCTCAGTACTGTGTTGTCTGACATCAGGCGGGTGCGCTTTCTCTGACTGCTGCTGTATCTGGAAGAGGTGGTCTCTCCTTCTACTGTATCTGAAAGGGTGCTCTGTCTGCTGTATCTGAAAAAGGGGTGCTCTCTCTGCCTGCTGTACAGTATCTGAAAAAGGGGTGCTCTGTCTGCTGTATCTGAAGGGGGTGATCTGTCCGTCCATCCAGGGGCTCCACACCAGAGTACAATTAAAGAATAAAAGCTAAAAACTAAAAGCCTAAAATTATAATTATAAAAAATATAAAAAAAAAATTGTTTGTGCTGTACCCCAGTATTCCATACAATTTTTATTTTATTTTCATAAGTACTGTGACACTCCCGGTCAGACCGCAGTATATTATTTCCTACTCATACATGTATTGTGCAACGCTGTTGGTAAAGCTAAACTGTAATGTATAATAATATATATTTCTGACTTATTTGTGCAACACTGTGACCGCCAGTGTGGGATAGAAAAAGTACTACATATTTCTGACTCTTTTGTGTGACACTGTAACCGCAATGTGTGATATAAAAAATAATATATATATATTTTGATTTAAATTAGTATTTTGTGCTGTGTCATCCCAGTATGCATCCAGGGACTGCAACTGCTCCATCCATCTAGGCGTGTTCTGTCAGTCCACCCAAAATAGAATACTTTTTTAATATTTTGTGCTGTATCCTCCCAGTATACACCCAGGCATGTTCTGTCCGTTTCAGGGTGCTGTGTCCGTAGCTCATATTCTTATGTTATAACTTATTGTCCTATTTTCAGAATTCTTATCACCACATTGTGATGAATTCAAATTAATATTATTAATAATAAATATAAATTAACTAAATTTAAATGAAATTAATATAACTAACCTTCTGCATGTCAAAGATATCTTTGAGGAACAGAACTTGATCCAAAATAAGTTAAAATCATGATTGCAGCATCAAAAATATTGTCTTTCTTTTTTCTTCTTGGCCTAATTCATCTTTTTGTGAACTGAAATCTTGAGCCGTGCCGAATGCTTCACTTTTTTAAATACATTCTTTTTTAAAATATTTTGTGCTGTCATACACAGCACAAAATATTGCTCATATAAAGTTTCATACAGCTAAGTTCCATCTCTCCTAACCTAGTCCCTTGCACTGTACTGCTGCCTTGTCCCTAGACACACACCCCATACTCAGTTGCACATGGCAGCAGTGCTGAGCCTGCTTGCCATGCTGCTGCCCAGTATGTCCATGGGGGTTAGCTACCTCAATGGTCGGCGCACATTTTGTGTCAGATCTTGCATCAGCTCATATAACGTTCCATACTGCTATGTCCCATCTATTCTATACTAGTCCCTTGCACTGTACAGCTGCTTTGTCCCTTTATGCACATCCCCATACTGTGTCACACACGACAGCGGGACTGATCTCGCTAGGCATGCCACTGCTATGTCCCTGGTGGTCGACCACCTGGTGGCTGGTCTCAATGATCAGCGCCTATTTTGTGATGATCTTGCACCCGCTCGTATCAAGTCCCCTTGTGCTACATATGTCTGATATGTGTACTTTTTGAACTGGTTTTGTCCCTAGATGCACTTCTGTGTACTCAGTCAAAATGTATTGTATACAGTACTTAGGGCCTAATTCAGACCTGCAAAGCTTGTCACACGGCATATGCAGACTTGCACTGGTGGTTTTATACTCTGTCTGGGTGGCGATCCGATCACAAACCCTTGCAAATTCACAGATGAGTGATCAGGTCTGAATTAGGCCCTTAGTTGGAACATTACCTAATAATGCAATCTATAAATTAAATGGAGTCATTCTTGGCACATCAGTAATGGAGAAGGATTTGGGGGACCTCATTGAGAGTAGACTTAGCCGCAGTGCCCAATGTCAGGATGCAGCATTAAAGGCCAATAAGGTATTAGCATGCATAAAATGGGGAATAGAGACAAGGATAAAAGTGTAATCCTGTCACTGTATAAATCATTGCTCTGGCCGCATCTAGAATACTGTGTACAGTTCTGGGCTCCTCACTATAACTTCAAAAGGTTCAAAGAAGAGCTACAAAATTGATTAAAGGCTTAGAGTCATTGGATTATGAGGAAAAGCTATCTAGGTTAGATACAGCAGCGTAACTAGGGCTCCGCAGCCACTGCGATCGCTTGGAGGCACAGGGCTGCGGGGGCGCTGCCGCCGCCACTGATTGTTTTGGGAAGGACACGGAGGGCACAGTGCGCGCCTCTCCTGTGTGTCACTCCTGGGTCTCTGGCGGCAGCAGCGTGTCTGTTAAATAAAGTGCCGGTTCGTGAGCTTTGATTGGCTCATGAACCAGCACTTCATTTGACAGACACACCGCTGGAGACACAGGAGGGATACACAGGAGAGGCGCGCACTATGCCCTCCGGCTCCTTCCGAAAATGCACAGCAGCGGGGGAGCCTGGGGGGGAATTTTACCTGTCACTTTGGGGGGCATATTTGGCAATGGGGGTATGTGTGTACCTGGCACTCGGGGGGGGGGGGGTATATCTGTACCCGGCACCGGCGGGGGGGCATGTTTGGCACTGGGGATATATGTATACCTGGCACTAGGGGGACATATTTGGCACTGGGGGGGCATGTTTGGCACTGAGGGTATATGTGTAGCTGGCACTTGGGGGGCATATTTCGCACTTGGGGGTATAGTGTACCTGGCACTGGGGAAGCATATGGGGCACTGGGGCATATGTGTGCCTGGCACTGTGGGGGAATATCTGGCACTGGGGGCATATGTGGCACTGGAAGCACAGCCCTAGCAACAAGCATTACCCCTGGTTACAAACACAACACCCAGCTCATGAATCCCTGGCAACAAGCATTACCCCCTAGCAATGAGCATGATACCCAGTGCATGAAACCCCTGGCAATGAATATTACCCCCTGGCAACAAGCTTGAAACCCAACACATGATACATCTGGCAACAGGCATAACACTTACCACATGAAACCCTTGGCAATGAGCATGACACCCTGAGCGTGAAAACCCCTGTCACCATGCATGGAACCTAGAGCATGAAACCCCTGGCAATGAGCAGGTAATTTAAAAATAATTAGAAGCCTTACTGTAGGACTTAATGTGTAATGGGCATTGCGGTGTATGGCATAATGTATCACGGACATTGCGGTGTGTGTCATAATGTGTCACAGGCATTACGGTGTGTGGTATACTATATCACAGGCATTGTGGTATGTGGTATAATGTCTCAGGGTCATTGCAGTGTGTGGCATAATGTATCACGGCCATTGCGGTGTGTGTCACAGGCATTACGGTGTGTGGTATATTATATCACAGGCATTGTGGTATGTGGTATAATGTCTCAGGGTCATTGCAGTGTGCGGTATAATGTATCATGAACATTGCGGTGTGTGTCATAATGTGTCACAGGCATTGTAATGCGCCCCCCCCAATTGCTCTAAAAAAAATGCGTGCCCCCCCCCCCCCCCCATATAGCCATAAAAAGAAAAAGCATGCGCGCGTCGTAGGCGCGCGCGCGCTCCCGACAAGGGTGTGGCCTGATTAAAATGGGCGTGGTCTCATTAAAGTGGGCATGGCCTCATCTGATATCATCACACCCACCACAGGGGGAAAAAAATAAAAATAAAAAAGTCCCCTTTTTACACATTACAGCAGGCAAGTGTCCCCATATTACACAGCGCGGCAGGCAGGTGTCCCCATTTTACAAAGTGCGGCAGGCAGGTGTCCCCATTTTACAAAGTGCGGCAGGCAGGTGTCCCCATTTTACAAAGTGCGGCAGGCAGGTATCCCCATTTTACACAGTACGGAAGGCAGGTATCCCCATTTTACACAGTACAGTAGGCAGGTATCCCCATTTTACACAGTACGCAGGCAGGTGCCCCCATTTTACAAAGTGCAGCAGGCAGGTATCCCCATTTTACACAGTGCGGCAGGCAGGTATCCCCATTTTACACAGCGCGGCAGGCAGATATCCCCATTTTACACAGTACGCAGGCAGGTGCCCCCATTTTACACAGTGCGGCAGGCATCCCCATTTTACACAGCGCGGCAGGCAGGTATCCCCATTTTACACAGCGCGGCAGGCAGATATCCCCATTTTACACAGTACGCAGGCAGATGCCCCCATATTACACAGTACGCAGGCAGGTGCCCCCATATTGCACAGTACGCAGGCAGTTGCCCCCATTTTACACATTGCGGCAGGCATCCCCATTTTACACAGCGCGGCAGGCAGATATACCCATTTTACACAGTACGCAGGCAGATGCCCCCATATTACACAGTATGCAGGCAGGTGCCCCCATATTACACAGTACGCAGGCAGGTGCCCCCATTTTACACAGTGCGGCAGGCAGGTATCCCCATAGGCAGGTGTCCCATTTTACACAGCGCGGCAGCGGCAGGCAGGTTTCAAGTTGGGGGGAAGGAAGGGGGAGAGAGAGAGAGAATACTTACGTCTTCCCGCTCTTCGGTCCCGCCGCCTCACGTCCCTCGCACCGGCCGCCTCCTCCTTCATGCTTATCTCCTTATCGCCTCTCCCCGAGCACTCCTGCTCGGGGGGCGGGGCTTCGCGGAATGACGCGTTTGCGTCGTGACGTCACGACGCAACGCGTCATTCCGCGAAACTCCACCCCCCGAGCAGGAGCGCTCGGGATAGGCGATAAGGAGTAACAAAGTGCCGCGGCGGGCGCCCCGTGCGGTTGCACGGCTCGCCCGCCGCTAGAAACGGCACTGATCACGGACATTGTGTTATGTGGTATAATGTATAACGGGTATTTGTGGTGTGTATCATAATGTGTCACAGACATGATGGTGTGTGGTATACTGTTTCACGAGCATTGTATGTGGCATATTGTCTTAGGGGCATTGCAGTGTGTAGCAAAATTATAACGGGCGTGTCATAATGTGTCACAGGCATTGTATGTGCTATAATGTATCAGGGGCATTGCAGTGTGTAACATAATGTATAACGGGCATTGCGTGTCATGATGTATCACGGACATTGTGGTGTGTGGCAAAATGTATAACGGGCATTGTGGTGGGTGTCATAATGTGTCACAGGCATGAAGGTGTGTTCTGTACTGTATCACAGGCATTGTATGTGCTATAATGTCTCAGAGGCATTGCAGTGTGTAGCAAAATTTTAACGGGCGTGTCATAATGTGTCACAGGCATTACAGTGTGTGGCATAATGTGTCGGGGGCATTATGGTTTGTGGTATATTGAGTCATGGGCATTATTGTGTGTGGTATAATGTCTAAGGGCCATTGCAGTATGTGGCATAACGTATAATGGGCATTACTATAAGAAGGAAAAATGACAAATAATGTAAGGGGCATGAATCAGGATAATTTTTTTTCTCTGTGGTGGCCAACGTCTGGGCATGCAGGTTGCAAAACTGGGGTATAAGGTAGTCTTTTCCTGCAATGTGACGCCCATTTATGCAAATCCACGTCCACTGCAGCAAGGCCACGCCCATTTTTGCAATGAGCGCCATCGCTAGTAGCAATTATGGGGGGGGGGGGGGGGGGCGCCAGAGAATGTTTTTGCTTGGGGGAGAAAAATTTCTAGTTACGCCACTGGTTAGATATATTTACTCTAGAAAAAAGGTGTCTAAGAGGAGACATGTTTAATATCTTCAAATACATCAAGGGACAATGCAAGGAACTTTCAGGTGATTTACTTATCGAGAGATCTATACACAGGGCACATGGTCACCCTCTAAGGTTAGAGGAGAGAAAGTTTAACACCAAGGGGTAAATTTACTAAGAAGGGAGTTCTATTTAAGATGGGATGTTGCCCATAGCAACCAATCAGATTCTATGTATTATCTTCTAGAATGTGCTAGATAAATGAGAAGTAGAATCTGATTGGTTGCTACGGGCAACATCCCATCTTAAATAGAACTCCCATCTTAGTAAATTTACCCCCAAGCGTAGGAAGGGTTTCTTCACAGTACGGTCAGTAAAGTTATGGAATTCACTGACAGAGAAGGTTGTAATGTCTGACTCAATTGATGTTTTTAAGAAACAGACAAATTTTTAGCCAAAAACAGCATCCAAGGATATCATCTGTAATAATGATGTAATACAGTATATGGGCCCTCATTCCGAGTTGTTCGCTCGCTAGCTGCTTTTAGCAGCTTTGTACACGCTAAGCCGCCGCCTACTGGGAGTGAATCTTAGCTTCTCAAAATTGCGAACGAAAGATTCGCAATATTGCGAAAAGACATCTCTGTGCAGTTTCTGAGTAGCTCCAGACTTACTCGGCATCTGCGATCAGTTCAGTGCTTGTCGTTCCTGGTTTGACGTCACAAACACACCAAGCGTTCGCCCAGACACTCCTCCGTTTCTCCAGCCACTCCCGCGTTTTTCCCAGAAACTGTAGCGTTTTTTCACACACTCCCATAAAACGGCCTGTTTCCGCCCAGAAACACCCACTTCCTGTCAATCACACTCCGATCACCAGAACGAAGAAAAAACCTCGGAATGCCGTGAGTAAAATTCCTAACTGCATAGTAAATTTACTTGGCGCAGTCGCACTGCGGTCATTGCGCATGCGCATTAGCGACTAATCGCTCCGTTGCGAGAAAAAAATAACGAGCGAACAACTCGGAATGACCCCCATGGCTCTATAGGTTGAACTCGATGGACAATTCTTTTTTCAACCTCAACAACTATGCTACTATATTACTATGTAACAGGACCCATCCTGGAGGGACAAATTAATCACTTCCTGGATTTCACTCTGATCATCATAAATTAAGAGGATCATCTAGGAAAAGTAATATAATTTGTTTTAAAAGTGTAGTAATTAGGTGAGAAAAGCACGTCGATTAACTGTATACCTGCACGGAACATTAGAATTATGCTGGAGGCCCAGGGCTGACTGGCAACTTTTAGCCTTAGGGGCAAATGCAAATCGAGTGGCCTTGGCTTTTCTACCAGCACTCATTGCATAACCCCTTACTGTCTCATTTAATCCTACCTGCATATATCCCTGATTGCCTACTCCATAGCTGTCTCTTGGGATGATACTGAAATCCCAGCAGTTGGGATCCCAACAGTCAGAATGCAGATAGCAGGACACTAATGTTCAGAATACTGACAGATCATAGTGATTATTTTATCTGTACCCCTACCCCACCCCTCTTGCAGCCCCCATAACCCCTAGCCCTAACCCTCTCACTGGTATGCTGACCTTTGGGATGCTGCTGTCCTTATTCCTCATTACCACCTCCAAAGCTTTCTCTCACTACCAGTTTCTTATATACAGTATACAGTAACTCTGAGACCATCACTGCACACACTGACCTCACAGCACACACTAACCAACTCACTTACCCCTTACAGTGCTCACTGTACCCCTCAGTGCACTCATTGTCCAGCTCAGTACACTCCATAACCTCCACTGACAGCACTCATTCCCCTTTCACTGACCCCCTCCCTCACTGTCCCCACCACAGCTCACACAATGACCCCCACAGCACACACTAACCCCGTCACTGCTCTCCCCCCACAGCACTTACACCCTCACAGCACTCTCCCCTTTATGGTCCACCGCAGAGAATTCCTCACTCCCTTCAATGTCACTGTTCTCTCCTCTCCTTCACTGTCCTCCTCATGGCACATCCTGCCCCTTCAGTCTCCACCTCAAGGTACTTCCTACCTTCAGTAACCAAATACTCTCCCCAGCTACTTCAATGTCCACCCCACAGCATTTCCCCATCACCTTTACACAGCATCACTCCAATAGCTTTATTGTTCAGCCTACAACACTTCCTCCCAAGCACCTTCAATCTCTAGAACACTCCCATTTACTTCTTCACAATCCTTCTCACAGCAATAATCCTCCCCCATCAATGTACACCCTAAATTACTGTCATCCCCCAGCACTTTCAATGTCAACATCACAGAACCTTGACTCCTCTCAATAGTGGCAGCAAAATTGATATTGGTGTTCCTATACGGCTCTCTACTTGTCCAGTTCTTTCTGCCCTGCTGTGACACACACCTTAAGCTGCTCTTCTGGTGTTCACGCATGCTGCCTGCTGTCATAGGGGGTCATTCGACCCGAACGCTCGCTGCAGTTTGTCGCAGCGCAGCGATCGGGTCGGAACTGCGCATTCCCCGGCGTAGCAGTGCGCTGACACATGACAGTCATCGGTGCCCAGCGATCGCCTCTGAGACAGAGGCGGTCGCTGGGCGGGAAGGGGCTGAACGGTGGCGTTAAGCCGCCAATTAGTAGGCGCGGTCCGGCCAACACAGGCGTGGCCGGACCGTTGGGGGGGCGTGGTGCGGCAGCTGCATGATGTCTCACGCAGCTGCTGTGGCCAGCGGCAGCGGCACACAATTCCCGGCCAGCCACAGGAGCTGCGTTGGCCGGGACTTACTCCACAGATACAAAGGCATCGCCTCTGTGCGATGCTTTTGTATTTGAGGGGGAGGGGGGGGGGGGCGGCACTGACATGCGGGGCTGACTAGCCCTGTGCTGGGCGTCCCACCGCATGTCTGGAAACATGATTGTAGCTGTGCTAAATTTAGCACAGCTACAATCAACTCAGAATGACCCCCATAATGAGCTGAGGAGCTCAGGGAGCTGCCCAGCTGCTCTGATAGTATGACAGTGAGAGCAGCTGGGAGATCACATTTTTTTAAATGTTAGTGTGAATACTAAATAAAGTAATGTATCTTACATTGTAATTTCAACTGACTATAACTGTACAATAATAATAATAATAATAATAATATTTTTGTGTTATAGTGTAAGAATATCAAAAATATTGTTGACAAATTAACTTGGATAACGAGCAAACAGCTAGGCAAATAAGACATATTATTCATTCAGAATGTGTTCTGGACATTTCATGTTCCAGCATCAAATGGATCAAAAGTCACAAAAGGGCAGTGCTTTGCTCCGTGAGGCTCGGCCGTCTCCTCAGCAAGGAGGTAGCCAAGCACCCCGGAGGGAACAGCAGCTTGCAAGGGAAAGGAAAGGGCTATAGTGGACATAATACTATGGGGTCCATACATGAAGGAAGTCACAAAATGGTGGCGCTTTACTCTGTGGGACTCAGTCATCTCCACACCACTCCCTTCAATGTCCACCTCACAGCACACCTTCCCCCTTCAATGTCCACCTCACAGCACTCACCCCTACAAATCTAGAGTGTACAGTATTTATTTTTCCTCCATATAATCATACAGTAATGTGTACAGAACTATATACAGTACAGTTTGTGTATAAGATTGATCTGATATTCTATTATACAGTAAGTACTGTCACATGCAGTATCAAGAAAAAGACTAAACAAGGAGTACAACATGAAATGTTTAATAAAGTTAAACAGTTGTTTAATAATAAAAAAAGGAATAAAATTCTTTAAAATAAACTTATCAAAAAATGACAGAACTGGTCCACCAATATGTGGGGCGTGAACCGATACAGCCCAATGATCGCTTGCAGCTGTTCTGTGGGAATGGAGGGGGGGGGGACAGTATTATAGTACAGCACTGTATATTGTAGAATCTTGACATCCACAATGCACTGTACTGTCACTACTGTAAATAGTACACTACTGTATACTATAGAAATAATCATTGCTGTACTTTACCTCAGGTCAGTCTAGGTAATCCCGGGTTCTTTGGTGAGAACACTGTCCTTGGCTTTAGCACTCGCCAGGACTATGGAGGACATTTACTAAGCAGTGATAAAAGTGGAGAAGTTGCCCATGGCAACCAATCAGCTGCTCTGTATATTTTGAAAGTATGCAAATTAAAAATGTTACATCAATGCTGATTGGTTGCCATGGGCAACTTCTCCACTTTTATCACTGCTTAGTAAACGTCCCCCTATGTCCTTGGGCCCATCTTGGGCCCACAAGGAAAACAGCCACTGTATTGGGTGGGGTTTGGGGTGGGGAACCATTAATCACATTCCAATATGGTGCTAGACTACAGTACATGTACAATATTACTACTATCCTTTTTTTTTACAGTATATGGGGCTACAAGGGTTTTGTATCACCAAACAAATTACATAAACAAATGAGTACTGTAAAACAATAAATCAGTGCCTTACAGTACACAACAATTATTCAGTGTAAACATTTCGGCATCAGCAGTCATGACATTGAAATATTATAAGCATCAGGGTAACAGAAACCGAGGGGTTTATTTACTAAAAATCCGAGTTTGTCCGATTTGTGTTTTTTGTTCAAAGTGGCAACACGGGAATGTACTAAGCACAAATCTCGGCAGTGTTTGGGCTATTCATAATGGTTTTGACGGCAAAGTTCCAAAATACGAATGAATAGACCATCGGTCAAACGCGGCTGTTTGTTCATACAACGCGGGAATGTACTATTCATTCGTATTTGGGTGTTAGTCTCTGAATGCTCAATTGCGGTTGTATTTTTTTGCGATTCGTTAAAAAAAGCACCAAAAAAATAGACCTGCTTTTTTCAGGCATGTTTACATATGTTGTTACTTACAAATCATTCACACCTGAATTAGGATGCCTTTAAAAGGATCTTAGGCCCATTTCAAACAACCTACACTCAGAAACGGCTGCAGGACTATGGTGCAGTGATATTTTGTGTGCTGTGGGATTCCTTAGACTCAGATATCAGCCTGTAAGTAACCCGGGCCAAGAAACTTAACATGGTCAGCAGGTTGTACAGGTTCCGCAGGCCTCGTTTTTTTTAGGGGGCGTTTAAACTTGAACGCATTGTCCGATGACAGGGTCATACAGATGTTTCGTCTAAATCATAACAACATTTTCCGTCTGTATGACCTTGTCAAACTGGGCCTAGACCTTGAGACAGCACACTCTCACCCTGTCTCAGGCCTGCACAAACTCCTGGCTGTGTTGCACTTTATGGCTACTGGGAGCTTTCAGGCTGTGTCTGGGGATGTCATTCGAATCTCACAGCCCTCCTTTTCAAGAATACTAACGCAGGTGATGTATACCTAACTACCTCCTCTGTTTTTTGTTTGTTTTAATTACTCTCAGTGGCCAGTGATGATGTTATGTCATAAAATCTCAGTTTTTTTTTCAAATATACACACAGGTGTTGGATGTTTTGCAGCCCCACATCGATGCCTCAATCTGCTTCCCTACCCAGGAGTCTCAGTGGCATGCCATCAGGGTAGATTTCTATGAGCTTGCTAGCATGCCCAATGTGCTGGGAGCCATAGATTGCACACACATTCAGCTGAGGCCACCTAGGGGCAGGCAGCACATATATACTAATCGACATCTGGACCACTCCACAAATGTGCAGGTGGTTTGTGATGCAAATCTCAAAATAATGAGTGTTGTTGCTGGTTACCCTGGGGGCTGCCATGACTCCTTCATCCTCAGTCAGTCATCCCTCTTTGATAAGTTTGAGGACGGACAAATGCCAGATGGATGGCTGCTGGGTATGTAATTAGATATGTGTAGGACTTTGTATACTACGGCAAAAAACACTGTGTTACTTATGTGTTGCTGTATCTTAACATAAAACACGTTATTATATCTGTCTTTCAGGTGATGGAGGATATGGCTGTTTCTCTTGGCTTCTAACTCCATTGTCCCGACCTGATACCCCTGCTGAACACAATTAAAATAATGCACATAAGTCCACGTGGAGTGTGATAGAAAGATGTTTTGGTGTTCTGAAATCTAGGTTTTGGTGTCTGGATAAGTCTGGTGGCCTTTTGTTGTATAGTCCCTTGAAGGTGACTCAAATTTTGTTCTGCTGCTGCTTTCTTCATAACGTGTTTGCAACAACATCTGCCACATGTTGATGATGACGAGGAGGATGAAGAAAGCAGCCAGCAAGCAGAGGAATTAGAGAAATCTGGTGACACTTGGAGTACAGATGTAGGGAGGCAGGTTAGGCAAGACCTCATAAATAGTTATTTTTAAGGTAAGTATGTTTTGCTTCTTTCATTTGTTGTGTAAGCCTAAAAATATTTTGTACATTTTTCCCTTAAAAACCATTACTCAGAATGTGTCTGTCTCATTCAGACATACAAACATACCCTCGCTTTATGCAAAACAAATGCAGCATGTGTATTGTTTTTAATTAAATTGACTAAACATCAGATTATGAGTGACATGCATGAAGTCTGGATAAGTGTTAAAAAAACTTTTAATTGTAATTTATTTAAAACACACATAATCCAGATAGTAATTGAATATGTTATTTACTTTAGGAATGTGTGTTACGTCCTAATGTAACACTGCTCAACATATAATATGTTATCCTTGAGGAATACATGTGTCCCTATGTGTGATGCTCCATCGGATTTAAGGGACACAAACTTAGTCTCATCCAAAATAATTTATTTAGTTATGTTTGCTGAAGTAAACTTGCAGATTTGTAAGTCAATACACAGTTTTCAACATATATCCATTATTACACATATTATTTGTTGGAATCAAATATTTCCAATTACTTTGGTTCTGCATCATGTTTTAGAATCTGATTACTCCTTTTTACCACACAAAAGCATGGCACAACAATAATGTCAATCATTTTGGGAATGAATTATCTAAATTTGTTGACAACATATTAGGACACTCTTTGCAAACTCAATTGTGTTATTATTGTAATGTTGTCTAGAGAAGAAATGTAAAAGAGTTAAAATTCACATTGTAAGTTGTATTGTTCATGGATTAATCTGCATGGCTGCCAATTAGTCTGTCTGCAGGATATGAGAGTGATTGAAATCAAGAGATATTAATTAGAGAATCAAATCAAGTGGTATTGTTTCTGCATGCTAAAGACATTCTGTATGGCTGCCAATTAGTCTGTCTGCAGGATATGAGAGTGATTGGAATAAAGAGATATTAATTAGAGAATCAGATCAAGTGGTATTGTTTCTGCAGGCTAAGATCAATGTGCAGCTCAAAGAACATTTTCCTCTTAAAAAAAATTCAAATATGAGAAAGAATAAATGTGATGCTAAAAGTCCTGTTTTTGTTTGTAACAGTTATGATTAGTGATGTTGTAAAAATTGACAAGGTGCTAAGTGTTATATATATTCTGACAATCATACACTTACTAACTGTGTTTATTTTCTTCTTTATACAGAAATCGGTGTCTATATTTTTTATGTTTTTTTGGTGGCTGCTTGGACTCGCCTTTGCCTTTACCACTGTCATGTTGGTGTGCTCTGGTGGAGCGCCTTGGTGGTGAGGACACTGGCGATATAATTGGAGTAGTCGTACCAGAACTAGTGCTTGGTTGCTGTTGGTGCTTGGATCTGAGTGTTTCATTGAGGTTAGGGAGGGTGGCATCATTTTGATTTTCTAAAATTCTGGTGATAGATTCATTGATCATTTGATTGTTTTCTAAGATGTTGATATAGCTTTGCTGTTGTCTATGCTGTTCTTCCATTATGCGTTGTAAGTTGCCCATGACATGTGTAATGTCTGCACGCATGATTTCCATGGTATTGGCAATTCTCATGGTTGGTTCATTTTGGCGACTGATATTTCTGCTGATTCTTCTGAGGTAAGTGGGTAGGCTTGAAAAAATTTGGGTCTGCCTATGCAGGCAATCTTGATTAGTGGCCTGCTGTGTAGCCCAACTGTCGCAAAACACTTGATCAGGGCCTTGTGCTACTGCTGTTATTGGGCTGTGTTGTGGTGGTGGTGTGTTTTGCTGTGGTGGTGTACTCACAGGTGCTGGGGGGCTGTTTCCTTCGATTTCTGGCTGCATTTGTAAAATGATTGTCTCATCCATGTCACTGTGTTGCTGCTGTTGCGTAGGGATGCTGGTACCAGTACTAGAATCTGGAATTAGAATCATTTTGCCGTTAGTTATCCATATGTTAGAGAAATTAATACAAAGTAATAAACATGGAACACATGTATTTGAATGGAGCTTTCAGATATCCAGCATAGCAACATCATCACTCAGAACTTAAATACAGACATATGCCTGTTTGTGGCAAATGTGTCTGGATACTTCATTCTTAAAGCAAGCACATGAGTTGTATGGTAGATCAGACATACTCCACCATAAAAACACATTTTAAACCATAATGTGTTGCCTTATAGTGTCTAAAACAAAAACATAGTAAATGTTTTTGCATGTTGGTGCTAATGTTAGGACACATGTGAAATTGTGGAAAACAACCTTACTATTTGCCAAGCTTACACATGTGTTTATGTTGCAGCATTTTCCACACAATCTGCTACTGTATGGCTGAAGTGGACATACATATCTTTACTGGATGTGGACAAGGCCATTTTGCTCGGATTCCATTTGATGTTTTAGTGACTTCGGTAAGTATAGCAGATTTTGTAGGATTTTGAGTTAATTAGTCTAATTTAATGGATTATTACGAGATGACTAATTTTTTTTATTACAGTTTCTTACTCACAATCAAGATGAGGGGAGTGTGGTTGGCATCTTGGAGGTGTGTCCAAAATTTGGAGTGGTGGGACCGAAGAAACTGTAGACAATCTTTGTGGCGAGGTAGCCTGCTGTGGTTGGGACTGGACATCAGACCTTGCTTTCTTTGTCACATGTATTATTTGTTGGTGTGGTACAGGAGTCGGCCTTCTGCTGCTCAAGACTTCTTTTGATGGACCTAGTATGTAAAGTGTAATGTTGTTATGGCCATTCCCTTACAAACATAACCTATACTACAATGGACACTTTACCTGCTTCTGCAGCGTCATCATCATCAGATGTCATGGGAGTGACTGTAGGACAAGCAGCACCACTTTTTTTCAACACTGTAAATCATGAAACAAATAAAAGAACTAATTTATTCATGCTATTGTTGATACATCCACCCATTATGTTTATAAACATTACAACTTACAAAAATGGTTCTTTATTTATGGATTAAAAATTACGCACAAAAAAACCCAACAGAAATTACAAACACACACATTGTCCAATAGCCATATGCACTATGCAAAGTGCAACACAGGAAATAATGTACAGGACACAGACATAGGACACAATTACAAATACATACACTAACAAGCAAAAACACACACATCTTAATTTTTTCATGTAATGTAATTAATGAAAGATGCAATATAGAAAATGCTCTGTGATGTGGCACTACAAACACACATTAGCACAATATGAGCAACAAAAAAAACAACTCATCATAATAGTAAGGTAACTAAGTCTGCAGTGTTGTGTCAGGGTACAAATACAGCGTCAAACTGAACCAACAAGTAGTGGGTTTGGCTTAAACAAGATTTAATTCAGTACTAATGAAATTACACATGTAACTGGCTTCAAAGTGACTTTCCACTACTCCAGCCTCTAACATGTCAACCACTGTTTTGGAAACATTGCACATGGATAACTGAAATAAAAAACATAGTCCTACTTTCAAATTGTAAAATGTGCTAAAGGAAAACAGTATTGCTGGACAATTCAATAACACACCAAGTCCAAACTACACATGGAAAATGTACTGTAAAAATGCCACATGACATACAATAAAGTACTATGTGACATTGGCTTTTGTAGAAAACATTACCCACAACGATGTCTTTGCTAACGCACACTTGAAGATGGGAGTAATATGCAACGTCACATGACACACATTTGCAAAAAACATTAAGACAGAAGTAATGTAATAGAATGTTAAGACAAATACACATGCTCACCATCCTAATAAGACAAAACAAAAAAAAACAAGACTACAAGAATGACAAGACTACTTTCAAACACAATAATACACTCAGAAATTGCTAACAAAACTCTTCACCAAACCAACTACTCACCAACCTCCACAGCACAACCTCCCTCCTCACCACTAACTAAACCAACGAGGTGCGAACGGTTTGGGGCGTATTTATATGGTTGCGCACAGACACTCCTACATCTGAAACACAACCAATCACGAACGTGGATGAAGATCGAAACTAAAAGTGAAAATGCGGCCGTGATTGGTAAATAACCCTGCCGCATTTAACATTGAAAATAATCAAGTTAAAACAACAAAAACACAAACGCAAACATCAATGATGGCCGTAAATGGCCCAAGAAAAATAAAACTGCCATCGACATCGGAAAACACGAAAAAAATAACTCGACAGCTTCGTAAATTAGCGTAAATAGATTCAAAAAGTTGCATGAAAATGCACCCTATAAAAAATGAGTTTAAACTCTACACAAACCGACTCAAACATGAATATTAGTAAATAAACCCCCGATAGTTACTGACGGTGGTGTTGTAGGGAGTACTGTAAATGCCAAGTATTGTAGGAAGCAGCTCGTGCAGAATCTTGGAGGTAGGGGTGGGAGTGTAAGTAAGTACGTTCTTAACTAGATATGTGCTTGCGGTCCCTAGCCCAAAGCTCATATGCGCTGCGGGCAACAATTGGCTGGCAACACCCCGCACTACTCTCCTTTCATGCCACAGACCCACCCTTACTGCCACTAGCTGCAGCACTGCTGACTGCGATGTATGTAGTTGTGGGAGCGTATGGCACCATCCTTACATACCTTACAGTGGGCAGTGCTGCAGCTGCCCGCCTGCATGCTCCCCGCCTGCATGCTCCACTTCCTTACAGCTCCCTTGTCTCCTGATGCTCCTGGTGCTAAAGGTGAATGCGGGGTCTTCTACAATTCAGCAGCCATGGTGAGACGGAACCCTGGTACACAGCAGCACACTGTGGGGACAATGATCTGTGCTCCCACACTGCAGTGGGACTTTGCAATATGTGGACAGCAGTAGTGTGGTGGTAAAGCGCAAAGTGAGGTGAGGATGTGCCGGTTGTCTGTGTCTGCCTGCGCCCATGCTGCACACCACAGCTACTGGCAGCAAATTATCCAGCACATAGGGCTGCACCGCACAAGTATTGCAGTGCTCAGCAACCTTATCAGCATGTCACATAGATTGGTTGCCGGGCGCTCCAGTATGTCAGCTCCACGCTGGTCTTTCCCCACTTTGGTGTGTTCTATCGCTGAGGCGCTGGTCTACAGGATAGAGAAGTGTGGTGGCTCCCCCGACAAGCAGCGACTGACTCATGGTCTGGGCTCTCCCTGCAAAATAAAAACAAACACACACTCACTCTCTACATGGCACATTGATTATAAGGGGCTCTACCTGGCACAGTTTGACTAAGGGGCTTTACCTGGTGTAGTTTGCCTATGGGCTCTACATAGCGCAAAGTGCCTAAGGGACTGTACCTGACCGCAATGTGTATAAGTGCTCTTCATGGCACAATGTGTATAAGTGCTCTACCTGGCGCAATGTGTATAAGCGGCAGTACTGTGTAGTATAATGTGAATAAGGTACACTACTGTGTGGTGTGGTGTAATGTGAATTGGTACTATTATGTGGCCACGCCCCTTCCCCATGAAACCATGCCCCCAGATTTTTGCCACGCACATTCGCTGTGCACTGCCCCTAATATTGATAATGGGGAGGCACCAATTCCCTTTCTGGCACAGGGCACCAAAATGTATAGTTACGGCTCTTTAAGTAATCAGTAGGTAGGATAGGCGCAGGGCCAGTGCTAGGATGTTTGGAGCCCCCCCTCCCCCTGCAAAATATAAATTTGCGCCCTCCAATACTTCACAAATGGTAAAAAGGGTTGTGGTTTCACAAAGAAAGGGCATGACTACACAATGGGAGCCTCATTTCATCTTATGCCACACAGTAGCATAATCGTATTCACATTAGACCACAGTAGTAGTGCTGATTACACACATTATGCCATCAGTAGTACTGCCACTTATATACATAATGCCCATAGCAGTAGTGTCGCTTATACACATAATGCCCGCAATAGTAGTGCCACTTATATACATAATGTCCACAGTAGTAGTGCCGCTTGTGGGGCATGGCCACACAAGGAGATAGTGGGTCAGAGGTGGGTGACTCAGGAGGCAGGGTGACAGAGAGATAGTACAGATGGTGACATGGAGATAGTACTGTGGATGATAGGGGTGACAGGGATATAGTGTAGTGAGTTACCGGGGAGGCAGTGGTGACAGAAATTACAGTGGGTGACTGGCGAGGCATGGGTGACAGGGAGATAGCACAGTGGGTGACCCCGCCCCAGCAGTCCTTGCTGCTCATAGTCACTGACCTTAGTACAGTAGAATGCAGCCACAGGCTCAGTAGCAGGGATCTGGAGGAGCTCATTCTGCAGTCCCCACTCTGACTGGTGAGGCTGGCTGACGGGTGTCAAGGGCATGTAGCAGCAGCCTTGCGTGACTGGTCTGCAGGACTGCCCTAAGAAACTGTCAGGCCCGGGAATAACCAAATAAGCGGGCCCCCCTATACACACAGAAACATGCTGCCACACACACACTGTGCTTCACTCAATACACACAAGCACTGAAAAAAGGTTTCATTCCAATCACTTCCAGCCAGTGGCGCCGAGAGAGGGGGGTAGAAGGTACAAATCACCTGGGCCCAGGTCTGATGGGGGGCTCAGTGAGGGCCCAGGTCTCCCCTCCCTTACCTGGAAGCAGTAGCTGCAGCTTTTCTTCTCAGTCCAGCACACGCTGCTGTGTGCTGGGCTGCAGTCAGGCCAGGGAACTGCTTAAAACACAATTTTTTCTGTATTTTTTTCTAAGTGTGAATGGCTACGCCTCCTGTGATTAGGACATGCCCCTGAAAAGGACCTGGACCCAGCCAGGCTCTCTACTGTCCTGCTTCCAGCAGTCTCATTGTGGAACACGAAATGCAGTGCACAGAATCTGCAGCCAGGCACTCGCCCCAGCCAGCACCCTTTCTGCTTTTTCTATCAGCACTTGTCCCTAGAGCCCAAGCCACACAGCAACTGCAGGCAACCAGCTCACACCTTACCCCAGCACTCCTCCCGTCTTCCTCCTCTACCACCAGTCCCCAGAGCCCGACCGCACAGCTCATACAGGTAGACAGCTGGCATTACACCGCAGTGCTTTTTCCTCCTCTACCGCCGGTCCCCATAGCGAAAGTCAATGCCATTCTTGTCCCACTGTGAGTGACCCATGCAGACTCCAAGCATTTATGGCCGGAGCTCCCCCCTGATGGCAGTCCTGCCCCACTGTGAGTAACTTATACAGACTCCAGGCATTTATGGCCTGAGCTCCCACCTGATGGCAGTCCTGCCAATCAATGTCTGGTAGCAGCGGCAATTGTTGCATCTGTGGCTTCCTTACAGCTTGGCACCATAAACACCAGAGTAGTATGCCTAATGGGTTGGCCGGCCCTGAGCCCTGTGACCCCCAATCTGGATCGTATTTCAGGGGGGCCCAACCACGGGACCCTTGGGACCCGCCGGGCCCTAGGCAGATGCCTAGGTTGCCTAGCGGTAAATCCGGCTCTGCTGTAGAGTACTTACTATGCTGGGGAGGGATGGGGGGCCCCATTGTCTCCCTCCTCCTCTTTAGCAAGGGAAAGGCTAGCTCTTGTTTAAAAAAAAGTAATGTAAGTTTTCCTTAAAACAATTTAAAACATACAGTGTTAACCCCTACTGTACTACAAGTCTTTAGCCAAACTCTCAATAACACCACAAACAGATACAGGATGGTACACTGAAATACTGAAGTACTGTATAAGATTGTAATGAGCAATAGTGCAAATGTTTACAATGTTAAAATACTACAGTTGTATTAATTGATTTCCCATTTCTGTAGATCAACAGTACTCTGAGTATTTTGCCACTTTAATTACAGTAATAGTTTCATTTGTGATGGTCAATAAAGTATACAGAAAGTACTACAGTAGCAAACCTCTGAGAAAGCATTAGCGAAATGTGCAGCAGACGTTCTGCGCACACAGAGGGCCCGATTCAGACCTGCTTTCTGCTGTGCCGATTTTCGAATGACTGCGCATGCATATGCACTGCAATCCGCACGTGCGTCGCCAATCAGCAACAGGATTGTGAGAAAATTACGATCGCACAGCCATTTGCAAGGTGATAGACAGGAAGAGACTAATGTGGGTGGTAACTGACCGTTTACTGGGTGTGTCAGGGAAAACGCAGCCATACCCAAGCATTTTCTGAGAGGGTGTGTGATGTCATATCCGGCCCCGATCAGCCTGTTCTTTTTCCACTGTTGAAGTAAGTCCTGCGCTGCGCACGGTGTCAGGAATCTGCATTCTCCATTGCATCACTTCCAGTGAACAGGCGTCTCCTGGCTTCAGTCCTCTGTTTTCAGAGTATTCCCTGTGAATTGGACCTGTGGAACTACAGGTCCCAGCAGTTCCAGTCTTCAGTCTCCTGCAGCCCACAGCTCACTGTGCTCCACCTAACCAGTTCTATCTTTTGGTAACCACTGGTTTCAGCCAACAGCCTGGAGTACACAGTGCTTCTAGCTAAATAGCATTAACTCCCGGTGCACTACTGATCCCAGCCAGCAACCAGCAGTGCATTGCATTAACTGTCTATAGAATTATTCTCCCGGTTAATCACCAGCTCCAGTTAACACTCAGCTGATCCCGGCATCCAATCCAGCGCTGTGTTTTCAGCCAGGGCCCTGTGACCAATCACTGCAGAGCAAGGGGTATAAGTTCCTGTCCGGGGCTCACTCACATTGCCTTGGACAATGAGTCACATATGGTGTGTCTAGTTCTCCTGGTTCCCATGTTCCTGTCTCCAGTGATTCCTCCGTTGTTGTTGTTGTTGTTCCCGTGTTCCTGTCTCCAGTTATTCACCGTGGTCACTCTCATTATTCATCGCTCTGCAATTCTCCTGATTACTCTGGACTTCAAACCACAGCTACAAGCTCATCAGCAGTAAGAGACTCTCCTCAGGTGTTCAATCCTTTTCCTTACCTGTGCATCTCAGTAGTAATACCAACTAATTGCATTGAGACTGTGTCCTGCTTGGGCCTAGTGAGGCCATAAGGACTTATGCTATATAGAGACTGTGTATTTTCAAATAATACCGGAGTTCTGCCTTTTCCATCTGCATTTCAGTTTTCAGTTCATTTCATATTGTGTTATACAGAGACTGTGTGTTTCTAAATAATACTGGAGTTCTGCTTTTCAATCCATCTGCATTCAGTTATCCGTTCATTTCATATTATACAGAGACTGTGCTTTCAAGTATTACCGGAGTTTTGTTTATTCATCTGCATTCAGCCAATTAAGTTATTTCATATTTTGTTGCAAGAGACTTTCAGTTAATTTTGGTTTCAGTTATCAATCATTGTTTGCTACATTGCCGGTCTTCAGTTATTATTCATTATTATACCATCTGCTTTGTTACCTCTGTGCTAATAAACATCAGCGCATATGCGCAGGACTTTCATATTGCCTCCACGCTTTGTACATTGCACCAACACTGACCCACTAGTGCCCCCTCCGGGGACAGACAAAACCTGAGACCTGACACACGGACTGCACACACTGGAAAACTCATTCGGTGAGTGAGTTGCAAACGGATTTGCAGCTGACTAAGGAACATTTTTGCACGGCGTACACATGCGATCACACACTTGCACAGGGCAAATTTACACTCCCCCTGGGCGGCGACTATCTGATTGCAGGACAGCAAAATTTGCAGCACAGCAATCAGGTCTAAATTACCCTTAGAGTCCATTGTTCAATAAACAATATGCTGATAAAAGATATACTTACAGTCCCAGGAGGGTGCAATCGAATGTGTGTTCAGTTAGTCTGTTCCTGTGTAACAGACATACTCCTGAATGGAGAAGAGAGCACTAATAAGAATGCATTAATAGTTACAGTGTTTCTTAACATTGTTACTGAGGGAGACATACAAGAGATCGCACAAACAGCCATGGGTATAGGATTGTGATACTTTCTAACAGTGTGTCTTCTGTCATATGAAGACACAACAGATGTATTAAACTGGAGAAGGCATAAAGAAGTGATAAACCAGTGATAAGTGCAAGGTGATAAACATACCAGCAAATCAGTAAATTAACAGTTAGGAACTGATTGTTTGGTGCGTTTATCACCTTGCACTTATCACTGGTTTATCACTTCCTTATGCCATCTCAAGGCTTAATACATCTGTCCCAGTGTTCATTATATATAGCCAAACCCTAACAAACCACAACCACTCTTTAGATACTTGATAACTGATTAACCCTTATTGTATGCACAACAATTTTAGACTGATAATTTGGGGTGTGGATCATTGAGTTGACAGTCATTAGGTCAACCACTATTGGTCGACAGTGACTAGGCTGACACCTCAAATAGGTAGACACAGTTATTAGGTTGACATGGGAAAGGTCAACATGGAAAAAGGTCGACATGAGTTTAAAAAAATAAAATAAAAAATGGTGTCGTTTTCTTCATAAAGTGGCCGAGAACCCCAATTAGCCATGCTTCGGGCGAGGTGCCTTGCTCCACTAACGCTGTGCTCGGCACAGGTTCATTTTACCCAATCTTAGTCCACGTAAAGTATGAAAAAGTAAAAAAAAAAAATTGAAAAAAATCACATTGACCTTTTCATGTGTCGTCCTTTGCCACGTTGACCCAGTGACCATGTCGACCTAATGACCATGTCGACCCAATGCATGTCTACTAATAGTGGTCAACTTAATAAGTGTCGACAGAAGAGACCTAAGACTGGATACAGATAATTTTGTATGTGAGCATAGTTGTTACTCAACATAAATAATACATCTAAAAATATAAAGGTCTTGTTGAAACAAATAATATTTTCTATCTGGACACATAGGGAATCAGTTATGTTTTACTATAGATGTGGTTTTTAAAGGCAATACATATGAGATAGCCCAAATACTGTACTACCAACGTTTGATGATAAGCGGATAAGAGTATCACATGGAAGCATTGTTGTTTAAAATAGGCGTATACCCACCTAATAATCCTGGAAGGGTCTAATAATACACATGTCCAGTATACTATAGATGTGGTCATTAATGGCAATATATATGAGATAGCCCCAATATTACCAATAATTGGTGTTAAGCAGATAAGAATATCGCACAAAAGCATTTCTATTCAAAATAGGTGTGCACCCGTATAAAAATCCCAAGAGGGCTTAATAATTCACTTGTCCAGTATAGGAATTTGTAAGAAAATAGTGACGTGCACAAGCGCTATTAATACAGCACATTAATTACAGGAATTTGACGCTTCTTTAAAAGCACCAGCGTGTCCGTATTCAACACTATACGCAAGGGCTCACTCATTGAAGCATCATGTAATTCAAGGCTATCTACAGTTATATTGACCAGCTATTTGGGCGGGGAATGTAATCAAATATCACTATTTTTGGAGGTATATCCCTATAGTGAGATCTATGATCCCATGACATTTATTGGCTAAATATCTCTGAGTGTAATAAACACTGATTTAGGATGAATATACTATAAATACTGCATATAAAAGTGAGAACAGACAATGACACAAACATATTTTTGATATACACTCTATTGGCTTTACATTCAGTGGACATCTGATGCACAGAATTGTTGTATTTTCATCACTTTTCTTATCTATTGTCACTGATATATATTTTTATTCTATATTTCGCTAGTTTTTTAATACATTATGAAATAAAAGTTATATTTTATACTGTGTAATGTGCACCATCCTAAGGCAATTCATCTCTTTCTCTTTTTGCAGGAAAGTAGGTTGTCAAACAGAATAAAGGAATACCAAGTTATTGCAAGCCAGTGAGGTTTACAAAAGTAGTTTAAACTCTAGTACTACTGTACACTTTATTAAAGTGTGAAAAGAGGAACATTATAGAAACTAAAGTATACTGTACATTACTGTATTAAGGCTTTCAATAAGTACAGTCGTAGAACACAATGTACAGTACTATTGATGAGTGTGTTTGGTTCCCTGGGAAGCGAACCCACCCGAACATTACGATCCTAACCAGTATCCGAGTCTGACTCAGGACTACCTGCCTTACTTGGCTCCTAAAGCAAGGCCGAAAGTCCTCTCCCACTGTCTGATTCTCTCGGGTTTTGTATTCTATATAAGTCCTGTGTATCAGCGCCATCTTCACTCCGGCTGTGGAGAGTGTACTGGATAGACGTGTCTGCCACCAGTACTGTGTTGTCTCTGGCGTGACATGGGGTGGGTGCTCTGTCTGCTGTATCTGAGAAAGGGGTGCTCTCTCTCTGCTATATCTGAAAGGGGTGCTTTCTCTGGCTGTTGTGTCTGAAAGGGATGCTCTGTTTGTGTGCTGTATCTGAAAAAGGGGTGCTCTCTCTGCTGTATCTGATAAGGGGTGATCTGTCCATCCATCCATAGGCTTTGCCCCAGTGTAAAATTAAAATAATAAAAGCTAAAAACAAAAAGCCTAAAATTCTAATTATAAAAAAAAAAAAATGTTGTTTGTGCTGTACCCCAGTGTACTATACAATTTTTACTTTATTATTATGACTGTGAAACTGCCGGTCAGACTGCAGTATTATTTCCTACTCATAAACGTATTGTGTTATGCTGTCAGTGATGGTCAACCGCAGTGTGTAATTATATATATATATATATATATATATATATATATATTTGAGTCAGGAGGGATGGATGGCACTCCAGCATACGAATAAATAATCAGGAAACCAAGTGAATTGGCTATTCACTTGGTTTCCTGAATATTTATTCGTATGCTGGAGTGCCATCCATCCCTCCTGACTCCATATTATCTTAGGAAGGGCACCCAGACGAGTTGATCTCACAGATATTGGAGTGCCGGACACTACCCGTGTGTGTGTGTGTGTGTGTGTGTGTGTATGTATGTATGTATGTATGTATATATATATATATGTGTGTGTGTGTGTATATATATATATGTATATATATATATATATATATAACTCATTTGTGCGACACTGTAACCACCAGTCTGTGATATAAAAAATACTTCTACATATTTCTAACTCATTTGTACAATGCTGTCTGTGAAGTCAACCACACTGTGTAATTATTATATAGATATTTCCAACTCATTTGGTTGACAAGGTAACCCAGCCGGTGTGTGATATAAAAGATACTTCTACATATTTCTGACTCATTTGTATGACACTGTTGCTGTACTCCACTTCGTGTTCATAGAAATGGAGGATAAACAATTGAAAGATCAGGAACCATTTCCTACTACTAGTGTTGAAGCTGCTGCCACTAGCCATGACATTGACAATGCAAGTTTGTCAATGTCATCTGCTGAGGCCGATGCCCAATGGTGTAGAGGGCAGATAAAATCAAAGAAGCAATATTTTATGGTGATTAAAAAAAAGTAAAGTTAGCAGATGAGAAACGTAAAATTGCAATATGCCATTCACTACACAAAGTGGCAAGGAAAGGCTAAGGCCTTGGCCTGTGTTTATGACTGGTGGTTCTGCATGTAATAGTGATCATGTAAGCCCTCCTTAAAATGAAACTTGTTAAGGCACAGGAACCAACTGTGTATTTAGAAATACCACCAATCCCCAAGGAGAGTCCAAGTGTGACCATGGTTGAGATGTATTAGCCTGACCTTTCTAATACTGTATGGGAAGAGTAGGCTCCTTCCACCATTTGCATGCCCCCTGCAAGTGTTCAATGTGCTGGCATTGAAATTGAAATGACTTCTATCACTGTAGAAGTACACCATGAGGAGAAGGACATTGGTGTAGTTGACACTAATGAGAATATTGATGATGAGGATTTTGATGATGGAATGTGGTTTGTTTAAAAAAGGCAGCAGTGGAGACAGTTGTTGCCCATGTTATGATAAAATGCCCATTGTCATGCCTGGACAAAAGAGAAAAAAATTCTTCTGTGTGGAATTATTTCTCCCCACACCCTGAAAATTATTGTGTAGCCTTTGTAAAGCCATTGTAAGTAGAGGTAGGGACCATAACCACCTAAGAACCTCCTCCCTATTATGAAGGGATACATCACAAGTTGAAACTACAGCTAAGAACTTACCCAGTCCAGCGAAACCTAGCTTCCTTTTTCTCTGTTGGATCCAAGCGCCTGCAATCACAACCACCTACATCCTCATCGGCAATTTCCTTCTCAATCAGGATCAAAAGTAGTCCTGTATCCAATTCCTCCAGAGGATCCTTGAGTGCTACGCCTACTGCAGCTGCTGATGGGATTCTATCTTCATCACAGACGGGGACCAGGAAGATTACTTGCAGTTTAACACAAAAATTAACAGTTCAACAATCCTTTGCAAGGAAGATGAAGTATGAAAGCAGTCACCCAGTTGCAAAGCGGATTACTGAGGCCATAACAACTATGCTGGTGTTTGATGTGTGTCCAGTATCTACCATTAGTGCAGTGGGATTTAGACTGATGTACTGTGTCCCCGGTACCAAACCCCATCTAGATTCCACTTAACTAGACAAGCAATTCCCAGTCTGTACAGGGACATTACAAAAAGAGTTATTAGAAATGCTGTTGTACCCACTGTCCACTTGACCATGGATATGTGTACAAGTGGAACAGGGCAAACTAAAGACTATATGACTAAGACAACCCACTGGGTAAATGTATTGCCTTGCACAGCACCAACAGCAGCACCAGAATCTCACAAATGCCAACTCATTCAGAGGCAGGCTATGCTGTGTATCACCAGTTTCAGTAAGAGGCACACCACTGAGAACCTCTTAAAAACACTCATGGAAATCATTGCACAATGGCTTACCCCACTTGGACTCTCCTCAGGATTTGTAATATCTGACAATGCCACCAATATTGTGAGAGCATTACATCTGGCGAATTCCAACACATCCCATGTTTTACACAAAAAGAAAAATGCCCAAAACTAGCGCTCTATACACATAAAATGAAGATGTATAATATTGACACGCAGAAATCCCCTGTGTGGTCTCTCTCCTGGAAAAACACTTACAGGTTGTTTCTTTCACGTGTGTCCATAAAGGTATCTTTAAACAGCTTACAGATTTCACCCACTGGTGTCACAGTTTTCTTTATCTAATAGCTGACAGTATGTAACTTACATTGGATTTCTGTCCCGCGTTCCCATAAAGGTATCTTTATCCTCTCTGTGTGTTGGTATCCAATAGGAATTTCCAGCAGAACACACTTGCTTCCAAAAAGGATTTTTATTTAAAATACAAAAAGTCATAAAAACAAGTCCGCATACATCAATTGGAACTGGGTATCGGCAGTTGATGGAAAACCCCGTGAAAGAACGCACCGGCTGCAGACAGGTAAGCGCGCCGCACGGAGTCCGAATCACCGATCTCCAGGACCTTCTGAACACAGACACAGGACGGCTTCAACGCGTTTCAGGGAGTCCACTCCCCTTTTTCAAGAAGTGCCGTCCCCTTCCTTTAGTCCGATATTTATACTCTCAATACTCATACAGCTGGCTCCGATAATTAGCAATACAAGTAATCATTTAAAAAACAGTTTAAAAAACATTAATAGTACATTTCAACCTTATGTCTCCTGGGTATTAATACTATTAGCTATCTGCTTAATCCAAGGTTTTACATATATTGCGCTGCAATCTGTATTTATATTCCAAATACCCATTATCCAAATCATTAATCATTATTGAAGTGGGCTGTCCTGTATTAAATAATTGCCCCACAGACTCACCACAATATCCCTCTTTAATACAGTTTACATACATAACAAAAAAACAAATAAAACACAAAACGGAAGAACATCCGTAATATATGAGCTGCCTCCGTATGCAGACCTGCACATTAATTTATATCAGATCCCGTGATCTGTGTTGGCCCGGACAGGAAAACGGAAAAAAGACCCGTGGAGCCTAGAATAAAAATGTTTTATAATGCACACGGAGGCATCCCACAAACGGGCTTCCCCGCATTACCTAATTTACAAGTGTACCTACTTTCAGTTACATAGACTGGAGATGTAGACACCCTCCTCCCGCGGACAATGCAACAACCAATATTCCTCGATCTATAAGGCTATTTTAAAGTTGCCATGGTGACTGCCCGATCATGTGACCGGCACCAAGCGGATTTAACTGAAAGTATTCTATCACCTTACTTTCATTCCGCCAGCGTTTTACAGAATCTTCATATCGGAAGGTGCATCTCCCCCAGGATAAAAGAGTATCCATCCTCCAGCGCATAAAGATTACAAACATAATATGACTGTCTGATGTTATAAAGTCCTCCAAAAGGGCAGCCTTTTTCTTTCTTCCTTGGGAATTATGACCACAGTCCATAGCATATTCTTTCCAATGGTTAGATCTCTCATAGAAGTTGGGAAAAAGAAAAGACAAAACAACACCATACAAGTGTATTAATATACTGATTTTTCAAATGAACCATTTTGTTTTCGAAATCCATATTGAGACCATTAGGTGTCAAAGTTCTCAATTCATATATAGTTTTCATCTCTAATTTTGCTAGATTAATTTCTGTATTTTTAGTTCTCCAGCTTCCCTTCCCAATTTTTATTCCGCAGAAGCTTTTAAACCTTTTATGTTGCATTCATGTTTTTCCTTAAAATGGAGGGATACACTATGTCCTTCCAAACCATTTCTGATGTTTCTAACATGTTCATTCATTCGCTCCTTGAGCATTCTACTAGTCCTTCCCACATATTGGGTACCACACTGACATTCTAGCAGATAAATGACATTTTTACTACAGCAAGTAATAAAGTCCTTAATGAGTAATGTTTTTTTGTGTCTGATTCGATTTGTAATGTGTTAGTTTATTAACCTCTGATTTACAGTTCTTACACATATTACAGCTTCCACACCAATAAAAACCTTTTGATGTTATCCTTGTTTGTCTTTTTTCTACCTCCAATGCACTTTTAACTAACATGGTTTTAAGGTTATCGGCCCTTCTGTAAATGAATTTCGGTGTGGTCATTATGTGATCTTTCAATAACGGATCCCTAGTAAGTATACCCCAATGTTTTCGTATAATCCCTTCCACTTGTTTATGTTGGGATGAGAATTTACTTATGAAATTTACACCTTTTATTTGGTCTTTAACCTTTTTAACATTACTGATTAACTCCTTCTGTGATAGAGCTCGATTCTCTATTTTTGCTCTATGTACTGTTTCTATATTATAGCCCTTCTGAATAAAATCCATTTCCATAGAGGATGCTTCAATGTCAAACAATTCATCTGTAGTGCAATTGCGTCTGAGTCGTCTAAACTGACTCTTGGGTATACTTCTTACCCAATTTTGATGATGATTACTTTCTTTGTTAATGTAAGCATTACTATCTGTGGGTTTTTTATAATTTGTTGTGAGCAATTTTCCTCCTTCTGACATAATTGTTAAATCGAGAAAATTTACCTTTTCTTTACTAATTTCGAAGGAGAGTTCAATATTTTGGTCATTATCATTAAGATATGTACAGAAGGAATCCAAATCTGATCTATTTCCTCCCCACACAAAGATGATATCATCTATGTATCTAGCCCAGAGCACCAGGCTGGCACCCCACTGGTGTCCTGCCCATACTGACTTGCCCTCCCAGTGGGCCATAAAAAGATTGGCATAACTCGGTGCCAGCCTGGTGCCCATGGCTGTGCCTGATATCTGAAGGTAGAAGTCCCCTTCATACCAAAAAAAATTATTCTCTAATACAAGAGTTATGCCATCCATAATAAGATTTTTTTCTTGTGTATTAGTACCCCTATTTCTTAAATGATAATCAATAGCTCCTAAACCTAAATGATGCTGAATAATAGTATATAATGACTTGACGTCTGCTGTAACTAAGAAATAGTCCGCACTCCACTCTATTTCCCTAATTTTCTTTATAGTGGCACCTGTATCCTTCAAATATGATTTTGTTTCTAGTACAAGGGGTTGAATCTTACTATCTATGTATGCTGACAGATTTGACATTATAGAATTAATGCCTGCCACAATTGGGCGTCCTGGGGGGTGGGTAATGTTCTTATGGAGTTTGGGAAGAACATAAATAACTGGTATGGAGGGGTTATCTAATTTTATATACTCTGCTTCTGTTTCCAATAATGTCCTATTAGAAAGATATAAATTAAGGAACACCTCTAGTTTCTTCGATATGGTATTAGAAGGATCACCCCTCAATTTTTTATATGTTTCTTTACATGCCAGCTGTTTAGTAATTTCTGCATGGTAATCATCTCTATTTAGAACCACCACCCCCCCCCCCCCCCCTTATCGGCAGTTTTTATGACAATTGAGTTGTTATTTTTGAGGGAGCCTATTGCCTTTCTTTGTGTATGGTTCAAATTTCCCTTTAGGGGTTTAAACTTGGTCTGTTCTAGGTCTTCCTTTACCAGATGTTCGAACGTATCTACAAAGCATCCCTTTTTGTGTTTTGGGAAGAATTTAGATTTTCTCCTGAACACTTTCACACTTCCCCCCTCAAAGTTATCCTCCTCGCCTTTCTCAGAAAAAAACCTTTTTAAGGACAACTTGCGTACGAACCTTTGTAGGTCCACAAATACCTCAAATTCATTAATCTTACTTGATGGGGCAAATTTCAGCCCTTTTTCAAGGACCTCAGTTTCCTCTTTTGTCAGGATATAATCACTCAGGTTGTATACCTTAGTTTTGCCTTTATCCTCTATCTCTAAAGGGGTCAGTATTTTGGTGGTGTCATTATCTTTTTTTCTTTTTATGCTTATCCTTTTCTTCTTTGAAATGCCCCGATATTTTCCAGCCCTACATCCTCGTATTTTTATATTTTTTGTTGTTATGTGTTTCTGGCATATCTGGGTCTTCTCTCTAAAAAATGTTGTCGTTTATTTTCACCTAAACTCCTTTCCGATATGTCCTCCTGATTACTCCATCCTTGTTTTACCCATGACCTCTGCGTATAATCATCCTCTTCTCTTCTGTCATTTTCTTTATGTTTGTTTCTCTCTGATATGTGTCTGAAATTATCTCCATATTGTGTTCTTTGTTGTCTAACTTCTGTAGGTGGCCTCCTGTATCCTGTAGAATAATGGTCTCGCCTATTATAGATTGGAGTACCCTGATTATAAATCTCATTGTCCCACTGTGCATAATTTGGACGTCTCCTAGGATATAGACCCTTTATTATATCCTCTATTCAAATTTCTTCTGTCTCCAGATTTATTATTAGTTTCCTCCACCTCTTTCGTTACGTTCGTTATACATTCTTTGGAGCTTTGCGGTTTAACCCGTTGATAGACATTATTCTGTTCATAATCTTCCTTGTCTCTATAATATTTCTTTTGTTTCTTATTCATTAAATCCCTCTCATTTCTCTCAACTCTATTAAGGGTTCTATCCTCCAACTCTTTGTACTCCTCCAAATTTATGGAAGGTTTAATTAGTGAGTCCATTGTTTCTATTTCTTGTTCCAATGAACTCAATAATTTCTTTTTCTCCCTAATAATTAATGCCATTAAACTAAACGAACATATATCTAAAACTTTACACCATTCCTTTCTAAAACCTTCTGTTTCTCCTTCAAATGAGGGCATTTTATCCAACCTTAACCCACGGGGAATTATATTTTCCTTAATATATTTTTCCAGGGTAACAATTTCCCACCATACTTTTCCCTCCCTTATCAGGAGTTTTTCTATTCTCCTCATTGCTCCCTCTAGGTCATCATCCTGTAGTGAGACATTTTCATTATCTTCAAATAAATTTTTCAACATATCTTGCCTGGTTTTTCTAAATTTCAACATTGTTGTGTATAACAAATTTAGTCTTATCTCACAGATCTTATTCAAACAGCAAGACCACTAAAAAGGGTGTATGCAGTACTTCAAAACGGAATTGATAGCAGCCTTGCGCTTGTTAATTGCTGCTAGTTCTAAGGTAATAGAGGAAACACCCAATACCTCCTATTTAACACAGATTTACACAAAAAGAAAAATGCCCAAAACTAGCGCTCTATACACATAAAATGAAGATGTATAATATTGACACGCAGAAATCCCCTGTGTGGTCTCTCTCCTGGAAAAACACTTACAGGTTGTTTCTTTCACGTGTGTCCATAAAGGTATCTTTAAACAGCTTACAGATTTCACCCACTGGTGTCACAGTTTTCTTTATCTAATAGCTGACAGTATGTAACTTACATTGGATTTCTGTCCCGCGTTCCCATAAAGGTATCTTTATCCTCTCTGTGTGTTGGTATCCAATAGGAATTTCCAGCAGAACACACTTGCTTCCAAAAAGGATTTTTATTTAAAATACAAAAAGTCATAAAAACAAGTCCGCATACATCAATTGGAACTGGGTATCGGCAGTTGATGGAAAACCCCGTGAAAGAACGCACCGGCTGCAGACAGGTAAGCGCGCCGCACGGAGTCCGAATCACCGATCTCCATGACCTTCTGAACACAGACACAGGACGGCTTCAACGCGTTTCAGGGAGTCCACTCCCCTTTTTCAAGAAGTGCCGTCCCCTTCCTTTAGTCCGATATTTATACTCTCAATACTCATACAGCTGGCTCCGATAATTAGCAATACAAGTAATCATTTAAAAAACAGTTTAAAAAACATTAATAGTACATTTCAACCTTATGTCTCCTGGGTATTAATACTATTAGCTATCTGCTTAATCCAAGGTTTTACATATATTGCGCTGCAATCTGTATTTATATTCCAAATACCAATTATCCAAATCATTAATCATTATTGAAGTGGGCTGTCCTGTATTATATAATTGCCCCACAGACTCACCACAATATCCCTCTTTAATACAGTTTACATACATAACAAAAAAACAAATAAAACACAAAACGGAAGAACATCCGTAATATATGAGCTGCCTCCGTATGCAGACCTGCACATTAATTTATATCAGATCCCGTGATCTGTGTTGGCCCGGACAGGAAAACGGAAAAAAGACCCGTGGAGCCTAGAATAAAAATGTTTTATAATGCACACGGAGGCATCCCACAAACGGGCTTCCCCGCATTACCTAATTTACAAGTGTACCTACTTTCAGTTACATAGACTGGAGATGTAGACACCCTCCTCCCGCGGACAATGCAACAACCAATATTCCTCGATCTATAAGGCTATTTTAAAGTTGCCATGGTGACTGCCCGATCATGTGACCGGCACCAAGCGGATTTAACTGAAAGTATTCTATCACCTTACTTTCATTCCGCCAGCGTTTTACAGAATCTTCATATCGGAAGGTGCTTCTCCCCCAGGATAAAAGAGTATCCATCCTCCAGCGCATAAAGATTACAAACATAATATGACTGTCTGATGTTATAAAGTCCTCCAAAAGGGCAGCCTTTTTCTTTCTTCCTTGGGAATTATGACCACAGTCCATAGCATATTCTTTCCAATGGTTAGATCTCTCATAGAAGTTGGGAAAAAGAAAAGACAAAACAACACCATACAAGTGTATTAATATACTGATTTTTCAAATGAACCATTTTGTTTCGAAATCCATATTGAGACCATTAGGTGTCAAAGTTCTCAATTCATATATAGTTTTCATCTCTAATTTTGCTAGATTAATTTCTGTATTTTTAGTTCTCCAGCTTCCCTTCCCAATTTGTATTCCGCAGAAGCTTTTTAAACCTTTTATGTTGCATTCATGTTTTTCCTTAAAATGGAGGGATACACTATGTCCTTCCAAACCATTTCTGATGTTTCTAACATGTTCATTCATTCGCTCCTTGAGCATTCTACTAGTCCTTCCCACATATTGGGTACCACACTGACATTCTAGCAGATAAATGACATTTTTACTACAGCAAGTAATAAAGTCCTTAATGAGTAATGTTTTTTTGTGTCTGATTCGATTTGTAATGTGTTAGTTTATTAACCTCTGATTTACAGTTCTTACACATATTACAGCTTCCACACCAATAAAAACCTTTTGATGTTATCCTTGTTTGTCTTTTTTCTACCTCCAATGCACTTTTAACTAACATGGTTTTAAGGTTATCGGCCCTTCTGTAAATGAATTTCGGTGTGGTCATTATGTGATCTTTCAATAACGGATCCCTAGTAAGTATACCCCAATGTTTTCGTATAATCCCTTCCACTTGTTTATGTTGGGATGAGAATTTACTTATGAAATTTACACCTTTTATTTGGTCTTTAACCTTTTTAACATTACTGATTAACTCCTCCTGTGATAGAGCTCGATTCTCTATTTTTGCTCTATGTACTGTTTCTATATTATAGCCCTTCTGAATAAAATCCATTTCCATAGAGGATGCTTCAATGTCAAACAATTCATCTGTAGTGCAATTGCGTCTGAGTCGTCTAAACTGACTCTTGGGTATACTTCTTACCCAATTTTGATGATGATTACTTTCTTTGTTAATGTAAGCATTACTATCTGTGGGTTTTTTATAATTTGTTGTGAGCAATTTTCCTCCTTCTGACATAATTGTTAAATCGAGAAAATTTACCTTTTCTTTACTAATTTCGAAGGAGAGTTCAATATTTTGGTCATTATCATTAAGATATGTACAGAAGGAATCCAAATCTGATCTATTTCCTCCCCACACAAAGATGATATCATCTATGTATCTAGCCCAGAGCACCAGGCTGGCACCCCACTGGTGTCCTGCCCATACTGACTTGTCCTCCCAGTGGGCCATAAAAAGATTGGCATAACTCGGTGCCAGCCTGGTGCCCATGGCTGTGCCTGATATCTGAAGGTAGAAGTCCCCTTCATACCAAAAAAAATTATTCTCTAATACAAGAGTTATGCCATCCATAATAAGATTTTTTTCTTGTGTATTAGTACCCCTATTTCTTAAATGATAATCAATAGCTCCTAAACCTAAATGATGCTGAATAATAGTATATAATGACTTGACGTCTGCTGTAACTAAGAAATAGTCCGCACTCCACTCTATTTCCCTCATTTTCTTTATAGTGGCACCTGTATCCTTCAAATATGATTTTGTTTCTAGTACAAGGGGTTGAATCTTACTATCTATGTATGCTGACAGATTTGACATTATAGAATTAATGCCTGCCACAATTGGGCGTCCTGGGGGGTGGGTAATGTTCTTATGGAGTTTGGGAAGAACATAAATAACTGGTATGGAGGGGTTATCTAATTTTATATACTCTGCTTCTGTTTCCAATAATGTCCTATTAGAAAGATATAAATTAAGGAACACCTCTAGTTTCTTCGATATGGTATTAGAAGGATCACCCCTCAATTTTTTATATGTTTCTTTACATGCCAGCTGTTTAGTAATTTCTGCATGGTAATCATCTCTATTTAGAACCACCACCCCCCCCCCCCCCTTATCGGCAGTTTTTATGACAATTGAGTTGTTATTTTTGAGGGAGCCTATTGCCTTTCTTTGTGTATGGTTCAAATTTCCCTTTAGGGGTTTAAACTTGGTCTGTTCTAGGTCTTCCTTTACCAGATGTTCGAACGTATCTACAAAGCATCCCTTTTTGTGTTTTGGGAAGAATTTAGATTTTCTCCTGAACACTTTCACACTTCCCCCCTCAAAGTTATCCTCCTCGCCTTTCTCAGAAAAAAACCTTTTTAAGGACAACTTGCGTACGAACCTTTGTAGGTCCACAAATACCTCAAATTCATTAATCTTACTTGATGGGGCAAATTTCAGCCCTTTTTCAAGGACCTCAGTTTCCTCTTTTGTCAGGATATAATCACTCAGGTTGTATACCTTAGTTTTGCCTTTATCCTCTATCTCTAAAGGGGTCAGTATTTTGGTGGTGTCATTATCTTTTTTTCTTTTTATGCTTATCCTTTTCTTCTTTGAAATGCCCCGATATTTTCCAGCCCTACATCCTCGTATTTTTATATTTTTTGTTGTTATGTGTTTCTGGCATATCTGGGTCTTCTCTCTAAAAAATGTTGTCGTTTATTTTCACCTAAACTCCTTTCCGATATGTCCTCCTGATTACTCCATCCTTGTTTTACCCATGACCTCTGCGTATAATCATCCTCTTCTCTTCTGTCATTTTCTTTATGTTTGTTTCTCTCTGATATGTGTCTGAAATTATCTCCATATTGTGTTCTTTGTTGTCTAACTTCTGTAGGTGGCCTCCTGTATCCTGTAGAATAATGGTCTCGCCTATTATAGATTGGAGTACCCTGATTATAAATCTCATTGTCCCACTGTGCATAATTTGGACGTCTCCTAGGATATAGACCCTTTATTATATCCTCTATTCAAATTTCTTCTGTCTCCAGATTTATTATTAGTTTCCTCCACCTCTTTCGTTACGTTCGTTATACATTCTTTGGAGCTTTGCGGTTTAACCCGTTGATAGACATTATTCTGTTCATAATCTTCCTTGTCTCTATAATATTTCTTTTGTTTCTTATTCATTAAATCCCTCTCATTTCTCTCAACTCTATTAAGGGTTCTATCCTCCAACTCTTTGTACTCCTCCAAATTTATGGAAGGTTTAATTAGTGAGTCCATTGTTTCTATTTCTTGTTCCAATGAACTCAATAATTTCTTTTTCTCCCTAATAATTAATGCCATTAAACTAAACGAACATATATCTAAAACTTTACACCATTCCTTTCTAAAACCTTCTGTTTCTCCTTCAAATGAGGGCATTTTATCCAACCTTAACCCACGGGGAATTATATTTTCCTTAATATATTTTTCCAGGGTAACAATTTCCCACCATACTTTTCCCTCCCTTATCAGGAGTTTTTCTATTCTCCTCATTGCTCCCTCTAGGTCATCATCCTGTAGTGAGACATTTTCATTATCTTCAAATAAATTTTTCAACATATCCTGCCTGGTTTTTCTAAATTTCAACATTGTTGTGTATAACAAATTTAGTCTTATCTCACAGATCTTATTCAAACAGCAAGACCACTAAAAAGGGTGTATGCAGTACTTCAAAACGGAATTGATAGCAGCCTTGCGCTTGTTAATTGCTGCTAGTTCTAAGGTAATAGAGGAAACACCCAATACCTCCTATTTAACACAGATTTACACAAAAAGAAAAATGCCCAAAACTAGCGCTCTATACACATAAAATGAAGATGTATAATATTGACACGCAGAAATCCCCTGTGTGGTCTCTCTCCTGGAAAAACACTTACAGGTTGTTTCTTTCACGTGTGTCCATAAAGGTATCTTTAAACAGCTTACAGATTTCACCCACTGGTGTCACAGTTTTCTTTATCTAATAGCTGACAGTATGTAACTTACATTGGATTTCTGTCCCGCGTTCCCATAAAGGTATCTTTATCCTCTCTGTGTGTTGGTATCCAATAGGAATTTCCAGCAGAACACACTTGCTTACAAAAAGGATTTTTATTTAAAATACAAAAAGTCATAAAAACAAGTCCGCATACATCAATTGGAACTGGGTATCGGCAGTTGATGGAAAACCCCGTGAAAGAACGCACCGGCTGCAGACAGGTAAGCGCGCCGCACGGAGTCCGAATCACCGATCTCCAGGACCTTCTGAACACAGACACAGGACGGCTTCAACGCGTTTCAGGGAGTCCACTCCCCTTTTTCAAGAAGTGCCGTCCCCTTCCTTTAGTCCGATATTTATACTCTCAATACTCATACAGCTGGCTCCGATAATTAGCAATACAAGTAATCATTTAAAAAACAGTTTAAAAAACATTAATAGTACATTTCAACCTTATGTCTCCTGGGTATTAATACTATTAGCTATCTGCTTAATCCAAGGTTTTACATCTATTGCGCTGCAATCTGTATTTATATTCCAAATACCAATTATCCAAATCATTAATCATTATTGAAGTGGGCTGTCCTGTATTATATAATTGCCCCACAGACTCACCACAATATCCCTCTTTAATACAGTTTACATACATAACAAAAAACCAAATAAAACACAAAACGGAAGAACATCCGTAATATATGAGCTGCCTCCGTATGCAGACCTGCACATTAATTTATATCAGATCCCGTGATCTGTGTTGGCCCGGACAGGAAAACGGAAAAAAGACCCGTGGAGCCTAGAATAAAAATGTTTTATAATGCACACGGAGGCATCCCACAAACGGGCTTCCCCGCATTACCTAATTTACAAGTGTACCTACTTTCAGTTACATAGACTGGAGATGTAGACACCCTCCTCCCGCGGACAATGCAACAACCAATATTCCTCGATCTATAAGGCTATTTTAAAGTTGCCATGGTGACTGCCCGATCATGTGACCGGCACCAAGCGGATTTAACTGAAAGTATTCTATCACCTTACTTTCATTCCGCCAGCGTTTTACAGAATCTTCATATCGGAAGGTGCATCTCCCCCAGGATAAAAGAGTATCCATCCTCCAGCGCATAAAGATTACAAACATAATATGACTGTCTGATGTTATAAAGTCCTCCAAAAGGGCAGCCTTTTTCTTTCTTCCTTGGGAATTATGACCACAGTCCATAGCATATTCTTTCCAATGGTTAGATCTCTCATAGAAGTTGGGAAAAAGAAAAGACAAAACAACACCATACAAGTGTATTAATATACTGATTTTTCAAATGAACCATTTTGTTTCGAAATCCATATTGAGACCATTAGGTGTCAAAGTTCTCAATTCATATATAGTTTTCATCTCTAATTTTGCTAGATTAATTTCTGTATTTTTAGTTCTCCAGCTTCCCTTCCCAATTTTTATTCCGCAGAAGCTTTTAAACCTTTTATGTTGCATTCATGTTTTTCCTTAAAATGGAGGGATACACTATGTCCTTCCAAACCATTTCTGATGTTTCTAACATGTTCATTCATTCGCTCCTTGAGCATTCTACTAGTCCTTCCCACATATTGGGTACCACACTGACATTCTAGCAGATAAATTACATTTTTACTACAGCAAGTAATAAAGTCCTTAATGAGTAATGTTTTTTGTGTCTGATTCGATTTGTAATGTGTTAGTTTATTAACCTCTGATTTACAGTTCTTACACATATTACAGCTTCCACACCGATAAAAACCTTTTGATGTTATCCTTGTTTGTCTTTTTTCTACCTCCAATGCACTTTTAACTAACATGGTTTTAAGGTTATCGGCCCTTCTGTAAATGAATTTCGGTGTGGTCATTATGTGATCTTTCAATAACGGATCCCTAGTAAGTATACCCCAATGTTTTCGTATAATCCCTTCCACTTGTTTATGTTGGGATGAGAATTTACTTATGAAATTTACACCTTTTATTTGGTCTTTAACCTTTTTAACATTACTGATTAACTCCTCCTGTGATAGAGCTCGATTCTCTATTTTTGCTCTATGTACTGTTTCTATATTATAGCCCTTCTGAATAAAATCCATTTCCATAGAGGATGCTTCAATGTCAAACAATTCATCTGTAGTGCAATTGCGTCTGAGTCGTCTAAACTGACTCTTGGGTATACTTCTTACCCAATTTTGATGATGATTACTTTCTTTGTTAATGTAACACAATATGGAGATAATTTCAGACACATATCAGAGAGAAACAAACATAAAGAAAATGACAGAAGAGAAGAGGATGATTATACGCAGAGGTCATGGGTAAAACAAGGATGGAGTAATCAGGAGGACATATCGGAAAGGAGTTTAGGTGAAAATAAACGACAACATTTTTTAGAGAGAAGACCCAGATATGCCAGAAACACATAACAACAAAAAATATAAAAATACGAGGATGTAGGGCTGGAAAATATCGGGGCATTTCAAAGAAGAAAAGGATAAGCATAAAAAGAAAAAAAGATAATGACACCACCAAAATACTGACCCCTTTAGAGATAGAGGATAAAGGCAAAACTAAGGTATACAACCTGAGTGATTATATCCTGACAAAAGAGTAAACTGAGGTCCTTGAAAAAGGGCTGAAATTTGCCCCATCAAGTAAGATTAATGAATTTGAGGTATTTGTGGACCTACAAAGGTTCGTACGCAAGTTGTCCTTAAAAAGGTTTTTTTCTGAGAAAGGCGAGGAGGATAACTTTGAGGGGGGAAGTGTGAAAGTGTTCAGGAGAAAATCTAAATTCTTCCCAAAACACAAAAAGGGATGCTTTGTAGATACGTTCGAACGTCTGGTAAAGGAAGACCTAGAACAGACCAAGTTTAAACCCCTAAAGGGAAATTTGAACCATACACAAAGAAAGGCAATAGGCTCCCTCAAAAATAACAACTCAATTGTCATAAAACCTGCCGATAAGGGGGGGGGGGGGGGGTGGTGGTTCTAAATAGAGATGATTACCATGCAGAAATTACTAAACAGCTGGCATGTAAAGAAACATATAAAAAATTGAGGGGTGATCCTTCTAATACCATATCGAAGAAACTAGAGGTGTTCCTTAATTTATATCTTTCTAATAGGACATTATTGGAAACAGAAGCAGAGTATATAAAATTAGATAACCCCTCCATACCAGTTATTTATGTTCTTCCCAAACTCCATAAGAACATTACCCGCCCCCCCAGGACGCCCAATTGTGGCAGGCATTAATTCTATAATGTCAAATCTGTCAGCATACATAGATAGTAAGATTCAACCCCTTGTACTAGAAACAAAATCATATTTGAAGGATACAGGTGCCACTATAAAGAAAATGAGGGAAATAGAGTGGAGTGCGGACTATTTCTTAGTTACAGCAGACGTCAAGTCATTATATACTATTATTCAGCATCATTTAGGTTTAGGAGCTATTGATTATCATTTAAGAAATAGGGGTACTAATACACAAGAAAAAAATCTTATTATGGATGGCATAACTCTTGTATTAGAGAATAATTTTTTTTGGTATGAAGGGGACTTCTACCTTCAGATATCAGGCACAGCCATGGGCACCAGGCTGGCACCGAGTTATGCCAATCTTTTTATGGCCCACTGGGAGGACAAGTCAGTATGGGCAGGACACCAGTGGGGTGCCAGCCTGGTGCTCTGGGCTAGATACATAGATGATATCATCTTTGTGTGGGGAGGAAATAGGTCAGATTTGGATTCCTTCTGTACATATCTTAATGATAATGACCAAAATATTGAACTCTCCTTCGAAATTAGTAAAGAAAAGGTAAATTTTCTCGATTTAACAATTATGTCAGAAGGAGGAAAATTGCTCACAACAAATTATAAAAAACCCACAGATAGTAATGCTTACATTAACAAAGAAAGTAATCATCATCAAAATTTGGTAAGAAGTATACCCAAGAGTCAGTTTAGACGACTCAGACGCAATTGCACTACAGATGAATTGTTTGACATTGAAGCATCCTCTATGGAAATGGATTTTATTCAGAAGGGCTATAATATAGAAACAGTACATAGAGCAAAAATAGAGAATCGAGCTCTATCACAGGAGGAGTTAATCAGTAATGTTAAAAAGGTTAAAGACCAAATAAAAGGTGTAAATTTCATAAGTAAATTCTCATCCCAACATAAACAAGTGGAAGGGATTATACGAAAACATTGGGGTATACTTACTAGGGATCCGTTATTGAAAGATCACATAATGACCACACCGAAATTCATTTACAGAAGGGCCGATAACCTTAAAACCATGTTAGTTAAAAGTGCATTGGAGGTAGAAAAAAGACAAACAAGGATAACATCAAAAGGTTTTTATCGGTGTGGAAGCTGTAATATGTGTAAGAACTGTAAATCAGAGGTTAATAAACTAACACATTACAAATCGAATCAGACACAAAAAAACATTACTCATTAAGGACTTTATTACTTGCTGTAGTAAAAATGTCATTTATCTGCTAGAATGTCAGTGTGGTACCCAATATGTGGGAAGGACTAGTAGAATGCTCAAGGAGCGAATGAATGAACATGTTAGAAACATCAGAAATGGTTTGGAAGGACATAGTGTATCCCTCCATTTTAAGGAAAAACATGAATGCAACATAAAAGGTTTAAAAAGCTTCTGCGGAATAAAAATTGGGAAGGGAAGCTGGAGAACTAAAAATACAGAAATTAATCTAGCAAAATTAGAGATGAAAACTATATATGAATTGAGAACTTTGACACCTAATGGTCTCAATATGGATTTCGAAACAAAATGGTTCATTTGAAAAATCAGTATATTAATACACTTGTATGGTGTTGTTTTGTCTTTTCTTTTTCCCAACTTCTATGAGAGATCTAACCATTGGAAAGAATATGCTATGGACTGTGGTCATAATTCCCAAGGAAGAAAGAAAAAGGCTGCCCTTTTGGAGGACTTTATAACATCAGACAGTCATATTATGTTTGTAATCTTTATGCGCTGGAGGATGGATACTCTTTTATCCTGGGGGAGATGCACCTTCCGATATGAAGATTCTGTAAAACGCTGGCGGAATGAAAGTAAGGTGATAGAATACTTTCAGTTAAATCCGCTTGGTGCCGGTCACATGATCGGGCAGTCACCATGGCAACTTTAAAATAGCCTTATAGATCGAGGAATATTGGTTGTTGCATTGTCCGCGGGAGGAGGGTGTCTACATCTCCAGTCTATGTAACTGAAAGTATGTACACTTGTAAATTAGGTAATGCGGGGAAGCCCGTTTGTGGGATGCCTCCGTGTGCATTATAAAACATTTTTATTCTAGGCTCCACGGGTCTTTTTTCCGTTTTCCAGTCCGGGCCAACACAGATCACGGGATCTGATATAAATTAATGTGCAGGTCTGCATACGGAGGCAGCTCATATATTACGGATGTTCTTCCGTTTTGTGTTTTATTTGGTTTTTTGTTATGTATGTAAACTGTATTAAAGAGGGATATTGTGGTGAGTCTGTGGGGCAATTATATAATACAGGACAGCCCACTTCAATAATGATTAATGATTTGGATAATGGGTATTTGGAATATAAATACAGATTGCAGCGCAATATATGTAAAACCTTGGATTAAGCAGATAGCTAATAGTATTAATACCCAGGAGACATAAGGTTGAAATGTACTATTAATGTTTTTTAAACTGTTTTTTAAATGATTACTTGTATTGCTAATTATCGGAGCCAGCTGTATGAGTATTGAGAGTATAAATATCGGACTAAAGGAAGGGGACGGCACTTCTTGAAAAAGGGGAGTGGACTCCCTGAAACGCGTTGAAGCCGTCCTGTGTCTGTGTTCAGAAGGTCCTGGAGATCGGTGATTCGGACTCCGTGCGGCGCGCTTACCTGTCTGCAGCCGGTGCGTTCTTTCACGGGGTTTTCCATCAACTGCCGATACCCAGTTCCAATTGATGTATGCGGACTTGTTTTTATGACTTTTTGTATTTTAAATAAAAATCCTTTTTGGAAGCAAGTGTGTTCTGCTGGAAATTCCTATTGGATACCAACACACAGAGAGGATAAAGATACCTTTATGGGAACGCGGGACAGAAATCCAATGTAAGTTACATACTGTCAGCTATTAGATAAAGAAAACTGTGACACCAGTGGGTGAAATTTGTAAGCTGTTTAAAGATACCTTTATGGACACACGTGAAAGAAACAACCTGTAAGTGTTTTTCCAGGAGAGAGACCACACAGGGGATTTCTGCGTGTCAATATTATACATCTTCATTTTATGTGTATAGAGCGCTAGTTTTGGGCATTTTTCTTTTTGTGTAAATCTGTGTTAAATAGGAGGTATTGGGTGTTTCCTCTATTACCTTAGAACTAGCAGCAATTAACAAGCGCAAGGCTGCTATCAATTCCGTTTTGAAGTACATCCCATGTTTTGCTCACACAATTAATTTGGTGGCACAGAATGTTTAAAAAAATTACAGGGGCATGCAGGAGGTGGTTTCAGTGGCCCAAAAAACATTTGTGGACATTTTCGACATTCAGCAACTGCATTTCGAAGGACTGCAGCACCAGCAAACACTCTTGAATTGCCCTGCCATCATCTGAAGCAAGAGGTAGTAACAAGGTGGAATTCTACCTTTATATGCTTCAATGGAAGGAGGAGCAACAAAAGGCCATTCAAGCCTACACATCCACTTAGGACACAGGGAAGGAGCCGGAATGCACCAGAGTCAAGTGCAGTGGAGAATAAGTTGTGTTGTGTAAGGTTCTCAAACCCTTCAAAGTTGCCATATGTGAAGTTAGTTCAGACACTGCAAGCTTGGGTCAGGTCACTCCCCTCATCAGGCTTTTGCAAAAGAGGATAGAGAAAGTGAAGGAGGAGCTGAAATGGAGCAATTCCATTGAGTATGTGGGACTTGTAGGATTTAAGGGTCTTCAACCTCTTGAAATCAGATCACTATATTTTAATGACCATACTTGATCCTAGGTATACAGTAAATCATACGTTATGTCTTTTTTTCCAACGGGCACAAATCTGCAGAGATGCAAAGAGCTGTTTGTGAGAAAATTGTCAGGTCTAGCGGAATGTAATATGGCAACATCTCCTCCTTCATTTTCTCCAGTAAATGCGGCTGCAAAGAAAAAACTATATTTTCCAAAACAGACCAGATGGCATTGATGCAGATCAGTCATCTGTTCCGGACTGAATGAGTTGCCAACAATTACTGACATGTCTACTGTCACTGCATATGATGAAAGAATGGTTGATTACTATTTCAGTGATTTGCATCCAAATAGTAATGTCAGACAGTCCGTTTCAATACTGGCAGGAAAAGAGGCAATTTGGAGGCCCTTGTACAAACTGGCTTTGTTTTATTTAAGTTGCCCAGCCTCCAGTGTGTACTCAGAAAGAGTTTTTAGCATAGCCAGGAACCTTGTCAGCGATCGATGTAGGAGGTTACGTCCCAAAGATGTGGAAAAAATGATGTTCATGAAAATTAATTACAAATTCCATGATGAAGACCTTTACCAGCAATTACCTCCAAAAAGTATAGAGGGACCTGTGATGGTGGATTCCAGCAGGGACGATTTAATAGTCTGTGAAGAAGAGGATGTACACACTGATGGGGTGAGGAACTGAATGCTGATGATGACATCATTCCTATTTAAATTACTAAAGCTAGTTTGTGCACTGCCCATTGCCAGCTTGTTTTGTGGAGGTGTGAAGAAAAACTAATAATTTCAGCCACAAGTGACAGTCCCTGTCACTAAAATGATTGTTTTTTTTTAAATCTTTGCATGTCTTGTTTAATACACAACATAACGGTGGGATTTGGTATGATATACCACCGTCCGGGATGCCCAACGTCAGGATCCTGACATTAGCATCCTGAGCAGCAGAATACCAGCAAGGGGGAGAGTGCAACAAAGCCTCTTGCGGGCTCGGTGGCGAGCTACACTCGCCACAGGTTCTATTCTCCCTCTATATGTGTCGTGGTTTTTCGTGGTGGTATAGTGCCCTGTCAGGATCCCAGCGTCTGTTTTGTGACAGCTTGGATATTGACGACCAGTATGCTAAGCTGTTACAAGTTAAGTTTGAGGAGACCCAGATGGGTGGATTCCCAGAAATGGAGCCTAGCCCTCTGCCTCTAGAGGTTGAGTTATATTCAGATCATCCTGGCACTTTCCCAGTTAATGTTCATCCAGGCTGTCTAGGCTCCTGTCCCACCCAAAGCTCACATACTTATAGGGCTACTGAGCAGACTCAGATGTGACAATACCATAAAATGGCATAAACCTAAAGGTCACATACTGATAGGTCATGTAGCAACAGGATATATGATGCACAAAAGAATGTACACTGGGGTATGCAACATCCTATTATTCACACTCATCTAATGCAGAATGAAGTAAAAAACATGAATTGTGTATAGTCAGTATACAATCTGACATGTAATATCTTCAGTATGTTTATTCATTCTGTTCTTTGTATTAGGTACTAAATTGCCTGAAAGCATCAGTTTGATAATAGTGGAACTTATATTTCTGCATCACTCCTGACACTCCACTCTCTGCTCTCAGTTGGTTTTGCACTATATACCTTGCAAGTTACATCCTATATCAGTTATCATCTTAACATTTTCTAAACTAAAACAAAATGTATCTAACTATATACCACATTTAAATCACAAAATATTGGTAAAAACATAAGCAAAGTATCCTTTTACATGTAGGATTCCTATGAGCAACCATCAAGTTGTTGTATTAAACCAGGATATCATATTCTGGTTCATTGTGAGATTTCCTTTACTCCTTATTTAACTTCGGTACTTGCTTGATATGGGCTGTCATAGGCTAACTAATGTCTTTAAAGTCTAGCTCAATAAAGCCTTGGAAAATTATTGAATGTATGTATCCAAGCAATATATGGTTCAAGTTCAATTTCCTATAATAAAGTACATGGAAATGCTGTGTCATCCATCTTGTGCAAATGTCTTATCTTCATGGGCTCTTTCTTTCAAGAAACTTCTCTCTGTCCATCATCATCGCAGGCACATCTCAATTGAAGTCCTCTCATCTCCTCTTTCAAGCACTGTAGAAGTAATCAGCCTGTTGGCATAAGAACAATAGACAGTGTGAGATAAACCATTACATTAAAACAAAATAAACATTCCTTTATGCTACTGCTAATATCTCTTCTACCTGTTTCTATTTCTAAACATTTCTACACAACAATCTTATCATAAATGTATGTGTTTGTGTACTAGAAAATATTCCCAAAAAAGTTCAAGCTTTTACCACCTTCCGGTTAATAAAGGATATAAACATACAGCCAAGGGCATAGCTAACATAGGTGCAGGCAGTGCAGCTGCTATGGGGCACAGAGCTGAGAGGGGCCCACCTTCCCTGTCACAGTTACATGTGTTATATACATTTATCACTATTGGATGGTACATAGGGGTCCTTTCAAATTTTTTCCTTGGGACCTGCAATATATCAAGGTATGCCCCTGTACCTGCTCATTGCTGTGTGGTATAAAATGAACTGGAGGGCATTTTAATGTTATATAATATGAACTGGGGCACTGTAATGAGGCACAATATGAACAGGGAGCACTATATATCATAATGTGAATTAGGTGTACTGTGCACCATAATGTGTACTGGCAGCTCTGAAATGTGACATAGAGTGAAATTAAGCACTACTATGATTCATGAAAGAAACTAGGGCACAACTATGGGACATAACATTAAATAAGGCTCTACTATGGTTCAGAAAATGAACTAGGGTACTATTATAGAAGCATTGGGATGGGAGGCCCTTCAAAATGTTGCTATGGGGCCCACAAAGTTCTGGCTATGCCCCTACATACAGCCTGCTCTAAAAATCCAATTTCCATATGCATGAATCATTAAGAGAACCCAATATACTCTTGTTTGTGTCTGTACAATGGGTGTCTCTCTGTTCAAACCTCCTTGTACATCCCATAATAACAACAAAAAGTCTTTAAGTCTTTCTCAGCATTATGATTGTCTCTTATCTTGTATCACTCTGATTGAGACAACTTTACTCCTGAATGACGATGTTTTGTAGCTGTTGAATACAGCATTCTTCTCCTTCTTGGCTGCAAACAATAAATTCAAATTTCCATACATGTGCAGTGTATATTTCAAAGCTCATGTGCCCCTTTCAGTGTCAGGAAAGATAGTCCACATTTCCAACTGCTGGCAAACTTGACTGTTCTCTGTAATATCAATCATGGTCTGGATACAGGCAATCCCTCTGATTTGAGCTTGCTGGACTGAAGCTTCAACTCTTTCATGGCTTGACAACAGCATCAGTATTTGAACCCAGCATCCTCGCACCATCAGTACTGTTTATGTGATGACTTGCACACCACACTTTGCACTCAGTTCTTGTGTCTGCATGCCACTCAAGACATAGGCGTGTATGACAGCATGTTCCATGTCAGCAACCATCCACATAGGCTTGACAATTGTCCAGTTTTCAAAGCAAAGATTTACTGAGTCTATTGTCTTTGCAATGGCTCCTGTCCGAAGTCTGACAGTCTGTAAAGGTTGCTGCAGTGCTGCATCAGCAGTCCACACTTGGTCTTCATCTGTGAATGTGGAAAAATTATGCATAAACCAGTATTTTGCCACATCTTCCAATGGTTCCTCCCACCTTGGAGCTGTGCTCATAAAGAAACCCAATTCAGATGGTTCTGTTATCTTTGACAAGTCCAGCAAATAGATTTGCAGTTGCCATTGGTAACTGTGCATCTTTCAACAGTTTCTGTACCACTGAATTCATTGGGGTTCGAATTTCAGTACCAAACACAAAATCTGAACTAAATCCCCAAATCAGTGTGTTTCTAACTCTCTGTTGCTCTCTGATATCAGACAGTTTGTCTGTAATGGGTTTCACATCATACATCTTTATTAGTGTGTTACCAACCCCCTTGTCGAATGTGTATCTCTCAGCCCATGTGTCATCATCAGCTGGTATATAGTTTTAGGTAACCAGTTTGGAAAAACACCTACACTCAAGTAGCCCCCCTGGCGCCAATACAATTAGTTTTATTCAATTACCAACATGTATATGTCCCAAATCTGCACGCAGCTCACCATACACAGAGGGACTTCCCAACCCCCTTCCAATGGACAAGAAAACTAAAACAAAAGAAATACAGACAGCGCTTGCAAATTTCTTATTACAATAAATTTATTAATTAACTTTTATCTCGATGATGATTCTCCACTAGTACTATTATAGTACCAAGGATATAAAATTATTAAATGATCAAGATTCCCCGTACAATAGGTCTTTTTTAGAGAAGGGCCAAGGGGCTACATGGGAAAACACCAAGGGAGCATTAAAAAGAACCCGAGACAAAGACCCAGGGGCTCAAGAGGAGGTAGGAGAAAATCCCACAAAAAATCCGTGTATCCGCTAGATGAAACTCAGGAAAGGAAAAAATGGGTTTTCAACCTATCCACCAGAAAACTAACGGAGGATGAGTTGAAACTCTTAGAAAAGGGTCTTAATTTTGCCCCCGCAAGTAAGCCAAATTTGTTCACCCTCTTTGTCGATCTAATTAAATATGTGCGAACATTAAGCCGTAAAAGGTACTTTGCCTTAAAAGCATTGAAAAGATCTAATATATGTGGTACTCCAATTATGTTGGATGCCGAGGATCAAGAGATCTTGGACATTTTGGAAGAACTCCAAGATGCCCCAGAAGATCAGGAATATTCAGCTGTAAAGATCTATGACACAAGGAGGGTGGACAAATTTAAAGAAAGATCTGAGTTTTACCCACTTCAATATAAGGGCCCCTATATTGAGAGCTTCTATAGTAGTACATTGGAGAACTTCAAAAAACTCTGTGAAAAAGCAGAAAAGGGAAGTTTCAAAGATAATCTGCAGAGGGGAGAAAGAAAAGCTCTGAAAACTTTATACTCAGATGAAAGTATAATAATCAAGCCAGCTGATAAGGGCGGCGGGATTGTGATCTTGGACGTAGAGGATTATATAGCCGAAGCCATTAAACAACTGGGCAATAGGACCTTCTATGTCGAGTTGGGCCACAATCCCTCCACCCTCTATCAAAGGCAGCTTAAAGATCTGTTGGATGATGCCCTTAGTAGTGGTGCAATTTCAAACGAGACGTTTAAATTTCTTTATAGTACACATCCCATCATCCCCACATTTTACTTTTTTCCATAAAATACACAAGTCACTTACCTCACCCCCGGGTCGTCCCATAATTTCTGGTATTGGGTCACTCACAAATAATTTATCTTTTTTCGTTGATTATTATTTACAAAGCCACGTGGGGAGCCATAGGTCCTATATTAAGGACACCAAACACTTCCTAAATCTGATTAATACGGTCAAATGGAAAGAGGGCTATTCTCTTATAACATGTGATGTGGAAGCTTTATACTCCAATATCCCCCATGATTTGGGATTGGAGGCGGTAAAATATTACCTTGATACAGATGAGGAGATGCCTGACCCCCTGCGTGGTTTTATCTTAAATTCAATAGATTTTATTTTAAAGCACAATTATTTTCTGTTTCACAATAAAATATATTTACAGACACGGGGGACTGCGATGGGGACGAGATTCGCGCCGAGCTTCGCCAACCTGTACATGGGGAGGTTTGAGGAGGAACATGTGTGGGGGGGCGGGTTCGGTGCGAGTCTCGTCCTCTATGGCAGATTTATAGATGATTTATTTATTATTTGGGATGGTGATGCACTTTCGATAGACACTTTTTTTCAGAAGATAAATCAGAATGAATATGGTTTGAAGTTCACATGCAATCAAAGTAAAACAAGGTTGAGTTTTTTGGATATTGCACTGTCGGTAGAGGGGGGGCAAATTCTAACGGAAACTTATATTAAACCGGTAGATCAGAGTAGATATTTAAATTATAGAAGCTCTCATGCTAAAGTATGGAAAATTAATATCCCAAAAGGGCAGCTAATTAGGATTAAACGTAATTGCTCCAATCAGGAGTCATTCGAGAGGCAAGCTGATCTTTTGTGTGGGTCCTTTTTGGAGCAGGGTTACCCAAAAGAAATTCTACAGAAGGCTCTAAGGGAAGTGGAAATGCTGGGGAGAGAGGATTTGCTTGCTATGGATTTACAGCATACATCAAAAAAGGGAAAGAAGGAAGATAGATCATCTCTGTTTATAACAAAATATAATAACTATTCATCTGACATAAAAAAGATAATTAAAAAGAACTCAGAACTTTTGAAGCTAGATGCAGTACTTAGTAAGACCGTGGATCTTAATGGAAGGGTGGTGTTCAGGAAATCAGACAATCTAAAACAAAGGCTAACAAGGAGTCATTTTAACCCAAAGAAGAACGAGGGGGGACAGACAGGAAGGAATTGGATACCTATAAGACCGATAGGCTTTCATAAATGTGGCACTGATAAATGTACTACTTGTTCACACACAAATAGGAAAGTAACTGAATTTAGTTCAAATAAAAATGGAGAAAAATTTCAGATAAAAAGCTTTATTAACTGCAGATCAAAATTTGTTATATATGTTGTGCAGTGTGGTTGTGGGAAACAATACGTGGGACGTACGACACGTATGCTCCATACGAGATTTATGGAGCATTGGAGGAATATAAACAAGAATGTCAGAACACATCCCCTCTCCAACCACATTGCACAATGTAGTGTATGTGTATCTAGCAATGTTAAATTAATAGGTATTGAACAAGTGAAGCGTACTGCACGTGGGGGGGATAGGTTCAATACTCTTTGTCGAAGGGAGGCTTACTGGATTTTCAGATTGGGGACCATGTGTCCCGATGGTCTGAACGACACGGTCGAATTGAACCACATCAGTTAAACCGTGGGTAACTGGAGTATGGTGGTCTGTGGGAACTCTTCTAAAGTTGGTAGGGTAAGGGACTAGTATAGTGATGGAAGATATGTTGTCCAATTAATTAATTTTATTGGTTGATACTTATTTTCATATTAAAATTCTGGATGTGACCATTGAATGGGTTAAAAATAAAATAAGGGATAGGTTAGATAGAAAAAATTAAAATAATAATAAATATAAAAAATATATATTTCTCTATACAAGATTTTGGATTCAACAGGTTAATGTAGTCAATAGATTGATATTAACCATTGCCCCTTTTTAGATAGTTTAAATATGTGGATCTATGTAGGTTTTGATTTGATCTGCATATTTATCTATATATCTAGACAGGTAATATGATGTATGAATTTGGAATTTACGTTACAAAAATAGGATGCAATATGAGCCATATGGAACATGGCGTGTATATGTCTCATAGTAAAGTATTGTGTTTTTCTAAATGTAATTTTAGTTAAATGTTGCTCTGCTCCCAGATAAAGGGCTGTTGTATATTATAATGTACATATGTTACCAATGAGTTTTGAGCCCGCTGAACTCGCTGGGGCTCTATATAATTATTACGTATCAAAATAACTGAGAAATTAGCTGTGTGACACTGAAGGAGTACGAATAGCTGTCATTGACGGGCTGAGATCGGATTAAGTTACACACAGCTGGGTAATATCAAGCTCAGAAACACTGATGTGAACATTAAGAGAACGAGGTGTGGAACGCATGTAAGACGCGCCGGTGCACGGGAGAAATCGCGGGGATAAAAAGGAGCAGGGCGGCAGATGCAAAATATCAGACTGAGGAAGCTGCCGATGCCAGGAGGCAGTGAAACGCGTCTCTGTATTTGTACCTGCCAGTGACAACCTACTCTACCACTCACGCCGAGCATCAGGAGGAATTTTAACGTATCTCCGGATAAGGCTCATCTTGAACGGATAATTAGCACCAGAGCCGGGAGGACTACAAAAACGGAAACCTGAGGCGGAGTGGTAATTAAAACTTAACATGGCCATGTTTTATAAAAACTGTGACTATATCCATTAATCTCACTGCTTCAAGAGTTTACATGATTAAATTGCTGCTAACCTGATCAGCGTCATTTAAAGTGAGAAAAAAAGCTGCTAAATACTATACGTATTATGTGTGATTGAAAGCAAGCCCTATTTTATATATCATACATTATTTAATGTTATAACATCTACCTCAAGATAAAAATCATCAAAGAAAGGCAACAGCAGTAAACCTAGTGAAAAAAAGTAACCAGACAATGGACTCAGCTGTTGCAGCTTTGTAGCAATTAAGTGAAACACTGGGACTCATTGAAACTATTGTATCTTTTTCTGCACTAAGAGGGCTACCTAAACCAATCTGTGGAGCAAAGTATTTTTTATATATTATTAACTGATGTCAATGTGGTTTTAGTTTTTTTATATGCAAATTTGTTGTTAAGGCAAGGGAAAGATTTTTTAATAATTTTATATCCTTGGTACTATAATAGTACTAGTGGAGAATCATCATCGAGATAAAAGTTAATGAATAAATTTATTGTAATAAGAAATTTGCAAGCGCTGTCTGTATTTCTTTTGTTTTAGGTAACCAGTTTACTTTGCATGTTTGCCCATAAAACACATCTTCACTTTTTTTCAGCAAGAAACTTAAAATCATTCAGTATGTGTTCACATGTAATTTTCTTAAAAGAATCTTCTACCACCCCACATTCACACTTCTGCTCAGATTTAATGTTTAATGTCCTTATCTGTAGTGTAAATGTGCATGGTCATTTCTGACTGTCAATTTGTTATCACAGTTTGGGCTTTGTCTGTGATATTCTTCATGGATAAGCAATTCTCTCCCCTCTCCGTGTTGTGTAAATCAAACCCCCCTTTCACATATGCAGTTTGTGAAATCTTGTGGGAATTAACATCAGTCCCTCCTAACTCTGAACAGCCTCCATTGATTTCATCACTATCTGGGCTTAAACTATGTGAGAGTGCTAAAACTTCACACTGTTGTCTGTGAATTTCAACATCCTTTGTTGCATCTGCAGGTTTCACTACATTCTTATCATCTACTGTGGTTTGTATACAGTTAGTGAAAACAAATTGATTAGGCATCCTAACATCAATTTGTCTATTCTCATGTGTAGAAGTGCAAGTAGTGTATCATGCAGGGTGCAGCTGCCCTGTAACATCTTCCTCATGTTCTACCTCAGAATCACTGTCTAACTATTCCCAATTTTGTGAGGCAATCAATGTACGTGTCTGCACAACATCATGTTTGGGCGCTTTACGGTTCACTCTTTTAACAACATATTTTTTTAACTGTGTCTGCAATCACTGGTACATTGTTCCTGGGACCATACACCAGACAACATTTTGCTCCATTAGTGGATCTCACTCTGTTAGCATTTTCTGTACCTGCAAAACAAGTTTACAGACAGCCTGTGCATTGAGTTTAAGAATTGCAGTCACTGCTCAACACTCATTTTCAAAAAAAATACTTAAATCCACACTCTGTAAATCTTCTAAAGAAGTTACAGTTCTGATTGGTTGCATGTATCTAGCAGCAATCTCCAAAATGTCAGAACAGGGTCCGGATCACTTTAGACATGATGGAATACTTGCCCACTTTTCCCTACTGAATAACCTTTGAAACATTTTTCTTATAGAAAATTATAGCATTTTCTGGGGGTCCAAACGTGGTCTCCTACCTGGATATCCAAAATGTTACAAGTGGGTTAAGTTCGAGGAGACCCAGATGGGTGGATTCCCAGAAAAGTACTTCAACAAACAACTTGAATATATAAATACAGTGTATGAATTTATTGTTTACTTAGCTAAGGTTATTGATCAATTCAGCAGATGTTCAATACAGCAATCTCATCAGCATACTCAGGAGCCTTGCCCTCTGCATCTAGAGGCTGAGTTATATTCAGGTCATCCTGGCACTTCTGCAGTCAATGTTCATACAGGCTGTCTAGGATCCTGTCCCACCCAAAGCTCACATACTTATAGGGTTACTGAGCAGACTCAGATGAGACAATACCATAAAAGGGCATAAATCTAAAGTTCACAAACTGATAGGGTTACTGACCAGCCACAGATGTGGCAATACCTTAAAAGAGCCTAAAGCTCACATACTGATAAGTCATGTAGCAACAGGATATATGATGCACAAATGAATGTACACTGATGTGTGCAACATCCTATTATTCACACTCATATAATGCAGAATGAAGTTAAAAACACAAATTGTGTATAGTCAGTATGCAATCTGATATGTTATATCTTCAGTATGTTTATTCATTCTGTTCTTTGTATTAGGTGCTAAATTGCCTGAAAAGCATCAGTTTGATAATAGTGAAACTTATTTCTTTGTATCACTACTGACATAAGCGCATACTGGTGGGTGGGAGGGTCCAAGGACAATTCTATCTAGCGCCTCTTTTCATTGCATTATGTGCTCTTTGGAGCATTTTTTGGCATAGTTTAAAAAACTGATATCCCGTCTGCCACTGCAGTGCCACTCCTAGATGTGACACTTCTGTTGCTTAGCTTAGTCATCCAGCTACCTTGCTGCAACCTTTTGCCTAAACTGGATGAAAAAAATATTGTCAGCAGTGAGGTGTTCAAAATAGACTGGAACTGAGTGGAAATTAATGTTATTGAGGTTAATAATAATGTAGGAACAAAAACACCCACAAATTCTGTGATTTTAGCTGTTTTTATGATTTAAAAAAATACAGATCCAAAACCAAAACCTGCAAGGTCAGTTTTGGAAAAACCAATACAGATCCAAAACACAAAGGAGATACAGATCCAAAACACAAAACCCTTAAAATTACTCGACCCACACCCCTATACAGTACATACTACTCTGGTGAGGGCTACTGGTCCCTGTTCACCCTTCATCCTTCTCCTCCTCTTCCTCTCCTGTACCTCAGAGCCCACAGGCTATTCCTTCCACTATAATTAGTACATCTGTGTGTATAAGGAAAAAATATTGTAATGTAAAATCAAACATGTAAAGTTCAGTAGTGTGAACAGTAAGTACAGTATTATAGTAATAAATACAGTATTACAGTAAGTACAGTATAGTATTACCATCATATGAATCCTCCTCCTGCTCCTCCTTCACCAGATCCACCACCTATTGGTAGTTAGGGATTTGAATAAAAATAATAGTTTTACTGTAATCACTGTAGTTTAAAAAAATACATAATGTAAACCCTACATAATTCAACTAAAAGTGTATAAAACCAATGCAATAGCCAATGGTGTAAGTAAATGAGGTTGGTGATACAGCACTGTAGGGAGCAGTGGAGTCTTCGGGATTGCAGGAGGTAAGGTACAGGAGGGAGATACAGAAAGTGTAACAGAAAAGTAATATACAGTGTGATGCACTGTACTTAAAGGCAACTGGAGGGCTGCTGGGACCTGGTTGGGTCTTGTCGGCCTCCTGCCATTGGGCATGTCACTGAACTGTGGGGGGAAAAAACACTGTAACATTAACTTTGACGCCCAAAAGCTTTGGAACCAAAACCCCTAAAGTACAGTTCAATTCTGGTGTGTGTTCATACTGAAATCTAAATTGCTGTGTAAAATAAAACAGCCAGTATTTACCCTGCACAGAAACAATATAACCCGTCCCAAATCTAACTTTTTTTGCAAATATTATACCCCCCCTGCAGTGCACATGGTTTTGCCCATTAACTAACAAATTTGATGGTGTGATCAGATCTGAATTACCCCCATAGTACAGTGTAATTCTAATGATGGCAACTCCTGCCCCTGGTGGTTTCATGTGATTGCTCCCTGTAAACCATGTCAAACCACTAACAGGGGAATGTGTTCTTCACCATCCTTTTAGACAATGGTGCTTTCTTTTAAAATTATTTTTTCATTTACAATCTTCTAATGGGCAGAGGCAGGAAGAGTTCACAGGAAAGACCGCCCAGCCAGCACGTGTTAACTCCTCTCAATCAAAACTTCAGTCCTTTTTATATTTTTCACAAGTTATGGATTCTCCTATTACCCTACTTGAGATTTCCAGATCTACCTACCCCAAATGGCCCACTCTCCCTCTTCCGGAGATCAACAAGCTCAGATGTCTCAGTTACGGGGTGAGATTGGGGAAATTCTGATACATGTTTATTCTCTCCCTTCTAAATAAGATATGCAAGCACTCGTATGTTGCTTACAAGACTCTCTCCAGACCCATAACTCATCCGTACAATCTGACATTAAACATCTGAGAGCTAGAATTATTACCCTAGAAGAGGAGAAAGTTTCTGTAGAGGACCAATGACTCCATCTTCACGAAACAATCTCACAACATGGGTCAGACATGAGAATTAAGCATAATAAACTATAAGATGTAGACATTAAAGGGTGTCAAAATAATATTAGGATATGTGACCTTCCAGAGGCAGTTCCTCTATCCGGGCTCATTGATGCTCTCAACAAAATATTTGGAGAAATCCTGGGTTTAGAACCCAACAAATCTATTGAATTTGACCATGTCCATAGAGCCCTCCGGCCGAAATGCACAGCAACTAATCATCTGAGAGATGTTATTTGTCAACTCAACTACTTTTCACAAAAAGAGTATATTCCCCACAAGGTGCATGGTTTGGAAGTAGTTAAATTCAGGGGTGTCCAGGTTTAGATTTTCCAAGACCTCTCATTGCGCACACTTCAACAGAGGAGATTGCTGAAGCCTTTGACAAAAGCGTTTCTGAAACAAGACCTAGAGTATAGATGTGGCTTCCCATCTTCCTTGCAAGTTTTGCATGATGGCATGCTTCTATCTCTCTAGTCTACTGATCACCTGCCTGACTTCTTCTGTACATGTGGCCCAGAAGATATATCTCTCACTGATTGACAACCCTTTACCCTTCCCATTGTTGCTTCTTAAAATTCATACAGAAGAGAATGATGGCAACATGTCCAGAATCCTACCAAGAAGTCCTCTTCAGATGTTAGATCCCACCTGAATGGATTATGGATGGTATACTTGTAAAGGTATACATTCTGTCATTCTCACTCTGTTTCCACATTCCTTAGTTCTTTGAGGTTGACAGACATGTGACCCACTGTGTGGTTTAATTAAAGGCTAAATACATTATACATGCTACATGCTCCATTATTCAATACTTGCAAAATTTTCTTGAGGTTACTGTAACAGTTGAACGACCCTTTTTTATCTTAGTTATTGTTGGCCTAGTAGGCTTAAATAATTGATTCCTCCCTTACCTAGAGTGTAATTTAATTTACACGTGGCCACTGATTATGCCCTGAAAATCCTTATACCGTGTCTTTGTATTTGCATTCTGCAATTATCTTTGTATTTGCATTCTGTTTAGCATAATTTTACTTTAAAGGATGGTGGGGTTACAGTCCACTAGTGCGTCCCCTACCACCATGATTTTTCCAAGACAGGGGTACCCCTGTGGTCCCTTTTCTGTCTGGATACGGTTTCTCATTTTTTATTTGACTTGTACCGCATATTTTTATTTTTTCTCTTTGGCTTATCTCTTATGTCTCCCTTCTCTCTTTTATCCAAGTCTCTTTCACTCATCTTTTCTCATCTCTTCTATTCTCTTTTTTAATTTCTTCATCCTTACTTTTACTATTTGATCCAATGTAAATTATTACACGAGGTCTCTAACCACTTGAACACGTGGCTTCCACGCTCCGGATAATCTCAGTAAATGCTAGGGCTAGAGCTCTTTGTTCTTTCCATGTGGAAAGAGCTGACATAGTTTTAGTTCAAGAAACACACTTCAGTCACTCCTCGTCCATGCCTCAGTTTAGGAATAAGTTCTTTCCCACCGCGTATTATTGCAACTACTCCCAATCAAAATCCAAATGGGAGGCTATTCTCTTTGCTAAACACATACCCATTACCTATGTTGTGGTACATAGATTGGAGGAGGGTATACGCCTCTTACTCATATGCTCTATTTTTTATTCAATATTTACAATTGTAAATATTTATGCACCAAACCAGGGTGAACCGGCATTTCTTGAGAAAATTCTAGACAGGATTGAATCGCTTAAGTAGGGAATTATTGTAGAGGATGTGGATTTTATTTGGGTTTTGGACCACCATCAAGATGTTTTCTCAGATTCCTCATTAGTTCCAAACTATTTATCAAGGAAGATGAGGTGCTTGCTGCACACTCATCAGCTGTCTGACATCTGGCGAATACTCCACCCATCAAAATGAGATTTTACATATTGCTCCATCCCTTACCATTCCTACTCTAGGTTAGACTATATCTTCCTTGGCCATAGACACCTACATCTGGTTCAGGCTACATCCATAGGTTCAATTACTTTGTTCGATCATGCCCCAGTTCAACTAGATCTATCCATTGGGTTTTCTAGCCCCCTGCATTGTTCATGCCGATTTAATGAATCTCTACTTAATGATCCTTACTGTAAAGATAACTAGAAGAAACTATATCTATGTATATAGAATGCAATGTTTCTCCTGAAGTCTCTAGCCAGACTACTTGGGAAGCTCATAACTGTGTGATACGGGAAAAATGCATTCAGTTGGGGTCCTTCTTAAAGAAAGAGCAGCTGGGGTAGATTGAAGAAATTTTACAGAAAATTAAGACATTAGAAACTACTCATTAAGCTTCACTTTCTCTTGACACTTATGTCAAACTTATTTCAGCAAGTAAATTCATCACTAAATAAATTACTTTTGGATAAGCCAAATTTTCCTTTAGGAAATGTCGTAATAGATATTACAGCTGGGGAAACAAACCAGACAAGATGTTAGCTGGAGCACTACGCACTCAGAGAGCCCTCTCTTTTATCCCCTTCATAAAGGATGAACAAGGATGTATTTCCCATGAAACAGAAAAAATAGAAGATGTTCTGCTCATACTACTCCTCACTATATAATCTTTATATAATCTATATAATCTTCTGTAACCACTATATGATCTATATATAATCTTCTGTAATCACATATATAATATTCTGTAACCTACACTGATGCTAGTAAGAAGCATCACGTTATAAAAACTTATCTTACGAAAATCTGTTTTCCTCAATTCTCGGTGGATGCCAGTTATTAATTAGAAGAGCCCTTTACCCTCCTGGAGCTTGATGAGGCTATTAAATCTACTTCCTCTGGAAAGAGTCCTGGTCCTGATGGCTTCACCATTAATTACTATAAGATTTTTGGAGACAAATTAACTCCTCTTTTTTAGAGACCTGTAATACAGTTTCAGACAGTAATCCTTTTTCCCTGCAATCTCTCGAGGCCCACATTATGTTTATCCCCAAAGGAGGTAAGGATCCCTCTCTATGTCACAGCCACCGGCCTATCTCCCTTCTCAATGTCGATGTTAAGCTTTTTGCAAAACCTCTTGCAAATAGGCTAAAACATCTTCTGCCCTCTCTTATACAAAATGATCAAGTGGGGTTTGTCCCAGGCCGCAAGGCTAAGGACAATGCTTCCAAGATCATTGCTCTTAACCATTAGATCTCTTCAACAGATTCCTCAGCAATTCTATTATCTACAGATGCATAAAAAGTGTTCAACAGAATTGACTGGGGTTTTATGGCTGGGATGCTGGGACACTTTGGATTGGGTCCTACATACCTTCAATGCAATTTAGCTCTTTATGGTTCCCTATCTGCTAAAATTAGGATCAATGGCTCTATGTTTGGCTCGTTTGATATTAATAATGGCACTAGGCATGGGTGCCCCTTTTCTGCTTTAATTTCTATTTTATGCATGGACAATCAGGTTGAACCTGGACATTTCAGAGTTCAAATTACAATGTAATGAGTATAAACTTGCCCTTTTTGACGAAGACTTATTGGCTACAATTACGAATCCTATAGTCTCCTTGCCTAACTTGGTAGACGAGTTTAAGACTTTCAGTGATCTTTCCAATTTTAAAATAAACTATTCCAAATCAGTAGCCATGAATATCACGGCACCACCTTCCACAGTATCAAGACATATCTTTTTTTGACATAACTCTCTCTCTCTCTCTCTCTCTCTCTCTGAGTTTGGGATGTGGTGCCCCCTGGATTTGGTGTGGCCGGGCTGCCTTGGGGTAGCACCATAATATTTATTTAGCACTTTTGGAACACTCCTTTTTTTTCCCACTTACACTACGCTTTAGAGTATTTTACTAACATATGACTTTTTAACTTATAGCTCCTGCTTCTTTCCTATTAACAAATATTAACACTTTAGTATTTGAATGGTGTGCTGCCCTGGGGTGGTTGGGCCTGGATCAGCTTTGTGAAGTCCGCACCCTAGACTTATACTTTGTATTAGGGACCTGCTGTAATAGAGACGTCTTGAAGTGGCCTGGAAACTTATCATATTTCTTTGCAAAATATATGTACAGTAACTAAGATATCTAAATTACCATATAGTATACTTGTTACTATTAACCCTTGGGGTGCGTTTGAAAATCTGTTTTGTTTTTTCTTGTCTAGAACAACCCCCTTCCACAGCATGTTACCAGTTTGAATTGTGTAGTTTGCTATTATATATTTGCCATAACTATCAACTGAAGTATTTAGAGGTTATCCACACCAGAAATCTTTGGACTCAATTTTACCCCACTACTAAACAAATTACGTGCAGATCTCCAGTTTTGGAAATCTAGGTCATTTTCTTGGTTTGGCAGGATTCTCAAAATGAAATTTCTTCCTAAGATTTTATATTTACAACAGACTTTACCAATCAAAATCCCTTTTAAGTTGTTTTGAAATATCCAAATGTTAATCAGAGATTTAATTTGGGGCAGAAAGACTCCCCACCTAAGACTAGGCTTGCTATCTAGGCTGAAAGATAGAGGCGGATTGTGCCTCCCTAACATTCAAGGATACTATCAGGCTTGTCTCCTACTCAGGTTTGTATATTAGTTTAGGGTTGAACCATCAAAACAGTGGGTACTAATAGAGAACTATATATTACTCCTCCCTATTGCTATCACCCCATGGTTACCTATCCTTCCTTGCACCACCCATCCAACTGTGGACCCTACCCTAACTTGGAAAACAATTAGGAAATCCCATATTTCCTCAATGGCATCTTCTTATATGTATTTTTTATTTAATACCTGATTTCCTCCTGGTCCTAGTACCAGGGTCTTTCAATCTTGGTAGAATGTGGGTCTTTTCTGGGTTGGCCAGCTGATGAGTGCAGATGGGATTATCTCCTTTTCAGATCTAAAAGAGAAATGGAACTAGCTGCCAGGAGACTTTTGGAGATACTTACAATAACATAATTTTTTATTATCCCAAGGCACTCTAAGAACCTGTTTTTTAGTCCTTACACCCTTTGAACATATCTGTGCTAGTTCAACTGCTCCATCTCACACTATTTCTAATATTTACAATCTCCTATTGGTAGATTCCAGTTTGACTCTTCCCCCATTCACTAAAATAATGGACAGAGAACTTGGTGAGGAACTGGGTGAGGCCAAATGGGAAAAAATATTTAAATTAGTCCATGTTTACTCTCCAAGAATGTTAGTTGTAGAGACTCAGTATTTATTGATTTCACGGCGGTATTGATACCCTGACACCCTTTCTAAGATGGAACTTGGTGTCCCTAATATTTGTTGGCGCTGCTCTAATGGTCTGGGGGCTCAATATTTGGTGGCTATGCCCCATACTCCATCCTTTTTAGAAGGATGTACTTTCTCTCTCTGCGGAAATTTTGGGGGAGGAAGTCCCTACAGATCCTGTTTTGTCTGTTTTATTACTCGTCTAGACCCATCTCGAATTATAAAAAAATCCTTATTATGTAATTTAAACAATGTTGCAAAATCGTGATCCCTGTGCGCTGGTGATCTTCCTCTCCTCCAACAGCCAAATACTGTTTTAACAGAGTAGACCTATACATGGAATTGGCCGATATAATGACATCTGTTGATGAGGGCTACACATCCTTCAGAGATATATGGCTTAGATGGATGAAATTCAAAGAACTTCAAAGATTCCCTAACCTTTAAGGATATTCTCACCCCTTCTATTTTATAACCCCTTAGACCAACCTACAGTTTAGTGTTATAATGAAGTGTAATGTTTTGCTCTTAGTTTTCTACATCAGATCAGGTTCTTTTTCTCTTCTTTTTATCTCAACTCAGTTTCTTCTCTCTTTCTTTCTTTCTTTCTTTCTTTCTTTCTTCTCTTTTTCCTCCCTTTTTTTTCTTATCTCCGCCTAATTTTTAGACATATTTTATTTGGTTCTCCCATATTTACATTACATGCTTTGCTATAGAATTACCTTATGCTATCCAGTCAGGATTTTAATTTGTCTTATTGCCTTTTTCACAACAACTTTATAAGCAGATGGAGTCTAATGTTAACCTGAGATACCACTAATCTTTATTGTTGTTTAAATGATGGCCGTCTTGATACTATAAATGTCTTTCTGTGATTTACTGTATATGTCTACCTTGTCCTAGAATTACATTTTCAATAAACATATTTTGTACTAAAACAGTGTGTGTGTGTGTGTGTGTGTGTGTGTGTGTGTGTGTGTGTGTGTGTGTGTGTGTGTATATGCATATATGTATATATATATATATTTAGAGATAGAGAGAGAGAGAGAGGTTTGTAAGGCAGCACTCGTGGTTCTTAGTGAAACTGAATAAATCAGGTGACTAGCATCATTCTGAGCTGGTTTACAAATTCAGTTTAAACTTTCGTCAGAACAAATAACAATACAATAAAGGCTTACCTAAATAGTAGTCACCCAGTGAACCAGGATGTGCGTTCCACGTGCGGGATGCCGGGTTGGTAACATCACACTGTTGCAACGGGCGCTCCTCAACACCAGTTACGGTCCTGGTGTACCCTGGCAACAAGTAAAAATAAACATACAGTGCCATCACCCAGAGAAGGAGAAATGCTACAGTCAGCAGTACACCGCATTAGCGATATGACAGTCTAATAGCAAATACATATCTTATAACATATGAAAGTACAAACAGCAGAACATCCTGTTTAAAGCACCCCAAAGAGATTAACATCTAGTCAGCATATGAAATTAGGCACTGGGACAAATAATTGTATACGGAAGGGTCAAAAAATGTGGTACCAATTAATATATACCTCAATACTCAAAACCAGATAAATATATAGTATAGCACTACATAAAACATTGCCTATTGATTTGTTCATTAAGACCCAAAGAGGCTATGGTATTCAAGGTATGTATCCATCTGGTCTCCAATTGGAGCAAACGTCTGCCTCGATCCCCACCCCTTAGATTAGGGGGGACATGGTTGATGATTTTATAGTGCAAGGTTGCCAAGCTGTGTCTGTACGCTCTAAAGTGCCTTGCCACCAGTTGCTCGGAATCAGAACCCTCCAAAGCCTGGCGAATCGACATCCTATGCGTCGCCATTCTTTCTTTAAAAGTGCAGGTGGTTTTGCCCACATAGAACATTCCACAGGGACAGCAGATAAAGTAAATTACGTATTTACTTGAGCAGGTAAGTACATGTTTGATGTGCATCTGTTTGCCAGTCAAAGGGTGTGTGAAATTGGGGCCCGTCTCTCCATATAACTGCACGCCGTGCACCTGGTGCACTTGTAGCAGCCGGGTTTCCTTGTCAGGAAAGTGCCCCTAGTGGCCGGCTGCAAATGTGAGATATCATTAACAACAAGCATGTCCTTCAAATTGCGGCCTCTGATGAAACTTGGCATAATTCTGGTATCCTTTAGTCCTTTAAGGTCAGGATCAAGCGTTACTATAGGCCAGATGTCCTTGGCTTCCTTATTGTTCTTTTTGCAGAGTGGATAATATTCCTGTCTAAACACTATTCTGTCTGCGGTCTTATCCTTGGAAGGAGCAGGGGTTAATAGTGTATCCCGAGGTATAGCTAATGTCTTTTCCTTGGCCCTTAGCAAATTCGTATAATCATATCCCCGAACAAGGAACTGTTGTGTCATCTCATCTATTGCATCACTGGCCTTCTGGCATGTATCTGCAATGCAGCAGGCCCTTAACTGCGAAAAGGGGAGTACCCTGACGCATGCCTGTGGATGCTGACTGGAGGCGTGCAAATATGTGTTGCGATCCGTAGTTTTTTTTTAAAAGATCCGTGTAGAGTTGGTTATCCTTTAGTGTAACGGAAACATCTAAGTAGTTAACACAGTACTCACTAATAGTGAAAGTGAATTTGATGTTATCGTCCTTGGAATTTGCTGCATTAATGCATTCCACAAGAGATTCCTGCAGACCTCACCAGATAAGGAACAGATCATCTATGTATCTTGTTATCCAGAGGATACCTTGCGTGAAAGAAGTATCTGAAAGAAGAAGTTGGCATTCCTTACTAAACATGAAGGTGTTGGCGAAGGTCGGGGTTACGCAGGACCCCATCGCACAGCCTTTTAATTGCAGGAACGACTTACCATTGAAGAGGAAGTAGTTCCATTTCAGGGTAAGTTCCAATTCCTCTACACCAATATCCCCCATGAAGAAAGTCTACAGGCAACTCGTAAGTTATTATTGGAAAATGCAGAATACACCGGCCCTGATGTAAACTTTTACATCCAATTACTGGAACTTACCACGAAATGGAACTACTTCCTCTTCGATGGTAAGTGGTTCCTGCAATTAAAAGGCTGTGCAATGGGGTCCTGCATGGCCCGACGACCTTCGCCAACGCCTTCATATTTAATAAGGAATGCCAAATTCTATCAGATACATCTTTCACGCAAGGGATCATCTGGATAACAAGATACATAGATGATTTGTGTGTTATCTGGCGAGGTCTGCAGGATTCCCTTGCGGAATGTATCAATGCAGAAAATTTTAAGGACGATAACATCAAATTCATTTTCACTATTAGTGAGTACTGTGTTAACTACTTAGATGTTTCCGTTACACTAAAGGATAACCACATCTACATGGATCTTTTTAAAAAAACCTATGGATTGCAACACATATTTTCATGCCTCCAGTCAACATCCACAGGCATGCGTCAGGGGACTCCCCTTTTCACAGTTCTTAAGGGCCTGTCACCTTGCAGATACATACCAGAAGGCCAGTGATGCAATAGATGCGATGACACAACAGTTCCTTGTTCGGGGATATGATTATACAGATTTGCTAATGGCTAAGGAAAAAGCATTAGCTATACCTCGGGATACACGATAAGACCGCAGACAGAATAGTGTTTAGACAGGAATATCTTACTACAAAAAGGATATCCTGGAGCTAGAAAAGGTTCAAAGGCGGGCAACCAAACTAATTAAGGGTATGGAGATGCTGGAATACGAGGAAAGGCTTGCAAGACTAGGCATGTTTACACTGGAAAAGAGGAGATTAAGAGGGGACATGATCAACATTTACAAATATATAAGGGGACAATATACAGATCTTGCGCAGGACCTGTTTTTGGTTAGATCAACACAGAGTACTCGTGGACACTCGCTCAGGTTAGAGGAGAGGAGATTCCACACAATACGGCATAAAGGCTTTTTTATGGTAAGAACGATACGTGTTTGGAATTCCCTGCCTGAGGGAGTTGTAATGGCCAACTCAGTCAACACCTTTAAGAATGGGTTAGATAAATTCCTAATGGATAAGGATATCTAGGGTTACGGGGCATAGTCACGCACTATGGTTATTATAAAAAAGAGGGGTTAATCGGAACGGCAGTCAGCAACTTCAGTCAAAATTTTATACAAAATAATTGTGCATAGGAGACCACAAATAGGTTAAACCCAATGGACAATTGTCTTTGTTCAACCTTAGATACTATGTTACTATGTTACTATGTTACCAGAATTATGCCAAGTTTCACCAGAGGCTGCAATTTGAAGGACATGCTTGTTGTTAATGATATCTCACGTTTGCAGCCAGCTTCTAGGGGCACTTTCCTGACAAGGAAACTCGGCTGCTATACGTGCACCCGGTGCATTACGTGCAGTTATATAGAGACGGGCCCCAATTTCACACTCCCTTTGACAGGCAAATGGATGCACATCAAACATGTACTTACCTGCTCAAGTAAATACATAATTTACTTTATCCGCTCTCCCTGTGGAATGTTCTATGTGAGCAAAACCATCTGCACTTTTAAAGAAAGTATGGCGACGCACCGGATGTTGATTCGCCAGGCTTTGGAGGGTTCTGATTCCGAGCAACTGGTGGCAAGGCACTTTAGGGCATACAGACACAGCTTGGTGACCTTGCACTATAAAATCATCGACCACATCCCCCATAAACTAAGTGGTGGGGATTGAGGCAGACGTCTGCTCCAATTGGAGATCAGATGGATACATACCTTGAATACCATAGCCCCTTTGGGTCTTAATGAACAAATCAATAGGCAATGTTTTATGTAGTGCTATACTATATATTTGTTCTGGTTTTGAATATTGAGGTATATATTAATTGGTACCACATTTTGTGACCCTTCCGTATACAATTATTTGTCTCAGTGCTTAATTTCATGGGTCAGGTAACCTTTATATGCTGACTAGATGTTAATCTCTTTGGGGTGCTTTAAACAGGATGTTCTGCTGCTCGTACTTTCATATGTTATAAGATATGTATTTGCTATTAGACTGTCATACCGCTAATGCAGTGTACTGCTGACTGTAGCATTTCTCCTTCTCTGGGTGAAGGCACTGGTTGTTTATTTTTACTTGTTGCCAGGAGACACCGGGACCATAACTGGCGCTGAGTAGCGCCCGTCGCAACAGTGTGACGTCACCACCCCGGCGTACCACACATGGAACGCGCATCCTGGTTCACTGGGTGACTACTATTTAGGTAAGCCTCTTTGCATTGTTATTTGTTTTGACAAAAGTTTAGGTCATTAAACTGAAATGTTAACCGGCTCGGGATGGTGCTATTCACCTGATTTATTCAGTTTTACTAAGACACACGAGTGCCACCTTACAAACCTCTCAACATTGGTCCTTGATTGCGAGGATTTTGGAAGGCACTAGGGCATCTACCTTTGAAATATTTAAAGAGTGCCAGCCTCTGCGGTACATATATGTGTATATATATGTATATATATATATATATATAGTGGCAGGTGCTCAATTAGCTTAGTGATATCATTCAGGTGCTTGAAGGGAAGGGGTATTTCTAAGCAAGAGAAAAAAGGAGTTTTGTATCCCCCAGCACCCTGAATGATAACAGGAACCAGATGTAAATCCCATACAATATTAGAATTCAGAGATCTCGGTTACATATATTTGCGCAAATGTATGAATAAGCCCCAGAGCCGTATCAAGGCCTCTCTGTATATTTTTGATCCCTAGCACTATATCTAGGTGCAGGGTGTGGCACCCAAAAAAACCAGCATAAGCCAGAAAGCCCAGGGCAGCATACCGGTGAAAAAACTATAGTGTTAATAAATTAGTGTTAGGAAGCCGAAGCTATAAAGAAAGTGATACAAAAATGAGATGTAATTAAAATGGAGAAATAGTGTTAAATAAATTAGTAAGTGATAAGTCTCCAGCTCAGCTAGTCCAGGGGCACCACACCCCACACCTCCATTACCCCAGTCTGGGTATATAAGTAACCAACAAGGAGACACATGATAATGACTCCTTACTAGAATATATCTAAGCTAAGAGCTACCTACCTTGGAGCAACCCCATAATGCTCCATATGGCATGTCAGGGCCTGCACCACCTCCTAATGCAGGAACCTTTCTGCCTCTTACTGGTATGCTGCCCTGATCTTTATGGCTTATGCTGTTTTTTTGAGGTGCCACACGCTGCACCTAGATATAAAGCTAGGGACCCCAATTATACAGAGAGGCCTTGACGCGGCTTTGGGGCTTATTCATACATTTGCGCAAATATATGTAACCGAGATCTCTGAATTCTAATATTGAGTAGGATTTAAATCTGGTTACTGTTATCATTCAGGGTGCTGGGGGAAACAAATGCCTTATTTCTTTTATATATATATATATATATATATATATATCCATATAAATTCAAATTAAAACAATGTGCAGTTGACAATGGCCACCTAATTATGGCCCAATAATTATAATAAAAACACTCCAAATATATATAGTGGCTGCAACCCGATTTCAAGTTAGTCCAATTTCCAATAAGACCAATAAAAATGTTCTTTGGTGGTAAATCAGCTACACCTTCAGTGTTTAAAGCCATGACTGATTGGGGGCGTGGCCTGGCTGATGAGGAGTCTGGAGCTCCAGATTTTCGGGGGTATAATTTATCTGTACCCATCTCTTTCTGGCCCCTTACCTGTCTCTTTTGCCGCCCTGGACCTTGCTGCACCCCCTTGGGGAAACGGACATAAGCTGCGGAGTCGGGGAGCCCCCTTCCGAGCTCCCGCGGACTGCGGCCTGGCCAGATCCCTTAGGCCGGGAACTCAATTTTGCGCCTGGGCCAGCGCGCCCCACGGGACGGCTGTACACAGCTGACCGCCGCTTCTCCTGCACCTCAGAGCCTTGGCAGCCGCCGGGCTGCCTGCTGCTCTCTCTGCGGCTCTCTGCGGCTGGCTCAACTCTCTCACCAGGCGGAAGCCTGTCAGGGAGGCCCGTGGCCCGGGGAACCTGGAAGTTGCCTGGTGGCCATCTTGGAAGAGGGCAGCTTGTTGGGCACTACAGCCTGTGTGTCCCTCTACAACAGGCATTTCTTACTCAGTGCCCTCTCTTCCTCCTGCCTGCATTTTACAGAGTACACAATAGTGACAACTTACAACAGCTCACAGAAGGCTCCCTGTTATTTAGCCCTTTGGAAATGTCAACATAGGGCTCTATTGCTATCCCCTTCTGTTAAAAGTTTAAGCAGTTGGCTGACTGCATATATGCTGAGAGCTTGCCCCTTTTTCTTTTTTTTTATTTATTAAATATTGCTGGGTCTCCTCTACACAGCAGCCTGTGCATGATAATTATGTAATTGCAGCACCGCATCCCTGCCTCACCCGTTGCTTCTATGACATGATATGACGATTCGCCTTCCACGTGGAACTCTCTCTGATTGATATATTATACACCTCTGCTCTCATATACACCCTCTTCGCCTTTCACAATAATCTTCGCTATGCCTCCCAAACGCAATAAAGGTGAGAAGGTGGTATCTCAGGTGGCATTTTTTAGACCGTCCCCCCTCGCCACTAAGTCTAAGGAAGAGAAAAATAAAGTATATAAAGAATACAGCCAGGTACCCTCGCCATCCGTGAAAACGCCCCCTCCTGTGGTAGCTGGCAGACCAGCTAGCTCCCTTGAGGACACTGATTCACTCACAGTGGGCGTGATGAAAAGTTTACTGATGCAGTTTAAGGACGAAGAGGCTGCGGAATTTAGAGCTACCATGAGAGACTGCCAGATATCTATAGATGAGATTGGGGGCCGCACTGACAGTTTGGAAACGAAAATGGGTGAGGTGGTAGCCTCCCATAATGATCTTATTTCCTCACACGAGTTGCTCCAGACCGAAGTCTCGGCCCTTAGAGATAAAATCTCCAATTTGGAGGACAGATCGAGACATAATAATCTGAAGCTGCGTGGAGTTCCGGAAAATGTTTATAACTGCGCTTTGAATGACTTTGCAGTGGAACTTTTCGGTAAGCTTCTCCCTTCCCACAAAAAGGTGGACCTCCTTATTGATCGCATTCATAGGCTTCCCAGGGCCGGGAATGCTCTGGATGGAGCTTCCCATGATGTACTCATGAGGATGCACTATTTCCATGTGAAGGACGTTCTTTTAAAAGCTGCCAGACCCTCGGAAGAGTCTGCAAAGTCCCTTGGTTCCCTTCAGCTGTTTGGTGACCTGTCCCGTGACATGTTGGCAAAACGGCACTCTCTACACCCCATCACCTCCATTTTGCATAAGAAGAATATCCTATACAGATGGGGCTTCCCTACAAAATTGCTGATTGCTTGAGAGGGTTCCACTGTGGTAATTACGAATGTCGAGGAAGGTAAAAAGATCCTCGCAAAATGGAACGTTGCAAACTTCTCCCCACAAGCATCTCCTGACCATGGTCTTCAGCGGGACTGGGCCTAGTCGGGGCGGATTTACATCTCATGTTTGCACTGTTCTAATGTATGTTTAACGTAGTCATATCTCATCAGTAGCTCTATGGATATAGTTATGTTTATCACGAGATCTTCTGTTTTATAACTATGTTCTATGTTCGTTCAGGAGGTTTTGTGTTTTGTCAATGTGTGTTTTGGGTCCTTTTCCCACCCGCTCCGGTTGCCTTCAATTTTATTCTTATGTAACAACCCGTTGATTCCCCCGAGCATTTATTGGCTTGGAGGGAAGGTAATCCGGAGGGGCGGGACTGGAGCATCGTAGAGCTACGTTCTAGATTACTTTTCTCAGGGTGTTGGTGGTTAGGCCACTACCCTCCTTAGTTTAGTTTAAAGTCGCCATGGTTAGGCATCCAACTGTGCCCCCAAGTGGGGCGAATTCTTTTTATTTTCTGTTTTGTCTTTTCCCTCTTTTCTTCTGCCCTCCCCCTCTGATAGATGATCCTCCATGGTACCCAAACCAGAATGATATACGTGCAATGTTTAAGTTTGTTACATACATTTTTACTTTGTTCTATGTCGCATTACAATGGTTAACATAGTATCTATGAATGTGAAGTGGCTTAACTCCCCACATAAAAGGAGGTTGGCACTCAATTATTTTCACAAACTTAAAGCGCAGATAGTTGCTATTCAGGAGACACATTTTATTAAGTCTGCACCTCCTCAGTTCTTTAATACGAGATTTCCACATTGTTACCTCGCAAACAGACCAGCGAAGGAGGCTGGTGTTGCAATATTAATTTCTCAACACTGTTCGTTCTCTTTTACTTCAAAATATAGCGACCCTGAGGTGAGGTTTTTAATTGTATCAGGTAAACTGGAAAATAAAGAGGTGACTTTGGTGTCCTGCTATGCCCCCAATACCAAACAGCTGGCGTTCTGTAGGAAACTCTGCACTAAAGTACAACAATTAACCAAAGGCGCGCTGCTTCTGCTAGGCGATTTTAATCTAACTGCGGACCCTGAGGTTGATAACTCGCGTAGGCAGACTCCACTCTCCAGTCCGCTTCGTAAGAATGCTCAGAGATTCCGCCAGCTTTTGGCGGAATATGATTTATTGGATGCCTGGCGTTTTAAACACCCGACAGTCAGGGACTATACCTACTATTCACATGTACACTCCACATACTCGAGAATAGACTTTGCTTTGGCGGACAAATGGACTTCACAATCCATCAATAAAATTTCTATTCTCCCCATGTCGTGGTCCGATCATTCCCCATTATTTATTAAGTGGGACATAGCAAACAGATTAGTCTCTCCGGGCCCTTGGCGTTTAGGTAAACAGAGCCTTTTGAATCCAGAAACTAAACAAGCTATACAATCCACTATTGCCCATTACCTCTCTGAGAATTTTCCCCAGGACACGTCAGTGTTTAATTTTTGGTGTGCCCTCAAAGCAGTACTACGTGGTACTGCAATACAAACAGCGGCGAGACTCAAAAGGAACTATCAAAAAAAACTTGATCTCGCTGAACTTAAGGTTTCCTCTTTGGAGATCTCTCATAAGAGTGACCCACATATTAAAATTCTTCTGAAAGAGTTGCAGGTCGCTAAAGATGAGGTCAATTCTTTTTATTTAGCAGAGGTCCACCGAAACATATATAGATTAAACCAAAAGTTTTATGTACATGGAAACCGAGCCAGTAAGTTACTGGCAAGTAAATTATCTGGCAGGAAAGCTAGGAGCAAGATACATACTATTTACTCAGATAGTGGAACGAGAGTCCATGATCCTGATGGGATTGCGAAAGTCTTTACGACTTATTATTCTAAACTTTATAACTTAAAAGATGATAGCTCTACCTTCCAACCTACCAATGGTGATATTCGTGATTTTCTTGATAGTCTCTATCTCCCTTCGCTGTCTCCAGAGTCGTTTAAGGTTATTAGTTCCCCCTGGACTTTGACTGAGATAGAGGAAGCTATAGACTCTCTGCCTGCAGACAAGACACCGGGCCCGGATGGATACCCTTCGCTTTGCAGACACTCCCATCTGATTAGCAGAGCGTTTCAAGGATTGCTGGTTCAAGAGACCAGATGCAAGCCCAGCATGGTACTGCAGCTTGTTTGACCATTTATAAGCCTGGAGCAGCTGACTGTAATGAGGAGTCTTGTCGTGAACTGGGTCCAAGCTGAGTAAGCCGCTGTTATGGAGTGGGTGGTTCTCGGATGGTTTCCCAACTAAGTTGCTGTAAGTTTTAATCAGCCACAGCCTCTGTGGCTGATTAAAACCAGGTGAAATGCAGCCTTGACGTCAGCCAGCCAGAGAACCTGTGTCATTCATTAGTGTCCTGGTTTAAAAGATAGTATGTGAACTGGAACGTCTCAGCAACTTCAGATGGGAGTGTCTGCAAAGCGAAGACCCAAGGCTCAGCCTACCACCCTGGTCCTTCCTCCACAGTTTTCTATGTACCTCTGAGTTCAAGACTTTTCTCAGAAGAGGGACTTTATTTAGAAGAAGGATCCTAAACATCTAGGATAAGTACTCCATAGAAAATTATTTTCACCCATTTCCTTCTTATAAGCACGGTAGCGCCATCTTCTTCATAAACCCAACACTCGCCTGGCAGAACTATTCATTGAAATATCTAGGAATTAATTTGTCTGGTGAGAATTAGTTGATTGACTGTAATTTTAACCATTTATTGAAGGCCTTTGCGGAGCTGACTGGGGAGTGGACGATGCACGAAGTTTCATGGCTAGGTAGGATTGCTACTGCTAAAATGGTCCTGCTGCCAAAACTAATATATTTGTTCCGTGCCATATCGAGGCCCCTCCCTAAACTGTTATACGTTAAATTAAATCAAATTTTGACCAGGTATGTTTGGAGGGGCTCACGACCGAGAGTTGCTAAAAGGACCCTGATTCTACCCAAGCATGCTGGAGGCGTTGCTTTCCCTGATATAGAACTGTATCACATGGCTTGTATCTTAAGTCAAGCTAGGGATTGGTTTGAAACCGGGAACCCGAAATCATGGGTTTTGGTGGAAACCCATTGTATGCAGCCAGTCGCGCTCCCTGACTTATTATGGCTGCCTTTTTCTGTTGTGCGAATTAGGACCGGGTCTTGTAAATCTGTTGAAACCACTTTGGGAGCATGGCATAAACTGGTAACATCTTCAGATGAGATAACTTTACCATGCTCTTCTCTGTCGCTCGAAGCCCTCTCTTCAGTAATCTTTAATATTGATTTGAGGGATTGGAGGAAAAAGGGCCTCTCCTCTCTAGGTGATTTATATACAGCGGGTTCCCTGATGTCCTTTTCTCGACTTCAGGAGTGGTTTGGGATAAGGTCAAAGGAGTTTTTTCAAACACTTGCAGCTGAGAAGTTGGTTGCATTCATTCCCTACATCTCACAGTGCTAAACCCTCCAGTTTATATTAAGCTCCATCTGGTATCCCCAATGTATAGGGGCGGGATCTCGTGGTGGTACAATCTCCAGCTAGCAAACGTTAAACAGATTAAATTAAGGGCCCAGACCATATGGGAAAGGGACCTAAATAGGACTTTCCTAGATAAATAACGGGATGATATATTTAGAACTTGTTTTACGATTTCAAAATGTATTAATCATTCTGAAATGTTTTTCAAGCTTATTCAGAGGGCTTATTTCACTCCAGAAAAACAACATAGAATTTGTCCCTCACAATCCAAATTTTGCTGGAGAAAGTACGGTTACACGGGAGACATCTTTCATCTTTTCTGGAAATGCCCTTTACTCGGTCATTTACGGAAAGACGTTTTTCAATTGATTAACACGGTCCTGTGTTCAAATATCCCCCTTGATCCTGCTCTAGCATTATTCCATATACACACAGAACATCTCCCTCCAGGCGATAAGTATGTTTTGGGACATATTTTGGTAGCTACTAAAGCCGCTATTGCACAATTATGGAAAACAGATGCCGTTCCTTCCTTGACGGTCATTCAACAAAAAGTTCATAGGCATTTTCTTTACGAAACAGCTGAAGCGAAATATTCATCTTCTTCACCTTCCATCCTCACGAAATGGTCTAGCTGGTCCACATATATTGTCGGTCTAGCTCATCCATTTGTGGCCACCCCACTATTTGATTTGTCAAAGCTACATGTTTCATAACCTCCTGTATCTCCTTATGCTGTATACTACTCTATTTTTAATCTTGTGACCTTCTTAGAAGTCTATTGCAACCTAACGATTACCGGACCAACTGTATGTTACCATATTTCTGGTATTTGATTTTGACCCCCCCCCCCCCCCCCAATGTTTTCCCTATTTCTTTTTTCTGTTTCCCCGATTCCTGTACAAAATTCTCAATAAAAATTAATGTTTAAAAAAAAAAAAAAAAACATGGCTGATTGATAGTGACAATCAATATGCGTACCAGATAAACGCAGATTATTCGCATATAGTGGTATCATTGCCGAAACTTCCTTATTGTTCCTACTCCTCCCACGGTCAATCAGACGTTATGTATCAATTCACATGCGTAGAGGATGGAGAAGATATATCAATAAAGTGCACTTCGTATTATAAAGTGACTCCGTGCTTGCATGAATAAAAAGTGCTAGTCTGCTTGATGTGCAAATAATTATGTGATTGTGAGTACCAACTCGTAATAATACACTTATTCACCATGCACAAAATAGAAAAAATTAGATGTCACTCACATTTTTTTTTTAAAAAGGCATATAACTAAGCGAGGACATCAAAGTTATCCAAACTCCAGAGAACCTTAAAACCAAAAAGCTCCCAGTAGGAAAGAAAACTCCTGATAGTGTAATATCGTTTTTACACATTTATTACAAATCAACAAAACACAAAACATTAAAATGAACTCGTATAATTTTTAAAAAACACATATGCTTATCATGTGGCAGAGAGGGGAACCAGAGGTTAATACCCAATGCGTTTCATCCCTTAAAAGTATTAGTACCATAAGCAGGGCACAAATCACAGTGTGCAACACATAGGTAACTTCCCCGCCCCCACCCCCTGTGAGTTTGTATTGAATCATGCTGGCTTGGGATTTGGGGGGAGGGACCCAGAAGTAGGACAAGCCTGTGTGCTTCTTACTCCAATGAATGTGTACGCTGTATTTGTTCAATAAAATGTCAATAGCAGTTTAGCGTAAAATGCAGCTGGGTGGCATAACATAGTAATAACAGGTGATGGCAAGTTGGGAGCAATGTAGTGAGTTCGGCAGAGTGCCTTGAGAATATTAATCTTAAATTGTTCTGTTATATTTAATTGTGTGTGTGTGTGTGTGTGTGTGTGTGTGTGTGTGTGTGTTTTCACACAAATGCAGATATCAGAAATGTATTGTTATGAAAACAGAATTCGCTCACCAAGTGATTTTACAAAAGATAAAAATAATGATTAAATAAAATATATATATTTGCACAATAACATCATTCATACCTGACCAGGCCTCAGCTATGTAGGGTGCTCACCTTTCCTGCTTGGCCATGCAAGCCATATGTAGCAGCACTCATACCTGTTGAGTATGTGATGTTAAGCGTGCACCTTTATGGTATGTATGATAGACAATACAATGTCTATAGCAGGCTCAGCTTCTGATGGCATTTAATAGAAGTGAATGATGGAGGGAGATGTGGTGAGAGTTCAGCAGAGTACCGGAGCATTATTGAACTTGAATTGAACTTATGTTGTGAATGTTAAGCATGTGTTTTTTGCCACAAAAGTTACAGTACTGTATGTGTGCCAGTTTGTGTCATTGCAATAGTAAGGTACACCACAAAGTCAATAGCAGTTTAGAGTCCAATGCAGCTTGGTGGCATACAATAGAGTAGCATACTGTAGAAATTAAGCTTCGGGGGAGGTGCCGAGCCCAGTGACTGTTTACACTGCCTAAATGTGATTGGCCAACCTATCAGGGATCACTGTCCACTGACACAACATTGTTTTCAATACTGTAGTTTTCATGCATGGAGTATTCACCACACAGTGGTTATACTGTGTATTGCATGGCGTGGATTCTTTTGTGGTATACCATAGAGATGCCACACCATGATATGCCCGGACTGGGAGGCTTTAATGCTGCGCTATGAGCAAAGATGTAAAAGGACACATCTGTACTGTATACTGTATTGGGGAAACTTTACAGGATATATAAGAGCTAAATTATCTACTTTCACAGTTGCAGAAGTCCAATCACCAAATAAGAAATAAAGTGGCTGATCTGGAAAATAGATCATGATTTATTAACCTTCACATGATAGGCCTCTCAGAGTCCTTTAAAGGGCCTCCTCTGCTAACATTTTTTATTAAGGATCTCCCAGATTTTTAGGGGTTGCAGCTAAACTGTCCTCCTTTGAAACTGAATGTGCCCACTGCTCAGACTCATTTCGGGACTGCTTGGATTCCAGTCCCAGAGCTGTCATCTTCTAATGCCTCAATTTCCATCATAAAATGATTTTGTAATCAGCAGCGCATCCATCTGGTTGGATCAAATTGAATGATCTCGCCCTCTTCATGTTCCAGGACTGTTCTGCTGAGGTTGTCAGGGCCCACCTTGAAATGGCACCCATTTGCACCAAACTGGCTAGGGCTCCTCGGAAATTTGCTTTGGTCTTCCCGGTTCACCTTTGCATTTATGAGGGCAAGGATTTTAAGGACTTCACCACCTCTGCTGATGCACAGGAGTTCTTAATAGAAGAATATATGGAATGTTCTGAACAGGCTTTCCGTAATACCAGAGTGCCCAGGCTGAGTATTTAGACTTAATATTAGTTGCATAACATTTGTTATTCTTATTTCATACTATTTTAGAGATTTTGTAGATTTTTAGTAGTTTGAGTAGACAGTATGCTCATTTTCTATATTTCATGCTGTTTACTGTTATCTACTGTATGTTTTACTTTTCAGATTTCTACTGTTATCAAGACAACATGGGTCACGTCCCCTGCTCTGGTTACGCACTATTGTTATTTCAATTGTGTATTCATATTGTTGTATTTCTTGTTCAGTTTCTTGTGCACATGCTGGAATACTATTTCTCCGTTCTCCTCTTTTGGCTTTAATGACCACTAGCAGTTGTTACCTCTTCTTTTTCTCCTTCTTTCCATCTTCCTTTTTTACTTCCTATCAAATGGTCTTTTTGTTTTGTTTTGCAATCTCAAATTTTGGTTTACTTTTCCTCACCTCTCTCTCTCTGTCCCTTTTCCATTTCCTCTTCTTTACTATACGTTGTTGCTACCCCAATCTACAGTATTTTCATTGTGTGCTTTTCACAATCTTTCCTCTTCGTCATTTGGTATTATAATTATCCTTAAGGTATTTTCTTGGAACAATAAGGGTGTAAATTTCCCCATAAAAAATAGGATTTTGGTACTTACCAGGTAAATCCTTTTCTTTGAATCCATAGGGGGCACTGGAGTACTCTTGGGATATGGACGGCTTCCACAGGAAGTAGGCACTGAATAAATTAATTTTGGAACTATATCTCCCCTCCATATCCCTGAGTACCTCAGTGTTTTTTACTGAGCCGAACAGGAGCGATATAGAGGTTGACAATGGAGCATTACATATAACATAACGGACAACAATAAAGTTGCCCCAACATTACTGACAACTAACCAGTTGACACCATAACTTGTTAATCTGAACCAGTCGGTGAAAGTGTGTTACCATAAGATCTATTGAACCTACCCCAAACCAGGTAAACTGCTCTGGGTGGGCGTCCAGTGCCCCCTATGGGTTCAAAGAAAAGGATTTACCTGGTAAGTACCAAAATCCTATTTTCTTTTTTATCCACTAGGGGTCACTGGAGTACTCTTGGGACGTACCAAAGTTTCCCCCCCGTGGGCGGGAGAGCTGTTTGGCACCTTTAAAACACTAGGCGGCCAAAGCTAGATGCTGATGCCGCAAACGTATCAAACTTGTAGAGGCGCACAAACGTGTGCACCGAAGACCATGTAGCCGCCCGGCAAAGCTGTGTCGTAGAAGCTCCACGACTCGCTGACCATGATGTTCCCACAGCACGTGTGGAATGAGCTGTTATTGATGTAGGCGGCTGTAACCTAGCATGAAGGTAAGCCTGACGTATGGTCACTTTAATCCAACTGGAAAAGGTCTGCCTAGAAGCTGGCCAACCCATCTTGGCAGCATCATAGAGAGCAGCCAACGTATCCGTCTTACGAACGGTCGACGTTCGGGATACATAAATGCGTAATGCGCGTACCACATCCAACCTACCAGAGTCTCCTGTTAACATAGGAACTACTATTGGTTGATTGATGTGAAAAGATGACACTACCTTTGGTAGAAAAGCGGAATTCCCCCGGAATTCCGCTCTGTCATCATGAAACACTAAATACGGTGGTTTGCACGACAAAGCACCCAATCTGAAACACGCCTTGCTGACGCTAAGGCTAAAAGAAACATTATTTTCCCAAGTGAGAAATTTAATATCCACTTGTTGTAAGGGTTCATAATAAAAAGACTAAGAAATCTAAAAACCAGATTCAAGTCTTATGGCGCAATAGGTAGAGTGAATGGAGGCTGAACTCTGAGGACACCCTGCATAAAAGGTGTGAACCGACGGCAATAGGGCCAATCTACTATGAAAATAAATGGACAACGCCGATATCCGCACTTTTAGTGTGGATAAACTCAGACCTCTATCTAACCTAGGCACGCCAAATTCTGTAATAATGAGCTGCCGTAACCGGCTTCCTAGCTCGTAACATGGTTGGAATACCTGATTCTGGAATGCCCTCTCTTCTTAGGAGGGTTGTCTCAACAGCCACCCCGTCAAACGCGGCCGCGCTAAATCGGGTAAAAGGAACGGACCCTGCTGTAACAGGTCAGAACGTAGTGGGAGCGGCCAAAGACCGACTGCGAGTAGACCGCAGAAATCCGAGAACCAAGTTCTCCGAGGCCAAAGAGGCGCCACTAGTATAACTGTGACGGACTCTCCTTTGATCCGTTTTAGCCACAGAGGGAGCAGCGGAAACGGTGGAAATAGATACGCGAGACTGTATGGCCACGCGATTGTGAGAGCATCCACCGCCACTGCCTTTGGATCTCTCATTCTGGACACGACCTAGGGCGTTTGATGATTGTGGCGAGATGCCATCAGGTCCACCTGCGGGTAACTCCACTTCTGGACCAGCATGTGAAATACTTCTGGATTTAATGCCCATTCTCCTGGATGAAAATTCAGACGGCTGAGATAATCCGCCTCCCAGTTGTCCACTCCCGGAATGACTACTGCCGACAATATCATTTGGTGATACTCGGCCCAATAGAGGATTCAAGCTACAGATGTGACTACTTACATGTTTGCTTTTTTTTTTTTTACAAATTTGGCACAACATGCAAAACACAGCTAAACTGTTTTTCATGAGAAGTGAGTGGATGAATTTTAAAATTTTTTGTTTGCCATAAAATAATATGTATAAAGTAACATATTAAGGAAGCAAATTAAGAAAAAAAAAACACAAGACATGACTAAATCTCTGAGTATATAGCATGCAAAACCGTGCCATACATGACGGGACACAGCAAAGATGCACGTGGACACATCTGTACCTCCCGCATTGCCATACGGCTTTTCGTTCCTCCTTGTTTGTTGATGTATGCGACTGCTGTCGCATTGTCTGACTGCACCTGAACAGCCTGAGCCTGCAGCCTGTGCACTGCTTGTCGTAGCGCATTGTGAATTGCCCGGAGTTCCAGGACATTTATAGACAGCAATCTTTCGTGATCCGCCCAGAGACCCTGGAGCTGATAATTTTGAACTACAGCTCCCCAACCTCTGAGACTTGCGTCTGCCGTGAGAATTATCCAATTCCAGGCACCGAACCGTTTCCCTGCGGTTAGATTCTGTACTTTGAGCCACCAGAGTAGAGACTCTCTGGCCCTTGGAGACAACCTCACTTCTGCAGTAAATCTGCAGATGCGAGCCCGACCACTGTGCGAACACATCCAATTGAAAAGGACGTGAGTGAAGTCCTCCGAACTGAAGCACTTCGAAAGCCGCCACCAATGTCTAATAGGCGAATGCACAAGTGAACCGAGACTGTGCGTGGCTTGAGCACTAATTGTACCAGATGACGAATGACCTGTACTTTCTGTTCGGGTATGTAAATTCTTTGATTTACCGTATTGAGAATCATACCTAGGAATTGAAGTCGTTGAGACGGAATCATTCAGGAATTCGCATAGACAATGGTAGGAAATCAGATTTTCCTCCCCACTTGGTCTGCGATCTATCTCGTTTGGAATCCGACTCCGCCTGTTAGGAACGTAGCCAAAGTGGACGTTATGCGCTACTAGCGAAGCTGAAAACGCAAGAACCAATTGCCAACGTCCAAAGAAGCTGTAGGCAGCAAGAAGTGTAAGGTGGTCTTTATTTAGGGCAAACCTGAACTGGAATGCCCTGCCACTACAGCCTTGTTACCTCAAACCCTTACCAAAGCAGGGCGAAGCAACAGCCCTACTCGAACCTACAATCTTGTTATGCATAGTCAGATGCGTTATACATTGCGCCACTGGCCCAGATTCGTATTTGTCCGACACACTGTGTGACCGACTTTGCAGCGAAGCTGCTTGTTTGATTATGCATAAATGCATATAGCAGAGGATAGTTTCAATCTGCCTACCTCTGGGTTATGGGCCCAGCATGCTTCCATTGCAGTACTCTGCTGCACATGTAAGTGCAAGAGATCATGTACTCCAACCAGTAAGTACACCACGGAAGTAACGTGTGTATAAACCTGCATTACCGTGCATGTGGTTACCAGCAATAGTGAATCTTCCTGTAGAGTCATGCTATACAAAAACAATTAATAAATTAAACTCCTAACAACACCCCGCTCCTCCAGAGTCTAAGTGTTGTAGGGCAGCAAATTCCGAGAAAGAACCAGGAAGTAACATTAAAAAAAAAAAAAAAGTTGTCCTACCATGGTTTTTTTTTTTGTTTTTTTTTTAAACACCTGTTAAACCAGGATCTGAACCAGTGTCATGCAAACACAATGTTCACTGTGGCCGGAAAGCCTAACCACTTGGCTACAGAGCCACCTGTAAAAACAATAAGCAAAGCTGCTGCGGTGTGGCCATGTTTGCAGTGCTCAACAGATACTGTTAATAAGCACTGAGTGCTGACCAATTATTCTTGCTTACTGCAAAATAGACTTTTAATGTCAGCATATTTTATATATATATATATATATATATATATATATACACACATACATACAACAATGTATATTCACACATGTTCAGACTTTAATAAATATATATATTCTATATATATATGCATACATACACATATATATATATATATACCCCTATACACATATCCTGATACACAGGTATAACACATTTTTACAAGTCTGAAACTAAATGTGACCTCGCACAGGCTTAAAACCTGAGATGACTGCTGCTTGACCACAGCTTAGTTAATGGGCCCTTCTAGTGGCCGGCGCCGGGAGCGCGCTCTGGAGAGCTATCCTGACTGTAAAACCTATGGTAGGTTTATATTGATAGTGTAAGCCCAAACTGAGCTATTTTTAACAGTTTAAACTAGCATGTATTAGTATGCAATCTAGTTGGATCACCAGTTTCCCCCAGATGGCAAAACAGTATGCAACCCTGCTTAGCTTCCAAGCTCAGATGAGTTTGGGCGTATCCAGTGTGGTGTGGCTGTAGATTAAAAATACCTACAGCACCTTGTACTCCCAGGTGGCTAATCAGGCCCAACACTGCTTAGCTTCCAAAATCAGATGAGATTGGGCGTATCCAGTGTGGTGTGGCCAAGTGAATTAAGCCAAAGTTGCTGCAGGTGAGACCTGAACTCACACTGCTCCACAGATACTGTTTTATAAGCACCATGTGCTGACCAATTGTTATAACATATCTTACTTTACAACACTGAACAAAGCCAGTATTTGGCTGCCACAACCATGATTCAGATTTGCAGTCTTTAGGATAATATCATTATAAACAGTTATGATATAAATAATTATGTATATCCAAGTTTTAGACATGGCAGGGAAACTGCTTATTAGTAATTGCTGGTGTCTTACTCATGCAGACAGACAATACAAAAAAAAAAAAAAAACCAAAAACAAAGACAGACAACTTGCACGACTCAGTAAATAGCACTAAGGTGTCTCTATAAATATATATCTGGCCAAGTGCAGTGCACACCAGCCATATGCCTGCTTCCAAATTCCCCTTAACACCCCTGCGCCTTCAATGGAGGAGAGATGCAACACAGGAAATTCTGGAAATACAACAGGAAACATGGTTAATCTTGTTTTAACAAAGACTTCATAGCCTTTTGTAATACATATGCAGCGCTGCTGTATTCCCTTATCAATAAGAGTTGGATCATGAGATTTTATCCAGTGACCCTGACATTTATGTGTGCAGGGAACATCACTCTGGCAGCAAAGTTACTCACTAGGCTAAGAAACCTGCCTTTTGACTCTCATTTGTGTGTCCCCCCATGCTCCGTATACCGTTCTCTATACACGGAGCCGGGCTATGGTGGAGAGGGAGCCCGAAGCGGCATCGAGGGCCTGGGCCACACACACACACACACACAGTATCCCACACAGTGGGGCGGCAGCGTGAGCTGACCACCCCGTTCAACATACCTGGACCCTGTTGTGAGGGCTATGACGGGGCTTCTCTGTAAGTTCCGTCCAGCCTTTACTGCAGGTTTTAGTCCTGCAGGTGGTAGTGAGGGAGCTCTTTTTAGAGAGGTCCGACACCCACAGCTGCTAAAGCAGCCTTCACTTATCCCGGACCCACGCCTATTGGAAGGGGGGAAGGGATGTGGTAAATCGTTGAAAAAAGAAAAAACTTAGAAAAAATCCAAAGAAATGTGGACCTCTGTGGCAGCAAAGCCACAAGCCTACTAACTGTGTCGAGCACAGAAAAAACACTGAGGTACTCAGGGATATGGAGGGGAGATATAGTTCCAAAATTAATTTATTCAGTGCCTACTTCCTGTGGAAGCCGTCCATATCCCAAGAGTACTCCAGTGACCCCTAGTGGATGAAAAAGAAATGAAGTGTATCTTGACATTTCTCTACAAGACTCATGCTGATGTCTCTCTCCAAATACTTGGCAGCCTCCCTTGTAGATGCCTAATACACTCTAACATCCACATATCAGAATATAAAGTGTTGTCCTTCCCGTGTAATGTTCAGCCTACAAATTGACTAAATCACATGTTGGCAATGTACTTACCCAAATAAGTGATTGATATGTTGAAGGGCCACTATTTGTTCAATAAGTCCAACCATTTACTTTCCAGCTTGCTTCGGGGTATTAGGCCACCTAGTGAAGTCACAGCTTAAAAAAAATAAAAATGTGTCGTAACGTCTAACGGATGTCTTAACGTCTAAAGCAGAGGTTCTCAAACTCGGTCCTCGGGGGCCCACACAGTGCATGTTTTGCAGGTCTCCTCACAGAATCGCAAGTGAAATAATTAGCTCCACCTGTGGACCTTTTAAAATGTGTCAGTGAGTAATTAATACACCTGTGCACCTGCTGGGTTACCTGCAAAACATGCACTGTGTGGGCTCCCGAGGACCGAGTTTGAGAACCTCTAGTCTAAAGGGTGAGGCTATTTCTGAGATTTTTTTTATGTTTATTTACTATTTACCAAGAAATGATCATATAAATAGTGCGCAATTAACAAAATAAAGCAGCCCGTATAAATGTTTACAAAGGTCTCTCAAATAGTAACCTTCAAATAAAATCTATAGAAACAGAACATGAAACTAAATACAATGGCGTTAAAGTTTGAACCATATAAAAGGAATAAATAATCACCCTTTAAAGTTTATCCACAAATGTCAATCTGCTCTCATTTTGGGATAATAATCCATATAATAAATGGTTTGGTATTCTTCATTCACCTTTATTCGGAAATGGAATCTAATGAAACAAAAAAGACTGTGCCCACTTTGCATCAAAACTTAGTTTGAGGCAAGGTGCAGTGGATACACAGAAAGCAGATGATTGTGCAATACCGTAATAAAATTTAAATTTATTTTTATTGCTTAAACCATTACACTCACAATAGAGCAGTGTGTATAGGCATATCAACATTCCATCACCAGGCAATTTCAGGATCCGGATAACCAGTTTGAGGATGCTTTTCCTGGTTTTCACACAGACCTAATAAAATAAGAACCTGTGCCCACTATTCTTTTTTTTTTTTAAACCCACATGGAGTCATATGCAGTGGATGCACAGAGCGAAAATAATGGTGCAATGCCTTTTATATAAAAAAAGGATTTTAATATAACACCACACTCACAATGTAAAAAATGAAAGAAAGCATGTAATACATCACTCCACACCGAGTCCTCTCTGGTCTAAAGGGAGCATTTCCAGGGTTCCCATGATGGAAGAAAGGGAAATGACACAACCCGGGTAGAAATGTCAACCACCGGAGATCTTCACAATTTGACCGTCCTGGACGTCAAACCACACAGTGCTTAACGCGTTTCGGATCCTCTTTGATCCTTTGTCAGAAGCATGTGTGGTAAACTCCAATTTGTCCCTTTTTATACCCTAAAAACAATCACAAATGGTCACAATCTGTAATCAAATCTCGCGCCGTCATAACTGGAACCGGAAGTCCTTGCGTATCAGTATACATTCCACAGCGTTCCATATTAGCCATAACCGGAACCGGAAGTTCTTGCATTCCATTATGTGTTCCACAGTCTTCGCTCATGTGTGGAAATACCTCTATGTGGAAGTGGTTCGTACTGCATTCCATATCGGCTCACAAAGCCAGAAGAATGTTCATAAATGCGTTCCACTCCATATTTATGAGCCGCAAACATTTTATTATTCGTAAGGGATGATGAAATTACTTTATGGAGCATATCCAGAGGGTCCTCTGATTTATATCCCAATTTGTAGCAATACAAAAATGTTCATAAAAAAGTCCCCTCAAAAAGAAAAAAGAAAAGAGCAGCATCAATATTCTAAATATAAATATTCTAAAATATAGTGGTTAAATTATAGACCATTTAAAATATACATAAAACTGTAAACATTTAGGGTATATAAAAAGTCACTAAAGTACCTAAATGAAATGTACATAAAAATATGATCCTTAAAAACATCTACCTTAAAAAGCAAGACAATTCGAAATCCGTGTTAAGACCATTTGCGATAAGGGTTTTAAGAGAATGGATCCACTGCATTTCAGATTTTGAAAGACGGGAATCCATATCTCTTGTTCTCCATTTTGGTAATATTTGTTGTATTCCACAAAATCTTCTAATATGACATTCTTTTGACTCATGTATATTTTTAAAGTGCGCGGGTACCGAATGTGTTAACAACCCCTTACGTATGTTGTAAATGTGTTCAGCTAAACTTACTTTAAGGCTTCTTGTGGTCTTACCTATATAGTGTAGACCACAAGTACACTCTCAGCTGCAGGATTGTCCACGTGCGCTCCCCGTGCTGCTGACCAACATACAGCTGTGATTGACGAGCAGCTTTGGTATGCCTCATTGTGGCTGCCCTTTACTTCCCACTGCACTGCGGTAATGATATTCGTTTACCCCTCACCTGTAGCAGCATTGTCCCATTTTACACAGTAGCTTCACAATTACTAAAGAGACTGGTAGAAATTTGCACAGTACCAGCGTCTCCCATGTGCATTTTTTCATTATTTCAGCAGTCACTTAGATCCAACATATTTTTTCTGCTTCCTAGGATCAGTTCTGTATCTACATTTTTTTTAAAGTATTGGTATGTTACTACCTATCTTTTAGTGCTGTTGTTATACCAACACCAATTAATTATATATTAACAGCACTTATGTTCTTTGAAACCACTAATTGTATCCCGAAATACTGCTGTGTTGGTACTAGCCAACACTAATTACTGTTGTACCAGTACGATTATAAAAGACTTTTCATCTGTATTCGAAAGCAAAGATAATGTGGGAGCTGATTTAAAAAGCTAACGTGCATAATGAATGCAATCTTTGGGGTATATTTACTAAGCTCCCGATTTTGACTGATTTTGATTTTTTTCTTCAAAGTGTCAACTCGGGAATTTACTAAGCACAAATCTCGGCAGTGATGAGGGCAGTCGTATTTTTTTTGAAGTCCAAGAAAAAAAATACGAATGAATACACCATCGGTCAAATATGCCTGTTATTTGATAGAACTCGGTCATTTACTAAAATTTGTATTTTCACAAACACTGCCGGCAATAGCCAAACAATGCCGTGAATAAATACAAATCGTAAAAAAAGCAGTTTTAACATAGACCTGCTTTTTTTTACCGTGTTCTGATAGGCATGCACGGATCCGTGAGTTCCGTACATGTTTATCAGTGGGAAGGGGTGGGAAAGTGTTAATTTTTATTTAAAAAAATGCGTGGGGTCCCCCCTCCTAAGCAAAACCAGCCTCGGGCTCTTTGAGCCGGTCCTGGTTCACAAAATATGGGGGGGGAAATGACAGGGGTTCCCCCAAATTTCATAAACCAGCACCGGGCTCTGCGCCTGGTCCTGGTTCCAAAAATACGGGGGACAAAAAGTGTAGGGGTCCCCCGTATTTCTGAAACCAGCACCGGGCTCCACTAGCCAGGTACATAATGCCACAGCCGGGGGACACTTTTATACTGGTCCCGGCGGCCCTGGCATTACATACCCAACTAGTCACCCCTGGCCAGGGTACCCTGGAGGAGTGGGAATCCCTTAAATCAAGGGGTCCCCCCCTCCAGCCACCCAAGGGTCAGGGGTGAAGCCCGAGGCTGTCCCCCCCATCCAAGGGCGGCGGATGGGGGGCTGATAGCCTTTTGGGGAAAAAAGTGAATATTGTTTTTAGTAGCAGTACTACAAGTCCCAGCAAGCCTCCCCCGCAAGCTGGTACTTGGAGAACCACAAGTACCAGCATGCGGTGGAAAACTGGGCCCGCTGGTACCTGTAGTACTACTACTAAAAAAATACCCCCAAAAAAACTTTGCGGTCAGCGGTGAGGTTACCCCCGGCTGTGGCATTATGTACCTGGCTAGTGGAGCCCGGTGCTGGTTTCACAAATATGGGGGACCCCTACGCTTTTTGTCCCCCGTATTTTTGGAACCAGGACCAGGCGCAGAGCCCGGTGCTGGTTTATGAAATATGGGGGAACCCCTGTAATTTTCCCCCCCTTAATTTGTGAACCAGGACCGGCTCAAAGAGTCCGAGGCTGGTTTTGCTTAGGGGGGGGGGGCCCACGCATTTTTTTGTGTGGCTTTTTAAAAAAAAAATTTTTTTACGAAAGGTGCACAATGAAGCCTTGCACGGATCTCACAGATCCGTCCGAGATTCATTGTGTTAATGTCGGCAGTGTTTTACTATTCACTCCCGTAAAACACTGCCAAAAAATACGAATGACATCGACATCGGAAAACACGAAAATGCAGAATAGTCGTAATAAATTCAAAAAGTTGCAAATTTACACTTTCGATGTCATTCGTGTTTGAACTTTAACCTCATTCTGAAAAATACGAATTTTAGTAAATATACCCCTTTGTATGTTCACTGTGATTGGTCGTAAATAGATACCAGAAAATTCCAATTATCATCTGTGTATAGGCATTTGGAAAAGGAATATTGTTTCTTCTAAATAGCTGTCTATGGTTTTCATCCGGATTCAACCGGATTTTCTCCTTTTGAGTTACTATATGCCCGAAGGGTAAGGGGACCACTTGACCTAGTCAGGGAAAGCTGGGAAGGGTCATTTCAGGAACCTGAGGTTCCCATCTTGAAATATGTAGTCCAAATGAAGGAGAAACTGCACAGGCTGATGCAGCTTGCGCATGACCACACCCTGGGCGCGCAGGAAAGACAGTGCCGGTACTATAACCAACGAGCGCAGGACAGGGAACTAGAGGTTGGACAGAAAGTGATGGTGCTAGTACCTGCCCAAAAGCATAAGTTACAGGCGACCTGGGCAGGGCCTTATACTGTAGTGGATCGGCAGGGCCGGGTAGATTACATTATTGCCCTAGACCAAACAGGGAAGCGGGTGGGTACCTACCACATAAATAGGTTAAAGAAATATGTCACCAGGGAGATAGGGGCGGTGACAATCTGCTGCCCACCTATGGATGACCCAGAGAATGACCCCATCCCTGACATTCTAGCAGCCACCAAGAGGGACCTAGGAGTGGAGGCGGTGCCCATAGGCTCGCAGTTAACCGAAACCCAGGCCCTACAGATGAGGGAGGTATTGGAGGTAGAGAGGCCACAATTCACAAGCAGGCCAGGGCGCACTCATGTAGTGGCCCATCCTGTCAACACCGGGGAGGCTCGGCCCACCAGGCAACCCGCTTATCGGGTGAACCCCAGGGTGATTGATATGATCAAAAGGGAGGTCGATGAAATGCTGGTGCTTGGTGTTATTGTACCGTCCCATAGTCCCTGGGCCGCCAGCGTAGTCCTAGTGCCCAAGAAAGATGGCAGTACCCGCTACTGCGTGGACTATAGGAGGCTGAACGAGGTGACAGTGACAGACGCATACCCGATGCCCCGGGTAGATGAGTTGTTAGACAGGTTGGGAATGGCACGCTATGTATCCACTCTGGATCTTAGCAAAGGATACTGGCAGATACCACTTACCAGGGAGGCACAGGAGAGGTCTGCATTCAGCACCCCATTTGGGCTCTTTGAATTTACTGCCATGCCCTTTGGGATGAAGAATGCCCCAGCCACCGTTCAGCGGACCATAGATCACCTACTGACAGGGTGTCAGGACTTTGCCCAGGCATACCTTGATGACATAGCCATTTTTAATCAGACATGGGAGGAGCATCTGCAGCATGTGGCCCAGGTGTTGGCATGGATCAGCAAGGCAGGGTTAACAATCAGACCTGACAAATGTCAGATGGGGATGGCAGAGGTGTTGTACCTCGGGCATAGGGTTGGTAGAGGCCATATTCGTCCAGAGCCAGCGAAAATTGAGGCCATCCTGAAATGGCCTCGGCCCACTAACCAAAAACAGGTATGTGCCTTCCTTGGAACAGCAGGGTACTACCGTAAATTTGTGCCCCAGTACAGCACCATTGCCAAACCCCTGACTGACCTAACGACAAAAAAGTACACCCGACAAATTGACTGGAGCCCAGAGTGTGAGCAGGCTTTTTCCCAGCTGAAGGACATTTTGTCCCAATCCCCAGTGTTAGCAGCCCCCGACTTCCGCCGGCGGTTCATTGTGCAAACAGATGCCTTGGGTTGTGGAATAGGAGCTGTGTTGAGCCAAGTAGGGGAGGATGGTTGTGAACACCCAGTTGCCTTTCTCTCCCGAAAACGTATGGACCGTGAGATAGCCTATGCCACTATTGAAAAGGAGTGCCTGGCCATAGTCTGGGCACTCAAGAAATTGCAGGCATATGTGTACGGGCGTGAGTTATCAGTGGTAACAGACCACAGTCCCCTTAGTTGGTTACAGTGCACTGCCGGAGACAATGGACGACTGCTGAGATGGAGCTTAGCCCTACAACTATACAATTTCTCTCGCTACCAATACCCAGGGTACAGGCGAATACCATTACTCTCAGCAAGCTTAAGCCACCCAGGACACCGGGCTTGGAAGTAGAGGGAGGAAATGTGACAACACAGCCGGCGCGTTGTGTCACACAGTGGTAAAAGACACGCAGCTACTTCCCTAGCCCTGGTCTAACCCATGGACTACACTGATTGTTGATTTGTATTTGGCTATGTACTAGGCAATATTGTATTATATTGTATGATGTTATTGTTACAAGGGTACAGTTATGTTTTCGATGTATATATATGAATGTATTGGTTATTATGTTATAGTTTGTAAAATAATGTTCCCCCCCATGTGACTGCTCAGATAACCTGTGTGGTTGATGTTGGGTAGATACAGCCAGTCTCAGATGTCAGGCCATACAACCCCCTCATTCTTCCCCACACAATGGATTCCAGGCCACACAATCAGATTAAGTAAGGTTAATTTAGTTAACATCTATTGTGGCCTAGGGGACATGCCTGGACATGTGAAAGTAGGTTTGCTCTGAAACTGTTCTGGGGGTGTCGCCTTATTGTAGGAAAGACAAAGGTTTTGATAATAGCAAACAGGGGAGTTGAGAGGGATCTGGGAGAGAAGGTCAGAGAGTGACAGGAGACTGGCTAAGAAGTAATGTTCTGCCGGGAGTTCCAGGAGGGAATTGTCGTGTCGAATTGGATCACAGAAGTGTGCTGAGCTGTTTATAACCCATTCTGTTCAATAAACCACTGTTGGTTTTTCATCTACCACCATGACTGAGTGATTTTGAACCCAGTATCCTCACACATGCTAAAACTGATGCATTGGCTTTTTTTCCAATAGCTAAATCTGGCTGGGGCACAGAGTTTCCATTTCACTGGGCTACAGGTGACTGTATTACTTACTTAGGTATAAAGATCCATAATCACTCTTCAAAATTGTACATTTCTAACTACCTTCCTCTTTTCAGGAAAACATATGTAGATTTTAACAAATGGGCGCATCGCCCCTTAACATACACTGGTCACTGTCATTTTTATAAAATGGCTTGTTTCCCATGATTCTTATGTCTTGAAAATGTTCCCTATAATTCCACTCAAAAGTGTATTCAAGCAATTGAACAATTGAATACTGCTCTGTCTAGAATTATTTAGGCGGGTAAACGCCCGAGGGTCGCCTTGTTTAATTTACAGCAAAGCGAGCCTTAGGGGGATTAAATATACCTTGCCTTAAGACTTTTGCCTTAGCAGCTAATTATAAAATAGCTTTGGACTAGATAGGAGGACATAATGCTTACGCTAATAGACATCTGGAACAATAATTTCTTCCACAATGGGATTTGGTGTCTCTTCTTCATACATCGCCACAAGCCTTGCCTGTTATAATCAAAGGTAATGACTTAATAACATCCACCTGTTTGGCATGGGGGGCAATACGTACCAACTTGTATCACAAAATATCTCATTATTTTAATATTTATGGGAGAACTCCTATTTCATACCTAATAGCACTTCTTTACAGGTGGCATTGAATATGTTTATCAATTTTTGGGCCCTGAATCACTGAAGGTTCTCACGCACACGTAAATAAAAAAGACATTTCCATTATTGAATATTTCTTTATTTCCCTTCCTGCAGGCGTGTAGTTATGTGCACAAAGTTTTATGTTCTCTGACTGAGGTGGACAAGAATGGTGAGTTAGATAGAGCTATATGATGGGATCCTAAGGGTCCTTTCTCCACATCTATTATATTTACTCATGCACGACCACTGCTTAATTTAGAATTAGGAAATGCAGAGTTGCTACGATGCAGAGTTTCCTGATACTGATTTGAAATCCATTTTAGAGGCCATCATAAAGTTGGATTAGCAATTAAATGTAACCTCTTATATGGAAATGCATCAAAAAATCCTGCACAGATCTTACAGTATTTTACACCCAAGTTTAAATTTCTTATTGGGAATGCCCCCAATTCAAATTGTTATAACTGTGGGTTTCCAGATGCAGACATACAGTAGTTTATTGTTTATGGTCCTGCCCAAAGGTACAATCCTTGCGGCATATACTACAAACATATATTATAGCTGATTTGAACATACAATATACCATTGTAAGCCATGTGCTTTTTGGGGCATATATTATAAGTTATACCCCAGAAATTTATCTAAAGGAAACCGTATATTACTTAACAAATTAGCATCAGCTACAAAAATAATTTTATCCCACTGGGTTTCTCCCGACCCTTTTCTCATCTCTCTGTTGCATCCTTGTATTTTTTTTTTATCTATTTTCTATGGACTGGACTAATACTACCATCCAAAAAGAGAAGCTGACAGGAAAATATTTTGATATATGGCTTCAATATGTCCATACATTATCACCATTAATTAAAGATGCCTTGAGACAGTGTTTTAAGTATACAGCCTGGTACAATGTGGAAGTGATTACCTCAGGGGTACCATTTTAATCAGGTTGGGATGTTGAGCATA